>NC_052313.1:46492288-47161455 GCF_016432855.1 Salvelinus namaycush | reverse complement strand
AGAGTAAACTGCCTGCTACTCAGGCCCAGATGCTAGGATATGCATATTATTAGTAGATTTGGATAGAAAACACTCTGTTTCTAAAACTGTTTGAATGATGTCTGTGAGTATAACAGAACTCATATGGCAGGCAAAAACCTGAGAAAAAATCCAACCAGGAAGTGGGAAATCTGAGGTTTGTAGTTTTTCAACTCTTTGCTTATCCAAGATAAAGTGGAAATGGGGTCATATTGCACTTCCCAAGGCTTCCACTAGATGTCAACAGTCTTTAGAACCTTGTTTGAGGCTTCTACTGTGAAGTGGGGGCGAATGAGAGGGGAATGAGTCAGAGGTCTGCCAGAGAGCCACGAGCTGACCAGGCGCGTTCACGTGAGAGAGTTAGCTTGCGTTCCATTGCATTTCTGAAGACAAAGGAATTCTCCGGTTGGAACATTATTGAAGATTTACATTAAAAACATCCTAAAGATTGATTCTATACATCGTTTGACATGTTTCTACGGACTGTAATGGAACTTTTTGACTTTTCGTCTGCACCTAGTGATCGCGCGTCATGAATTGTGATTACTGGGCTAAACGCGCTAACAAAAAGGATGTATTTGGACATAAATGATGGACTTCATTGAACAAAACAAACATTTATTGTGGAACTGGGATTCCTGGGAGTGCATTCTGATGAAGATCATCAAAGGTAAGTGAATATTTATAATGTTATTCTGACATCTGCTGACTACACAACATGGTGGATATCTCGTTGAGTTGGTCTCTGAGCGCTGTACTCAGATTATTGCATGGTGTGCTTTTTCCGTAAAGTTTTTTTGAAATCTGACACAGCAGTTGCATTAAGGAGAAGTGGATCTAAAATTCCATGCATAACAGTTGTATCTTTTAGCAATGTTGATTATGAGTATTTCTGTAAATTGATGTGGCTCTCTGCAAAATCACCGGATGTTTTGGAACTACTGAACATAACGCGTATTGGAGTGGCCATCACAAAGCCCCGACTTCAATCCTATAGATCATTTGTGGGCAGAACTGAAGAAGTGTGTGCAAGCAAGGAGGCCTACAAACCTGACTCAGTTACACCAACTCTGTCAGGAGGGATGGGAATTTTTACTAGGATTAAATGTCAGGAATTGTGAAAAACTGAGTTTAAATGTATTTGGCTAAGGTGTATGTAAACTTCCGACTTCAACTGTAAGACACCAGAGCCTATTAACATAACACAATTATACCACAGAAGTCAAATGTGAAGCAGTTTAGGTGCATTATAATTGGACCAAAATGAGCTGTGTCCCAAATTATTGTTTAGTTTGGCTATATGTGTTGTTGTCCTGCTGTTACACTGCTCTGTCTGTTTACAGCCTGCTAAGCTCCAGGCAGAGGTTGTTAAGGGGTTGTTAAGGTGGAAGCACCCCTGGCTTTGACTTTACCCCACAGCTGGAGCAACCCTAGCCTTAACCCTGGCCCTGACCTTACCCCACAGCAACCCTGGCCCTGTCCCTGGCTCTACCCTACAGCTGGAAGTAACCCTGTGCTTAGACTGGCTCTACCCCACAGCTGGAAGTAACCCTGTGCTTAGACTGGCTCTACCCCACAGCTGGAAGTAACCCTGTGCTTAGACTGGCTCTACCCCACAGCTGGAAGTAACCCTGTGCTTAGACTGGCTCTACCCCACAGCTGGAAGTAACCCTGTGCTTAGACTGGCTCTACCCCACAGCTGGAAGTAACCCTGGCCATGACTCTGGCCCTGGACTCTACCCCCCCCCCCCCCCCCCCCCCCCCCCCCCCCCAGTTCCCACAGGTAAGAAACCAGAGCTTATTAACATAACTAAGTTATACTACAGAAATGATATATGAAGCATCTTTGCAGTTCAGATCAATCTGGACAGTATTACAAATGCTTGTGTATTTTCTGCATTCCATTTAGAATGCTGGTCAAAAGCAGTGCACTATACAGGGAATAAAAATCCATTACATAGGCATCCGGTGACTGGATGACTGTGGCTACAGACCAATCAAAGATGGTCCTACACAGCCAGTCCTGGATGCTGAAGAAGATTAGGCTAACCCAGGCCAGGTTGCTGGAGAGAGGAGGCACCCACACATGGACGCCCATGTGACTGAGCCTAGAGGATCATGGGAATGTTCTGGACAGATGTTGGTGGGGTTGGGTGGGTTGTGGCCGGGTGGGCTTAGACATCACATTAGACCGTCTCAAATGAGGAGAGTGATTTCTCAGAAGAAGATCAAGGAATTATCAAAAGAAAGTACACAAACGTTTTCAGGGCTGGTTTGTTTGTGAATGTGATATTGGATGTCAATTAATTTACGTCTTTCTTCAAGGAATGGTCCACTAACCCATCATGTGGGCAGTGTCAGTGTGCTCACTGATTATCTGAGAAGTCGGACACAAGTAAAGCTGTTTCCACCTACACAGCTGAAACTGTCCGACTGAGATCTCTAGTATAGAGGCTGTGGGAAGAAGCATTAAAAGAGGAATGGAAGAAAGAAAGAAAGAAAGAAAGAAAGAAAGAAAGAAAGAAAGAAAGAAAGAAAGAAAGAAAGAAAGAAAGAAAGAAAGAAAGAAAGAAAGACAGACAGACGTCCTAATCAGCCATGTTATAATCAGAGTCCCTTTGGTGTAGGGCACGGAATTTAAAAAGTCACAAATGCATGTTTTTGTTTATTCAATGATGTAGGGCAAAACTGTCATGTCATTAGATTTATCAGGCAGCATGGCTGTCATAGCAGAGAGTGGAGCGCGAGAGACCACCCTTGGAGAAAATGTGAAGGGTGACCAGGGGCAGACCCTGCTGCTGCTATCCCCAGAAGGACCCATGGCACCCTGGGAAATCCCCTCGTTCTCAGTGACATCATAATGAAATCCCCCACCTTCTGCTCCCTGGCTGCTATCCCATTAGAAAAATGTTTGGTCTGATATAACAACAATGAAATAACCTATGAGAATGTCTTATTATAAAGTCTGGGTCTGATCAAATATTGAGTGCCAATTCAATTTCAATTCAGTGAATTCAGGAGATAAATCTCAGTTCAATTCATAAGTAGGTTCAATTCATTCATCTTACATGATACTAATTTTATTAATGAATCAAATTTCAATTCACTTCCTAATCTGAGGGAGTTGGAATGGAAAGGACTCCACCACTGACCACACAATCTTTTTTTTTTTTTTTTACCCCTTTTTTCTCCCCAATTTCGTGGTATCCAATTGGTAGTAGTTACAGTCTTGTCTCATCGCTGCAACTCCCGTACGGACTCGGGAGAGGCGAAGGTCGAGAGCCATGCATCCTCCGAAACACAACCCAACCAAGCCCAATGCATCATGACACAATGCCCATCCAACCCGGAAGCCAGCTGCACCAATGTGTCGGGGGAAACACCGTACACCTGGCGACCCGGTCAGCGTGCACTGCGCCCGGCCCGCCACAGGAGTCGCTAGTGCGTGATGAGACAAGGATATCAGGATATCCCTGCCGGCCAAACCCTTCCTAACCTGGACGATGCTGGGCCAATTGTGCGCCGACCCATGGGCCTCCCGGTCGCGGCCAGCTGCGACAGAGCCTGGACTCGAACCCAGAATCTCTGGTGGCACAGTGCCTTAGACCACTGCGCCACCCGGGAGGCTCACAACACAATCTTAACAGAGACTTTGCTCATGAACTAATGCTGAAGTCTCGTTAGATCAACACGTTGAGAAAAGAGGTCAATAAATCCTTCTAGAACGCCAACTGTCTTTCTCTGTGCCGGGACCACTATAGGAGGACGGAGTGGTGCTCCGCGTCTTCTGTTCAGTTTGACAAACGAGACAGCATCTCCGGCCTGCAGCAGGTTTCTGTCTCTATCTCTTAATAGCATGATGTTGGGGACGGGATCTCCTGCAGGCTGCAGAACACTGATGGAAGAGCGGCAGAGAGAGCGTCCCCGCCACAGATTTCATCTACCCACAAATGCTAACCTTTTGCCATAGGTGTGTAAATCCCAGGATCTAACCCTGGATGAGATACACACAGCACTGATTAAATCAGCTCCTATCATGCTCTCTGCTTGGTGACGACATCAGAGCAGCCAGCGTGAGGTGGGAGTTGCTCTCCATGCCCGGACGTGCGCGCACACACACACACACACACACACACACACACACACACACACACACACACATAAATGCAAAGAGAAATGAGCACGCTAACAAACGCATATCCAGGCCTAGTTCTGCAGGCAGTTAGTCAGCTTGATAGGAATGAGCAGAGCAACACATGTAGGGGGAAGTTGCTGTAGCCCTAGACTGAAAACCAAAGGAGGACGAGGAAGTTGACATCATGTAGGGGGAAGGGGAAGCTGCTGTAGCCCTGGACTGAAAACCAAAGGAGGACGAGGAAGTTGACATCATGTAGGTGGAAGGGGGAGCTGCTGTAGCCCTGGACTGAAAACCAAAGGAGGACGAGGAAGTTGACATCATGTAGGGGGAAGGGGAAGCTGCTGTAGCCCTGGACTGAAAACCAAAGGAGGACGAAGAGGTTGACATCATGTAGGGGGAGGGGGAAGCTGCTGTAGCCCTGGACTGAAAACCAAAGGAGGACGAGGAAGTTGACATCATGTAGGTGGAAGGGGGAGCTGCTGTAGCCCTGGACTGAAAACCAAAGGAGGACGAGGAAGTTGACATCATGTAGGGGGAAGGGGAAGCTGCTGTAGCCCTGGACTGAAAACCAAAGGAGGACGAAGAGGTTGACATCATGTAGGGGGAGGGGGAAGCTGCTGTAGCCCTGGACTGAAAACCAAAGGAGGACGAGGAAGTTGACATCATGTAGGTGGAAGGGGAAGCTGCTGTAGCCCTGGACTGAAAACCAAAGGAGGACGAAGAGGTTGGCATCTATGTGATTTCCACGTTTGGCGAGTTCAGGGTTGACCTTGGAAAGATGCCTGCCATTGGCTTCTCTCCTCTCTGTTTACTAGACACCAAGGCGCATTCTCCAGTACTCTATGCACTCCACATAGATGTATTAGAAATGGCATGTAGCTGCATTTTCTGCATTTCCCATCAGCAATTATCCATGATTTATTATGTGTCATTTGACTATTTACTGAAAGCGTAGTCTTATTCTTATCCCAAAGCGTCTCTCTGGGAGACAGAAAGAGACAGAGGAGGAGAAACACGTACAGTTGCTTGGTATTCAGTTCAGAGCTACTGCAGCCTCCCCCATCTCCCTACACGTGTTGCTCACTGATGCACTCTGCTCCTTCCTGTCAAGCTGACTAACTGTATGTATCATCTGTGCAGTGTAGGTCCACAGGGCCATTTGGGACACAGCCTTGAAAATAGAGCCCTGAACAGAGCAGGGACAAGGAAGAGCTTCATATTTAATTGAAGTTTACAACAGTCCCCCTTTAATCTGGACTGCATCCAATACCCTTATATTTGCTGATATACAGATTTGGCGGTAGAGGTGGGATGGGAGGGGTATCGGTTGTCTATTTAGTAAGTAAGCTTTGTCCGAGCCAGAATGGCCCATAGCGCAGGAGGCTATCTCCTGTTTCTGTAGCGTGAGGCAGATTGATGTACAAGTACTCCCGCTGGACAGGGCGCTAGTCTATTGCAGGGCATATCCGGCGTATGTGACAATAAAACATCTCATATAAACAACCCTGTGAACAGGTTTCCTGCGTTGAATCCAAAAACATCAAGGACACACGTTCTTTATAAAGTGAAAAGGTACAAAAGTGAATATTAACACAATCGTTTCATTTACTCCAGCAACTTGATTACCGGTTTTGTCTGTCAAATTGTATTTTTTGTCGCTTTTTTCCGTGACAGTGACCAAGCAACAAAAAACAAGAATCAAGCCGAAAGCCTCCAAAACCAAAATCCCTCTACGGATTACAAACAGCAGGTGGCCCGGAATAGAATTACAGTTTCACAGGTGGCGCTTTCATTCCCCCAGCCAGCTAGCCTATCAATACAATTACACCACTGACCCAAATCAGCCGCCAAACCTAGTAGTCTGTATCCCCACTAGCCACCACTCACTCTAATGAGTTCTGACATCAATGCACTATTATGGAGTGGGTGTGACTGTGACCTTAGGAATCAACAAAGTCAGTCAGTATTTCCTGAGACCTGAGAGAGGTCAGACCACCAGGAAGCTAATTGACTTAGATAAGGGTTGTGACTAGATGGAGTACAGCTACCACCGAAAGTTACTTTTTGTAGCAGGTTAGGAGAGCATTTTAGCTAACCTTAACCCTTTTCCTAACCTAATTCAGTCCAGATTTGGATAATCCAGATTTTCTATCTGTAGAGCATCATACTATCAACAAACTATCTGTTGATAAGCAACTGCTTGCTTAGGTTATGGTTAGGTTTAGAATAAGGGTTAGCGTAATGGTTAGAGTAAGGGTTAAGTTTAGGGTTAGGATAAGGGTTAAGGTTAGGGTAATTCTCTTAACCTGCTGCGTAAATTCTAACCTGCTATGAAAAACTCACTTCGTAGCTACAGTATATACCATCTAATCAAAACTCTAGATAAGCTGTACTAACTGATACTGGTAACAAGGACGACCCACGAAGGAGCACTGGAGGCTTGGAGGTGATGACAAATGAGGTAATATACACTGGTCCTATGTTTCATAAACTGATATAAAAAATCCCAGAAATCTTCCATACGCACAAAAAGCTTATTTCTCTCAAATTTTGGCACACATTTGTTTACATTCCTGTTAGTGAAGATGTATCCTTTGCCAAGATAATACATCCACCTGACAGGTGTGGCATATCAAGAAGCTGATTAAACAGCATGATCATTACACAGGTGCACCTTGTGCTGGGGACAATAAAAGGCCACTCTAAAATGTACAGTTTTGTCACACAACAGCACAAATGTCTCAAGTTTGGAGGGAGAGTGCAACTGGCATGCTGACTGCAGGAATGTCCACCAGAGCTTTTGCCAGAGAATTGAATGTTAATTTCTCTACAAATAATCTGACTCCAATGTCGTTTTAGAGAATTTGGCAGTACGTCCAACCGGCTTCACAACCGCAGACCACGTGTAACCACGCCAGCCCAGGACCTCCACATTCGGCTTCTTCACCTGCGGGATCGTCTGAGGAGGCGTGGGGGGGAATAATTCTAATTGGTTAGGCCTATGCCCTCCCAGGCCCACTCATGGCTGCACCCCTGCCCAGTCATGTGAAACCTATAGATTAGTGCCTAATGAATATATTTCCTTATATGAACTGTAACTCAGTAAAAAAATTGAAATTGTTGCATGTTTCGTTTATATTTTTATTCAGTATAGAACCTGAGTGAGCACACACACACACACACACACACACACACACACACACACACACACACACACACACACACACACACACACACACACCAGCTGGTCCCGGTGTGTGTAGCGATAGCACCTGCGTTCCCCTCACATGTTAGGTCAGTACGAACCGTAGCAATCTCTTCATGTCCAATTTTGTGATAACGACATGCTCTCATCAAACAGACAAATGGTCAGATGGCTTTCAACACAGAGCATGGCGTGTCGAGGTCTCTCAACCAGCGACTGATGTGTTCTGAAATAAACTGCACTCAACACTTCCAGTTCCCTTAAAAATGACTTCCTTTCTCGTCTTTAACTCCCAGAAACACGCTGTTGGACGTCATTCCTTTCTTCGATAACCACTCTAGAACCTCGCTTGCGATTTCCTTTTCCTTGAGCATTTATTTTCGAATGACCGTATTCAAGGAGATTATGATTTTCAGCACAGGAAATACATTCTTTTTTTTTGAGTTCGAACAAGAACTGGTTTGATAATGCACTAAATGTAACCAGTTGAATCAGAACTGTTAATCCGGGCCTGGAACAAAAGCCTGCTAACACACAGTCTGCAACCCCAGGGCCAGGATTGCACATCCCGGTTGTGAACAAAGTCTTTGTTTAAAATGTAAACCACCTACAAATCAAAATTACATCCTGGGACTTCAGGTTGACCTCTGGCAGAGAGAACAATATGATTGACTGCTGCACTAGAGGAGGTGGTCTGCTGATGTTATCTTTCAGGGGGAACTATTATGGAACTCATTAAGAAACAATAAACACAGAGGACGTCTCCTAATGTTGACCAAAAGGTGTGCCTGGGTTATGTACCCATATCCTTGCCAGTAAAAATCACAGACCTATCTGTTCACACGGGTGTAGGGTGAAGTTGCCCCTCAACGCTGACCTGAGGTCAGCAATGCTTTTTCCCCACTAATGGTTAAGGCTAGGATTGGGGGAGGGGACGCTGATCCTAAATCTGTACCTAGGGGAAACTTCACCCCGGAGCTTTCACACGAGCCGTTTCCAGGAAGTAGGTTAGAATACAGCTTTCCAGGGCACACACACCAGCCTTGTGACCCAATTTCCACATTCCTCATGTGTCTCTTAGGGAGTTCTGTGACGCACGGAACCTGCAGAGATGATCAACATTTACCTTCATAGGATATCTAGGCCATGAGGTATACATTAAAGAACATCTCTACTCATTATTTTGACCAACAACCCCTATGTGAATCAGAAGCATATAGCATGTGACTTTTCACAAAGCCTCATCTACGGGATAGAGGATTACTGACTGTAGATCAGTCTAATGTGGATGAGAGTACTGTACATGTGTTTCAAGCCGAGGGGATTCTATATAGCTACAGCTAGTGGATTAGCATGGGCGGCGCCCCTTACACCAGAGACATCTGATTGGATAAGGGCAGACGTCGTCACAGGTCTGATCCCTACAGATGGCTGTGGTTACTGTGGCAACGGCAGTGTGCTCAGCATCAGCATCACAGCAGAGCTTCTCGAAGCCATACCTCTCTATCACAGGCTTCCCTGTTCACTTAGTGACATCAACACAGTTTAATCCAAAACCTAAAAGACATCAACAAACAGCAAGGCTTCTGAAGTAGCCATAAATAGACAAAGACAGAGACAAACACAAACAGTTTAGGTCATTTGCTTCTCTCAAAGATCAATCGGGTTCATGACAGTGGGTATAATCTCTAGCTCGATCTCCCACCACTCGCAAAATGAGAGTGCTCAAGACCCATCTGTCAGTAGCTCCTCGGGACCTTTTCCTATGCCAGGAGATCTGCAGCACAGCTAGCCTCTACTGCAGAACAACAGCAGTGATCAGGCATCGCATTAACCAACACTATAATACTGAACTGAAGGCCATTCACTCTGCCCTGTAGTGACTCCAATCTGCCAAAGCGTTCAGGAAAGCGTAAAATGGCCCGTTTGCGATCCATCAATAACGTTGTATGTTGATTCTGTCCAATGTCACTGTCGAGAAATGATGACGTGAATGTGTGCATGATAAGTCTGCAGTGGTATATTTTCATAACCCCAAATATGAGTTAAAACGCCAATCAGGATATATTCTCACATGAACACAAACAATGTTGTGACACAACAACTAATAGTTTAGGCCACCTCAACATCATCAGCATTTCCATCCCATTCTTTGTGCCACCCCCTATGTGCCAACCTCCCTCAGGTGGCACAGGCTAAACCCAGAGGCGTACCTGGCAGTTAAATCCATTGGAGTTGGGGTTCAAGCTCCCCGATAACATGGCGCGTCAGTGTGGGCAAGGATGCCCGAGATTTCTTCTTGGTTTTACAGTGGTCGAGAGACCGCAAGAGGGAAGCTCAGAATCCAAGCCCCGGACAGAACCTGTGCTTGTCGGCTGGAGGTATTGGCGGTAAGGTCGAGCCAGGCTCTTCTCACCGGTTCCTCTTCCCCATGCCAGCCAGCCTCCTCCTGACAGCAGCTTCGCAACACAAACAAGCGCTCAGACTGCCCAGCTCTGATCCAGACGGGCTCCGATGTTTCCTGACAAGCATCCGTCCACCAATCCACTGTGAGATTAGCGAGCTGCTGACATCACCGATGCTGGGCTGTGTGGTGTTGTGGCCCTCTTATCTAAGAGAGGCTTGTAGCTAAGTCACGGTAAGCAAAACACACACACACACACAGACCCTTCTTCTGTGGGGTTCGAACTGAAAAACCCTAGGACTTCTCACCGCTGCACCTGCCACATCTGATCCATCCCACCTCCACAGGGACATGTTATGAGGTGGTTCTACTCTGCAGTCATCCTGCGTGTGTGTGTGTGTGTGTGTGTGTGTGTGTGTGTGTGTGTGTGTGTGTGTGTGTGTGTGTGTGTGTGTGTGTGTGTGTGTGTGTGTGTGTGTGTGTGTGTGTGTGTGTGTGTGTGTGTGTGTGTGTGTGTGTGTGTGTGTGTGTGTGTCCTGCCTATGACACTACTGTACTCTGTCTGTGCTGCATGGTCAGCGGAACACTGTGGCAGAAACATGCTGCAATGGAAATGGATCCAGCGCTTCAAGCGATTCTTCTGCTACACTACCTAATGACATACATTCCCAGTGGTAGTAGTACTGGATCAATAACAATTTAGGCACGGATGATAAATAAGATTGTTGGGGAAACTATCAGAAATGTGACGAAAAAGCACTAGCATCTCTCTTAGCTGTGTCTTCTCTCCCCCTCTCTCTCTCCACCCCCCCTCTCTCTCTCTCTTCCCCCCCCTCCCCCCCTCTCTCTCTCTCTTCCTCCCCCTCTCTCTTCATCTTGCTCCCTCTATCCGCTATAATTAAACATCCAAGGGCGCACAGCCGGTCTAGGCACTTAGCTCGCTACAGTGGGGCTGGCTCTGCACAGTCGGATCACCCAGTCAGACAGAGATGCCCCACTGATCCAAGAACATTATGTCCAAGAGAACAGGCCTACCTCTGTCTGCTATACCCACCCTGCTCTGCAGACCTCCCCCGTCTGTCCACACTGGATCCACTCCAGCCAGAAGACCAGCCAGGCTGACTGACTGTGTCTAGGATTAGGACTCAACATTCCGTCCCATCTTTACTACATCACACACCATCCATCTCCTGTCTCCAGCCCTAACTCCTAACACCCTCTCTCTGCCCAATATATGCCAGCATATATATTTCTGATGTGGAATCAGAGCGCTTGACTCAAGTTTTTGCTTTAGTCTCCCGTTGATGTCAATGACTGATTTCTGTGAAAGTCTTGGTTGGGGAGCTCTTATCTCAACTCTGACTCAGGTCTTTGGAAGTATGCCAGATGGATGTTCAGTGATATTCATAACCAATCATAACCAATCATAACCAAGACAGTTTTAAATGGATACCTGCACATTTGCTGCATGAAGTGGCTTATCTGTAGTTGAAATCAAAAGGACTCATGTATCACTGAGCAAAAGTAGTAGGACTTATCCTGCATGCTTGGCTTGGTATGAAAGCAGAAGTACTCACCACATTCTTGTCTCCTTGAGGTATCTGAGGGCTCTGGGGGCCTGGTTCCTGTAGATAACAAGGTCAACGTACAACATCAATCCACAGGACATTGTTTCCATGCATAATCCAGTCTTGCTTAATTACGCATCTTCACACTGGAAGTCATTGAGTGCTATGCAATCACTGCCAGTCACCAGGTTTCTAATACAAGTTACATGACATTTTTTGTTTGTCATACAGTGAGGATTTCCACAGAACACTCACTCATACTATCACCTCACGCACCCACACACGACTCTTAGCAACTATGGCAACGCATTGGGATTCAGGAAACACGCTACAGCTAGGCAGCCAAGAGTTATGATGACAGGGCACTGCACTCTGCATTGAGTCAGTGAACAAAGCATCCCATGTCATAGTCAACCTGGGGTCAATCTACAGCACTGGTTAAGTAGGCTCACACAGACGCCTGTTTTATCAATGTAATTAATCAATGTTTTTTTTCTTTTTCTTTATCAATGTTGTTTTATAATGACCTATTCAGAAAAAGGGAAACAATGTTTTCAACAGCTTTTGAACAAAAGTCATATTTCTCCTCTCCCTGGCTTTGAGGCGAGAATCCAGCACGGCGGCCATTCCTCAACACGCCATCACCGGAATGCTAAACAGGACCTGACCACTGAAACAGGCACAGTCTTTGGACACCACTGAGTGCCGTCACCCGTTTAATAACATACGGTCTCTGTCCAACATGCAGAAGCATGTATAGATTACGGTTCATCAATCTTGTCTATGACCGAGGATTGACCATAGAAAGAGTGTGTCCTACAGGGTGAGAGAGAGAAAAAAAAACTCTGGTTCTTATGGATGAGTGGTGTCTGTCTGTGGCTTGCCTTAGTAATACACCTATAGATCCTAATGGGTCCAATCAGATATCAGATGAGCCCGATGTCTACTGTCTAGTAGTAAACTACCATAACAGCATGGGGCCGTAAATTTACAGCTGTCCTTAATTATAGGAGCTGGCTCTGTCCAAAAACTCTTAAATGGCTTATTGTATTTGCATCATAACCAGTGATTGACAGACTGAATAGGACTTCACCATAGTTCTTCTACCTATGAAGACTTTGGTGATCAGTGGTGATTTTAGGTTGTGTCTGACTCGGAGTCCTGATGAATGTTCACAAGATGACAGACATTCTAAATCAGCTCCACCATAAGGTAATCCAGCAGGAGACCAAATGAACTGGAACCACAGTGCATACCACAGACACATCAACTGCAGACTCAACAAGACATGGCCCTACATCATCCTTTATTAATAACAAAATGTGTCAGGTGTGGCATTAGAGGAGAAATTAGTGGATATAAAGAAAATTCTGCATTAGTAATAGGTAAATAAAGATGACCATATCTTTCAAAATCAGGTTAATTACAGTATTCTATAGGTACTTGATGTTGTAGCAGACTAAGCAACAAAAATTCTGGAATTTTATTAGCCCACTTTGATGACACTATTAATGTAGGTCTATTGGTCCAGCACAACAAACAAAAAAGATCCAGGATGGTCCAGACTAAAAAAATCGTCACAAACATTACGATGTCTCGATATTTGGGATAAAACCGTTGTCTTGGCAAACCGGTCTATAAAACTAGGTTATAACCTACTTACCTATATTAGGCCTACTACAGTTTTGTCATTTTCGAATGTAATATCATACAAAGACTATGATTAATTTCAAATGTATTGCACACACAGGCTGATCTATGGTGGTGTGTTCAATCCCCACATCAAGACATTCTCAATCAACGATATGAAATCCATTTTTCAGTGAAAACACAATGGTTGCCTATTGTAGGTTGCCTATGGGACATCCTTACCAAGGGTAGTAGCGGCTCCATTTGTGCTCCTTGGTCCGTTATGTCCATATTTTCCTTTGCCTCGCTTTCTCTGTAGATTTGATACGCTCCTACTGTCTTCTGTCTAGTGTTGCCGGGCTAAATCAGGGTGAACCCTTATATAAACTGGGTTGATTTTCTCAAATTAAGATAAGCATCCTCCTCGTCCAGTCCTACATCATTTAGGCATGGGGTAGAGATTTCCCATTCACTCGCTCAAGCTTGGAGAGTGCAATTTGCGCTACATGACGAGGTGGAGCACACGTGAGGCAATGAAGCGCAGCACGATATAGATTGCGTCTACCGTGGCGCGCGTTGCTCCAAATTTGCACACATGTGGACCTATTCTTAAAAATTACCCACAGAATATTGGTTTAGGACAGGTTGCACTCAATAGAACAGGATATGAATGCACGACACCGGAGAAGCTCAGGATAAAAGAGGTAGGCTCTAGTGGCTATCTTGACAGATATTTATGTTCATTTGGGACAATATTTAATTAGGTATTAGGCAGGCTATTATACGCTACCAAGGACCTATTGTTATTAAATTAACCACACACAAAAAACAAAAGTAGGCTACTATATTTTAATGTTGCCTATTTCGGGTTCTGTTCCTTAACAAAGGATCCTAGGATTGCTGCCTGACCCATGAAATTAGCCTATAAAGCAATTCATTTGCTCTATTGCAATCCATGAGGGAAAATTGGGACCGTAAAATACATGAAGATAACCATGAACAATTTCTATCATGGCCCACATGTGTGCGCAGTGAGATACAGCACATTGATTCATTCACCCATTTATGAAGTCGTTGACTGAAATCCTTTGAAAAACGTTACATTGGTGCCACCTGGTGTTCAATGGGATCTGTCAAATCAAACTGAAATATTTGATGAATAAATTGGCGTAATTTTCAGTAGTCAGCTCATTTCTTTCAAAATTCAATGATCAACATTAATCAAGCAGGAATATATTAGAAATATAAAACAAATATCAACAGAGAAACCGAATATATCTCCAATCACATCGAGATATTAGATTTAAATGAATGCCCATTAAAACCAATGAATACCCGTTTCAGGTCAATTCTATGGTACAACTCAGGATAAAGTTGTTGATCGATTGATTGATAGAATGTATTGGTTAATTAAACGCAGTAGGCTGCTCCAGCCGGAGACAACATTACATACATCAAAAATAATCGAGGATAAAAACTAAAATAAACCCCGATGGCTTATTTCCATTATGGTCCTCATTTTTCAGCTAGGTGACAGGTGGGAAAGACCAACACTTCACATGCACCCAATGCAATTAAAAACAACAAATGCAATTTACAGCAATCCATTTACAACAACATCATCTACAACACAGAGGTGGCCGTTTACGAGTCACCTCGTGGGAGAATACCCCTAATCAAACCGCCATGGTATTTCTCAAATATTTTCTGGTTTGTTTGGGACACCTTAAAGCTATTCTCTGATGAGTTTTCAGGTAGCTTGGTAAACTGTTCCACAGAACTGCAGCAGACTACACACATTCGTTTTTCCCCATGGAGAGCTTAAATCTGCAGGGAACAAAGTTAGTAAGAGCTCCTTCTGGTGAAGTACTGATGTGTCATTTATAGAGCTGAAATAATTACACAGATTCAGACTACTTTAATGTCCTCAAGAAGCAATTCCATTTTGCAGCAGTCATAGTTAATATGACAAGATCACATTTTAAAATGTGAAACACAACATCAGAAAAAAAAGCTACGGATATTTACAGAATATTTACAAAAAGTCGGCAGGATAGTGCAAAGGTCTTAAAATGTCTTGAGTAAGGCTGGGCCTGTATTTGCATGTCAAAGTGCTTACAGTGCATATTAGTCCAACCCTAGATATTTGGAGGCAGAGTTATGGACAATTTTGTTGGTAAACCCCAATTTAATCTGAGTGACTCCTGTTTCCATCTTGAGCCATTTCAGTTCTTCAAAGTGAGAGGGTTCAAGGTATGTACGAGCTGGAACCTTCAGATCTAATCTTATTCGGAGTTCTGATGCTTATGCCTGATACCCTGGGGGGACTGCTGTGCCAAGAGGCACACACATAACCATGATGACAATGCACTGTACTGTTTTTCTATCCAGAAATCTAGATTTCCTGATTCAAATGCACTCATTCATTTAAATTCAAGATGACAGACAGTGAAGGGGAAACTAATAATTTTTTGGACATGGATACATTCTAGAATGTCAACAAAAAGTGTATGAAGAAGCCCTTTGAAGGGCAGGATCAAGTCCATATATAGTCTCCTTCCAGCACTATAAACTGCTCTTGGTCCAGCCCCAGAGGAACCGAGATGAGTATTTGATAAGTATTTATACATTTACATTTTAGCAGACGCTCTAATCCAGAGCGACTAACAGTAGTGAGTACATACATTTTCGTACTGGTCCCCCGTGGGAATCGAACCCACAACTCTGGTGTTGCATGCGTCATGCTCTTCCAACGAAGCCACAATGTGTATATGAAGATGTCTGAACAACTTACGCCATGACCTGGTAAGAAATCCAAAAGGTAGGATATGCAATTAAAGATGATTCCCAAAAAATGGTTTGTTATTTGTATAGGCAATTAAACAGTATAAGTGTAGCCTAAACCAGTCAAGTTTTGATTCACACCTGACATCTTCACAACAGGTTGAGCAGTGGATGGTAGATTGATGTTTCCAATGGGCCTCTCCAGCGGCCTTGCTTCAGGAAGTCAGTCAGAAGGCTGGTCTTGGGGAAGGGCTGCTCTAGTAGCAATGGGCCTTAGCAGAATACATAGCAAATCTTTATAGATCCCCTTTAGCTTTTTTTGGAGCCTGGTTTGACAGCATACCATTACATTTTTGGATACTCACCCCTTTTTGATAAGGCTAAAAAGCAAGTGAACGCTCAGATTCCGAATGTGTTTCTGCTGCTCATTAATAAATAAATAAATACATTTCATTCTTGGGGGTGTGGTTCGATGTGGCAGTTCATGATGTTTGTCCCCCATGGGTCACCATAGGAACAAAGTCAATACTTCCTCAAAATAGTGAGAATATATATATATTTTTAAATCTGTAATTAATTTGGACGTTTTTGCAGGTTTTAGTCGGCCAGTTGTGTGTGTTTGGTGCAGTATTTCTCAAGTAAAAAAATGTCTGACGTGTTGTCATTGATGGTATGTCAGGACTGATGGTCTGTTTACGTTTCTACCGTTGTAACTAGATTGAGTAGGTCTACTACAGCTCCATCTAATGGTCAGCGTCCGGGGAAAACAGTTGTTGACAACTGTAGCATTGTAGTTAAGCCTAAACCTCTCTTTTCCTAACCTTAACCTCATTCTCCTAGCCTGTTATTTTAATTCTAACCTGCCACGTTAATTATCCTAACCTGCTATGTAAACAGTCCCTGGTTTGGGATTGGGCCACGACTACTTTCTGTTAATCTCTCATAGAAAGACTACTGGAAAAACAACTCGTAAAACTTCCAGTTTGGCCGAGTTTCCCACTTGGAAATTATCATAAACAACCAATAGGAAGCTCTATGCAAATAATGTACGTTATATTTAAATATGTAAACACAGCTGAGCAAATTGCGCAAGATTTTTGTTCTGGGCTAACCGAGATTAATTTTGTGTAAATACCTCAATGACGGTTAAAGTAACTGTCCAGTGAAAATGTCACTTTTAAAGGTTTTTGTTAGCTCATACTCAAATAATGTTGTTGACTCGTCCTATACTCGTATTTGACGCCAAAGCATACATTTGAGAGAAAAAAACATCTAAAAAATGCTTACTATTTCCGCATATAATGTGACGTCAGGTTGGCTCATTGGTGGAGTTGGACAATCAGCGGTTGACTTGTTATTAATATTTTTTATGACCTGTATACACCCCCACTAATATGCCCCCACCATTGTGTTATTGGGGTATGCCCACACCATTCAAACACCGAAAAGCTTATTTTCAACATATTTAATTATCATCTTTTGGAAGGAAAAGTATTTCACCCATATTGTCAATTATAGGTCATATTTCATAGAAATCTGGAAACACTGGACAGTTACTTTAACACTTAAATATTTTCTTTTTAAAGAAGACTTCAAGAGTCGCCAAATAAATGAGTTATTTGACAAATTTAAAATACATATGTTGAATCAGCTATGTGAGTACAACAATACACACATTAAACATTATCAAGGATTAAAAAACAAGTTCAGATTACTTATATCCATTGTGGTCCTCTTATGAATATCTTTCATCTTGAGTTTGCTCCATTGTTCACGCATCTGCAAGCAAAGCAGCAACAGCACTAATAAACCTTCATACCAGGTATAAGAGAAAAGGAATTGTCCATCTGCTTTTAATCGAATTTATATTTTTAGATAATGAATTAGTGTACATCCTATCAAAGACTACAACAAATTCCCTCTTGACCTTTTTGCGTTGGGCATTGATTTATGAATATGTCCTTTGTGTTTTGAAGCATTGGGCTACTTACTTTAAGTACAGTTGTTATAACTCAGAACCTTGTTTTTTTTTGCACTAGTAAAGACATTGTGAATCCTATATAGCCTACTAAAGCCAGCACAATAAAACATAATGCCAATGAAACTCAATGCAGGCTAAGACATGAACACTTTCCAGAAATGTATTCAACAAATCAAAAATCAACCAATCAAATCAGTCAAATTAGAAAACAGGATTCAATGAAAACATCTAGAGTAGGACTACAGCTAATGTTAAATATATACATTATTATAGCTTAAATAGACTTTTGTCGTTAACATTTTAATACTTCAGTCATATCCACAGCCCACTGTAGGCTAATCCAAAAATGCAGTCTAATGAAAAAACTTATGAACGATGTCCAGGTGGGTATTTACACTGTTCTCGTTGATGCCAATAACCTAGGATGGAATATCTCTTCAATTCAGTTTATGTCTCTATCCAACTAGACTCCGAGATATCTTGTGGTTTTGCGTCTTCAGAGACACCCGTTGGCAAACTCTCCTTTGAAAGTGAGAGGACCTCGTCAAAGTTCGCAGTACCAATAGCGTGTCCATTAGTCCAGCAGGACAGAGCCGGGCTAGACGCACCGCAATACTGGGGTGAGGTACGCGCAAAATCCGTTGGTTCTGCGTAATAAGCAAGGGCTCTGCCCGAACTGTCCGTCGCGGACAGCTGTAGTGCCTTTCCAGCTGCTGCATACGACAGCAAAGTGGCCGTGTTTCCAGTCGCGTCATTTGTGCGGGAGGCATAGTCCAGTCTGTTGTTGGTCGGTGTCACAAACCATCTCGGGGATGCCGCCATCGTGTCCTCCTCGCTGGTTTGCGGTGACAGCATGCTGTTAGTTAAGGGGACGTTATAGTCTAGTCCAGACGTAGCTCCTGCGCTAGGGCGGAAGCAGGACTTGGCATAAGTGCTGACGAATTGGTGCTGAAGGAAAGAATTAGCAAGTGCATATCTGGCACCGGGCACAAACTGAGCGTAGGTCGAGTCACTCGGTGATGGCGTCAACCGGTCACTATCGTAGCCTGTGTAGATTCTAGAAATATCCAAAACAATCAATTAGGAAATTGGAAAATAATACAAATGAGAAAGACCTAAAATAAAACGTTTCCACAAGTATGAAGTAACAATGGCATGCAATTATTAAACAAATTTATAAAGCACTCCGGAGGTTTTACACCATTAAGCCTAATTCATCTCCAACAGTTTCTTACATTCGATTTAAAAAACGAACTATTTGAAGAGAATATTTGCAAAAAAATCGAACTTGTCTGTCCACAGGAATTCTGACACGTAAACTCAAATTTCCAATGGAACAAAAACATGCGTGTATCCAAATCCGTAATGCTTTTCAAGATCGTTTACATCAGAATGTAGTCCTTAGCTGGTAATGAAGAAATCATTTTTTTTAAACGATGGTTGTTTTAGGAGTGACAGTATCGTCACCAATAAAATGGGGCAAAGTCGTGCGTAAAGCAGTCTAATCTCGAAACAAACCACTTTAAATGTGTTCATATTTGAGTCACAATTTGAGATTCGAATAATTCCAATAGAATAATATTTAAATATGTAAGGCTATTAAAAAATAAAACATGGGCTAGGCTAATATATTTTTACTTACTTGTCATAATTGTCCCGAAAACCTTTTGCGAAAGGATTGTGGTCTATTTTCAGCTGTGTTATCTGAAAGAGGAAAATAACATTAAAAAGGCCTAGCCTACTGTAAATTTGTGAACCACTTTTACCCCAATAGGAAAAATGTTGCCTAGCCCCAATTAAGAAAACAAATCAATATTTGAAGGAACGAATTTCCTTACGTCTGTGTTCTGGTATGCTGTGACTGCAACGAATTGCGTCTCGGGGAACGTAAATGATTGTCTGGGTTGACTTGCGTTCTCTGCCCCATCCTCGTGCACCTCGACCACATTAAGACGGGGTTGGTACCTATGGAGGGACTGAACGACAACCATCTGAACAGAGGACATGAAAAACAGGTGTTAATTGGGGCATCTGTGATCATCTCTAGAGACAAAAGAACAACTTGAAGATTGTTTTTTTTTACACTAAATACAAAAAATGTATGACAATAAATACTGAATTATTTCATACAATATGGTTGATAAATGCATAAAACATTATTTTGTAAAGAAAATCTCTCAATGCAACGTCTCCAGACTTGAATATAGCATCTTTTCAAGACCTCTTTCACCTTATATATATATATACACATATGTATTTGGGACTGTGCGAAATTAGGACCATATTAAAAACTTACCTGCCCTGCACTTTCCAATGCCCCTTTATTATTTGCCAACTTCAGTTTTCCAAAAGAAATTTCTTGACGCATCCAGTGCGCGCCGGTGTTCGGAGAGTCTGGGTGCATGTAGGCCTTGTTCCCTATAAATTAATTATTGAAGACATTACTCACTTTTTTGTCAGAAAACCTCACTTGGAGAGAATAGAAGGGGGAAAAGAAAAGTAAAATCACTTGCCTGTCCCATTTGAGTCAGCTTTGCCGCAGGGTACCCACTGTCCTCCTTGGAACCGCCAGTGATTAGGGTCCGCGAGACTGACGTCCACAAAAATATTGTAATTTGCCGTCGGATCAAGCCCAGATATATTAAAGCTCAGGAATGGAAACATTCGTCTGGAAGTAGAAAAAAAGATTCATAGGAGTTTTATTTCCTTTACAAATTCCCAAATCGCGCTAAAATTTTACTTAGAGAACGAAATTAATTCTAATTTGAACTATTCCTGTTGCCATAATTTGTTAATAAACCCCACGCGCTTTCAATAAACACGTCAATCTACTTCGTCCAAATAAGTACAGCAGTTTGCCCACTATGTTGACATAAGCCAACATAACGGCAAGGGCGGCGAGAAAGGGAACGGGTCAATACTCACCGCCCCTGTTTAGTGATGATCATCTCTGTTTGGTGCCTGTGAAACGTGAGCCACAGAGCCCTATTGCAGAGATAAACTTGCGCTTTACCAAAAACCATCCCGGTTTGCATTGCTGAGCTCTTGTGGAAAGCACCTCCTTGGTGGCCATGCCCATATGGCTGGGCGTAAAAGTATCCGGGCGCTGGGAAGCCTTGAGGTGACGTGGTGGTCAAGAGGCTATTATATGAGCCTTGCGTGACCACAGGATGGTGTGCCATGTAGTGACCCGAACTGGTGATGGCAAGGGCCGGGTAGGTGGCTCCGTGCAGGGTCCGGTGTGGGAACATGGTACCAGGCGAGGTAGCAGACGCGGGCTGAGCTTGGCTGGGCTGAGACGAGGGATACCGTCCCTCTGTAGATCCATGGAAGGTATGACGAATGTCACAGACGGTCTCTTGAGCAGACTGCCTACTGCTTCCCTTGTCGCCGTCACCAAATGAGTCCTCCGAGTCGATAAAGTCGTCTGCTTCTGACAGATTTGTCATCCCTGTGGTTTCTTTATTAGAACGTGTTAGGTTCCCCTATTCAGTTCAGCCCCTCACTAGAGGAGAGCATAGGGTGGTACTGGGTAGCGAGTTCAGACCTGTCTGAGCTGTGGTAGTCGCTATCCATATTATTGGGCGTTGGATGTTGAGATGTGAAGATACTGGAGCTGCGCAAGTAGCATTACGCGCAACACAAAAACCAATTTGGTTAAGGTTACGCGTATCACATGTAGGGAATATGAACTCTAAATACTCTTGAAACGAACCTAATGAAACGTCTATAATTGTTACACTTTACATTACAGTATAGGGATAAGGTTTATAAGTAGCCTATATAAACAGTTATATTTATAACAGTTATAGACATTTCTCTGATCATGTTCGTTTTGCTAGACTGGAACAAAATACTGCTAATGTTATACCTCTAGTACCATGTGGCAGGTAGATAATAACTATAAACGTGTTTAAATATGACAACATTCATATATTTCGTTTTTTTAAATCAGGAAGTATTACTCAATCTTGAATGCCTCATCAAATGGGGAGGGTCATTTTAACGTGATTGGAAAACAAGGCTTCAAGGAGTATCAGAAGTGCCATCAACCATGGCATAACTAATTGAAAAACTACAGCTAGTGACAGCTGGCAGCTAGGCAAGATGCACAGTGTGTGTCAGAAATGGCACCCTATTCACAATATATGTGTACTAGATTTGACCAGGGAACTACATAAGGATTAGTGTGCCATTTCAGATGCAGCCATTCTGTATGTATGGACCAAAACGTTCTCTCAGACACACATCTGAGACCAACCAGTCAAACCGCAACACATCACCCATGCAGCTGTTCTGTATTTTAAGGATACAAGTCCACGGCTCACCTTTCATACACATTTATTTTTTATAAAACAAAACAAAGTTAGAATATGAACAGTTAAATGCAAGAGGGGGGGCTTCACTGAAAGACCACAGTATCCAACATGGCGGCTAGGCACTGAACGATGTTGGACGTCATCAGGACGTCAACGTGCTCCTCCAGGTGCCTCTTGGGATCCTGCGAGAAGAACACGGTAAACAGGTCAAGGAGGGTCATTGCAAAGATTATACATGGGCATTTATGATGTAGCTCGCAAAACAGAGGTTGTGTTCAGGTTACAGCGAGGATGGATACCTGCTTTCCGACGTTCTTGATGGCCAGCTGCTCAGGGGTCATCTTATCCTCTTCTTCGACCGCCTGGGGTAGAACACAGAGACATTGATTCTTACTCAGACGTTAACATTTAAAGCTGGGTTTTGTTCATTATGGCATGTAAAGGAAAAAACATTTTGCAACAGAATACGAAAAAGTGTGTTTATTTTATTTGACCTTTTATAAACAACACAAATCATACAAACATCAGTTGCATCACACCTGCCCAGAACACTATCCCACATCTCCAGCGGCCACATCACTTTCCGCAACATGGCCTGAAACTCCAACATTTTGTTTCTCTCCCTAGCCCGCTCACTTTCAATATTTAAATAATAAATCATTCGATTTTTCCATTGTGTTAATGATGGCGGATTGATTGATTTCCACGTTTTTTCAAGATGAGAACAGAATCGTCCAACCCATCAGGTATCTCACTACACCCCCATACGCCATGCCCATGTCTTGGAAATTAGTGTTTCTGATTGGACAAGTCCAGGTAGTCCCTCCCTGTTTCAGTCCATTTTCTTCAATTTGAATACTAATTAACACTACCCGGGATAACTCATGCGGTTTGCCCACGCAGACCCCTGGTCTCAATACTTCCAGGCCCTCCCACTTTCCCCTTCTGATCCCTGCCTGCTCACCTTGTTGTAGTTCTTGGCCAGCTCCAGCATCTCCTTGACGATGTTCTCGTTGAGCTTGCAGTGCTCGCTGTAGTCCTGCAGGGTCAGGCCCTCCATCCAGCTCTTCTTGTGCAGGTTCAACAGCATCTGGGAGGTCAAGGATCAAAAGTCACTCAAGGATCATATGTTAATGTGGCACATGCAACCAAGAGGATGGAGGCACCGTGTACGTATTGTTATGGCGCACAGAAGATGACATCACATGTCATTCAGGAGAACATGCAGTAAGCATATTATGAAATGTCACTGTGGCGAAATCATAATTAACTCATTAAACTACGACAGTCAACAGTCATCTTTTTCTGATATCATTCTATACTCCCCTTAAAACAGATGTCATAATAGATTTTCAGAAATGTTTCACACCTTTTGCTCGAGTTCATTTTTCCTGTAGTTGATGGTGATGGAGTAGTAATGCCTGTTCAGTCCATGGATCAAAGCCTTGGAGGAGGACAACAGATGATTGAAATAAGAACAGAAACTCTACATTCACATCCATGTTAAAACACAGAGCTGGTCAGAGGCTCCATGGTCTTACCTGGATGGAGGGCTTGTTCAGATGGCCCAGGTTGGAGGTGGTTTGCCTGGGCTCGTGTCCCAGAACCATCATGTTGGCATTGATCAGCCGGAACGCATCGATAACAACCTGCCCGAAATAACAAAAAGGAACCACGTGTTATCTCACAGAGAGCAGAGAAACGACGTCCGTACCGATTCCATTTCAATTAAATTCCCGAGCAGAAGAAGAAATTATTATTATTATTTTTTAAAGAATGCCAAGTAAGTACCACACTCTGCTTTGGATCTAAGCCATGAGGGTAACGTTGTGTGTGAGAATACTGTGAAAGGGAGAGTAGATGACTGGGGAGGGAGGGAGATAGTGAACAGCAGATCAGGGATGGTACCAACTGCTGTAAGCAGGCTGTCACTCCAGATGTGTGTAAACCACAGCCTTGCCTGAGTGCAGTACATGTCCCTAGTCACATCCTATTACTAGGCCCTACATTGCATCCTTTCAGGTGAGTAGACATTGCATAGCCATAGCAAGGCAAAGATATGCAACCATGCTAGGAGAGGCTCTGCCGACTGCGGTTGTGTGTGAAAGCATGACAGGTGAGTAGCTCACGGTTACACTCATGTTAAAACATTGATGGATTTATGGTGGACCTGACTTATGCCTTGTTTACTAGGATGTCACCCTGAGACCTGCATCCATACATTTTACTACAAAGCCTAGGAAATGAGTGTGTTGAAACACATTTAGCTGTTTTCTTTCACTGGTCCCGGCTGCGTTAGCCAAGGATGAAGTACTCGACTTTTAATACCCGTGTCGCTCCAAATTAACTCTAGGTTATCGTGTCTTGCATGGAAATTGGTCACACGAAGGAAAACATGAAACGACTGGCATTATTGTTATGTTCTGTGGTTATATTGGCTGCTCATTGAATGGACCATAATGGATTGTGTACAATGATATTCCGAGTGGCAGACAGAGTGACGAGAGACAGTGAACGTGACAGGGAAGCAGGACACTGCCATGTTCTGAGCACATCAAGAGTAGGCTACATCTTTCACAAGCAAGACTTGGCTGAGAGACACCTTTTCCTCAAAGGCAGAGGCATGAAACCTGCTAAAAACACAAATGTCAAAATGAAGATGGGCAAACGTGCCCTGGTATTTGTAGGGTTGTAAAAATGTAATTTATATATTTTTTATATTCTCTCTCACGCATGGGCGGCAAAATATTATTAAGACTAAAAAGGTTTTAAACCATCCCCTCGGTCATCAACACACTACTCTTAATAGCAATCTAATTAAATATCTTTATGAGATCGCCTGTGCTTCGGAACCATTTCTAATGTAAAACATTGGGGAGCTAACTTTCATTTCTAGTGGTGCACTATCCTCTGAGCGGAGATCACACATTGAGATGGAATTGGCTCTCACATTCACAGACAGCTCTGTGGAGGTGATAATAGACAGCTCCCTGCAGCACAGAGGCAGGAGCAGATGGAGGAAGTGCCATATGGGGCCCGTGAGGGTGGAAGAGAGAGAAAGAAACATAACAAGGAAGGGAGGGTGGTGGGGATGGGGAGGGGGGTGTATGATCAGTTCTAGATGAAGACATCTCAATCCCAGGAGATCTATGAGTAAACAACCTTAGATGACTACACAGGCAGAGCGCTGTTAACTCAAATCGTTAGAGATTTTAGCTTCCACCCAGTCAGTCAACCACTGATTTTATGATTGGATTGATTGAAGTTTGCACCCACAAGAAAGTCAACCTGTCACACAATTAGCATACAAATTAAATTAGAACATCGCTAAATAAAAAAGATAATCAAATCACCAGTCCATTCACAGCATTGGCAGGTGCCATCACAATCATGGTGGTTCAGGGACGCAAACTGATGAAGGCCCAAAAAGGTGAGAAATATTTTTCACGCAGAAAAAAAATCTGTGTAAACGCCTGTTGCCATTTTCTATACGTGTGCTGCACAGAAACCTGATAGTCACACCTCTACTCAATACAACACTCTACTCAATACAACACATTGAATTTAGCTTCACACTTTTTTACTGTATAATAAATAAGGCTACTGCAGAAAATAGCTGATTTGCTCATATCCAAAGGCCTACCTGTGATCGGGCAGGAGGAATGTAGTTAAAACTGCATAATGATCTGCCTTTTCATTGTGGCAGTAAGGGGAAAACACACTAGGCCTATATGAAACCATCTTTAGCCTACTCTTCAGACAACTTTACATGCATAGCCAACACACTCTCCTTACCTGCCACACACACACCCTCCCAAATATTAGGCACCAAACAGAATTTAAAGTGAAACTGACAGTGCTTGAGTTACTTTGCAGATATGAAACAGACAGACAACCATAATATGAAAAATATAAAATTCCCAGTTCATGCTAGAAAACCAACTTTATAAGAGGTTTTAAAAATAGGTTATACTTGACTCCATGATGTACAGTAAGGCATTATTGGCAGAATAGATGGATGCAGTTCAATGGATGATTCATATAATTCACCAATACATTTCTTGGTGGTCCAGAAAATATTGCTATCAGGTTATAAAGCAAAGCTGGCCTGGTACATCGTTTGTTACCTCCAACATCACATGTTTCAGCATAATAATACACATCCCCATGTCGCAAGGATCTGTACACAATTCCTGGAAGCTGAAAATGTCCCAGTTCTTCTATGGTCTGCATACTCACCATACATTTCATTCATTGAGCATGTTTGGGATGCTCTGAATCGATGTGTACGACAATAAATTGCGGAAATTGCTGCTGCCTGTGCACGAGCTGAGCGCCTGCTGCTGACGTCACTCACAATGCACTTTTGCAGCCAGGCACGTGTGTTGTGACCGAGTGTGTGACAGAGAAAATCGTTTTTGTGTCATTTAGAGGGAAAATGCGTGCATTTTAGCGTTTGAGTCACTTTTCAAAAGTTGCTAAAAGTTCCAAATACATTTTTTAAAGTAGCTACATTTGTTGCAAGGTGTTGTTTGAAAGAAAAGTTGCCAGGGTAGTCTGAAAAGTTGCTAAATCTAGCAACAAAATTGCGAAGTTGGCATCATTGCTGTCACTGTTCTTTTTTCCTCTATGGCAGTGGCACTCAGAGGCTGCGTGACAGCGAAGCCTAGTCAGACTGGCCTGCTTGCTCTTACAGGTGAAATGAAAAGATACTATCCACTTCGCTCACGCTGTGAGCCACTCCAATAATTAAGCAAATGTAACAGAAACCCCATCACTGTCTGCACACACCAGCTCTCCATCCCGGCTAAATTACATTTTAAAACTGACGGAGATGCGCAGAAAGTATGGCGGGAGAAAAGCAGCTGAGTAGGCTAATGCAAGCTGGCTGCTCACAACAGTCACATGTGATATTGCATGAAACACTCATTCTGATATGACATATCTGACATCACGCTCTGAACTGAAATTCTATTTGTAGGACGTGTATGGATGCATTCTGTTCTCAGTTATTTCATAAGCGAAGCATACACCATTATTCATTGTTAAGAGTATTGGGACATCACGCCTCCAATATACACTGTTGTGCAGCTACCTGCCTGCGCTACCATGCTGGGTTTAGTAATAAAGCATCCAAGTTACTCCCTCGCTTCCTCCAATGCATATACGTGTTCCAGTAGGTTATTACACACAGACAGTAAAGTGAAGTAAGCCAAGCAACACGAAGTTAGCCAGGCAAGCGGGTGGTAATGTTAGCTTGCCAACTTAGATGCTAATGTAGCTAGCTAACATTAACAACTGTGTAATAATTTGAGCCATTGAAACATACATCCTTCTTATCAACTATAATCACAGCATTATTTTGCAGCCATGTTGCATTCCAAATTTCCCAGTCAGGACCACCCCCACACGACAGTTAAAAAAAAAAATGTATCTACACAGTTCACGTGGATGACCTATTATTGAGAACAAACATCGGTGAATATCGCCCAAAAGTGACAAGTTTGCATCCCTATGGCTGTTGGACATACCTTTCCTTTGACGCTCTGGATGGGGTCCACCACCACAGCCACGGCTCTCTCCGACAGAGCCTCGAAACTCTGCTGGGTGTTGATGTCAACGCCGGACAGCCAGCAGCCAAACCCGGGGTGACTGTGGTACCAGCCCACCACCATCTCTGGTCTAGTTGGAGGAATAGTTCAACACTATTACTGCACAGATGCCTTTCTTTGTGTCTATTTTACACATTTATTTTTTGTTTTAATGTTACAAATGAAATTTTTCTGTTTTTAGTGTATCCTGGAGTGTAGAGCATTTACAGTGTGACTTTGTCCTGGAGAAGCTATGCCAAATCGACAGTGGTGTTCTAACTAATATGTTTTATATTAGTAAGTCGTCCATATGTATTTACCTGCCAGTCTGCTTAAGCATATCCAACATTTTAGCTTGGAAGACAGGGTCCACAGCCTCCACACTGACACCCTGTCGGAGAGAGAAGTGCTATTACGCAAACACGGGTGGAGAAAACATCACACGCATAGAGTTACTCAACACTGTCCTGCGAGGTCTGTTAGGGGAAATGACTGGGAAAACGTACAGTTCCGGACTGCGGCATGGCGAACACGTCAATCACTCGCACAGTGTAGTCGTCCACAAACTCGCCCAGCATCAAACCCATGACCTCCATGGGCACACCGGCACGCCCGTGCTTCAGCATCTGAAGGAGATGGAAATACATGGTGCGATGTAGACGACTGCCATGGACACACATCATGTAACTAGTCGGTATAAAATGGCAACTGTTTATTTCCTTCTTACCTTGAGCAGTGCCAGTGAGGAGATGTACACCTGCTCTGCAGTGTCTACGGCGGGGGCGTCTGTAGGTGGGCCCTGGGGGGGAAATAACAGATTTTAGGCTATAGTTTACTATCACACAGAGCTGATTGGGATGACAAAATACAGCTTCACTGCAGTTTATAATATATTAGTATTATATTATTGACAAAACTGATGATCATTGTTTAAAGGGAGACTCAGCAAAATAACGTTGCCACAAGCGGCACCGCAGATATTGAGATGAGCGAGATGCAAGACGGCACTCTCAGTGTCTGCGCATGTCCACGGAGAAGTTGAGCCTTGTGCTTCAATGCTCTTAGTTGTTGCGGAAATTGAGCCAGTATGCTGTTTACTTTCTGCTTCTACGTCATATCATTGAGTCTACCTTTAACATTTTGTGGACAATAAACACCACCTGCAATTTGACATTAGCCTAGCCACTAGCCAGTGAAAAACCCAGCAGCATCACACCAGTTTGAGTGTCAAGAACTGCATCTGGCACCTACTACTATACCCCATTCAAAAGCACTACACCCTCAATGGCACACATTCACAATCCATGTCTCAATTGTCTCAAGACTTAAAAATCCTTCTTTAACCTGTCTCATCTCCTTCATCTACACTGATTGAAGTGGATTTAGCAAGTCACATCAATAAGGGATCATAGCTTTCACCTGGTCAGTCTGTCATGGAAAGGGCAGGTGTTCCTAATGTTTTGTACACTCAGTGTATGTTCAATATCCCAAAAGTAATATTGTAATTTATATGGTGCTCTGAAGCCCTGCATGTCAGAGAGGGAGAAGTTAAAAGTAGACACCCCCCTCTTTTTAACACCTCTGTAGGGTGCCAAGGCAGCCACTTACTGGAGGTGTTAATTGGCAAATCCAACGCCAGTCGGGAGCAAGCTCCTCATTGGCCTCGCCTTGCAAGGCCTGGCCACTACGAACACAACAAAGTGGGCTCTTTTCATTTCTCTCACCAAAGAGCGCCCCGGGTCCTTGTGATTGGGCAGGGCTACACTAAAAACATGTTCTAACAAAGCATGCTCGATAATAGCGCAAGGGAGACACTACAGTGGTTAGGTGGCCTACACCATAATTCTTTACTTTCGATTAGGCTACTTAGAATTTGTTAATACATATTGAACAGAATGCCTTAATCTATTCTCATTATCCATTTCACATGACAAAGACTGGAGAGCAAATAGGCTATAGCTAAGAAAACGATTCAACTTTGCAGAGAGGTTATTGAGGGAGGCAACCTCTCTGCATCTCAGTGCAAGAGGTGTCACTACAGCACCTGGTTCGAATCCAGGCTGTATCACAGCCGGCCATGATTGGGAGTCCCATAGCGCGGCGCATAGAGTTGGCCGTCATTGTAAATAAGAATTTGTTCTTAACTGACTTGCCTAGTTCAATAAAGGTTCAATTTTTAAAAGAAAATTACATTTTTATAACAATAACCCTTAACCTGATTGTGTGGACTATTTTTTTCACCTTTATTTAACCAGGTAGGCAAGTTGAGAACAAGTTCTCATTTACAATTGCGACCTGGCCAAGATAAAGCAAAGCAGTTCGACACATACAACAACACAGAGTTACACATGGAGTAAAACAAACATACAGTCAATAATACAGTAGAAAAATAAGTATATACAATGTGAGCAAATGAGGTGAGATAAGGGAGGTAAAGGCAAAAAAAAGGCCATGGTGGCGAAGTAAATACAATATAGCAAGTAAAACACTGGAATGGTAGATTTGCAGTGGAAGAATGTGCAGAGTAGAGATCGAAATAATGGGGTGCAAAGGAGCAAAATAAATAAATAAATAAATACAGTGGGGGAGAGGTAGTTGTTTGGGCTAAATTATAGATGGGCTATGTACAGGTGCAGTAATCTGTGAGCTGCTCTGACAGCTGGTGCTTAAAGCTAGTGAGGGAGATAAGTGTTTCCAGTTTCAGAGATTTTTGTAGTTCATTCCAGTCATTGGCAGCAGAGAACTGGAAGGAGAGAATTCTTCCAAAGGAAGAATTGGTTTTGGGGGTGACCAGAGAGATATACCTGCTGGAGCGCGTGCTACAGGTGGGTGCTGCTATGGTGACCAGCGAGCTGAGATAAGGGGGGACTTTACCTAGCAGGGTCTTGTAGATGACCTGGAGCCAGTGGGTTGGCGACGAGTATGAAGCGAGGGCCAGCCAACGTACAGAGCGTACAGGTCGCAGTGGTGGGTAGTATATGGGGCTTTGGTGACAAAACGGATGGCACTGTGATAGACTGCATCCAATTTATTGAGTAGGGTATTTGAGGCTATTTTGTAAATGACATCGCTGAAGTCGAGGATCGGTAGGATGGTCTGTTTTACAAGAGTATGTTTGGCAGCATGAGTGAAAGATGCTTTGTTGCGAAATAGGAAGCCAATTCTAGATTTAACTTTGGATTGGAGATGTTTGATGTGAGTCTGGAAGGAGAGTTTACAGTCTAACCAGACACCTAGGTATTTGTAGTTGTCCACATATTCTAAATCAGAAACGTCCAGAGTAGTGATGTTGGACGGGCGGGCAGGTAGCGATCGGTTGAAGAGCATGCATTTAGTTTTACTTGTATTTAAGAGCAATTGGAGGCCACGGAAGGAGAGTTGTATGGCATTGAAGCTTGTCTGGAGGGTTGTTAACACAGTGTCCAAAGAAGGGCCAGAAGTATACAGACTATAGAACACACAACATACTAAAATGCACGATATTTAAGACAGCCGAGCTGTGCCAGGTCCTTTTCAGTCTGTGGATAAGAGCAACGAGGTCTACCCTGGCTACAGCCACTCACTTTTAATTTTCAGTGGCTTCTGTCTATTCCACCCAACTCAAGTCCGAATCACTCCCTGTTTGGTGATCAGGGATAAGATAGGTGTTGTAGATATATAGCTAGGATAGTTACAGCCCAATATTAGGGCTCTGATTCATTAATGAGTTAATGAGACAAGGTCTAAAGGCATTCCATAGCAACAGCGTGCGAGACAAGGCATTGCTGAAAACACACCTGACCCAGTCCGGGCATTCCTCCTCCAAGCCTCAGCAGCCTATCCATTTCTGTTGAGGGAAAACACAGCAATGAATGTCAACTCTATCATCTTCAACCCTATTACTTTCTTAACAATATGCATTGTTGTTAGATAGTAAACTACAAAACAGTTGTTAATCCCTTTAACCAAAAGGCAGTCAAAAGAGCAGGATGGAATGACATGGCATAATTTGCCAGTTAACGTTAACTGTCAGACGATATGATTGTGACCATCTGTTTCACATGTAGTTAGCTGATTTTCATGATTCATCTGGAATGTCTGCTTTCATACAGTATCATCTAGCTATTTTTCCTGACTATTATATAACTAGATATATTAAATTGTCTCATCACAAATGATTGATAATGACAGTAAAGTGACTACGCTAACTAACGACGTTGACAGTTAGCTACATATTATAGGTAGTGGGCTAACGTTAATCATCTAGCTGTCTTAGTTAATGTTATCCGCCAGAACAAAGAAAATAATGTTAAACGTGGGATAACATCAAATTCTTAATAAAAAGTGGTCTCTGTCAACTAAACAACATGTTTGACTAAGTTTGTTAACGTTAACCAGACAAACTGCCTTAGCTCGCTTGCTAGCGGTAACGTTAGCGACAGTTAGCTAGCTAACGTTAGCTCTTTCATTACACGCGACAGTCGAAAAACCAAACTGACTACATAGCAACTTCTTCGGCATGGATATATTTTTGCTAGGGTAGTGATACAAACATTTGTGGGAGTGGGATCTTACCTGTTCAAGGTGTACAAATGTTGAAAAGAATAGTCGTGTGTGCTAACTATTCAAGTCTCGCTTGCTACAATGAATCAGCCAGAATTCCTCATTCAAAACAAATTCGTCGGAACATTGGGTACTTCCGGCGCCTTGATGACCACTTCCTCTCTCCGCTACATTCTGCTGTAGGTCGCTTTCTAGAAGCAAGGGGGAGCTGAATGCAGCTGAATCACTGTCCCTTAAGCTGCACCAGCCAGTAAAGCAGTTTATGCATTTAGTACAGACCCAAATTGATGCTCAAAGCCCCAAATATTAGTGTGATACAAACTAGGCTAACAAACCTGTTCCAACCTTTAGGAGAATGCATTATTACCATTGTCCCTAGCTACCAATGTGGGCATCCTAGTGCAGCCTGCTATAATTGTCACATCATACGATTACATTCCCATGAGATCTGTAGCTTGTTTGTCGTGCAATGACTAAAAGCTGTTTTTGTTCTGCTTCCCATCTCACATAATATATAACTGGGGATGGGGCATCCCTGGGGATTTGACACCTTGTAATTAGCTTCTTACCACAATGGCTCCCATTCTCTTCTCTTTATGGATTTCTAGTATAACCAACATTTGGGTGGCAGGCAGACGTAGCCTACACAGAATGAGGACACGTCCCAAAACAGTCAAGGATGATCCACAGTTGTGGAACATGTTCTTTGGTATCAAGTCAAGACCGACCAATAGCTGATATTACAGATATTACCAAAGTGTCCAATGGATGTAATAAGAAATTGGTTTAGGCTACAGAACCATTGTCAACAATTAGAAAGAAGATGGGGACAATACGATCACCACTTAACAATCACACATACTTTATCTAATGTGCCAGTTGCTGTACATCTACATCTATTCTTGGAAGGCTGTACCTCAGCATCAAAGAGGGAGTCAAATAGTGAATCACACTCAATTAGTATAATAACAGTCAAGATAATTACACAAGCAAACTACCAGGGAGAGAAAAAAAACACCTAGTGATCACATCTGTCGCTCGGAATGCGTGTCAGCCATTAAATTGTCTATCTCTGTCTGAGGTGTATCACCTAGCCGCCATGTCCCCAGCTAATCAGTGGAGGTGTTGGGAGGAGAACGTTTGTTTCTCTCTCCATCTACACCTCCCTCCAGAACGCCTGTCACATCAGCGGAGGTGAAAGGTCACCCCAGCGCCATCTGCTCAAAGCGGGGCTCCTCCGCCAAAAGAAGCCAACCACACACTATGCAGTAGAGTAGACCAAATAAAAACAACGTTGCCTATTTCGTTCAGAAAAAATGTATGAATGTCTCTCCCAATTCCTTGTAAGTGAGTTGGATGTGGAGTGCATAGTGACAGACAGGTGTTTTAAAAAAACAACAACTGTTGATTACTTCCGTAAATATCTCAGAATGTGCTTCAGAGCACAATTATTTTGCATTGGTGTCAAAGGGAGAGAGATGAGTGAGTGTCATTATCTTTTAATCAAATCAATAAATGTGTTTATATCAGAGTGTATGTAGGTATTTGGCTGCTTCTGCAGATTAATCAAGGGAAAATGCTACAGGACCTTTTACAATGTAACAAATAATGTAAATTACACTGTATAAACACCAAGATGACATGTTGCCTATAAAATTATATTTGTGGTCTTCCATTCATATAAACCCATAGTAAATAGTTCAAGTTAGACATAATTCAGAAAATAGGTCCAATGCAGCTGTTTTTATCTCAATATCAAATCATTTTTCTGGGTAAAAATTAAGTACCTTACTGTGATTTTAATTGAAAACATGGTCAAAAAAGAAACAAAAATAGCTTTTTAGCAAAGTGAAATTTCTCAAGCAATAATTTTGCTAGGACTGCCTGGGAGTGGTCTGAGTGGGTACGGGAAAACTGAAAACTAGCTGTTATTGGCAGAGAGGTTTGCAACCCTCTTTCTTATTGGTCTATTAAATAATTTACCGCCTGGTGATGTCACCAGGCAGACCAAAACTCCATACCATCAAAACGTTCATGGCGAGAAGGGCTCCAGCTTTTGTCAAATTAATGTAAAAAGTTGCCAACCTTAACCAAATTCTCCTAACCTGCTACGAAAAGTCAAGTCTGACGTTAACTTGACAAAAGCTAGATCCCTTCGATCCATCACCCACTCAAACAGCTCTTACACTAAAAGGGCATTATAATTACTTTCATAATTTCACAGTATTATTCCAACCTGATAGTGTGGAAATATAATTATATTCAGTGTCCAAAGGTCATAGAGTGGATTGCGAGCAGTTCCTCATATTTCTGCTCCAATCAGAAATCGACTTTCATCCTGACTCCACTGTGACTGGTCCTTGTCTTTTTCCTCCACTGTGGGAAAGTTTCAAAATGGCCACTCCCCAGTGTAGAGGGCAGAGAAGCCCAAGGCCATCAGTGCAGTCACCAGTACAGTCAAGAGCTTCTGCCACCACAGGCAGTGGTCCATCTTCTGTTCCAGCCTGGAGCTGCTGGCCATCAACTGAAGGAGCTGGGGGAACATCAGAGGGCACCAACGGCAACCGGGGCATATTCATTAGGCACCAAATGGAAGAAAACAGACTGAAACATGGTGGGACTACCTGCCCTTGTCCCGTAAGTAATGCCCATTTTTGTCTTCAGTTGCAAAACATTTAAAGACATTTTTCCTTCCATATGGAACACGACCCAGGTGAAGTATCGGACCTTTTTCAGACCACAAACTGACTTCAGATGGACTTGATAGATTGAACATTTCAGCAGGCAAAGATAATAGTAAATATGTAATTGTCCTATTGAGACATTTGCATAATAAGGGTGTGTGTGTGTCAGTGTCTGTCGCCCGAGGTCACAACTCACCGTGGTGTGCATGTCTTGGTAGCCATTGGTCTCCATTTTGTGAGACCTGTCAGTCACAGGGCTGAGTGCCAACTTGATGCCCTCTAGCATTCGACACCGCAGCCTGAAGGTAAAGAAAATAGAAGACCATTGGTGAACAGTCCTTACACATGCGTCCTCGAGGCCTTGTTGCCTTTGGTGACAGTCAACAAAGCAATACTCATAAAACTGGTTTGAGTTGTGTTCTGTGTGTGTAATAGATGGTGCTACCTGTGCTCCATTATTTTAGCCTTTGGGACACCCTTCCAGAAGTGGGCGAGGTCTGTGCTCCCCCCACCGCTACATGGCTCCATCTCAGCAGCCATGATTAAGAAGCGGTCCTGAGGAGAGCACAGAGACCCTGAGAGCCAATCAGAGAGGAGGGAATTCGACCACAAACAATTAGAGGACAGCAACAATTTCACATGAGCTAGTCCTTGACCTTCTCAAAACCTGAATGATGGGTTTATATTACATAGAGACAGAGGAGATGGAAGAATTAAGGCTACGATATGTAGTACCTCCATGCAGGGACACAGTGATTTCCATACTCTTGCCCGCCCCACAGCTGCTATTGCTGGGCTTCACCCTGTACTTCTCTGGGGCTGTGGTCCGCACCTGCGGCAAAACACAAACAAGGCTGCTCTCATACAAGTATATTTTACTGATGCAATCACACACTTAAAAAGAGCAACATGAGAACTGACCTTGAAGGCCACTTGGTTTTTGGTGACATTATTAAGCATGATCAGACATCTCTTCTCACCCTCTCTGTGGCCAAAGCACAACTCATCATCAGGACTGAAAAGAGAGAGCGAGAGTGTGGGAGCCACATATTATCTCCGTCTAGCAGCTCTCAGTGTAAACAGTTGCCTCATAACCTTAAAAGGTAGTGTGAGGTCTGTGGTTGGAAACTATGTGACTCAATACGTTTTGGAAGTGCTTACACTATACTGTATGTATCAGGGCAAATACACAGAATCCAAAGCTAACCTGATATAGAGTAAGGTGCCTTTGAAAGTGACGGTTGGCCTACGGGATCCTTTCCATCTGATGGAGCCCTCATTGTCCCCATCCTGTGCCAAGTATACCTGCCTCAGACAAAGACAGAGAAATCAAGGACACTAATGTTACTGTTACTGATATCACTCAATGCACTTATGAGATCCGAGAGTGTAACAAAGTTCAGTATTAAAACCAAGGGGTGTCGTAAGGGGAACGAAGGACAACATTTCTGGTTCTGAGTGTAGGAGAGCTCGGCTCCAGGGTGTCCTTGGCCTCCAGGTCATCATCCTTTGACTCAGTGTCATCCTCTTGTCCAGTCTCTGATATGGGGTTCTGGAAGACGTCATCAGGCAACGGTGGGTAACTGAATTTGAATGGGTCCTGGGAGAAAATTAGAAAAGAACTCCATAGTAAATGCAATGCATTTGTATTACATCAATTATTTATCCTTGTAGTATAACGTACTGGTGATGAATTCTGGCAAGGTGTGTGTGTATACAACATAGTATTGGTTTATGTACTGTATGCATGATACCAACAAATGGCGTTGTTTGTATGTATGCAAGTACGTGTGTGTGCACAGACACAGCAGCTTTACATGAGAACGTGGATGTATGACTCTTGTATAGGTCGGTCATGTGTCTGACTTGTGCATCATTTGCACTGTACCGAAAGCAACGTGCATGCATGTTGTCATGTTAGCCAATGGGCATTCACAGATGTTTTAACATCTGCATGTGCTTATGTGCTCAGTAGATATTTGGATGTATGGGGGTCATTGTGGCCATTGAGCGGTAAGTTACACACAGTTCCTCCCATGTAGGACGGGAGGTTCTCCCTATCAACATAGTTCTGGATGTCACTCTTGGACACAAACTTCAGCTTGTCGATGGCGTCTTGACTGAGCATGTTCTTCACCATCTTCCATGCCGCTATATATAGAAGATGGGGGGAGTGTAGTTAGTAGTATTGACTGCAACAGTGACATTGAGTGGAAGCATAGCATTTTCTTCTTTAAGTGACTCACCATTCATGATCCATGGCATCTCGTACATGAGCATTTTGGCTGAAATGAAATAGGACGCATAAATCATAACACGATTCATTTGACATTCTCTGTAGGCAATAAAGGCATGCAATTGGGTTCACTGAGTCCTTTATTCGCTATGGGACCAAATGCACCAGGTGGAAGCCACAGGCGGCTGGTGGCAGCTTATTTGGGGAGGACGAGCTCATAGTAATGGCTGGAAGGGAATAGATGGAATGGTATCGAACCCATGGCTTCCATGTGTTTGGTAACATTCCATTTACTCCATTCCAGCCATTACTATGAGCCGTCCTCTCCTCAATAGCCTCCTGTGTTGGAAGCCCACCAGAAGAAATGGATACTTACAAAGCAATCTAGGGTAATACACTTGGAAGCAATTGATTATATATTTGATCAAATCCATGTCCTACAAGAGAAAAGAGAAGAGAGAATTCCTATCGTTCAAATAAATATTTTCAACAAATAAACCAATAAATCTTTCACCCTGGCATGTGAAGAGAAACTTGTTTTGAAAGCACACAGCTGTACTGTATGTCTCCTGCCATATTTTGAGCCCCAAGCTAAGGCATGACCCAGATTGGGCAACGGAGAATACTTTGTCTCAATGTATTCCAGACACTGCTTCTGTTTATACCATCTTACGCTCCTAAGAAACCACTTCAGAGAAAAATGTTAGAATACATTTAATAGTCAGCATCTAGTACTTCAGAGCTTGCCATCTACTACATGTTTGTGCTTGTCATGCACAGTTCACTGTACATAATATGAAAAGAAAATAACAGAACATGCATGAGTGTAGAATAGGTGAGGATAGTTCAGGTTTACCTTAGTAGGTCTTCACAAAAGGTAGTTTAAAAGCACCCAAAGACAAGCATTAGTGTGTAAAGATCCCCTCAGTGACTTGTTAACACAAAATGTTTGGACATTGATACCAAGTTCCACAACTTAAATCAGCTAGAGGGGAATGAGAGGAGAGCAGACATCTTACAACGCAGCTTAGACCCGCTTCGGACATGTCAAAGATCACGGTGAGGGGAATCCCTGGTTCCCGCCGGGTGTAGCTCTCCAACCAGAATGCCACGTACCTTTTCTTCTCCGTCAACATCTTCACATCCTTCATGTGCAGCTTAACCCTGAACCAGACTGGGCAGACAACAAGAAAAATGGGTAATCCTCAGTGGCCTTCAAGACAGAGACCCAAATAGCTCAAAAAGACAAACTGTAATCCACCATACAAAAATTCAAGATTCCAATCTCAATCCTAACTTGAATTGTGCGTGCACCTAAATCAGGAAACTACAGTCTGAATAGTGAGATGCATAGAAAAACGATCACAGCACCCCAAAGAGAGGATGAGGCTTTTACAAGAGATAAAATGATGATGTTGGCCATAAATGAGGTATCTCAGAAACAACATTTTCACAACAGAACCTTCCTGATTGGCAGTGAGCACATATGTTGAAAAAATAAATAAAAATACCTACACAGTTTGTTGCCCTCTTTATCATAGCCATGGAGATAATGCATGCCAGACTCAAATAGAGACTTTTGCACAGAGCTTTCGTTGATGTCTGGAAGAGAAAGGGATATTAAAAAAATGAATCAAACCGGACTATCAATGCTGTCTATAATAATAATACATTATTCTTATACATTATACTTATGTAGCGCTATTCATTACATAAAGAAAATTTCAAAGCGGGAAACATCTTATCAACACCATCATGTTCAACTAGTGGAAGTATCTCAGCAATTTGCAGAATGCACAATAACCTGGTATGTGTTCTAGCCAGCTATTCTACTGTTCTTTGTTGGAGCTATATGTTCATTAATACAGCTATACAGTATGGGACAAGGCCACTGGTTGACATCAAGTCCCTGTAAAGGCAAAGGTCAATCCACCATTCAGTTTGAATTCTTTTCTCCACTTAAGACTCTCATCGATCATCTTCAAGGTGTCCTCCACCACAAAGTGGCGCCACTCCAGATAACCGTCAACCAAAACATCATCCTTCCATAACCTGTCCACATCCCTGGGGTCATACTTGTCTGGTGAGTCTGTGGGAAAATGGATGTCGCTCAATACTATTACTCTGTGCGTTTGTGTGGTACATTGAATCCAGTTGAGCTGCAAGTGCACTGCTTCGGTCTTAAAAAATGTGTGATAGTTTCAGGTTAAAATACTCGACTTATGATTGGTATGGACAACTATGCAGCATCAAAACAGTGGCATATACTGAACACGAACACACACACACACACACACACACACACACACACACCTAGGTTGATATACACTTCAAAAGGTGCAAATGCACATGGATTTCAGTGTTCTCAGGAGAAATGTTTGCTGTTGTTGCGCAATCCTACTTTAGCCTACTCTATCCCCAAACAGCTGTTCCAGGACAACAAGTAGAAACCAGAGCGCTCACCTTGTGCATATTCGATACGGAATCGTTTTCTTGTTTCCTCTATTTTCTTTTGAATGTCCTGTTTGAGAGGAAATATTTCAAAATATCGCCAATTATTCAAATGTTATAACTAGCATGTCAACTTTTACTGTTATTATTAGGCTTACCTGCTCTGATAAAGCCGATCTTGCGTCCGTCATGCTCAAAAGACAACAAACCAAAACCAGTTGGTTCGGATGTGTCCCTGACGCGCTGTCTGGGAGGAAGTAGACCATCATGTTTCAACATTTCAGCTGTTACAGACGAACTGACACTCCAAATGCTTAAAAGCCACAATGTCAGTTCGACAGTCTGACCCTGCCACTTTGATTGGTAAAGGCAACATGGATGCAATGATTGTACAGTATGAGGTTGGATAGTTTACAACATATTTTGTAGTCAACACTGAACACTCAAACATTCTAATGACAACAAAAACAAACGATTTAATTTAGCAGAGCACATGTATGACGCACAAATTGCATATAAAATCTTCGGCACCTGTGTGTGTGTGCGCCACTGCCAATTGACAGGTGAAGTTCTCTAGACCAGAGTTTTACTAAACTTGGTCCTGGGCCCCCCCATGGCTGCACGTTTTGGGTTTTGCCCTTGCACTACACATCTGATTAAATAACTGACTTGCTCTATATGTATTAGTTTGAACTACTATCCACTAGGTGGCACCATGTAGTCGTGAACTAAATAGCTTCTTTTTTTTCAAAGGCTTCCAGGATATTTTTTTCTCCTGGTTCTTGGTTGCCGTATGCAGCGCGTGCGTTTGTCAGCGTTTGAGTGTACTGCACTAACTGAAGGTAACGAGCTATATACGTTATGTATCGTGCATTTATTCACAATGAGTTACCGTCTATAATAATGTTATAGCTATTGACGTTTGAGGATATATCTATTTTATTTCTGGTGTGTGTCTAACCGCCAGCTGCCTCCATCTTTGTTTTGAAGATGTCATTGCTAGCTGATGATAATTTGCTCGCTATGGCTCCCCTGGAGCGCCTATGCTAGCCAGCTAACGTTAGTTAGTACATGTTTTGAAATTAAGTGTTTTATGACAACAATGCATTTCCCTTTACAGACTGTAGCTGCGATCTAAACCACACTGCAGGAGAAGCACCACCATGGTAAGGTGCCTTTCTAGAATCAAGATACCACATTGGACCTTTTTGATTAGCCTAGTTCTGCACTTTTTGGTTAGTTTTGCACGTTAAACATTGATGAAACAATGTATGTTGGTTGGGTGTTATCAATGAATCATGGTGATAACAGTGTCCTCCATCCTCTGTTGTCCTGGACAGGAGGACCATGGTAGCATCTACTCCTGGTTTGCCCACCCTATGTATGGCCACTACTGGCAGCATTACCAGCAGGCTATGAACTGGCACCAGAGACACAGGCAGGCCTACAGAAAGGCCTGGGAGGCTGCCTACGGGCCAGGGTACCCCCAACAGTACCCCACTGCCCCCCAACGCTATGCAGACTGGCATGGGGGAGAGAGGAGAGCAGAGGAGACGGTCGCTGCTAAGGACCATGTGGAAGAGGATTTGGAGGGGGGCGCAGATGACGAGGAGTGGGACGGAGAAAGTGGCTCGGACAGCGAAATCGAATGTGATGTCAGCAACATGGAGATCACAGAGGAGCTGCGCCAGTATTTTGCCCAGACTGAGCGGCACAAGGAGGAGCTCAGTGAGTGTGTGTGTGTGTCAGTCAGTCAGTCTCTACATCTAAAAGTTCCACAATGAGTGTTAATAACTCTATAATAACCCCCTAACACCACGATCATATGGTCTTTGGATCATATTGCTGTATAAGTAGACAACTTAACGCACCATTACAACTACATGTAATGAATTATGAAGTATTCTGAGGCTGACTTTAAAAGCCTTGTGTCTTGTGTTCCTCCCCACAGAGAAGCAGCAGCAGCTGGAGGCGGAGCAGCTGGATACTTACGTGTTGGCCGACCAGGACATGCACAGAATTTCCTGGCACGGCAGGTCGCTGCCCCCCTCTGAGCGGCCGGGCGAGCGCCGAGGCTCTGAGATGAAGAAGCTGTACGGGGAAGACGCGGCAAAGGTCCAGGGCATGGAGACGGCCATGCAGCTCACCTTCGACAGAAACTGTGACAAGAAACAGCCCAAATACTGGCCCGTCATCCCTCTAAAACTGTAGCTCCACTACAGACATCTATCTTCTTCCAATGGAGCTCACCCACACACTGTTCCAGTCTAGACAACCCCCTGAAACATAGAGCTGAGAAACTGGGTCATGTTCAGTAGGGAGGAAACTGATTGAAATGGAGAGGTACTCCCTGCAACCTGATCACAGTGCCTAAACATTCCCCTCTCACCATAATATCGTATGTCAACCAACATTTTGGGGGGGAATTTTATTTCTGTTCTTCTGGTTTCACAATGAAATGATGACAAATTCATAAGATGCAGGCACAAGAAGAGGACGAGTATACACAATTTGCATAAATGTTTAAGCTCCCCCAGCAAATTGAGTTTACAGACTCCAAAGTTAAATCTTTTTTTCAGGCTACCTGTTCTGTCAACAAGCATGGTTTCATGTCCAGGTAGCCTTCAATCTATGATCCTCTTATTGCTGTCAAGGTAGTTCTTTTTTTATATATTTTTTTATTTGGGTGGATTTCTTTCCTATTTCATTCAACCATAAATGAAGAAAGAGATGGTTTTGATTTCATCATCTCCAGATACTGCATAATAGCCTCCGCCTCTATGTTTGTCTGCTTCTTTCTCAACATTCAGATGGGTTGTGTCTGTCTCAGCGGCTCAGGTAGAACAATGTGTTGGTTTCTTCCCGTGTGTCTGTTTCATATCAAAATCGTTTGTATTTTTTTTTTTTTATAAGATTGTTGATATAGTTTCTAATAAAGAATGTTTGTGATGAATTGAAACTCTAAATATGTTATCAGATTTGAAATGTCAAATTCTGTTTCAGTGAGGCTAATAATCATTTATGTCCCTGTAAATAGAATTTTGGTACTTTGATTTCATTTGGTCTGAGTCTGTTATATATGAGAATCCAGCCACTGAGTGGATTCCGGCATAGCTGTAGTGAAGGTTTTGGCTTTGATTTTTAAAGCAACTTACTGTCACAGGTAATCAGCTGGTCCAACTGCTAGAAAAGAGGCCAGCACACAGAACAGACCTCTACTCTAGTGAGTTACATCTACACACGCTTGACATTTACATTGGGGTCATGGTGCAACAAACCGTTGGTGGCGTTCTGTGTAGGGTAGGAGCTGCAGAGGTCTTGCATCACCTGGCATTTCACTCTTAGCCCACTGGCCATGGAGGCCAAGCCAAGAGGTCAAATGTGATATTTTATAGATAATTTCCTCCCCTACCATAAACACTGATGTTACTTCTCTTGTCCCATTAAAGTTTATTCAATTTTACAAAAACAGGCACTGTAACAGTATTGACAAAAACAACCCCCCCCCCCCCCCCCCCCCCCCCCTGTATGATACAGCCTATCCAGGCTGTATCATATCCTGCCGGGATTGGGAGTCCCATAGGGCGGCGCACAATTGTCCCAGCGTCGTCCGGGTTTGGCTGGGTAGGCCCTCATTGTAAATAAGAATTTGTTCTTAATTAACTGACTTGCCTAGTTATATAAAGGTTAAATACAAAAATAAAATACTACATCAAGCATGTCATTATAGAGATCAAAATATGTTGAATGTAATTTTGTTGCAGACATTAGTACGCTTTTCTATTGACTAAAAAGGGCCCAAGGCCCAGCAGCGACGTCACTCACTCTTCCCCGTCCCCACGGGATGGGGTGCATTGATTTCGGGGAGAGCGTTCGTGCACTGGTGCTCCAGCGCGCGCCCTGCTGCCCTGCACGAAACAGCTCCCCACTTGCAGAACTTTTTGTCACATCGCATCGGCCAAGCACTGAAGTTCTACGAAAGTAACAAAATGGGTAGGTGCAATTATTAATACCCAAATACTTTCCTATTCGTTTCTTCAACTGGAAAACTTGAGTATACAGGTATTTTTTTTAACTTCATGCTTGGGTGCGTTTTTAATGTCATAGCAATGGTGTTCAGCAGGATAGAGTGCTCGATTTATTGGGCACATAGACGTAGCCTACAAACACGATCAAATGACAAGATTAAGGCGATGTTAAGTGATTTTCTTTATGGTGGCAGGTTTAAATTCTATCATCTGAACTGCGCTCTCATAGTTCCTTTGCCTAATCTAGTCTACTGTCTAATGCATGAATGCTGAGCACAACAAAAAATTATAATCTAATAACTAATAGGTCTAAAGAATGTAGTAGCCTACAGTTACTAAATCGTTTTTTTGTATTCTGTTTTATATTATATCAGCTTTTTCTGTCTACGCTAATAAATTAAGTGAATGCGGTGACAGTGTGTTTCCTGGCCCCTGTTGTAGCCCAAATGGATGGGAAAGAATCCAAGTGTTCTGTCCCAGCTGTGGCCTTGGAATAATTCATTTTACTCTGGACATTCTCCGCCGACCCGGCAGTGTGTATCCATGGAGTCTGACGGCAGACTACTCTCTGCCCCAACAGAGACTGGGAATATTCTCGAAGTGAAATTGTTTCTGCTTGCAGTGTGAGCAAAGAGTTTGAATTATGACACTGACTGACTAATCAAAAGGGAACCGTCGTGCTCTACACTGACTGACTAATCAAAAGGGAACCGTCTGCTCTACACTGACTGACTAATCAAAAGGGAACCGTCGTGCTCTACACTGACTGACTAATCAAAAGGGAACCGTCGTGCTCTACACTGGCTGACTAATCAAAAGGGAACCGTCGTGCTCTACACTGACTGACTAATCAAAAGGGAACCGTCGTGCTCTACACTGGCTGACTAATCAAAAGGGAACCGTCGTGCTCTACACTGACTGACTAATCAAAAGGGAACCGTCGTGCTCTACACTGACTGACTAATCAAAAGGGAACCGTCGTGCTCTACACTGACTGACTAATCAAAAGGGAACCGTCGTGCTCTACACTGGCTGACTAATCAAAAGGGAACCGTCTACACTGGCTGACTACCCACGAGGACCTCACTTAGTTGTCAGCCAACCTCTCCAATAAAACACCATCTCTCTCCTCTCTCTTTGCTCTCCTCTGGTTGGTTAGGAAGCGGTTGCGTTACTGCTTCATGAAGCGCTTCACAGACTGAGAAGGCTCCAATTGGCTCATTCATCCCCCAGTCTCTCGCCTGAAACTATTCCACAGGTTGTTACTGTAAATGAGAATGTGTTCTCAGTCAACTTACCTGGTAAAATAATTGTTAAATAAAATAAATGGCCATTTGTTTATTGTGAGTTGAACAGCGAAGAGCCTCTTCAACACACACTTGATGAACACGTGCACACACACACACACACACTAGGTGAACTTACGTAGGATATTTGGGTAAATGGAGGACCGGAGCGGAGGTCTTACTCCTCTCTCTTTCCTCTCTTACTCCACTTCTCACTGTAAAGAAATCTCCATGACCGCCATTGGCTGTCTGGCTACTGTAGCCAGTCCCGTGGTATGAGCCATTTCTGAGACTTTCATGCAACCATTGGTTTCTCTGGTCTCTGAGACGGGAAGATGGATGGATCGTTGAGATAACTCGTTGCCATAGCGACGGCTATGTATGCTGTCTGTATGATGTAAGCACCGTCTCAATCCTGTCACGTGTGATCTGGGGACACTCATGTGCGCGAACATACATACATACATACATACATACATACACACACACACACAGGCCGAGCATGCCTATTTGTAGCCCTGTCAATCTTTCTTTGCATCTACATGGGAACCATGACGATGACGATGATGATACCAACCTCCCAGGCCTGTACGTTCTCTCTCCTGCAAAATGACTTATTTTTGGCCTCTGAGTGATCACTGTAAAGGATTCCATTGGAGCGACAGGCTAGGCGCAGGTGCAACATTTTCCTGGGTGGCGGGTTGTTTTGAAGCAGAGGCCCTGGTCATGTGACCCTGGCTTCCTGGGGGATATATGAAATGGTGGGGGGGTACCTGCTGTGGGGATGTGATGTGACATCATGTTGAGCTGCCTGCAGTATCTGGGCCAGAGGGATTACGGGGCTAGTCAGATAAAACAGTGGGGGGCGGGGTAGGAGGGCATGTCAGTAAAGACAGTGGTGAGATATTGTGAGTTGTTAAGGGAGATCCCACACTCCCGCCTCAATTTCCATCCTCAGCTCCTTGGCTTTTGAGCTCTCTGACTAGAAGATGTTGCACGATATAGACGGGAAAGCAAAATTCATTAATGATCTGTTTTTATCAAACAGTGGTTGCTTCTCGAGAGGAGAGTTGTGATCTGTCCCCTGAGTTATTCAGACACTTTTATCCCAATGTGTCTCCATTCCTGGGATCTCAGTGTTTTGTCTTGGAGTCTCTTGAACCCTCAAACTCCCCTCCCTATGGAACTCCCCTCACATCCATATATGTCTAGGGATGGATGCCGGCTCAGGAAATTGTCGGCCCACACAGTATAGTTCAGCCAGAGTTAAGGTGAGGACACTAGAGTTGCGGGTGTTTTCATTAAGGCAGTGTCTGAGAGCCAAATCAGACGCGACCAGCAGAGTTTGCATGGATGTACATGTGTGAGTGGATCTGTATATGTGTGTGCTCTAGTAAAACTGAGTATGAGCAGGCAAGGTGGTCGGCAAGATTGGGAAAGGTGCCGCCAGAACCTACAACTCCGTTGATGTTTGTGTGTTTGGTTACTAAGGATTAACTCTTTCCAGCATCCACGTTCAGAGTCCCTGATGAGAGGGAGCTAGGCATCTCCTTAGCGACGGGGCGAGAGCGTGCAGAGAATGGCCTGGCAGGAAAGTGGGTCATCCTGACAGATTACGTCCCGTGTGGCCGGCTCTGTCCGCTCTCCCCCGTCTAACCAGGGGAGCAGAATAGGAGTCGCTGCTGTTTCACAGCCCTCCATGTCCTCTAGTCCCAGCTGTGATTGACTTAATCAGAACATCCATTGGTTTTCTCCCAGCCAACGTTTCCCTTTTACAGGGAGCAAAGGCAATTAAAATGGCCAGGATTAGACTAAAGCGTCAGCAGGAGGCTCCTAATGCCCACTCCCAGATAATGTGCATTGTGTGTGTGTGTGTGTGTGTGTGTGTGTGTGTGTGTGTGTGTGTGTGTGTGTGTGTGTATTAGTTTGGTTGCTGGTGTTTGTGATCAGTCGATGAAACGGCATCCCCACCCGATAAGCAGTAGACACACACCATCACTGGATGGGTTGCTGCTATCCCAGGTTAGTAGGACACTAGACTCAGACGACGGTTCGGAGAGGGTTCAGAGGTCAGACAAGGGCCGCCCATTGGAGGAAACACAGTAGGCTGCAGTAGGGTGACCTAATGGGGGTCATTAAAATCATGGGAACTTGTCCAATAACATGGGCATGTCTCAATTTGCACCCTATTCCCTATATACAGTAGTTCACTACTTTTAGAGCACCATTAATTAGGGAATAGGGTGCCATTTGGGATGATGCAGGTGCATGCAGAATGCCTCTCGGGGTGGTGTGCTTGTGGTTCTTGGTACATTGAGAAAATCCTGTTGTTTTCTCTAATGGATGGAGAGTCCCGCAAGCGGTGGAGGGGAGGCAGGTCTTCGGGGGCTTTAAATAACTCTTGAGAGGGAGGGAGACCGAGACAGCTTGAGGCGTAAACAAAAACATGACTGTTTGTTCTAAAGCCTCTGTCTGGGTGGCCATCCACTAGCTCTGGGGAGATCGTCTACAGACCATAGAATCAGGTGTGTTAAATTAGGGTTGTACTGAAAACCCACAGGACGGTAGATCTCCAGGAAGAGGGTTGGGCAGCTCTGGCCTAGACAGAACATCCACCCACAGGGTTGACTATATCTGTTGCCATTTCTTTTCCAAACTTTACTAGACTCTCTTTACAGCCATCCATATTTAGCTCAGGATTTCAAAGATTTGCACTTTATTGACTTCAGCTGTCAGAGAGAACACGGAGGACGTGTCCTAGGAACAGATAGCATCGTTAGTTTCATAGATTTCAATCAGCTTATGGCTGTCGTCATGTTGACATGTCACCATAGCAACAGCGCTTAACATCCCCTCGGCCTAACATAATCTCTCTGATGTTGAGTCGATATTTGAATCGACTCACATGTTGACTTGTGAAAGATCGGACCGATCCAGTTTGCCAAGTCAGATATACATAAATATCCTTTAACGGAATTGGTTAAGTTTTGTAAACCGATTTCCAAAATGGAGGTGCTTTGGGAATGGGACAGAATTGGAGGACATAACTGCAGTGTTGTTTCCAGGGACATCAAAGGGAGGCCAGACTGTTCCTTTCTCCCCATTAACTCCACATCGGAGGGCATAATGGAGCCGTAATGGCCTCATTACTGGGAGAGAGACGACCCATTGTGGCTCTAGTTTCTCTCTATTCCACAGTAATGAGAGGGGTCCCGGTCCCGCTCCTGAATTCATATTCATAGTTTTTTAAATTATTATTATTTTGTGGTCATAAGAAAGTAAGTAGTCATTTCCTCTGAGGAAATAAAGGCATTGTTCTATTGTTGAGTTCTTTATAAAGGGTAGCCATGCGGCGGACATCTTTGGTTCAGTGCATTTTTGGACTTTAATAGAGAGAGGAATTCTGGGACATAGAATGAGTCAGCAAAGACTAGTGATCAGGGTGGCCTTGACCAGAGTGTGTCAGAGGGCCACACTAAAACGAGAGAGCGTTAGTTCTTGGCCTGTCTAGACCGCATTTGTTAGTCCTTAGTGGGTAATTCACAGCCAGTATACAGGATACAGTCACATGGATACAGAGGATGAATATACAGGGATATGAAATCCCCCCCATTCCCCAATGTCCCTCCCAACCACAGACTAACCATAGAAATATAATAACTAGAACAGCTGTTTTTGTTATGACACTATGGTCAAGGATTCTATGATTGGGGCTGATAGCCACTCTACTTGACCAAAGCCCAATGTCTAATTCTGCAGGAGATTTCCAGAGAGGATATACAGTATTGGCTTGACCTGTTATATCTCCTAAATTGGAACAGATTGGATCCGAACCTCAAAGTGTGTGTAGTATGTGTGTGTGTATTATGTGTGTGTGTATTATGTGTGTGTGCAGAAGGAGAGAGTGCCAGGGCCCACTGTATCTCATCTTCTGGACTAGTGCTTAATCTGTGACCCAGCATAAGGGATTATTGGATGTGGGGGAAATGGACCCTGAGGTTCACCCAGGAGGTTTGCGGTTTGCTCCCCCTCTATGACCATTGGATTGGATAGTGTGTGTGGGGGGTGGGGGTGGAGGATGTGTGTGTGTGACGATATTCAACCTTCAGGAGCCTAGCTGTAGGGTTAAACTGCACTGCTCAGTGCTCAGCTCAGACAGCCAGAGCCTCCATATGAGGATCTTTCCACCACGTATTGGACCCTTAGAGTCTGACTCCTGATGACATTCTGTAAAACATCTGTGTGTGCTCTGAAAGCCCCTTTCCTGGACAGTTTTGTGGCTCTGCTACAACAGACAGAGCACGAGGCTTTGTCCAGCTAGACACCAAGCATTTGAGCTGCATTAGGCCACATGCATCAGAAATAATACCTTATTTAAGAGGATTCGGGGCAGATTGCGTCCTTTTGTTTGAGGATGTGTGTGTGTATTAGAAAATGAGCTGAACAATAGTACACAGAGCAAATTAATTCAAATGAATTATGAATATGTAGTTTTTTCTTTGTAATTTTTTGTCCAGCATGAATTATCTTATATTTTGTTAGGATGGGAAAGTCTGTAACCATCCCCCAAACTGTAGGCCTATACTACAGATCAAACAAAGCCTAGACTATTCTGTATTATTTTCTCTCTCTCTGTATCTCCTCTTTTCCCTCTCTCCTCTTCTCCTTCTTCTCCCTCTCTCTCTCTCTCTACTCTCTGTAGATCACCCACTCTCTCTCTTTCTAGCCCTCTAGTCACCAGATGGAGAGTGGGCGGTGTGTTTTTGTGTGATAGCTGCTGTGCGTTAGAGCAAGTGCATATGTGAGCGTTGACGTGTGTGTATTTTGTGTGTCAGTGCTGTCAGTTTGCACACTGGTGCATGTGTGTGCTAACAGATACAGCCTGCGGTGCAGTAACCTATAACCCTGATTTAAGGGGGGGGGGGGTGACCACCTCACTATCTGTATCTCTCTCCTTTTTTCTCTCTTTCTATTCCTTTCTTTCTCTCACCTGTGTGATATAGCTGTACACGCTTAGAAACAAAGGTGCTATATAGAACCTTAAAGGGTTCTTCTTCAGTCCGGAGAACCCTTTGAAGAACCCTTTTTGGTTGCAGGTAGAACCCTTTTGGGTTCCATTTACAGAGGGTTCTACCTGGAACCCAAAAGGTTTCTACCTGGAACCAGAGGGTTGTACCTGGAATTTAAAGAATGGTTTACCCTATGGGGACAGCTGAAGAACCCTGTTGGAACCGTTTTTTCCAGAAGTGTAGGGATGCTATGTGCCTGGAGGCAGGGTTGGGCCATGTGATTGAGTTCATTCTATACTATAAAATAGAATGGGCGCTCAAAAATCTGCCATGATCAACGTTTTTATCCATGCCAAATTGGGATTGCAAGTGACATACGGCCAAAGCGTTAGCTGGCATCGTTTAGGGAGCACTAATCTGTGCAAAATCGGACAAGACCTTTGAATCTTGAAACGGGATTGTAGCCTAGTATACACAGAGGAGCTAAGCTTGCAAGTGAGGGAGGGAGAGGGTGAGAGAGAGAGGGAGAGGGTGAGAGAGAGAGGGTGAGAGAGAGAGGGTGAGAGAGAGAGAGAGAGAGAGAGAGAGAGAGAGAGAGAGAGAGAGAGAGAGAGAGAGAGAGAGAGAGAGAGAGAGAGAGAGAGAGAGAGAGAGAGAGAAGTCAGAATCCAAAATCCAGGGAGAAAAAGTACTCAAAGGAAAACATTTCAAATGGATGGGACGAAGCCAGCCATGGAGTCTGCCACAGAGGAAAACCAAGAGGAGAGGGAAGAAGGCAAAGGTACGGAATGGTCGTTGTTGTGATACGGAGCGTTTTTGCGCGTTTCAACCGTACTGTTAGACTGCTGCGCGATTTCACCTACTTGCGATGGCTTCGCTTCACGTGACACAAAAGCGCTGTTTTCTCCTCCTGCACCATGGCTTGCTCTGGCATGTGTTTTGTTATGAGCCTTTTGCAAATGACAAAGAATATGAAATGACATTTTTTTTTGTGTGTGTGTCCCATCAACGTTGGTTTTTATTTGGACATGTTTTGCTTGACCAAGATAGAGGGCTGAAGGCGCGCGCTCGGTTTTATGGAGCGTAGTTATTGCCAATTTGCTTTGCTTTGCTGCAGCCATGTAGAATCACCATTACCCTGTTTTTCAATCATGTGAAAATGATAAATGACTCGTGTGGCACATCAAAGGCGGGGTTGTCTCCATTGTATTGTCTCCTTTTGTATTATTTTTTTGTCTCAGGTGCGCGTATTGGTGTGGGCTAATGGTCAGGTGCATGGACCACTGCTGCCGAGATTGGAGCTCATCATTGCGAAATAACCGTTTCACAAAGGGATTTTGCCATAGACGTGGTCGTCAATGTGACTGTCATTGTTGTCTTTGGTTTTTGGAATAGACAAATTAGGATTTGGTTCTTTTGTTCGAGTATAAGAGGATGCAGTGCAGGACGCCCGTGTGTTGACGACCGTTGATAAAAAATAACATCCCACTGGGAATAAGGGATCAGCGACACATAAACTGGGGTCCCTTTCCACTTGACACATACCAAGCTCGGTCCTCTCATTTCACATGATAACACTCGTAAAAACAGCAGCTTTTGTCCATCATTGTTCATGGAATGACAAATTATAAATAGTAGGCTATGCGCAAGGCATAATATTGTTTCCGCTATATGTTGGGTGTCGTTGCCTTTGTCCAGCTACAAAGCAGGGGGTGGGGCCGACTCAATTTGCCCAATGTATAGGAATGTATATAGGGATTACATTTGTTTTTGATATAGGTTACTGGGGCAAAATAACACCCCCTGGCCAGTCGTTACCTCTCGGTAATCAGATAACAGGCAACATTGTCCATCACGTCAATTAGGCTACACTATTTTACAATCACTATTTCAATCAATCATTTTGATACAGGCTATCCCTTGGTGCTACAGCCTACTAAATCTAATAGCAGCTGGTTATATTACCTCCCTGTGGCTGAGGTCAGGAGTTGAATGCACAAATTTGATCCTAAATCAGTTCTTAGAGGGCAGTGCTATGTAGCAGCTAAAACTGTGTCCTCAGGGCTGCTCCTTTACCCTGCCCACCCCATCCATCCATCCTCCTGTTTCTAGCCATATAACCCTACACTCTTCTAAAAAAAAAAAGGGTTTCAAAAGGGTTCTTAGGCTGTCCACATAGGAAAACCATTTTTGGTTCCAGGTTAAACCCTTTTTGGTTCCAGTTAGAACCATTTTTGTGGAAAGGGTTCTGCACGGAACCCAAAATCCACTTATTTGGAACCAATTAACCAAAAGGGTTATACCTGGAACCAACAAGGGTTCTTCAAAGGGTTCTCTTATGGGGACAGCCGAATAACACTTTTAGGTTGTAGATAGCACCTTTTTTTTCTAACAGGGTACAACATACACCAAGGCTTTCTCCCCATCCCCCATCCGTTCAATGCGTTGTTCAGATGTGGTTACATTTGAATATGTTTTACATAGAGATTTACATTTAGTAGGCATACATGCTACATGTCATAAGGCTTGCCATAGCCAACAAATAGCCTACGTTGACCTAATCATAATAACTAACACTATAACATCAATGTTTGGGAGTAGTGAACTATACATATAGATTTTGCAGCAGCTTGGTGGTAGTTGAACTAAATTCAAATCTTGACAGTGTTTTCAGTAGTTAATTCCTGTTTTGCCATGTATATAGCAGTGTAGCTAACTACAGGAACTACACACTACTGTTTTTGCAAATGTTTTTGAAAATGGGTGAAGTAGGCTATAACATCCCTCCTTTTTCAGCATCAGACATGCCTAATTCTCACTTAAAACATAGTTTTTGTGTTTAATAGGCCAAATCACACATGAAAAAACTCATTCATTTTTCAAAATAAAAGCCTGAAACTATGTCTAAAGCCTGGTCACAGCCTGAGGAAGCCATTGGAAAAAGGAATCTGGTTGATACCCCTTTAAATGGAGGTTAGACAGGCCAGGGAACACAGATTTGTTTGTTTTTTATATCACTTCCGGGTTACATTTTCTCAGGTTTCCGCTTGCAGAATAAGTATTGTTATTCTCACAGACAATATTTTGACAGTTTTGGAAACTTTGGAGTGTTTTCTATCCTAATCTGTAAATTATATGCATATTCTACGATCTGGGCCAGAGAAAATGTCCATTTACGTTGGGCACGTTATATTTATTTTTTTAATTTAAAAAAAATCTGACCCCTAGCGCTAAGAGGTTAACATCTGACTCCACAGTGGTCTGTTCTTGCAACTTCTAGTCTATGACATTTCAGATTTAGATATTATAATTGATCAAAGTAGTTTGGAGGTAGTGAACTACAATTTCAAAGTAACTTTAGTTAAGTCAACTATGTTTTTCTTAACGGTAGCTTTAGTATCGCTTAACTTCCGTGTGAAGTAATTGGTAGCTTGGTAAATTATATTTTAAGAGTAGCTTCCCCAACACTGTATAACATCTCCTTAGGAAGTTCTCCTGTGGTGAATCATCTTACATGACACTTGCAGAACTAACGTTCTACAGGATATGTAGTTTATCTCTACGAAATTAATGTAACATGATATCCTGTGGTTTGGTTAGGGTTATGGGTGTGGATGGCATTCACAGTGAGGGAAGGGGCTGTGTGGCTGGCAATGTTTTCACGATCTACAACTGGAGTATATTCTACAACTGTTGACATTCCACCATAATCCTCAGCATCTCTAAGATGGAAGAGATTTATAGTGAGTAGGGCAAGCAGTTGAAGCTCTGCCATGTCATGTAAGAAGCTTGTGTGTTGTAAGTGCCAAGTGCCTCGCCTCCATTGGGGATCCAACAACATCAGTTGCACAGTAACAGCTGTAGATTCAGGCAACCAGGCAGCCTTGAGGTATCTAACCAAAGCATTCTTGCAGGCCTAACACCTCAGTCGACGCATCCGTCACAATTCATTATGTAATCTGACCAAAGATGTGACCTGACATCAAAGCCCCTTACAATGTAGCCTATAAAACATCTCTGTTGACATCTGTCACGCCCGCCTTTCAGGCTGAAGACCAACTCAACCGCTCACATTGGCTGTGATTTCGAACACCCAATTGGCATCCCTCCCTGTATTTCTGCCAAACCCCTTGAGGAGGCTAGGTGGAGTTTCAGTTGGGCTTCATTGTACTCCAATATAGTAGAGGCTGTGAGAGCGAGAGAGAGTTTAAATGATTATAGGCTATATCCCTACTATCTGGACCTGCGGTGCCTCAGTACAGGATAGTTATTCTCTCTTCTCTTTCTCTCTCCTTTGGCCTTTCCTATTCCCTCCTCTTCCGCTCACTCTCTGTCACCATTTTCCGCTCGGTCAGTTCACCTCCGTCTCTCCCTCCCTCTCTCCTTCTCTTTCTCTCTATGATGTCAGACTGACTTAGCCAGGCATAAACCTCCTATTCTCCCTGTATCACACAGGAAAGTAGGGAGGGGGCAGGGGTAGTATGTTCTCTCTTACGTAACTCTCCGCTGCGTTGCCGTCCACATCTTCAGATCACAACCGTGGGGGATTACGTCATCATCACCACGGCGATGGGGCGTAACAGTGGAGCGCTGATGGGTTCCGTTTTAATATATGAGTCGTAGAACATTTCCTCACTAGCGTTCAAGCTTAACGGAGGCAGAACAATCGCAGCGCTATGCTCCCTTGTGCTAAACCCTCTACTGTTCTGAACCTCTGTGTAAAGATCCGCAATGCAATGTATCCAACTGTAGGATAAGTGGATGCCATTGGAATGTAGCACCGTAGGGTGTGTGTGTGTGTGTGTGTGTGTGTGTGTGTGTGTGTGTGTGTGTGTGTGTGTGTGTGTGTGTGTGTGTGTGTGTGTGTGTGTGTGTGTGTGTGTGTGAAATTCCCTGGTTACATTGAGTACTGTTACATGCACACAATAATGCAATTATTGTGGAATGTCAGATTAATCAAATAGTTTGATTAAAACGTTTACATGCTTTGGAAGAAGAACGATTGCCCTAATAATCCTGTTTACATGGACACATGAAACCCGATGGCACTCGGATAAATGCAGGAAATCGGAAATCAAAATGAACATTCTACCACTGCGACCATGTTATTTTTGGAAAGCATATTTTGATTCGGACATATAAAGTTTGTATGTGAAAACTACACCGATCAAAAATATGAATGCAACATGTAAAGTTTTGGTCCCGTGTTTCATGAGCTGGAATAAAAGATCCCAGAAATTCACACACACAGTCATTCCGTTCTCAAGGTTCCGGAGAGGTCCAGCTGAGGCCCTGTGTATCTAAAGGTCCATCCCCTTCAGGAGGCCTGCCGTTTGATGGACGTGGGGGGAGGTGGAGGTGGGAGTGAGAAGGGGTGAGGGAGGAGTTAGCAGGTTTCCTAGTTCTTTGTGTGTTGGCTTGGTATCTCTCTCATATCACGGCTGTGATATACCTGGAACCAAAAAGGGTTTCCCTATGGGGACAGCCAAAGAACCCGTTCGGAACCATTTTTTCTGAGTGTACAGTGACGCCTTCACTTGGCAGGATTTTCATGCTGCTGGCTATATGGCGATTCTCTCTCTCCCCCCCATCTTCCCCTTTCTTTCTTTTTCTCTGTTCATTTATTTTACCCAGTCTCTCCTAATTTCTCTCACTCTGTCGCTCTCTCTTTCATATCCTATCGCTCTTTCAGTCAGTCTGCTACATCCCTCTCTCACCCATTCACTGTCATCTCTTTCTCATCTCCATTATCTTAATTAATCTCCAAGCCCTTCAACAATTTCTCTCTTGCTCTCTCTGACACACACACACACACTGTCAGCCTCCACCTGGGGAGTGTGTGTGTGTGTGTGTGCATTCATGCATGCATGCATAAGATGTATTTTAGTGGGAGTGCATCCACGTGCAGCTCCTTAGGCTGTGTGAATTAAATTATGTATGTTTTGGTACGTGTCTGTGTGCATTTTAGTGTGTTTATGCTGTGTGTTCATTTTGTCTACAGTATGCTCTGTATGTGGGTATATGAATAGCACTGAGTGACAGGTTGGAGCAGCATGCATTGTTCCAATGCAATGCCAGCCGTGCCAACCTCCTGCCAGTCTCTTTGGCCCTCTTCCATCGCCTACTGATGCCCAATCTGCTCGCTCCACTCACATCCCATAAATCTCAGTGTGCCCGATTAACTCTCGTCATCGTTAACGATGACATCAATACATCCAGGATCATAAAGAGAGACAGCCAATGTGATTCTGCCCAGCGACTACAAAGAGAGGGAAATGGAGCAAAAGACAAAGAGGACTATGGTGTATTAGTGGAAACATTGAATGGAAATCTATTCTATGGAAATGGGCTCCACGATACTGTGTGTTATTCCCTAATTGTTAGTAAAAACATTCTCTCATGACTTTGGTTCACTTGTATCTGTATTCGCAATATAGCATCATGTCGAAATAACCACCACTAAGAAAGGACAGGGGGCTCTCTGGCCAGTCTCTGCTGTGGAGTCCATCTTTGATTCCATTGGCATCTGTAAGAAATGGACAGGACTTCGCATTGGGCCAGTGTCCATCCTTACCAGTGAGGTATGAAAACCTTCCTCCATTCACTCTGACCTGAAGAAGACATTGGTGGAAATGTAAGTGCTTAATTTGACCATGTGAATGACCATAATCACATGACAGGGGCATGGGAAAGGGCATTAGCTAAGTCTGTTACATAAGCCCATTGCCACCCCGACTCAAGACTGTACCAGACCCTTTGGCTGGAGGCTCAGACTTACATTTTGGTGAATTAATGTGACACCGCAGCAAACAATGCATGGAGCCCTCTGAGCCGTACATTCATGTAATGTCTCAGAGCAGAGCACCGTAATCTTTAGCTTGAGGATTGAGGGACAAGGGTAAACCACACTCTCACCCCTCTGGGTTCACCATAGGAATGATACTATGCTTGCATGGGTTCGTGTGTCATTTGCTCAGTGTTCGTGTGTGTGTGTGTGTGTGTGTGTGTAAAAAAAAAAAAAAGGAATCTAATTTGATTTGTCACATGCGCCGAATACAACAAGTTGTAGACGTTACCGTGAAATGGTTACTTACGAGCCCTTACCCAACAATGCAGTTAAAAAGTATGAAAATTGATAGAATAAAAGTAATAGATACACAAATATAGCTAAAAACAAAATAGTAACACAATAAAATAGCACAATAAATAACAATAACGATGCTATGCTACATACAAGGAGTACCGGTACAGAGTCAGTGTAGTTGGGGTGTTTGATTAAATTAGCAAGAAAGGCATTTCATTGTACTTGTGCATGTGACATTAAAACTTGGAACTTGATTGAGGTAATACAGTATGTACTAGAGGTCGACCGATTAATCGGAATGGCGGATTAATTAGGGCCGATTTCAAGTTTTCTTAACAATCGGTAATCTGCATTTTTGGACACTGATCATGGTCTCGATTACATTGCACTCCACGAGGAGACTGCGTGGCAGGCTGACTACCTGTTATGCGAGTGCAGCAAGGAGCCAAGGTAAGGTGCTAGCTAGCATTAAACGTATCTTATAAAAAACTGTCAATCTTAACATAATCACTAGTTAACTACACATGGTTGATGATATTACTAGTTTATCTAGCTTGTCCTGCGTTGCATATAATCGATGCGGTGCCTGTTAATTTATCATTGAATCACAGCCTACTTCGCCAAACGGGTGATTTAACAAGCGCATTCGCAAAAAAAGCACTGTCGTTGCACCAATGTGTACCTAACCAAAAACATCAACGCCTTTCTTAAAATCAACACACAAGTATATATTTTTAAACCTGCATATTTAGTTAATATTGCCTGCTAACATGAATTTCTTTTAACTAGGCAAATTGTGTCACTTCTCTTGCATTCTGTGCAACAGAGTCAGGGTATATGCAGCAGTTTGGGCCGCCTGGCTCGTTGCGAACTGTGTGAAGACTTTTCTTCCTAACAAAGATAGCCAACTTCGCCAAACGCGGGATGATTTAACAAAAGCGCATTTGCGAAAAAAGCACAATCGTTGCACAAATGTACCTAACCATAAACATCAATGCCTTTCTTAAAATCAATACACAGAAGTATATATTTTTAAACCTGCATATTTAGTTTAAAAAAAATCATGTTAGCAGGCAATATTAAACTATGGAAATTGTGTCACTTCTCTTGCGTTTCATTGCACGCAGAGTCAGGGTATATGCAACAGTTTGGGCCGCCTGGCTCGTTGCAAACTAATTATGCCAGAATTCTATGACATAACATTGAAGGTTGTGCAATGTAACAGCAATATTTAGACTTATGGATGCCACCCGTTTGATAAAATACGGAACGGTTCCGTATTTCACTGAAAGAATAAAGTTTTGTTTTCGAAATGATAGTTTACGGATTTTACTATATTAATGACCTAAGGCTCGTATTTCTGTGTGTTATTATGTTATTAAGTCTATGATTTGATAGAGCAGTCTGACTGAGCGGTGGTAGGCAGCAGCAGGCTCGTAAGCATTCATTCAAACAGCACTTTATGGAGTTTGCCAGCAGCTCTTTTATGACTTTTATGACTTCAAGCCTATCAACTCCCGAGATTAGGCTGGCAATACTAAAGTACCTATTAGAACATCCAATAGTCAAAGGTATATGAAATACAGATGGTATAGAGAGGAATAGTCCTATAATAACTACAACCTCAAACTTCTTACCTGGGAATGTTGAAGACCCATGTTGAAAGGAACCACCAGCTTTCATATGTTCTCATGTTCTGAGCAAGGAACTTAAACGTTAGCTTTTTTATATGGCACATATTGCACTTTTACTTTCTTCTCCAACACTTTGTTTTTGCATTATTTAGACCAAATTGAACATGTTTCATTATTTATTTGAGACTAAATAGATTGTATTGATGTATTATATTAAGTTCAAATAAAAGTGTTCATTGTTAATTCAGTATTGTTGTAATTGTCATTATTACAAATATGTCGGTATCGGCTTTTTTTGGTCCTCCAATAATCGGTATTGGTATCGGCGTTGAAAAATCATAATCGGTCGACCTCTAGTATGTACATGTAGGTTTGTGTGCTCGGCCCTCCATTTCCTGTAGTCCACGATTAGCTCCTTTGTCTTGCTGACGTTGAGGGAAAGGTTGTTGTTCTGGCACCACACTGCTAGGCAGGTTTCTGACCTCCTCCCTATAGGCTGTGTAATTGTCCTCGGTGATCAGGCCTACCACCGTCGTGTCATCAGCAAACTTAATGATGTTGTTGGAGTTGTGTGCGACCACGCAGTTGTGGGTGAACAAGGGAGTACAGGAGGAGACTCAGCACGTACCCCTGCGGGGCCCCTGTGTTGAGGTTCAGCATGGCGGATGGGCCGCCCGTCAAAGTCCAGTATCCAATTGCAGAGGGAAGTGTTTAATAATAGGGTCCTTATCTTAGTGACGAGCTTGGAATGCACTATGTTGTTGAACACTGAGCTGTAGTCAATGAACAGCATTTTCACGTAGGTGTTCCTTTTGGCCAGGTGGGAAAGGGCAGTGTGGACGGAATCTCTATTGCACTCATCTGTGGATCTGTTGGGGTGGTATGCAAATTGGAGTGGGTCCAGGGTGTCTGGGATGATGGTGTTGATGTGAGACATGACCAACCTTTCAAAGCATTTCATGACTACAACTGTGAGTGCTAAGAGGCAATAGTCATTTAGACCGGTTAACTATGGTGGTTTGCTTGAAACATGTGGGTATAACAGACTGGATCAGGCAGAGTTGAAAATATCAGTGAAGACACTTGCTCCAATCCGTCTGGCCCTGCGGCCTTGTGAATGTTAACCTGTTTAAAAGACTTACTCACGTCGGCTATGGAGAGCGTGATCACACTGTTGTCCGGAACTGCTAGTGCTCTCATGCATGGTTCAGTGTTACACACACACACTTGTCTCGAAGTGTGTGTGTGTGTTTAGCTGTTTAGGCCATGTGTACTTTTGTATTTGTATGTTTACGTGATTTCCCAGCTATCACATAACATTCTGAGAACCATATGTTTCTTAGAGCTTGGTGAGAGTGTAGTTGTCCTATGGTTATTTTGCATACAACCTTCCCACGATGTTCTGGGAATGGTGCAGGATACCCAGCTAGCACATAATGTTCTGAGAACCATATGTTTCTTAGGTGTGAATTTCAGTATAACGTTTCCTGCAGGTTTCTCAAATTGTTCCAAGAACGCTAAGAAACAATGTTTTTTGTGGGAATTTTAGTACTTTGGCATAACGTTTTCTGCAGGTTTCCTCATGGTTCTATTTAAAGTGATGTTCTCAGAACATTAAGAAAACGTTCCATAAAAACTGCAAGAAAGCATTAGTAACGTTCAAAAAATATTATAAAAAAATATGTACATTCTATTCTCAGCGTCAACAAAACTCTCTATCCTCTGTCTTGTTAAGTATTTTCAGGTGTGTTGGCCGCACCCACTAATTGGCCACATCTGATCTTAATGAGTGCTTGTTTCCTTTGAAACAGGGTCTGTTTGAATAAACTAAAATGAACAGCTTTGAGTTTAAAATAAATAACATGGCATTCTAGCTCCATCCTGGTGGCTCAGTGGACTAATTCCATGGATAGAGAGCAGAAGATCATAGCTTCAAATCTCACTGATGCTGTGCCAGAATCAACAATAAATGTTTGAATGATTAATGCCTAAGCAAATGAATTAATAAAACCTCCCAGGAAAACTTTCAGGTAACCATAGCAAGATGTTCTCAGAACCTCCCTGCAATGTAAAAATGTATGTTCCCAGAATAGGCTGAATGTTCTCAGTTTTACCTGTCAGGAAACGTATGGCTTCGTTCCCAGAATCAATGGGAAACCAAAAACATACATTCCCACAACTTCCAAGAAACCAAATGTGCTAGCTGGGTATATGTCATTTACATGTGCCTGACTGCATAGAGGTAGTTCTCTGTGTGCATATGTGTATGGTTGTATATTAATGTGTGCATAAGTGTATGATGGGAGTCCCCTGCACAGCTGGCTAGGTTTATCCCAGATTTCCCATAACAGTACACTGGCTGATTGGGGTGAACAGACAGACAGGGAGGCAGGCAGGCAAGAAGGCAGGCAGGCAAGAAGGCAGGCAGGGGGACAGACAGGCGGGAAGGGGGACAGACAGGCAGGGAGGGGGACAGACAGGCAGGAAGGGGGACAGACAGGCAGGGATACAAGCAGGCAGGGATACAGGCAGGCAGGGAGACAGGCAGGCAGGGAGACCGAGAGCGAAGGCTACAGTAAGTGCACAGGGTTAGGGATCACTGCTGGGATAAAGTATTTATCAAATTATAGGAGTGTAGTAGACGAGTGCTGAGGGGGGGATTTAAAAGCTGTACACTTCATTACACTTAATTATGCGTGAGCAGATGCGGACCTTGTTGCCTAGTGTCCTTCATATTAATGCTGGACCAGGGTAAGAACTTGGCTATAGGATGTAGACCAGATCAGGGTCAGGGGAAAAGGTTCTCTGGATATGGAAGAGAAGTTTGATGGAGGTCACTTTTCACATGTGATCCTCTTAACTGTACCGTCCTTTGATATCCGACAGAAATATCCCGAAACATGCTGTCATGTGTCGTTAAAACCGTTGGATTTCACTATTTATTTGGTCTATATCGTTGTGGTTGGCAGTTGTAGAGTAGGGATATAACATACTGCTACATGAGAAACACGGAGTAGCCTAAAATATCAGAACATAATGAAAGTATTAGTCATCATTTATTAAAATTCGACAAATCTCTAATCATGACACGTGTCGTGAGCCTGTTTTCCACCCCAAACCTGTTCACTTTTTAACAGATGGGGTTTCTCTTTCATCGACGCCTCATTGACAGAGCTATTTTTTTCCTGCTGTAGAAAGGACATGTCTCTCTTTGGTGATCCACACAGCTCTGTTGGGAATCTTCCCACAATGCAATGCAAGAGGAAGTTGTCCTATAATGAATACGGAGCTTCTAAACTGGAATAGCCCCTGAGGCAAGAGAACAGACTGGCGGTGAAATATTCACAAGGCTAGTCATTATAACCGACTTTATTAGACGCTAAAACTAGTCAATGTAGAGTTGACAAATATGTTGTACATTTGCTTTAAGCTGTGTCACTGTAACATTTCATCATAATGTCTCATATTTAGTAATGTGTCATAATGTGACATAATTTGGAGCAGGAAAATCCCCTTGGAAAAGTATCAAGTACAGTAGCTATTTTAAATAGGTGTCCTTTTTCAGAGCTTTAGTTTTTTTTACCCATCAACGTATGAACGTTAAAGTGGCTTTTCCTCTGGCTGTGGATGCCCCATTTTCCAAATGGGATAAAACCAATCACCAATCACCTGACTAATGAATAATGGATGTAGGCGTAGTCACAGAGCCTCTAACAACAGGTTTAGTGTACTCTCACAGCTGGTCCCAATTCCCCCCTAACCGTCCTTACCCCTTTGATGTTTGCAGATCTGAAGGGTCTGGATAGGTATAAGCAGTGTAGTGGTGGAGATATATTGCTTCCATCTTATAGATCTGCATTGAAGTGCCAATGGAAAGGGGTAGAGAGTGAATTGGGACCGGCTGACAGTGCTCAGACCACTTTTGGACCATGCACATTCTCCTTTACCTCGTTCAGACCATGCTCAGGTTGAGGTTCGGAGTCATATGTCCCCATCCCTGAACCCTCTGCTCTGACCCCCGAGGGGGAGTTCACGTCCTTCTGCTGTGTACGCGTGGGAAGGAAAGCGAGGAGCTGTGGAGGGATGTAGTCAGCTAGCTACAGGCTCCGCTCAACTGGGTCGTGGGTAACATGCTGCCATGGCAACCACTATTCACTGGCCCCCGGGCCCAAAAAAATGCTCTTTGCTTACTCTCACATGTTCTCTCTCTCTCCCATTTGCTTCCTCTCTCTCTCTCTGTCTATCTCTGTCTTTCTCTCTCTTCATCTTACTTTCTCTCTCTGCCCCATTCGCTTTCTCTCTGATGTTTTGTCTCTCCCCCCTCTCTTACATCACAAAGCAGTAGGCTGAACTTCTTGACAGCAGAACCACTGTACTGAGAGGGTGTAACGCCCTGGGTGTCGGGGGGGTGTGAAATCAGACGCAGGAACAGCAGAGCTTCAATACGGTGATCTTTAATGCCCAACCGGCAAACCAAAATGTCCAACACGGACTTACTGGGTGTCATAAACACCTGTCTACAAACACGGGAGACAACCCCAGTACACAATACAATAAACCACTCCCGAAATCCAAAGCTACAGACGAACAATCCCGCACAAAGAAGCATACAGGCTGGCTGACTAATAAAGCCACACTAATTACCAATTACCTCAAACCAGGTGATACAAATAAACACATAAGGAGGGGGAGGAAAAAGAGTCAGTGGCAGCTAGTAGGCCGGTGACGACGACCGCCGAGCGCCACCCGAACGGGAAGGAGAGCCTGCCTCGGTTGAAGTCGTGACAGTACCCCCCCTCTGACGCGCGGCTCCCGCAGCGCGCCGACACCGGCCTCGAGGTCGACCCGGAGGACGAGGCGCAGGGCGATCCGGATGGAGGCGATGGAAATCCCTTAACATAGATGGATCCAAAATGTCCTCCACCGGTACCCAGCACCTCTCCTCCGGACCGTACCCCTCCCAGTCCACGAGGTACTGCAGGCCCCTCACCCGGCGTCTCGAGTCCAGAATGGCCCGTATCGTGTATGCCGGGGACCCCTCGATGTCCAGAGGGGGAGGAGGGACCTCCGGCACCTCACCGTCCTGCAGGGGACCAGCTACCACCGGCCTGAGGAGAGACACATGAAACGAGGGGTTAATACGATAATGGGAAGGGAGTTTTAATCGATAACACACCTCGTTTATTCTCCTCAGGACTTTGAAGGGCCCTACACACTGCGGCCCCAGCTTCCGGCAGGGCAAGCGGAGGGGTAGGTTTCGGGTCGAGAGCCAGACCCTTTCCCCCGGTACAAACACGGGGGCCTCACTGCGGTGGCGGTCAGCGCTCCTCTTCTGCCTTCTAGTAGCTTGTTGAAGGGACTCCTGGACGGCCCTCCAGGTCTCCTTGGAGCGCTGTACCCACTCCTCCACCGCAGGAGCCTCGGTCTGGCTCGGATGCCATGGTGCCAGGACCGGGTGGTACCCCAACACACACTGAAAGGGGGACACATTAGTAGAGGAGTGGCGTAGTGAGTTCTGGGCCATCTCAGCCCAGGGAATGTATCTCGCCCACTCCCCTGGCCGGTCCTGGCAATACGACCGCAGAAACCTACCCACCTCCTGGTTCACTCTCTCCACCTGCCCATTACTCTCGGGGTGATAACCGGAAGTCAGGCTGACCGTGACCCCCAGACGCTCCATGAACGCCCTCCACACTCGGGACGTGAACTGGGGGCTCCGATCAGAAACGATGTCCTCCGGCACCCCGTAGTGCCGGAAGACGTGGGTGAATAAGGCCTCCGCAGTCTGTAGGGCAGTAGGGATACCGGGCAACGGGAGGAGACGGCAGGACTTAGAAAACCGATCCACAATTACCAGAACCGTAGTGTTTCCCTGAGAGGGGGGAAGATCGGTCAGGAAGTCTACAGACAGATGAGACCATGGCCGTTGTGGAACGGGGAGGGGTTGCAACTTCCCTCGAGGAAGGTGCCTAGGAGCCTTACTCTGAGCGCATACCGAACAGGAGGAGACATAAACCCTAACGTCTCGAGCTAAGGTAGGCCACCAATACCTCCCCCGAAGGCTCCCCACTGTCCTCGTCACCCCAGGGTGACCCGAGGAGGGTAGGACATGAGCCCACCGAATCAGTCGGTCCCGAACACCAAGCGGTACGTACTTACGGCCCGCCGGACACTGAGGAGGCGCGGGTTCCGCCCGTAGCGCCCGCTCGATGTCCGAGTCCACCTCCCATACCACTGGCGCGATCAGCCTCGAGGCGGGGATGATGGGAGTGGGTTCGGTGGTCCTATCCTCCGTGTCGTAAAGGCGGGACAGTGCGTCTGCCTTTACGTTTTGGGAGCCGGGTCTATAGGACAACGTGAACCGAAACCGGGTAAAAAACATGGCCCACCTTGCCTGACGTGGGTTCAGTCTCCGAGCTGCCCGAATATACTCCAGATTCTGGTGGTCGGTCCAGATGAGAAAAGGGTGCTTAGCCCCCTCAAGCCAGTGTCTCCACACCTTCAGAGCCCTGACCACCGCTAACAACTCCCGATCCCCCACATCATAGTTACGCTCCGCTGCACTGAGCTTACTAGAGAAGAAAGCGCAGGGGCGGAGTTTTGGTGGCGTACCCGAGCGCTGTGATAGCACGGCACCCACCCCAGCCTCGGACGCGTCCACCTCCACTATGAATGCTAAAGAGGGATCCGGATGCGCCAACACGGGAGCATCCGTGAACAGAGCCTTCAACCTGTTGAAAGCTCCGTCCGCCGCCGCTGACCACCGCAACCGCACCGGACCCCCCCTCAGCAGTGAGGTAATGGGAGCCGCTACCTGGCCAAAACCCCGGATAAATCTCCGGTAGTAGTTGGCAAAACCCAAAAACCGCTGCACCTCTTTTACCGTGGTCGGAGTCGGCCAATTACGCACGGCCTTTATGCGGTCACTCTCCACCACCACCCCCGAGGTGGAAATGCGATAACCCAGGAAGGAGACGGCTTGTTTGGAAAACACACACTTCTCAGCCTTGACGTATAAGTCATGCTCCAGCAGTCTGCCAAGCACTTTGCGTACCAGAGATACATGCGCGGCGTGAGTAGTTGAGTAGATCAGAATGTCATCGATATACACAACCACGCCCTGCCCGTGCAGGTCCCTGAGAATGTCGTCTACAAAGGATTGGAAAACGGCTGGAGCATTCTTTAACCCATACGGCATGACGCAGTACTCATAGTGGCCCGATGTGGTACTAAATGCGGTTTTCCACTCGTCTCCTTTCCGAATACGCACCAGACTGTACGCGCTCCTGAGGTCCAGTTTTGTAAAGAACTGCGCTCCGTGAAATGATTCCACCGCCGAAGCGATGAGAGGTAGTGGGTAACTAAACCCCACTGTGATGGCATTTAGACCTCTATAATCAATACACGGACGCAAACCTCCCTCCTTTTTCTTCACAAAAAAGAAACTCGAGGAGACGGGTGAGATGGAGGGCCGAATGTACCCCTGTCCCAGAGATTCCGTGACATAGGTCTCCATAGCCAACGTCTCCTCTTGGGACAAAGGGTACACGTGACTCTTAGGAAGCGCAGCGTTAACCTGGAGATCTATCGCACAATCCCTACCCGGTCGATGTGGTGGTAATTTCGTCGCTTTCTTTTTACAGAAAGCGATTGCCAAATCGGCATACTCGGGGGGAATGCGCACCGTGGAACCCTGGTCTGGACTCTCCACCGACGTGGCACCAATGGAAACTCCCAGACACCTTCCAGAACACTCCTCTGACCACCCCTGGAGAACCCCCTGTCTCCACGAAATATTGGGATTGTGCCGGGCCAACCAGGGAATACCCAGCACCACTGGAAACGCAGGCGAATCAATAATGTATAGACTGATACGTTCCCTATGATTCCCCTGCGTCACCATGTCCAGGGGAACTGTGGCCTCCCTGACCACCCCTGACCCTAATGGCCGGCTATCTAGGGAGTGAACGGGAAAGGGAGAATCTATCGGCACAAGCGGAACGCCCAACTTAAGGGCGAGTCCGCGATCCATAAAGTTCCCAGCTGCACCTGAATCGACTAGTGCCCTATGCTGGGAAGAGGGGAAAAAATAAAGGAAAAAAATTGAGACAAACATGTGACCAACAGGGGGTTCTGAGTGAGTTTGGTGCTGACTCACCTGGGGTGATCGAGAAGCGTTCCGCCTGACATCTCGACTCCCAGACAGACCCCCCCAGCACCGATCGACCGTGTGTCCTCTCCGACCACAGCTGGTGCAGGGGGGGCCTCCTCCTCCGGTACCCCTAGGCGCGGCCCCTCCCAACTCCATCGGGATGGGAGCCGGGGCGCTGGGTGGTGGAACGCACAGGACCCTCTCCGAACGCCCACGGGCAGCCAGCAGATTATCCAGTCGGATGGACATGTCAATAAGCTCATCTAGAGAAAGCGCGATGTCCCGACACGCTAGCTCCCTGCGGACGTCCTCCCGGAGACTACACCGGTAGTGGTCAATAAGGGCCCTGTCGTTCCACCCTGATCCCGCGGCCAAGGTCCGGAACTCCAGCGCGAAATCCTGTGCACTCCTCTTCTCCTGCCTGAGATGAAATAGTCTCTCACCCGCCGCTCGGCCGTCTGTGGGGTGGTCAAACACGGCACGAAAACGACGGGTAAACTCCGGGTAGTGCTCCTTCGCGGAGTCCGGGCCATTCCAGACTGCGTTGGCCCACTCCAGAGCACGACCCGTTAGGCAGGAGACGAGGACACTCACCCTCTCCGCTCCCGAGGGAGTGGGGCGAACAGTGGCCAGGTATAGCTCCAGTTGGAGTAAGAACCCCTGACAACCTGCCGCTGTTCCATCATAATCCCTCGGGAGCGTAAGACGGAGCGCGCTGGAGCCGGGGGATGGAGAGTCCTGGGGGGGGGGAGCCGAAGGTGGAGAGAGGAGCCCACTCCTCTCCCATCGCTCCATTCTCTCCATCATTTGGTCCATGGCTGATCCGATCCGATGGAGGACGGTGGTGTGGTGGAGAACCCGTTCCTCCATCGATGGGAGAGGGTTGGCTGCTGCTCCTGCTGACTCCATTTGTTTGGTGCGGGATTCTGTAACGCCCTGGGTGTCGGGGGGTGTGAAATCAGACGCAGGAACAGCAGAGCTTCAATACGGTGATCTTTAATGCCCAACCGGCAAACCAAAATGTCCAACACGGACTTACTGGGTGTCATAAACACCTGTCTACAAACACGGGAGACAACCCCAGTACACAATACAGTAAACCACTCCCGAAATCCAAAGCTACAGACGAACAATCCCGCACAAAGAAGCATACAGGCTGGCTGACTAATAAAGCCACACTAATTACCAATTACCTCAAACCAGGTGATACAAATAAACACATAAGGAGGGGGAGGAAAAAGAGTCAGTGGCAGCTAGTAGGCCGGTGACGACGACCGCCGAGCGCCACCCGAACGGGAAGGAGAGCCTGCCTCGGTTGAAGTCGTGACAGAGGGGTTGTTTTCGAGAGGCTTTGGAGACCCTTGCTATTCTCTCACTGTTGGCAGAAAAATAGGCCACAAACGAAAGACAGTTTCCTATTTTGCCAACTGAGCCTCGTAGGCTCCCATACTTCACCAAACGCTATAATGAATCAATAAGGCCCGAGGGGGTGTGGTATATGGCCAAGGGCTGTTTTTATGCACAACGCAACACGGAGTGCCTGGATACAGCCCTTAGCTGTGGTATGTTGGCCATATACCACAAACCCCCGAGGTGCCTTATTGCTATTATAAACTGGTTACCAACGTCCTTACGAGAGTAAGAAAAAAATGTTTTGTCATATCCGGCTGTCAGCCAATCAGCATTCATGGCTCGAACCACCCAGTTTATAATTGTAAATATACCCATAGTAGGTTTTTCATACTCTGTCTATCTGAATGGGTTGAAGGTTGGTTGTATAAACGTGTAAAATTCCACCCAAACAACATGGGAATCATTTAAGGTGGAGAACTAGACATAGCCTTGTATCTGGTCTGAGGTCTCTGTCCATAGCTCTACTGGGCGTATAGATATATAACCTTGTGTCTGGTCTGAGGTCTCTGTCCATAGCTCTACTGGGCGTATAGATATATAACCTTGTGTCTGGTCTGAGGTCTCTGTCCATAGCTCTACTGGGCGTATAGATATATAACCTTGTGTCTGGTCTGAGGTCTCTGTCCATAGCTCTACTGGGCGTATAGATATATAACCTTGTGTCTGGTCTGAAGTCTCTGTCCATAGCTCTACTGGGCATATAGATATATAACCTTGTGTCTGGTCTGAGGTCTCTGTCCATAGCTCTACTGGGCGTATAGATATATAACCTTGTGTCTGGTCTGAGGTCTCTGTCCATAGCTCTACTGGGCGTATAGATATATAACCTTGTGTCTGGTCTGAGGTCTCTGTCCATAGCTCTATTGGGGCCCTGTAGTTCTCATATTTCACCCCAGAGAGAAGCAGGGCAAAGTGAGAAAGATGGACTCGACCTCGCTCTGTCACCTGAATTCGCCTCTAATGAATAGCCCATCGATTTCCGTTCTGGTCCGCCAAGGCCGTCCGCTCATGCCTGTCTGTTTCCCATTAGTGCACTTTAACTGTGATGATAAATGCTCAGCTGGCATCGCCACAGGCAGCCTAGCCCCGGATGAGGCCCCTAGTTTAAAGCAGGAAGTGGAGTAGTAGTGGAACATTCCGTTTGACAAGGGGGCACAAGACTGAAGGGGGCCCGACCTTTTTGTCCCATTTCGACAATCCCTTTTGAGCTCTGCCAGGATGGTTGTCTTTTGAGATGGAAGTAGACCATTCCATTTGTCCTTTTGACTAGGGGCACAAGTCAGGGGAACCAGACCTAGTTGTTCCATATCGACCAACCCGTTTGGCGTTCCGTCATTTAGCCTGGTTTTCCGCTGAGATGGTAGGAGTTAGTAGTTAGTGCCCCGACACATCCATCCATGCCTTGCCTTGGTACTTCATTAACATGAATGGGATGGAGATCCATTATGCAACGCTCGCTCCATCTCCGTACTCTTATGCAACCAACCAACGCCTCATCTTGGAGTCTCAGCTTCTCGCTCAGCAGCAGCTGCCTCTTAGGTTTAAGCCTTTGTGTTTTCTGGATAAGCCAACCTTAGTGCTGTCTGGAAGTATTACTATTAGGCCTAGCATGCAGGCAAGATTCTGTAGCACTCAATGCCTGTAGCAAACCGTTGATATCCAGTTGATGTTGAAGTCCATAGTCCTGTGAATCGTCAGTTGGAAGCAACGCTAATGACGGCGACTAAATGCTTTGCCTGATATTATGGGATGCCATTGATGTTGGCCTGTGGATGTCATTAAGAGTCAACTCTGTCACCCGTCACTATAGAAACGGAATAGCCTATAGGCCCCTTCTTTTCAGTCGGGTCTGTCCCGACATTCATTTCAGCCTCATCAATTGAGTATGACAAATGAACTATGGCTACATCCTCCAAAATGTAAAATGATAAAATCACAAAGGATTTGTTTATTTGGAGGAATAACTGTGAAAGCAAGAGCCATAACGCTCCTGAAGATATTTGCCTGTCTGTAATTAGTGTGAGAGATGCCAATTGGAGCAGGTTGTCATGGAAACAGTGGCACATGTAAGAGAGTGCAATCTCTTCCCAGAGTAACGTCCCACGTTTGCAATGCTATTTATAACGGGCAGTTACATAAGCCTTAGCACTTGTGTTCAACGTAATGTGTTTTTTTCCCCTCATTTTTCTTTCCTTCGTTCCTTCTTTTCCCCTCTAACAACACTGCTGTGCCTCCTTCTCTGAGGAACCAGCAACCATAGCACTGTCAAACCCGCTCCACTGCCTCCCTTTGTGAGCTTATCACAGTGCACTGCCGATGCGACGTCAGTCAGATTGAATGGTCTTGAAACAAAACAAATAGAATAGAAGCCATGGCTACGCTATAGAGTTTTGATTTTGTGGAGTTTTGTAGCTGCCATTGGCAAAGCAAAATATCAGGGTACCATTGACTCACCATATGACACAGCACTATTTGATATAGCATACCCCTCATAACTCTCTCATCCTGCCTGTGTTGAACTAGTAGTCTCCATTAGATGGTATGACTGGGTGCTGTGCACAGAGGACTGGTCAGGAATCTAGTCTAGCAATGCTTGAAGTCAAAGGTCAACGCTAGCATCTCGTGGTGCTAGCACTGGTTAGCATTGGTTCTGTATTCGTTCTATGAACACCCAGTAGGAGATCTGACCACTCTGTGTGCTGGGGAGGATTTGAACTAGCGGCAGTTCCACACATCCGGGTCGTATTCATTATGGCACACCGTAGCAAAACGCGTTGCAGTGGAAAACGAAAACAAGCTGAAAACAAAAACAAGTTCAGGTAGTCCCTCCCTGTTTCAGTCCGTTTTCTTCCATTTGGTGCCTAATGAACACGGCCCAGGTCTGTTTGCCTGTGGCCCAGAAACCACTGCTCTGACAATAAGTAGCAATCATTTATTTAGAATTAGACCGTGCATTATTTATGCCATTGGTTAAAAGGGATTAATTTAGAATTAGACGGTGCATTATTCATGCCATTGGTCAAAAGGGCTTTGTGTACGTTTCTCTATGAAGACAAAGGAAAGGGATTCTTTTTGGGGGAAGTAGAGGGGAAGATGGGAGCTCGTACTAACGAACACATGTAAAATGTTACACTCCTGGGTGCTTGAGCGTGTCAATTCTAACTGGGAAAGTTGCAATGATGAAGTGAAAATGGTTCCGATATGGTTGAGATGGATGAAGAGATGACATGTTGTGGCTCTTGGTTGGAGACAATGAGACTACTGTATCAACTTTACTGTAAATGTGAGTTGGTTGTTTCTGTCAAGCATTGTTTACTCAACACAGGTTAGCAAGAATGCTAATCCTCAAGGGTTTCAGGCTACAGCATACAGTGAATCCCTTTCTCAGTCAGATATGACATGGGCTGCTAAATCAGATCGCATTTAGCATTTATGAATTCACTAATTCATAATTAATTAAGCAGTGACCGTTGCTCTCCAGGACAAAAACAGACATAGTATAGTTCCAATGTGTGCCTACATTATAAGGTAGCAAGAGGCTGAGTTCTAGGCTAATGTAGCTCAACAACAAAAAAACGTTGACCAACTGTGTAGTTCTTTGCTCCTTCTAAGCAAGGTGCTCTCTGTCTCCCTCTGCAGGTTGCTTCGAATGCTGCATCAAGTGTCTGGGCGGCGTGCCCTACGCCTCCCTGGTGGCCACCATCCTCTGTTTCTCGGGCGTGGCTCTGTTCTGCGGGTGTGGTCATGTGGCGCTGACCGGCACACTGACCATGCTGGAGAACCACTTCTCCCAGATCACCACTGACCACGCCACCCTCACCATCGTGTAAGTTGTGTGTGTGTGTGTCTGAGGGGGGGGGGGGGGGGGGGGGGAGTGGTGTGGTAGTGTGTGTGTGTGTGGGAGAGAAAGGGATCTTATTTTCTCTGTGTGTATCTCCTATATGTCTTTACCTATATGTCAAACTTTACAGTTTGTAAAGGTATATGTATTTGAACAAGTCTTATCCAGGTTATTCAATATGAATGTGCCTGTCTTCACATTCTTTACTGTATCCGTCCGAGCAGGATCCAGACCATGCAGTACGTCATCTATGGCATCGCCTCCTTCTTCTTTGTTTATGGGATCATCCTGCTGGCTGAGGGCTTCTACACCACCAGCGCCGTCAAGAAGGAGCTGCAGAGCCAGTTCAAGACCACCGTGTGTGGCCGCTGCATCACAGCCACGGTGAGACATGAATACACACACACCCATATGGTCACACACAAATACGGTCACGCATGCATGCATGCATGTATACATACACACACACACACACACACACACACACACACACACACACACACACACACACACACACACATATTGCACTCATGAATACACACACACACACACACACACACACACACACACACACACACACACACACACACACACACACACACACACGTACAGTCACGTGCATGCATACATGCACACACGTACAACCACACGCACGTGCTGTGCCGTATTTACACACATACAGCTGTACACACACACACCCTGGAGGGTAACTGGCACAGTTTGTCCTCTCTAGCCTGTTTAGTGTAATTGCTGCAGATGTCCAGTAACATCAGCCTTTAAGGCTGCTATGAGGACGGTTCTATTCTCCTGAGTGTCGTCAAGCTAACGTCGTATGAAACTTTCTCCACCCTTCTAACCAGCACTGTGTCATGTATCAGGGAAATGTGGATGACGATATGGTGATGAGGATGATGACGAGCTTGGTTTTAAATATCCTCGGTCATTAGGTGACGTTGTATTGAGGGATAGTTATACATAGTACAGTGTTTTGTATAGCAGTAGCAGTAGATTTCAATGACAATGACGACGATGATGATGATGATAAATGACGATGATCAAATCAAATTGAATTAGACACACATTTTTAGCAGATGTTATTGCGGGTGTTGCGAAATGCTTGTATGATGATTGACAATAACGATGATGACGAGGATGATGATTTTACTAACTCCTCTCTCTCTCTCTCTTCATCAGTTTGTGTTCCTTACATATATCCTGGCCCTGGCCTTCCTGGGGATCTTTGGCTTCTCAGCCATCCCAGTCTTCCTCTTCTACAACATGTGGACTACCTGTGCTGCCATGAAGTCCCCCATGGCCAACATCACCGATCCGGACTCCATCTGTGTGGATGTCAGGCAGTACGGTGAGTGTCACTCAGTAACACACACACACACACAGATCCGTGTGATTACGTCAACCTGGTTCATGAGTTTAGGAGTGTGACCCATATTCATGTGACGGCCATTCTGCTATAGCGTCCGGCAGAACACGTCCGTGTATGAGCCATATATAGATTCACCATATCACGATATAGCCCTGCATAAGAGCCTAATGCAGTGTGACGTACGTCCACTTGGCAGTGGTTTCTGTTGTATCTTATAAACATTATGCCTTCGCTACGGGTGCTGATAACACTTAGCCTTTACATGTCAATATCTATAGGGTGTTTAAGTCATTTACTGCATCGACATCCATATCATGTTTACGACTGTTGCCATCACCCTGAAGCAGTGAATCTGTCCTCTTTAATGGCAGATAGTATAAACAGTTATACATCTGAATGAGAGGACGTGTTAACATTTACTATCGCATTAGGTCAACTCAACTGGTTTTCCCACCAAATGTTGTACAATTGAAGTGATTGGCCACTCTGCCCCGAATGGGGCCTGTCTTAAAGCTACAGTTGTTGCTCCTAAACCGATATCTCTTGTTCCTGATCGTCTAGGTATTATTCCATGGAACGCGACACCCGGCAAAGCCTGCGGATCTACACTAGGAGACATCTGTAGCACCAGCGAGGTGAGAGCGGCAACCCCCCCCCCCCCCCCCCCTCCTGTAAATCTTTATGCACATCATATGAACCTCATATAATAGGAATATCATATAAACCTTCCTATTCACTACTTATTTTTTGTTGTTGGGATATACATTTGTCAAAAGCGCAAAAATATAACATTCTTCATCACTGTACTGCAATTATACAGAGGCTGATTGTGGAAATGACATATTTTATGAATGTCAATCAAAGAAAGTATCATCACTAACCAGAGATCGGTCTCCATGTTTTCCAGTTCTACCTGTCTTTCCACCTGTACATTGTTGCGTGTGCTGGGGCAGGCGCCACCCTCATTGCATTGGTAAGCTTTGGATGCCCTATATCCCGAATTCCCCATGTTTGAATCATTTGCATGAGTTGCCATGGCACGCTGATCTGTTGCCATGGTAATCCCTCCTCCACGCTTCATGGTTCTGACTCAGTTTTCCTGAGGGTGTAAGTCTGCCCTATAGCTTCTGGCTGGACACACACTGACATGGGCCAGATGAAAGAGCTCCTGGCTAACACACATTTGCTTTGTGGCCAAAGGAGAGGAATGCCTCACAAGAGACTCTGTCCATACGGTATTTTGCACCAGAGATGATAGAATAAGACTTTTATAGGGTGTTTAAGTCTTCGTAGGTGGAGCGAATGATTTGTACGTCATTTTCTTTTGTCGCAAATAATTAAGTTGTTTTATCCAATCGGTGTGGTTGTCATTCTGTGATGGCTAGTTGAACTCAGCTGAACTCAGTTGAACTCTGTAATGGGGTCATGAGGCCATGCTCTCCACTGAGGCAACAGGGCTTAATGCCTTTCAGCTACTCTACCAAACTTGGATTGCTCATTAGTGGGTGTGAGAAGATTCAGCACATAGACGGCCATCTGAAATTGTGTGCGCCGTAGCAATCTCACTTTGTTTATAGATGTAGATATATGCAATGTGAAGCAATATGAAGGTACAATACTGCATAAATCTAGCCAGATGCCACCCAATAATAGCAACGGCCTCCCAAAGGCCTCCTGGTCATTGACTTTGTTTCTCACCCCAGTCTGTCTTCTCGTCTCTCCCTCCCAGCTGATCTACATGATGGCCACCACGTATAACTATGCTGTTCTCAAGTTTATGAGCCACGGCAACCGCCGCTCCACAAAGTTCTCAGAGTCATATTAGCGAGCGAGAGAGTGAGAGAAATGGTAGAAAGCGAGAGAGCAAAAAAAAAAGAAAGACGGTGAAAGGAAGAAAGAAAGATGGAGAGAAAGAAAGACCGATGGTGGGGAGGAGAGTATGTACTGTAGCATATAGAGAAACGTACACTACTGTTAACATAATACAGATAGATCTATGTGCCTGTGCGTCCAAGCCTATTGCCACACACGCCTTTTGAACCACACTGAGGGGACTAGTGAGTGCATGATTAGCCAACATGGCTGAGGTCCCTCACAATCTCTCTCCAGACAGGATATGTACCTAGAAGTACTGATCCAGTACAGTACCATGTGGGACCACCAGTCAAGGCTATGGTGAGGTTGACCAGTTCATTCAAGTAGAGCAGGCACATAGCATTGAGGATGGATGGATCCATACAAAGGGACGGCGCCAGTGTAAGAACAAGGGAATATTTGTGTTGCTGTATCTAGCTTCAGATTACTGTAATATTCTGTAGTTATTCTAATCGAAGGATATAGTTCTTTTCAACGACACTTCAATATCTTTCCCCCAAGTGCCAACTGTCTAGCTTGAAGTTAGTCTTTTTTAGCCTGTTTAGGCTAGTGTCTCTTTGTGATATTTGTTATGAAAGAATAAACATAAAATGTGAAGAAAAACCAAGACCATTGTCCTCTCTTTTTAGGATAGTGGCTGTTTGGAGAAAATTAATCCCCACTGTAATTTACTAATACTAACCTAGCCAACCTAACCAAAAGAATACTGACATTGTACAGTAGCAATGCTAATGTGTCTCGTTTGACATCTGGTAGACTGGTCAACATGACATGTAGCTTCTACTCATGTAGCTTGCTTTGGCTAACTAACCCTCTCACTGGCCACCACCCCTATGCACTTTCATTTCCCTCCCTCCCTCTTTCTGTTCTCCCTTCCTCCTCTCTGCCCCCCCCTCCCCTCTCTCTCTCCACAGATCCACTATCTGATGATCCTGTCGGCGAACTGGGCCTACCTGAGGAGCTCCTGCAACCAGAACGAGTACCAGGACATCAAGACAAAGGACGACGACGCGGAGGAGGGTGGCTCCAAGGAGGGTCTCAACTCCTCTTACTCATAAGAACCGGCCAACCACCCCTCCTCACACACTTCCTCACACCTAACCTCCAACCCCCTTCTGGGTAAAACCAACACCTGGGTCTCCTTCACTATGGGTGGTGTTCTGACTTGAGATATGTGCGCTCAACTCAAATTGTCACACTTTGGCTACATTTACACAGGGAGCCCAATTCTGATTTATTTCCCCACTAATTGGTCTTTTGACCAATCATATCTTTTCACATCAATTCTTTTTCAGAGCTTATCTGATTGGTTAGAAGACCAATTAGTGAAGAAAATATCAGAATTGGACTGCCTGTGTATATGAAATGCAGCCCATGTCTTCCATTGACATCAATGGAAAATTTAAGGGAAAGTCTGAGTTGCGCACACTTTTCTCACCTCTGAATCAGGTCCTTTGTCCAAATAGGAGCAAACATTTTCAAACGGAACAGGTATATGAGAAGTTCCTAAGTGGTACCTCTTCCTGTTTGCGAACGTTTGCTCTCGATTGGACCGTTATTGAGTGCAACCCTGCTGTCATAGCCTAACTGCTCTGAGCCAATCACAGCACAGCACTAACACAGCTCCTAATAACCGCCTAACAACAAGGTCACTATCTGCACAACTCCTGAGGAAGCGTGCCACAAAATGTCCTGTTTTTTGGTGTTTTATATATATATGAATATATTGTGCGAATGTGTATGTATGAATGTTTTTTTTTTTATACTACAAAGTATGACAGGTTTACTATTATTATATTTATCTGGTCTTCTCTTATCTCTGGTATTTTTCTCCTTTGGTTATCTTATCGCAACCCTGTTTTACCTGATTTAGTTTTTTGCTTTTTTAAAAATGGAAATGCTTGATACGTTGCACTATTTAAAAATAGAAAAGAGTAAAGTAGAATAAAAAAAAAAAAACATAAATACATTACATACACAGCATCTCAGGGTGCCTCTCTTAGAAAATATTCCTACTATTACGTTAACTTTCCCATTTCTTTATTGACATCCAGCTACTTCTGTTGAGTAATTCTTCATTTTGGCCTGAGGAGAAAAACGTGTGCTGTACCCTAACTGAATTGGACACATGCACTAATGTGACTGTTGGCCCAAAGCAGCAGTTCTGTCAGCAGCTGTCTGCAGTGCTAACGCATTGCTTTGACCTTCAGGTGAACCTCTGGCCTGGTCCCAGATCTGTTTGTGCTGTCTTGCCAACTCCTATGGTCACTGTCGTGTTATTATGACCATAGGAATTGGCAAGACGGCACAGACTGATCTGGGACCAGGCTAGTGAACCTCCACCTAGCCCTCTGCATGGCAGGTTTTCTCTGGAAACAGCCTTGCTTCTAAACCCACAGGACAAACCAACACTCAAGGTCAGAATGCCTTGTTCTGTTTGTAAGTGATACATTATACATACCTCAGGTACTTAACCTAAATAAAAACTCCACTAGCCTGGTCCCAGATCTGTTTGTGCTGTATAGCTCCTATGTTTGGCATGATAACGACCATAGGAGTTGACAAGACAGCACAAATAGATCTGGGACCAGGCTAACACTTTACTGATTAAGCACACGCTTGTTACAAGGCAAGGCCACAGCTGAAGTGAACTTAGCAAAAGTCCCAATGTTTGTTCATTGTACACAACTGTGAAGGGAATCATACATTCACTTTCCTCAAGACAAGTCCACCCTTAAAGGGGTGAAGTTCACCTGTAAATATATGGACCGCCCCAAAGGAAGTTCTATTGACTGACATCTCCTGAATGTGGAGAGCACGGTCAATGTTTTACCATGCTATTTTACCTTTTGATTACCAATATGTAAATGTTTCCTTTTCGAGTATATGTTTAGCATCCAATTACTAGTTCTGCATTAAATATAATAGTAATGTGACATCTTTTAAAACGGTATGTTGTGAGAAGGAAGCAAATACAGTCATGATGGCGGTGGTGCTTGTATTGTGTACATTTTGAAATGTGGAGAAAAAAAATGTACTAAGTGGTTTTCAATGTTTTTATCAGTTTTAGGCTGCTGAATCTTTCCCTGTGCTAAAGTAATGAAGAACTTGTCTCTGACATTATTTGTGATTATTTTACTATGGCAAGCCAAATGTAAGTGACTCATCTCATATTTTTAGGCCTGTTATATGAACAGATACCATTTGGATGTTTACAATATAACAAGTCAGGAATTTTCATATTTTTTCAGATATCATTTGATTATCACAACCAATTCTATAATAATGATCACTGAGTAGTTCAAGCGCTCCGGACTATAAGGTTCTATCTGCATTTTAGTCTAAATTGAGTTAGTGACATAGCCTTGTTCTGTTCAATGTTCTCTACCTACATACAGTATACTCTAAATACCCCAATTCATGTTAAGTTCAAAAGAATTCAAGGTAAAATGGCTGACACCGTTCAAAACAACTAGGGCTCGAAACTGTGAAGCCAATTATCTCAGAATCATCTTTTTGCAGATAGAACCTTACAGTCCCAAAGCTCTCGAGTTATCTTCCTCGCAGCAGTGAAACGATGATTCTTTTAACTTTCATATGAAAAGGCATGTCGGTATTGTCCACGTGTGCAAACGTCTAAATACTGAAAAAAGGACTATATTCCCATGTGTGTTATGTTTGATATAATACAGTGTGCTTTGCCACCTGGTTGATGTAGGCAAGCGCATGTTCCGGTTCATATAAGATGCGTGTCAGTCAGGGTGTGTTGTCGTTTCCTCGTTATTGCATGAAGGCGACATGACTGTGTCTTTGCAGTTTTTCAGGTGATGTGTAGTCAATTGTACTGACAACTATGGTAGGCAGTGTTTGCCCCCACTCAACTCTCTTTTTTAAAAAGATATCCATTGTACCTTTGATGACATTGTAGTCCCTGTAGTTTCATTATTGTTTTTCTTTTTAAAGTTTCAAATAGTTATGACTCCTGTATGGTGATGATTTTTGTAACCTTCTCTAGTAAAACCGATATTTTTTATTATCGCGAAAGAGCTGCTATCTGTCTCTTTCTTACAAGTTTGGACTTCCTGTTAAACACATGCAATGAGATGAATGACAAATGTGCTTTGAACAGTTCAGTTGCCAAACATTGTAGAATGTTGCAGATAGAAATGCCATTTATATAGCTGATGTGATTCCTTATTCTATGTATCAGAGAGGCGTGTTTGTTCTACATAGAAATAGGCTATCTGAACGTTCCAAAATGTTGCGTCCTGCTGAAAGCGCCCCCAGCGCTCACCCTCAACCACAGTGATGGGACAACCTTGGGGTGTTGCCTTTGTAGAGGTTTGTGAGATGCTGAGTCCACCTGGTGGGAAAATGTAGCATTGTTCATTTCCTAAAATGGTAGTCCAAAACCATTGATTTAAGACCAAGGAAAGCTCCGGGGTGAAGTTTCCCCTAGGTACAAATCTAGGATCTACTCCCCCTCCCCCAATCGTAAGCTTAACCATTGTTGGGGGAAATACAAAACTGATTTAAGATCACCATCTTGGGGTAACTTCACCCTACACCCCAAGGAGGAGGTCCGCACAAATTAGGATAGCAGTGTATTTGGCCTACAGTACAGTGGTCAGTGGAAGACCAAACGCACTCCACAGATGGAGCACATTACTTCAACATAGGTTTAAAATGGCCAACTTTATTTCAACACACAAAAACATACATTTTAAGACCGTATTGATAGTGTTTCAGGGTGGTTCATGTTTTAATGCAAGACATTAATACACTGGAACAGGACCATTTTTTTTCTTGAGTGGATGGTCAATTATTTTTACACTGCAAATTGACCACAAAAAGCCCAAAGATCGAATATGACTAAAACAATAATTTCAAACCTTGCTTACATTTGTATACGATCACATGTATCTTTCTATAATGCGTGGGAATACTTTGGAACAGATTTCCAAATAAAAAAATCACACACTTGCCAGTGTTTTTACAGTCTCATGTCCAACAAAAAATTATTATATATATATTAGTACCAGTCAAAAGTTTGGACACACCTACTCATTCAAAGGTTTTTCATTATTTTAAAAATGTTCTACATTGTAGAATAATAGTGAAGACATCAAAACTATGAAATAACAAATGGAATCATGTAGTAACCAAAAAAGTGTTAAACAAATCAGAATATATTTAATATTTCAGATTCTTCAAAGTAGCCACCCTTTGCCTTGATGACAGCTTTGCACACTCTTGGCATTCTCTCAACCAGCTTCATGAGGTAGTCACCTGGGCTGCATTTCAATGAACAGGTGTGGCTTGTTAAGTTAATTTGTGGAATTTATTTCCTTCTTAATATGTTTGAGCCAATCAGTTGTGTTGTGACAAGGTAGAGGTGGGTATACATAAGATAACCTATTTGGTAAAAGACCAAGTCCATATTGTGGCAAGAACAGCTCAAATAAGCAAAGAGAAATTACAGTACATCATTACTTTAAGACATGAAGGTCAGTCAATCCGTAAATTTTCAAGAACTTTTAAAGTTTCTGCAAGTGCAGTCGCAAAAACCATCAAGTGCTATGATGAAACTGGCTTTCATGAGGACCGCCACAGGAAAGGAAGACTCAGAGTTACCTCTGCTGCAGAGGATAAGTTCATTAGAGTTACCAGCCTCAGAAATTGCAGCGCAAATAAATGTTTCACAGAGTTCAAATAACAGACATCTCAACATCAACTGTTCAGAGGAGACTGTGTTAATCAAGCCTTCATGGTCAAATTGCTGTAAAGAAACCACTACTAAAGGACAATAAGAAGAGACTTGCATGGGCCAAGAAACACGAGCAATGGACATTAGACCGGTGGAAATATGTCTGATGAGTCCAAATTTTAGATTTTTGGTTCCAACCACCGTGTCTTCGTGAAACGTAGAGAAGGTGAACGGATGATGTCCACATGTGTGGTTCCCACCGTGAAGCATGGAGGAGGTGTGATGGTGCTTAGCTGGTGACACTGTCTGTGATTTATTTAGAATTCAAGGCACACTTAACCAGCATGGCTACCACAGCATTCTGCAGCGATACACCATTCCATCTGGTTGTGCTTAGTGGGACTATCATTTGTTTTTCAACAGAACAATGACCCAACACACTTCCAGGCTGTGTAAAGGGCTACTTGACCAAGAAGGAGAGTGATGGAGTGCTGCATCAGATGACCTGGCTTCCACAGTCACCCAACCTCAACCCAATTGAGATGGAGGAAAAGCAGTCAACAAGTTCTCAGCGTATGTGGGAACTCCTTCAAGACTGTTGGAAAAGCATTCCAGGTGAAGGTGGTTGAGAGAATGCCAAGAGTGTCCAAAGTTGTTATCCAGGCAAAGGGTGGCTACTTTGAAGAATGTAAAATCTACACTTTTTTGGTTACTACATGATTCCATATGTGTTATTTCATAGTTTAGATGTCTTCACTATTATTCTACAATGTAGAAAATAGTAAAAAATAAAGAAAAACCCTTGAATGAGTAGGTGTGTCCAAACGTTTGACTGGTACTGTATATGCTCATAAAACTTGGTGTGCCGCATGCTGCCAGTTGGGGAACCCTGCTGTAGAAATTACTGGTTCGCATTTGAATACTGGTGACATCACTGTCTTTTGTCAAATTACCAACTATATATATATATTTTTTACATAAAAACAAACTACAATAGGCCTACAGTTTTTAGTGTCATGGTTGGTCTTGTTTTACAGCAAAATGTAGAAACAGCTGGTATGTATTTACGACTGGTTTCCTTGGGGCTACAGTACACAGAACTCATGTTAGCACAAGTCAGCTAATAGCCTACTTATCACAAACTGTGGCGCAATGGCCCTGGGTTTGCTGCTCCATTCCTAAATGGTTAGTCCAGTTCCAGGCAATATAACATTAAAAAGCCATTCATTTCCAAACTCTCCGAGAACAGTTATGCTAGCTAATGCACTTATATCCTGAGGCTTCGGGTGCACTAGTTCGCATAGTGAGTGACTGTAAATAAATGAAAATAAATTAAAGCTAAATGTTTTTGTAGCTAAAAAAACAATCTACATGCTTCAGTGAGCTGACATTCCTATCGAACACACATTGACATGGCTATAAAAAGGCTTTTGACGGTTGATCTGGAAATGGGATGAGATTAAACATGTTAAAGCTCTTACGGTCATTATGAATGCTGGACATACTGATGGATGTTGATGGGAGTCCATTCAACGTTGGTCTGCACTATAGAGTATGTGATCCAGCCAATGAACGGCTTCGAATTCACATAGCCAAAATTTGCATGGCTGGGTTGAGTGGGTTTAAACTCAGCCCATCAAGTGAGAATAATCAGAGAAATGGGTTTGACTGGAATCTTCTTTCCATTTGTACTATGATGTAGACTGGACAGAACCATCTGGTTTTACCCCAACACATACTGTCGTTCAGTTAGCCTGTGTACTGACTACCACCACTAACATTACTACAAAATACGATTTAACCACCAACAATATTAATTTGGCACATTCAGCCCATTTCATAGATGGGATGACAATGTAATATTTCCCATGTGGCTCAATTAGTATAGCATGGCGCTTGCAACGGCAGGGTTGTGGGTTCGTTTCCCACAGGGGACCAGTATGAAAAAGTACATAAAATGTACTGCACTCACTACTGTTAGTTGCTCTGGATAAGAGCGTCTGCTATGACTAAAATGTAAATATTTAGTCATTACTGTATGTGTCTTTCAGCACAGTAGTAGTGCAACTCTTGGCAGGAGGAATGCACAACAAAGTAATCTCTTGATCGTAGTGGTCACTGATAACACACACTCTCGCCAGCACAAAGGAATGCCAAAAGCAGGCCCAACTATGTGCACTCCTGTGTATGATGAAACTTATATAGCCTTTGTGGGTCGGTGTGTATGAACAGGCTGTGTGTCCGCGTGCACATGCAGTCGTGTAAACCAAGGGAGGAGCACAGAGCAGAACGAATGCATTAACGACAGCTAAAAAGGAGAATTGGAACCAGGTGGCCGTTGGTATCATCAGTACTCACAAGTTACAGCCAAGTTGGCCAGAATTGGGCAGCAGAAGTTCAAATTAGCTCCTACTGTCTCTTTAAAAAGGCGCAGTGCAGTCAAAATTCATATTGTATAACTGCTGATTAAACAAACACTGTAAAAACTTAAAAAATTGGATCAGTTTATTTCCTGATAGTTGGTGGTTGAAAATACAATCTACACAGGACATTATAATCAGCAGGTTTGCATGGGCTGGAGTTTCAGCTTTCCATGGTGACATCACTATGCGGTTGATTGGTTAATAGACCAATAACAAAGACAGTTCCAAACCTCTCTTCCAATAACAGCTAGTTTTCCCAGTCTTAGCCATATTCTTGCTTGAGAAATAGTTTTTTGCTAAAAAGCAATTTTTGCCCAGCTGCATTGGGCCTTTAAGAGTCAAATAAAGGTAATCAACCCTACATCTCCTCAGCAGCAAGAGGCGCCAGAGCGCGGCTTCCTGTGCAGGTCCACTGTGTCCGTGGGGATGAGGTGCTCCCCCCTTTCCTCCTGCGCCAGCACCCTCCTCACCGCCTCCTCAAATGCCGCCGCCACGTTGGTCGAGTCCTTGGCGCTCGTCTCAAAGTACGGGTGGCCGCCGTTCTCGCGGCACCACTGGCGGGCGTCCTCGCCCGAAACCTGCCTCTCTGGCACATCCAACTTATTACCCAGGATCACGAATGGGAACTTCTCGGGTTCCTTGACATCAGCGTAGTAGGCAAACTCCTTCTTCCAGTTGTTGAGATTGTGGAAGCTCTGGTTGTCATCCATGCTGAAGGTTAGGAGACAACAGTCGGAGCCACGGTAGAAAGGTGTCCGGAGCGAGCGGAAGCGCTCCTGGCCCGCCGTGTCCCAGATTTGGAGCGTCACGGTGCGCCCGTCCACCTCCAGCTCCTTGTTTAGGAACTCCACGCCAATGGTGTGGAAGAGATGCGTGTCAAACTTGTTGGTGACGTAGCGGTTCATGAGGGAGGACTTGCCCACGCCGCCGTCCCCCAGGAGGATCACCTTGAGCAGGGATGACTTGGCTGTCATGGCTGGGCTTGGGCCTGGGCTGAAGGGTTGGTGGAGTAGCTGGCTGGGGGAGATGGTCTGGGAAGCGCTGCTGCTACCTGACAAATAGATGACATAGTCATTCAGTTTAATCAATCAACTGATTGATTGCTCTGTTAACCGTCTGAGAAAAGAAAATAAGATTAAGAAACACAGATTAACAATATGAACGCAGTACCTCATCTGTAGTCAGCTAAAGTCAAATCAGTCACAATGCTATACAGTCTAGTAGTTGATATCCAATGAAGACGTAACATTTTCCTGCCCGACATTAACTGTTGTAGGAGTTGTAATATTCTCAGCATGTGCCACATGGACAATGATCAGATGAGCATCTCTTAGAGAATCACATGAGCAAAGCTGTTGCCACAGGCCACACACACCACAAGACCGTTGTGTATGCATAAAGCTCGGCTTCAGAGCAGACACGATGCATTAAATACGTGGGGTGAGTTTGGTCGACTGTACAGTGGACAACGATAGGCCTAAAACTTAGTTTAGCCTACCACAATACAGTAGTACCGTAGAGTATGGAATGCATTGTGTAAGGACACAAGAAGAGGCAGTTACAGTAATACATTCTTAATTGTTGCAACACATGCCATTTCTTACCGTTACGCATCAGGGCAAACCATAGCCTAATTCAGCACCTGTTAGATAAAACAGAGGGTAGGACGTTAGACTAATACCATGACGATGATGAACTACGTGACCATATCAAAGGATTCCATGAGGTGCATTTAATGAGGCCTTTAAGTTCCTGAAATTAGAATGAACGTCGTTCATTTCAACCCTATTAGTCTAATGGATGTCTGATATGGGTATTACAATTCCAGGTTGTTGTAGGCCTCGGTTATTAATCCAGTAACACACGAACACACTGACGGGTTCAATGTTTCTGCCATTAAGCAATGACCGACGTTGCACGCTGCTGAGAAAGTAAAGATGAATGTTTTCCTTAAACAAACAAAGACCCAAATTAGTCCAAGAGACCAGGTGGGTCAACCCACTTGCAATTCTATTAATTATATTTAAAAATAATAATAATAATGATAAGAAACAGAAAATCCAATCCCTAACATCCCTGTGAGACCTGTTTGAGCCTTCTTCCAGTGACAGTTTTAAACAGGGCTCCAACTGTTATCTGGTTGGTGATGAATGGGGTGACAATGAGTAGAGAAATATGACTTTATCACCCCCTCAATGCCTCTCCATCACATAAATCCATCAATGTCTTGTCTCGAATTGAGGTAGTGTTCAGCAGCCTCCTCAAATACTGTGACAACACTGTGTCACTAAATTGAAATGACTTGCACCACTGACCTCTAGTCAATGGTGTTAACTACTTCAGAAATCTTCTCTAGCCCTCTCTCCATAATGATATAATAACATCCAAAAGGGTAGTGAAATGGGCTAATCAGCCCAAGTAGGTCAGTCCTGTTAGTCAAATTGGTTGAAGACTTTGCCTATTGTTAGCCGCCTCAGCCAACTACATTGAATTTAATGACTGAGAGAGGACACTGACTGACTGCACCTTTGTTATGCTGCCTTTCTGCAGCTTTGGTACACACACACACACACACACACACACACACACACACACACACACACACACACACACACACACACACACACACACACACACACACACTTTAAAGGGGAAGTAGGCCAACTGTTCAGTTAGAAAAAATATATATACTGTTTGAGCATTATCAGCATGGTAATCAATGGTATTTTTTTTCTTTTTAACTATGGTAAATGGTAATGCTCTATCTATTCAACAGAGAGCCCTCCTAAAATATCCTACCATTGATTTGTAGAACAAGACAATCTGGTCCTATCCCCAGCATTACATCCAACACTAGCCAACAGAGAACTTGGTTGGATAGGACATGCGCAGAAGCTTGGAATGTTTGTTTGATGACACACTTGGATAAAAGTGAACACATATCCATCGCGAACATTATCTGAAAAGGGACGTAGGCTATTTGAAACAAACTTGCTTTGGTAGTACTGTAGGCTGATTAGCAGGTAAACAACAAGACTGTCGTATGGAATAAGTATAGCGGACTCCCATGGCCTAAATAACAAACAAACACTAGGAATAAAGACTGCTAGTGAATATACGGTAAATCACTTGCCGCGTTCAAAACAACTGTGAACTCGGACATCCTTGACTTCAATGTGTCCAATACAACTGGGGGAAAACGAGCTCTGACTGGGAAATATCGTTTTGAACTGTCATCCAACTCGAAATTACAATTCGGAAATTTGGGCATCTTTCTTAGAGCTCCGACTTTCCGACCTGAAGATCACTGACTCATGGTGACTTCTTTTTTTTTTCCAGTTCCCAGTTGTCTCGAAATTACCAAATGCTCGCTTGCCATGAACCACGTAGTGTGTGAAATCATGCGCGTAGTTTAAACATCAGCTGGCTTCATGTAGCTGGCTAGGCTAATTGGTAAAACATATATAGTTAACATTGAATGTGAAAGCCTGAAATATCTAGCTACGAACAGTATGAATTTGTTACAACTGTACCTTGCTGTTTATAATGTACTTCGGCGGTGCCATACCACTCCATCCCTTTGCAAAATCCTCACGAGCGGTTTCCCGGTGACATGGCGCTACTGACGCTCATATGACCGAACGTTTGTCACGCCTACTGTGGGCAAAATGGATAAAGGAAGCTGTTAATGTGTGTGTGTAATTGTGCTTTTACTACTGAAAAAGTATATAAAAGTATAGCAGGAAATTGTAAGTATAGCAGACATTCTAAACACTGATGCGTCATGGCTTTTGAATGTGGCCATGGCAAATGCCCATACAAAACATCTCTGGCAATATTGTGATGACGTCACTGTAATATTCTATACAATGGGCGCGTTCCTCTGCCCAGGAGTTGCTTACACATGTCAGATCTTACAACGCAATGGATAGGTTTTTTAAGGATCAGCTAATTACATCATATGTTATAGCAATCTTTTAGTCAATGACACAGTCAATCACTCAAACACTGCACTTTGTCAGGGATAGCCAAGCCCCATTGTGACAAGAATACGGTTTCCACTAGATAGCACAACCACAAAGTCAAAATTGTCTACAAAAGTCAAAATTCAGGTTAGGGTTAGGCATAACGTTAGCGGTGTAGTTACGGTTAGGTTTAAAATCCGATTTTAAGAAGATAAATTGTAGTATGGGGTAAGTTGAGCCGCCTACAAATGTCTGTACTGAATGAAATATTACCACTACCTTTTTAAAACCATGTCTACACAAATTCACATTGCAGGCTTAACATATGACTTGGTGAAAATCAGTTTCTTGCACATAACTTGCTGACCACTTTTTTTCATGTGGTTTCTTCCTTAACAGACTCCATGAAATGATGACCTCGTCCTAAATATTTGGTAAAAATATACATTTTGTGTATGGTTTCCCTAGAAACAAGGGTGGCTCAACTTACCCCTTTGGCTCAAACTTATCCCACTCTCCCCTACATTGTATTCTGCTGTACCTCAATGTACAGTATCAGCAATAGTGTGCTCTTTGAAAGATAGGAGAATGTGGACTTTCCACTTGATAATGTTTATCTATTGAAATATTATCAGTGTGGGGATGGGCAGAAAAGCCTGCACAAACAATGTATTAAACAGTGTGAATGTGAATGATTGTGAAGGTGTGTATGTTTGTAAGTACCACCATGCACAGTACACACATACTGCCTGAGCATGTGTGTGTGTCTCAAAGAAAGAAAGTTATCAGACAATGATTGAAAAGTTAAAGGCTATAAATAGGGAGACTATCAATAAGATAGGGATCTGCATGGACTTTGGAAAAGCCACTACTTGAAAATACACATGACATACTGATATACTGAAACACAAACTTAATTAAATTGATAAAACATATCTCCAATGACTCTGATACAGATGTCTCTGTAATGTGTACAGACACATTATAAAAACACTGATGAGAACAAATCATATACTATAATCTTACATTTCCTGCTGTTCAATGGCCATTTCAATGAAAGATATAGCCATTTAACAATATAACTTTAACATTCTTTAACAATATAACCATTTATTATAATCTTATGTAATATAAAATTCTGCTACCATTCCATATATCTTCAAACCCCTATCCCTGCCCACAGAGAATAAATCATTAAGCTAACTTTGTCCAACTAGCCTGGATCTTTCTGGAATACTAAGATTTCACTGTCATCACAATGATGGGCTGCTGAGTCATTAGCACTGGCTGTGGGCTAGAAAGTGAAGGATCATGGGAGATCAGCAAGACCCCGGCTGGAGGTTTTTTTCTAGATGGGATACAGCTTATCTCAAAATTGAGATCGTAGCAGGTTACGAGAACTTGAGAACTTACGCAGCAGATTAGTTTAAGGTTAGGAAAATGGTTAGCTAAAATAAAAATCTACTTTTGACATCAATTTGACATAAGCTGTATCTCTTCTAGACATGACCCTGCCGGAGCTGTATCATGGGCTGATTAATGGGTCACATGCTCCTTGTGCTGCTCACAAGGTCACATGACCACAGAAGGCCACATGGGTCTTACTCTGCAGCTCAACAGAAATGTCAACATAGGGACTACATCTTGTGTTCTCACACACAAACAGACCCCATGCTAAACACACGGTACCTATTAATGCCAAATGAGAAAGAAATTGTAAAAAAAAGAGAATCACATTTGTAGTACAGTATGTAGCTCAGCAAGTTTAATGACAATTTAATGCATACATAATTATGTGGTAAAATGTTAAATGTAATTCTTAATTTCTGTCATTAAAACATGACATTATTCAGTTTGATAGGGAGAAGACATATCAGCAGGATCTCGACAAAAACAAAGCAGGCATTTTACATGCCGCTCTGGTACCACTGCTCCCCACACCTGCTACAGGTCACAAAGGTCATGGCATCCTGGTCTGCGGTGGCCTGGCGAACCCACGCTGGCAGAAACACCGTGCCCGGGACACCTGCGTCACCCTGCAGTCCGACCCCTCGCACCTCCTGCACCGCAGCTTCTGGGTGGGTGTCCCCTCCACCCCCTGGGGGAGCTGCCTCTCGTTCACCCCCCGCGACGAGCACTCCTCCCTCAGCCGCTGGAGCTCCTCGTTGGCCATCTCCTCCACAGACATCCCGGCGAAGACTTCCGGCCCCAGGCTGCCGCCCAGGATACCACACCGAAGGTGGCCGTTTTTGGGGTTCCTTAGGTTGGCCACCTTACTCCTGATGCAGGCCTTGTATTTGGCCTGGTTTGCATGGTGCAGTGCATGGATGTGCACCTCTATGACGCGTGCCAGATCTGCAGTCTTCCCCTCTGCCTCCTTGGAAGTTTCTGGATTGAGGGCACCAAGGAGGAGCTGGATACACTTTGTCCTCAAAGCCGACTCAGAGGAACCCTTACAGGGGGAGGGTTACCCAGGGAAGTGGTGGCAGGAGTTTCTGACTGCTTTGAGAGGGTGGGCAAAATTGACCCCGAAGACAAATCACCAGCTGCCTGCCACGATGTCACCCCTTCTCCCTTAGCTCTCCCACACTTGGTCCCATTTGTGAGTGTTCTGTTCTCGGACCCAGTATGGAAAACCACATGTTCACAAGACGCACCCATCTCCACTGGTTTACTAGCATCACCAGCAGCTAGGCCACCTCTGTCTACCAGACAAGCTTTATCAGCCAGAATACTCTCTCCAACGACAGTCAATTCTTCTTTGCTTCCCTTCTCCTTTGAGATGTGATAGGGCTGGCTGTAGAGTTTCTTCCATTTTGACAACAGGTGCTTGGCAGTTTTTTTCACTGAATGGTCTGAGCAGGTTTTGAGGAGTCTGTAAAGGATCCTGACGATATCTGTGCCTTGCAGCTGCTCACAAGTCACACAGGCATTATCAAGGGCGGGCAGGAGAGGTATAATGTTGCCATAGTTACCCACCCTGTTAAATATGTCAATTTGGAGAGCATGATGAGTGATCTGTTCTGTGTCCATGGTGGTCATATTCTTAGAGACTGTGGCGGGAGAAAGACATTGATATGTAAATGTGATTTAGGCTACAGCTTTTGTAGGGTCATGACATTTTGTTTGATATTGGCATTGGAAACCCTTGGGCCTACAAACATTTCTGCAGTTAATACATTTGTTTATGCAATGCTTTGAAGTGTGGCAGACACATTTGTACAGAATTTTGAAACCAGATTCTAAAATGCAGCTAATACACTTCAGGACAGGCTACACTAAAATGTATGTTGGGAAAAGGAAGCTTTGATGCAATATGTTAGCTAAATTCTATCACACCAAATATAATTTAAAAGCCCCAAACGTTATTCATACCCCTTTAAGGTTCGAAAATTACAGCACAGTCTACCACTCGAATCGAATTGCAGTTCTCGAGCTGTCAGCCACCATATTTGTTTTGTTTTCCAAACCAGATCTCCTTTTTCCGAAAGAGGGCGTCGCTCAGCCAGTCCGTGTCCAACTGTTACTTGTTGCAATGGTGTAACAGGGTGAATCTGCCCTCTCATTGGCTAGAAGGATCCCACCTGATCGTGACTCCTCCCGCCTGCTTCCATCTCTGAGGAAAAGTATTTCCATTGTTAGAGCGTTCACTCGACTATCTTGTCAATATAATAGAAAATCTTTGATTGTAATATGTTCATGTGACTTTTTGCCACGTATGTTTACATTTCCATTATATTAAATATATTGTAGGCTAGGTTGAAAAACATATTAGGTAGAAAATACATAATAATAATTAATATTATATAAATAAAGCCATATCTACCCATATCACATTGTTTTAAAGTATTGTTTTGAGGTCACACCTTGGTCAGCCATAATAGTGTTTGTTGTGGAGTTGTTTGTGGAGAGTAGATGACATGTTGGAGCATTCTCTTAAGCAACAGTGCTGAAACCAGTTACTTTTTCTGCAATGCAGCCAATGAACGAAAGCTAAGAACAGGAAGTATACAAGCAAGATGAGGCAAGTCTGTCAGTTGTGAAATGGAATACCTTTATGTTATGTAATAAAGTGAGCAAGTTGAGGGAGAACTGTGGAAACTGGCACATGACATCTGGGATGTGAAATAGTGGCTAGCAAGTTTGCCGCTAGGCAAATAGTAAAATGGTTAAAGAAGAATAGGCATGAGGATCTTTTCCCCTTCTCTCGCTTGGGAACTTTCAAAGCTAACAGTTTGCAAAGCGACAGGTGTTAGATGAATGTTTGAGCTATTCCCTGTTTGGTATGACATAAAGAAGAAAGGTAAATGTTTGTGTTGCATTAATATTGGTAGCCACATACTGGTAGGTCTATAGTTAGAGCAGTAGGCATTGCTAAGGTGTGGCATCGTACAGTAAACCTGTACAGTAAACCAGGATCAAGTTTAACACACAATGACTGTGTGAATGTGGCATACATTATATTATTCATGTGTTATCATTTTTATTGATTTTATTTTATTTAACCTTTATTATTGAATGGGCAGTGTGTTTAATGGTATAACTTACCTAGTCTACATTACACAAGTAGCTGTGCACAATGCGTTTAGTCCGTTAACAGAGAATTAGTTGTATGTAACTACTGACTTGTTTTTTAAATGTAAAAGAACAAAAACGAAAATAGTAAAATAAATGAATTTAAAAAAATTAAATAACACTGACTTCAACCTTTGGCATTGCTTTTCCATGACGTCATGGTTTGCATTGAAGAGAAATAGATTTTTTTATATTCATGCAGTTATGCTCTTGAGCAGGGATTCCCAAACTCGGTCCTGGGGCACAAATTTGGGAATCATTGGCCATAGAAGGTAAGCAGAGTAAAGGTATTGGGAACCTGTAATTGGTATAGTGAGCCCTTGTGTTGTGGGGATTTAGCTCTATTTTTAATTTGATGAATACAAGGTGACCTTTTCAAAAAACTAAGGGAGAGTTTCACCTTTTCTCTGAAAGCCTACATGCAGGTGATAGTTACAATACTCAATGTTCTCATAAAATCTTGCCACTCCTATATGTTTAGGCCTCCTATGTACTGTTTACAGCAGGTATACAGAGGTTATGTGTATGAATATTATACTTTTTTAATACAAAGGATCAGTGGGGAATAAAACTGAATTCTCAGAACACGTTAAACTCACCCTTATCATGCTACAGTATGGGGAAGGAGATGGGTGGAGTCAGGTTGGTCTGTTGATTAGTCAAGGGGAAAACCAGCTGTAGGCCTACCACAACATCGACTAGCCCCAGTGTGCTGCTCTAACTGCAACCAGGAATGACTGGACTTCCTAAAAACCCGCACCAGGCTCCTTTGGATCTTATTGAATAATTTGCTTGGCCCGCTACCGCAGTCCGTCCTCCCTGCACTCGTGCGTTCCTTGTACGTGGGAATGGAATTTTACCAGATGGTAGTGATGATGATAACGATGCTCAGATGTGTTATGGCCACAAGGAGGCGCTCTCTGCCTTATGATTGTATCAGATAGACGTGATGGCGTAGTGTGCTTTGTCACAGTGTCTCCTCCTCTATCACACAAATGCGCACACACAACCACATCCAACGTCTCTGCTTGACACCTCATAAGGAGGGAACTTGTTTTAAAGCATGAAGATTCTCATACAGAATGAGCAGGTAGAAAAGGAATGTGACCAGTCCCCAAGCTCCCATCCCTTACAACCAAATATTACCATTGCCTGCACCAAGGTACCTCCCATAAATGTTTCATTTTCTCCCTGCTGCCAATAAGCAACTTATTCTGAAAAGGATTTATGTTATTTGCTAATCACATTTAGTGAAAGGATTGTGTCTATGTTGAATGTGTCATGATGTCTGTTAAGCCAGTTCACTTTAGACTCACTTACAGCAGTGATATAACTGCATCATCTCTGCATCAGTCTGTTAGGGGAGACTGGAGAGATGGATTCAGTCAGTATTGCAGACAACACAGTGTACAGGAAGGGAGGGGGAGGCTGACTGTTCCGGCTAACACACACACACGCGCGCGCACAAGGGCACGCACGCACAGTGAACTTGAGAGCAGACAGACAACAGGGATGGGGAGGGGGCGGGTTAGTGTGTGTGACAGATTTTGTTATCCCACAAGGGATTCACCCCTGCTCGCTGAGCCTGAACTCTACGCATCTGTGTGTTTACTAACAAAGAGTCTCACGAGACACGAGTACATCATCTCAGGATACTATTGGACCGCCTATCTGTTACTGTATGTTTGACCCCCCCCCCCCCCCCCCCAAACGCCCATGCCTCAGTATATGAGACTCCACAAACAGCCAGCGAGACGAAACTATAGACTGTTATGTCTGAGGTGGGGGGGATGTTTCAGTCGGTCTGACAAGAGACGTTATTGTTTTTAATCTAGAAATAGCTGAGAAGAGATATCTCCTGTCCTACTTGTTGTTATTAACTGGTACAGTGTTTTGTGTTTCATTTTCCCCCCCCTACTGTGTCTGTTTTCCGCTTGTATTAATTTGCATTGAGGCTCGACAGCCCTCCAACTCAACTCTGGACCTCAAAGCTAGTTCCACTGCGTTCTTTCATTGTTCCCCTCTAATCAGGGACTGATTTAGACCAGGGACAATAGGTGTGTGCAATGAATTATCAGGTAGAACAGAAAACCAGCAGGCTCTGGACCTCGTAGTGTAAGAGTTGAGTACCCCTGCTCCACAGCATGGTTCATAATTCAGATGACGATATCAAAACAGTCCATGGGAAATCTGGGTGAAAGTATGACTCATTTCAAGTGCGCTGCACAATTGATTAACATATTCCATTACTCCCTTGACTGAATGCATATATACAGATGCTTACTGCCTTTCCATTGTCAAGTGAATGTGAATGATTGCACTTAGTATCGAAAGTATTGATCTCTGCCACTCTCACATTGTTTGAATTATGTATTTTGATCCATCCTGCTCACCGTAGGCCTCGGATCACAGTAAGGTATTTTCTGAGAGGGAAAATGTTTCTGCTCAGCCACTGCTGTGGTTTTTAACACATGTCCACCCGATTGGCTGTACAGTGTATTTACGATTTGTCACTGTGGTGACTCATCACATTGTTTTCCCATAAACTCCCATCGGAGAGATGATTGGTCTCACGGGAAGCCGCAGCCCACCAGAGTCCTTATAGACACAATCGACCACATCCTCCCACCAATGCTTAGAGATATCCAAAAAGGGCATGCAAAGGAAGTTAGTAATGCCTCCTATGCCTGTTGGGTTGGATAATACTTTTCTCGTTAATCATCTTGAAAAAAACGTATACTTAAAAATTGGAAATCAACCAAATCCTTCATCGTTAATAAAATGGAAAGGTCAAATGCTTTATTATCTAAATGTTGGGCGTCAGAGAGAAACAAAATGGCGCCGTTTAGACCATGTAGACCGTGTGGAGTTGTAGGTGTGATATCGTTGATGTTTGTGTGCGTCTGTGTGCTGTTGTTTGCATGTGTTCGTTGTGTATTGTTTGAAAAAGAAAATGTATTAAATCGTACTCAAAAAAAAAGTAACGCCTCCAATGCTCGTCATATGATGTATCTGGAGGTTTACGGTTGATTCATGGTCACTGTGATGTGGTATGAATTAAATGCTTTAGGGGGGAATCTGTCTGGTACTGTGTGTGTATCAGGTATCTGTTTATTTTGCATACTCCAACCATAATGAGACCAGAGGCACCCTCATCGTTTCAACAGACACTCAGTCTACTGTTGCTGCAAATTGCAACAATACTTTTCCCACACTCAATCGCTCACATTCATGTCATATAACAGACACTCTTATAGGAGCAATTAGGGTTAAGTGCCTTGCTCAAGGGCACATCAGCAGATTTTTTTCACCTAGGTGACTGTTATTTGAACCAGCGACCTTTCAGTTACTGGCTCAACACTGTAAACCGTTAGGCTACATACTCATACTACACAACCTTCACTTCTCCTAACTTGAAGAGAACAGAAAGTCCAGCCTCATCTGTATTCCAAGGGAAGGGAGTGACATAGAAGGAACTTTATCAGTCGTGGTAACACATTTACGTATATGAATGTGTGTACACAGGTGTGATAACCAAGGTCTGATAAGAGGTCTGACAGTGGCACTTTGTTTTGTACGGTCACACCCTGTGTGTCATAGACTATTCCACTACAAGTAACATGGTTGTTGTATTATGGTTTGCATTGGCCCGTTACTTACAGTCACTTCAGAATGCAAGCACATTTTATATTCATGATATGTACTGTACGAGTAACGGGGGGGGGGGGGGGGGGGGGGGTTGGACTTCAAATACTTTTTGTGGGCAGTGTACTTGAACATATCAGAATTTGCACACATAAAGGTGTTACAAAATGTATATACTGTAGGAGCTATTGGATAATATTAGATTTGCATTAAATGCATGAAGCTGTTTATGATGACTGTAGAATATACAGATTGAAAGGTATCTGTCTGTATATATAGTACCAGTCAAAAGTTTGGATACACCTACTCATTCAAGGTTTTTCTTTATTTTTACTGTTTTCTACATTGTAGAATAATAGTGAAGACATCAAAACTATGAAATAACACATATGGAATCATGTAGTAACCAAAAAAGTGTTAAACAAATCAAAACATATATATTTTTTGAGATTCTTCAAAGTAACCACGCTTTGCCTTGATGACAGCTTTACACACACTTGGCATTCTCTCAACCAGATTTATGAGGTAGTCACCTGGAATGCATTTCAAATAACAGGTGTGCCTTGTTAAAAGTTAATTTGTGGAATTTCTTTCCTTCCTAATGCGTTTGAGCCAATCAGTTGTGTTGTGACAAAGTAGGGGTGGGTATACAGAAGATAGCCCTATTTGGTAAAATACCACATCCATATTATGTCAAGAACAGCTCAAATAAGCAAAGAGAAACAACATTCCATCATTACTTTAAGACATGAAGGTCAGTTATTCCGGAAAATTTCGAGAACTTTGAAAGTTTCTTCAATTGTAGTCACAAAAACTATCAAGTGCTATGATGGAACTGGGCCTCATGAGGACCGCCACAGGAAAGGAAGACCCAGAGTTACCTCTGGTGCAGGGGATAAGTTAATTAGTTACCAGCCTCAGAAATTGCAGGCCAAATAAATGCTTCACAGAGTTCAAGTAACAGACACACCTCAACATCAACTGTTCAGAGGAGACTGCGTGAATCAGGCCTTCATGGTTGAATTGCTGCAAAGAAACCACTGGTAAAGGACACCAATAAGAAGAAGAGATTTGCATGTGCCAAGAAACACGAGCAATGGACATCAGACCGGTGGGAAAACTGTCCTTTGGTCTATTGAGACCAAATTTGAAATTTTGAGTGTCTTTGTGAGACGCAGAGTAGGTGAACAGATGATCTCCGCATGTGTGGTTCCCACCGTGAAGCATGGAGGAGGAGGTGTGATGGTGCTTTGCTGGTAACACTGTCTGTGATTTATTTAGAATTCAAGGCACACTTAACCAGCATGGCGACCACAAAATTCTGCAGCGATACGCCATCCCATCTGGATTGCGTTTTGGGAAAGGGGGATACCTAGTCAGTTGTCCAACTGAATGTATTCAACGGAAATGTGTCTTCTGCATTTAACCCAACCCCTCTAAATCAGAGAGGTGTGGGGGCTGCCTTAATTGTCATCCACGTCTTTGGCGCCCGGGGAACAGTGGGTTATCTGCCTTGCTCAGGGGCAGAACAACAGATTTTTACCTTGTCAGCTCTGGGATTCAATCCAGCAACCTTCCGGTTACTGGCCCAAGGACCTAACCACTAGCTTAGTGGGACTATCATTTGTTTTTACACACCTCCAGGCTGTGTAAGGGCTATTTGGCCAAGAAGGAGAGTGATGGAGTGCTGCATCAGATAACCTGGCATCACAATCACCCAACCTCAAACCAATTGAGATGGTTTGAGATGAGTTGGACCACAGAGGGAAGGAAAAGCAGCCAACAAGTGCTCAGCATATGTGGGAACTCCTTCAAGCCTGTTGGAAAAGCATTCCAGGTGAAGCTGGTTGAGATAATGCCTAGAGTGTGCAAAGCTGTCATCAAGGCAAAGGGTGGCTACATGAAGAATCTAAAATATATTTTGATTTGTTTAAGACTTTTTTGGTTACTACATGATTCCATATGTGTTGTTCCATAGTTTTGATGTCTTCAACTATTATTTTACAATGTAAAATAGTACAAATAAAGAAAAACCCTTGAATGAGTAGGTGTGTCCAAACTTTTGACTGGTACTGTGTATATATTACTTTTCTCAAGAGGACAGGACAAAGGCTGAATGTACTCTACTGCTGTCCGTTTTGCCCCCCCCCCCACCCCCCTTTCTCTTTTATGGTAATTTCCATTGTATGATTGGCATGAAAACCAGATATCCCACAGTGAGGATTCTTTGGCCTGTGGCGTGTGTAGGACGCTACTCAACCGCCCCTTCCCTCCAACTCTCAGCACCCCCAGCCCTCCCTCCACTCTTCCTCCCCTGCAGATTTCCCAACTGTGCATTCCTTGGGCCCCTGTTATACTCCCAGCGCCCCTCCTCTCCTCCCCTCTCCTCCTCTCCACAGGCAGATCCATGCATGATAGACAAACATGCAAGAAGAAGAAAAATGGAAAAAACAACAGACATTCACGTGACTTAACAGGGTTGGTACAGTGAAATAAGAGAGAAAGATAGTGGATAGGGAAGGGTTAAAAGAGTGTTTTGAAAAACAAGGGGAGTGTATGAAGGGAGAGAAAAAGGGAGAATGAGAGAGAGGGAGAAACAGAAGGTGGGGAAAGTTATTTCAGTTGGACTGGTTCTTCACTTTTTGATGTAGCTTCTAGGGCCAATCGTCAACTGGACTATGGTATATGTGTAGTAGGGAGGAGCTTTGTTTCATGGGTATGTGGCGGAGAGTTTGTTTGACTTGTCTTCAATGCAACTCCATCTGCACACACCCCTCCTAGCCACTATGAGCACAACATATTCCTGCTTGCTCATATGGCAAAGGCATAAACAAAGAGGAGGAGAGCCCTCTCTCTTCCCTGAGTGCCTTCAGGAAGGACCCTCAAAGATGTCCCACTCCTGCACCAGGCCTACCAAACACAGCTGGTGTGTGTGTGTGTGTGTGTGTGTGTGTGTGTGTGTGTGTGTGTGTGTGTGTGTGTGTGTGTGTGTGTGTGTGTGTGTGTGTGTGTGTGTGTGTGTGTGTGTGTGTGTGTGTGGTGTGTGTGTGTGTGTGTGTGATAAGGGGAGTTTAGCCTTCTGGGGGTAGTAAAACAACTTTGGAGGACATCCAAAGACACATTACATCTTACCATCTACAACCAGTAACCTCTTCAAGCTCTCTCTCAAATGTATAGATACTTAACCTCTGACCCAGTGTTAAGGCCGTCTGTCTTGAAAAGGACTAGTAAACAGAAAGAACACGTGTTCAACTTAGACAATCAGACATGGTGTTGGGGTTGGTTTTGAGTAGATGGGAGAATGGGTTGGATGTACAGTATTGGTAGGATGTAGGCCTACTGTACCAATCCTCACTTCTCTTGCATATCTCTGGACTGAGATCAGTGTTTGGAACCGTAAACACCAGAGCCAGTTACGAAGATTTGTCTGATCTCTGTTCACTCCCCTCATCAGCACAACCATCAGCTATCTGTCACTTTGCTAATTTCAAGGGAGTCACGTAGAAGTGACAAGTTTCATTTAGAGAAGCCTCTCTCACTCACTTCCCTGTTAACATTTCATATGCAACCTCATCTCATCGCCAAACAGGAACTGAGACGATCAAGTGAGAAATCAACATCTCATGTTTAAGGAGAAGTGTTAATGCTGGTCTATAGTAGCCTACATATAAACTAGTTCGACTAGGCAGATCATATGCCCGTAGGGCAGAGAGAAATGGAAGTGTATGTATATATATATATATCTTTTTATGCAAACGCCAACCACAGGAGCCTGTTTTGCCGTGGGACGGAGAGTAATTTTAGCAGTTTTAAAGCTAATTACCTGCAATTCTACACATTTTGCCATGACTTATGCCATGTTAATGATATCTGAGGGGTTTTTTTGGAGTGAGAGTGACTAGCAAAATCAATATGGCCCCCTGGAGGTAAAATCAAATCAATCAAATCAAGTCTTGCCATGCGGTTGGTATTCGGCCAAGTTTACATAGCTGGCTAGACTAACTTACCAATCAAAAAATTGTTAGCTGACAAGGCTAATTGGGTGACTGTCAGTGACTGACATAACAAGAGAAAAAATGCTGATGCACAACATTTTGAAATTACATCTTTCGAAATATCCTACTACAGACACACATTGTGCAAGACTAGTTGTAGGGCCACTTTTCCCCAAATCCAGTCAACACTCTCCATTTTCCTAATTTAGGCTTTGTTATAAAACAGTTTTTAAGTGTAAATGCAAACTCTGCCCAAAATAAAAAATATGTCTATTTCTTGTTGACGTTCTTTACTCACACACTGAAAACTAGTGAAACAGAGCAACTGGCTGCGGAGTTGAAAAGGGGAAAAAGACAGAACAGTTTTCTCTGAGCAGTGCAAAGGTTCACTATCTCCCTGGCCAGTATAACAGAGTTACATTATACAGAAAATGTAAAAATGCAGGACAGAGGGACAAAAAAGAGGGGGGAGAGGGAGAGGGAGAGAGAGAAATAACAATGTCATCCATTTCATAGTACGTGGCTGGGGTCATATCTCATAGTCAGCAGGGAAAACAGTGAACACACACACACACACACACACACACACACACACACACACACACACACACACACACACACACACACACACACACACACACACACACACACAATCACACACATAGCTTCATATTTCAGGCCCAGGTCATATTTGGCATCATGGAGGAGAGGAAGGAAGCTCCAGGGAGCCAAAATTCCACAGCAGGTTTTTTTTTCAAACCAAGACGAACTTAGCATTAGTTAGCGTAGCAGTATTAGCCTATTAACCCAAGCCTTACCAAGGGGTGTCTGCCCAGCCTAGGACTTAAGAATGACATACCCTGCGCTATCAGGATCTGGCATCTTAAAGAGCACAAGAATTACAGTGTGTTTTATGTCATAACATGGCTTCAGGTTAGGTTACTGCATACCCTAAGAAAGATTCTTGACCTCAGTTAACTCGGAGTGGTCGACTGGGTTAATAGCGACAGCTTTGAAGTTGTGTCTTGACTGGCAGAGTGACTAAGGGATAGGAGGGGGTAGGATGGTTTAAGGCAGGGGGGCACAACTTAAGTGTGCGAGTGCTAAAGTCCCGCTGGGTTTGGTTTCCCTCTGGCTCTTAATTGACCAGTTAATGGCCCTGCTTAGCCGGAGAACGCACACACCTGTTTTCCCAGGTCTGTTTTAACAGACTGTGGCTGTGCCTCGAGGACAAGAGTTGTGCACCGAAGTTTTAAGAGAGTGAAAATTAGAGCGATATGGTACAAGGTACAATAGGACACACACACACACACACACACACACACACACACACACACACACACACACACACACCCACACACACACACACACACACACACACACACACACACACACACACACACACACACACACACACACACACACACACACACACACGCACACACACACACACACTACTCCACTGAGCTAGTCTGACACTATTTCCTGTGTGAACCCAAATTCTGGCAGTGCAATACACCAGCCAGCCTTTCTTCACATGACCATGTGAGAGAATCAGCCCATCTGCACAGGACATACGAGAGACACTCCACTGTCTGCGTCTGCCATTTCCTCCTCTATTATCTTGTCCGAGGAAGGGTTTGAACTTTGAAGCTGCACTACTGGTTTTATTAAATAGCGTCTATCACATGACTACTGGGTCCAGGCCTCAGAATATTGCAATCCTGCAATCCACTCTAACACAGAAAAACACCACCCTTTAACCTATCTCAAACTATAGTCCATCTGCTGACAAGCAACAAACAGGAAACGTAAAGAACACATCTCTGTCTACCCTGTGGTCAGTCCACCTGAAATAGTCACCCAGTATGACCCCTAGCTCACACTTCCTGTAGCTCTACCGCCTGCTGTGGCACAAGAGGTTCTGGGTAATAGAGGTCCCGTGGCGTTCATCACCGCGACAGGAGGTCATTGCTCCTATTTCCTCTGCAGCGGTGAATGCAGAAGTGGACAAGGCTCGGCCACGAGGGCTAGTGTTCTCAGTTCTCCCTCCAATGCTTCTCTTCTTCCTCCACCTTCTCCCCTTTGTGTTTACTTTTCAGTCGTGTGCACGGAGAGGAGTTTGTGAATAAAGATGGGGTACTGCATAAAAATGACTATGGCAGGTTTGGTTGCACCTTCGTTCAATATAACATGTTCATGAAATGCAACAGAATATTTGTGATGGACAGAGTACACCATTTCAGTAATATTGTACCGTAGACCATCACCATCATCATTAACAGTTTAAACCCATCCAATCCTTTTAGGTATGTGAAGGCGAAAAAGAAGGGGACAACGTTTTGAAGTGAAACGCTGCCTCATGGTTTCAGCATAATGCTCTCCCTCTAATCCAAACATGATTTGAGGAGGCATGCTCTGCTGCTTACGACTGCACTACCAAATAACAGCTGGAACAGAGCTGCTGTGGCAAGCCTCTCACCAAGAGTTCTCTCTAAGCTAGTATAGAGTGGGGCTCATGTGTCTAAACGTTAAACCAATCACTGTAGGTTTAAACGATGAAGTCAGAGCTAAAGAATGTGGGCCGTCCTCATTATTCTGAAAGTCGACAAAACGGATCTGTACAACCTGTCCATTTTAGGGACTGTGGTTTACCAGGGCCGTGTCCTCAAAGGTAGTGCACTATGTAGGGAATAGGGTGCCATTTGGGACTCACAGCCTACTTGTAACGATGTCAACAGAGGTTTTATCTCTGGGCTGTGGGTTACAGCACTGCTAATTTGGTCAAAAGTGCATTATATTTGGAAGAATGTAGGAATGTTGTTTGTTTGGACAATGACAAGAGAGTTTCCTCACTGTTCTAGATCTGCCTAATGTCATCCATGTTGCTTTGACCTAACCTGTCCTATCGGATCTGTGAAGGGGAGGGAGGGAAGAAGGAAGGGGACAAGGTTTTGGCATGAAATCCAGGCTCAGACCCCTCCCTAGACCTCTTTTCCTTGGTTTCTAATATTAGTGCCTAATGGAATAATATCTATCTATCTCCCTCACTCGCTTTCTCTTTTCTAACTCTCTCTCTCTCTCTCTCTCTCTCTCTCTCTCTCTCTCTCTCTCTCTCTCTCTCTCTCTCTCTCTCTCTCTCTCTCTCTCTCTCCACTTTCTCTCTCCCTCTCTATCCCCCTCTCCTTTCTTCTTCTCCCCCCTCACTGAAGCACAGCACTGGCTCTTGTACCCAGCCAGAAGGATCTGTTATCATCTATACTCTGAGTACTGGGAGATAAGGAGCTGAACTGAGGAATTCCTGTGCAGAAAAAAGGTCATGTGCTTTCACATCCTAATATGGCTGTGTGTGTGCTAACACTCTAAGAATTAGACAGGGGCAGAGAGAGAGAGGGGGGGGGGGGGGGGGGGGGGGGGGGGAGGGAGAGAGAAAGAGTTGGAAAGAGCAAAGCAAGAGGGCTCCAGCTAGCATGTGACGTTCTTAGAGCCATATGTTTCTTAGAGCTTGGTGAGAGCGTGGTTGTCCTATAGTTATTTTGCACACAACCTTCCCATAATGTTTCCTACGGGTTTTCTCATGGTTCTAAGAAACGTTAAGAAACAACGTTCTTCTGTGGGAATTCCAGTACTTAAGCAGAATGTTTTCTACAGGTTTCCTCATGGTTCTATTGAAAGGCATGTTCTCGGAACATTAAGAAAACGTTCCATTAAAACCACAAGAAAACACTAGTAACGTTCAAAGAACGTTCTAAGAATGTTATTTAAAAACATATACATTCTGCATCAACAAAACTCTCTATCCTCTATCTTGTGTTTGGGTGTGTAGGTTTTAATGAATGCTTGTTTCCTTTGAAATAGGGTCTGTTTAAATAGGCAAAAATTAACAGGATTGTATGAGTAAAAAAAATAACATGGCATGGTAGCGCCATCCTCGTGGCGCAGTTGACTAATTCCATTGATAGAGAGCAGAAGATCCTAGGTTTGAGTCTCACAGACACCATGCCACAATAAACAAATGAATGTGTTCGCATGATTAATGCCTAATTGATTGAATTTCTATCTGTGCTTGGAGTTCAAAACAGTTAACCCAAATGATGCTTGCAGTGTAATTAAAGGTCAAATAACCTATAATTTCCCAGGAAAACTTTCAGTGAACCAAAGAAAGACGTTCTCAGAACCTCCCTGCAACCTAAAAATATAAGCTCCCAGAACAGCCAACATTTTCACTTCCGTTCTCAGAACGTTTAGAAAACTAATTCCCAGAACAAATGGTAAACCAAAAACGAACGTTCCCACAACTTCCAAGGAACCAAATGTGCTACCTGGGGAGAGAGGAAAAGAGCAAGAGAGAAAAGAGACACCAGAAGTGAGAAGAGAGAGAGAGATATTGGAGCCCATGTGATGAATGTGTTCCACTCAGGCCTCCCAGAGGAAAAGGTCCATTTGAACTCCTACCCCCGAAAACAAGGGAACGAGTCGGTGGCCTCAGATGGCACTACAAACAGTGTTGAAAGAATGCTGAAAGGGTGTTGAAAGTGGAATTATTCACTGTGTTCATGCTCCAGCTGCTGGATAATCAGTATGTTGGAAAAACAACTGTCTGCATCTATTTTCAGTTGGTCAAATGCTCTATGCTTCCCCCTGACTCTTTCTCCATCTCTCTTTCTCTCTCTCTCCCTCTCTCTTTTTTACTTACACACACAAACGCACACACACACACACGCACACACGCACACGCACGCAGGCACGCACGCGCACACACACACACAAACGCGCGCACACACACACACACACACACACACACACACACACACACACACACACACACACACACACACACACACACACACACACACACACACACACACACACACACACACACACACAGACCAACACACACTGAGTCATAATGAGCAGAAATGTCCTCAGTTCACTTGAATGGCACGCAGCTGTCCCTGCAGGCGGTCCTCTCATTGGTGGGCTGTTTTCCTCGGCGTTGGTGCCCCCCAATCAGACAATGGCATGCCTGACTTTCCCGCCATGGGTATGCTAATACTGTACAAGGAGAGTCAGAGAAAATAATATGTTGATTGAAGAAAGAAGGGTGAGTGCAAATTTTTTTTCACTGTGTCCTTTCCTTGAGGGGAGTAAGAATGGATAGCATCAGATTTAGCTTTGAAGCCTCCTAGAAATGTAAAGCAATTATACAGGAAAAAGAGAGACTGGACTGACAGCATGACACATAATAGTTACTTGATAATTCCCACTGTACTGTACTTTGTGGTTATCTTATTGGACGATTGATAAATAACTACGTACATCAGTAATGCACATTTATAGTGCATCATATCACACATAGGTATTGTTCTGACCTAACTTTAATTGGACAAGTCTCCCACTTCCATACAGGGGACTATGATGACGTGAGTGGAATAGTGGAATTCCTGCTGAAGCTTTAACCTGAGACGCAGGCCTGGGTTTGGGGTGGAATGTTAGTAATTATATCTTGTCTGGATCCAGAGCCAGGCAAAAGTGTGTGTGTGTGGTGTGTGTGTGTGTGTTTGTGTGCATTGAGGGGGCCTGCTGTACTATTGGAAGTTTTGGGTACTGTACAAAAACAGTCATTCCCCATTCGTAGGCCCCCCACACCAACATCCAGGGCCTCTTATTCACAGATCTTTTCAATTGAAAATAATTGAAGTCAAATACTTTTAGGCAGAGGGAACAGAGCTAGGGAGTGTACAGTACAATGGTATGGGAAACATTGACCCAGCATGTCCAGCGAAATAACCTTGGAACAACTACTGTCCAATTATTTCCACTAAGTTAGGCCTAGTTATTCAAGGAGCAGCTGTGATAGCCACAAAACTCAGCAGAGTAAGTCACACCCACATTACCGGAGAAGAGTTTCTAACCCATGTAGCTGGGTGATAAAGACAGTAACATCTGTGCATACTTGCTCTCCCTCACATACTCTCACAGACTTGGGAAAGAAATAGCCGGTGCGGGCTGTGTAGAGAAATGCCATGCACTCCTCCCTCTCTGGTTAGAACTGTAAGCAAGCTAGTGTGTTGAAACGATGCCACTGATTTCACATGCCATCTGTTGTATGTTGGCTCAATATCCATTTCCATGACAACACCGGGTTGATACATAGAAAGATATAGGCTACTAATTCAACCCCAATGAAATCTGTTCACTATTCGCTAAATAACTATGTCTAATTTCCATCACTTCCTTTGTAAAATATATTTTCTAATAAGATATTTGTAATTGATAATGTGATTGGCTATCCATTGTTTTTGTTTCATAATAGAAGACGTACTTTGATTTGGTTGTACTCCCCTCTTTCCCCACCTGAGGAATTCACTATGGTAATATACAGCTATTTAACCATCTGCTTGCATGATAAGATGCAAACGATCAATAATAAACCACCTACAAACTATTGTGACTCTATTGTAAGTAAAGCCTGCTACAAAGTGGACACTATTCCAGATTAGGCCAGAGACAGCTAAAACAGAGGAGGGAAGCCAGAGGGAAGTTCCTCTTTGAAATTTCTCAACAGTGATTTGCATAAAAATGTGAATGCATAAAACTTATACAGTATACACTGCATGTGGAACTTGAATAGCAACAACACTCTCTAACACACTGCTCAGTAATAGAGGCTGCATACATGTATGAGCCTGAGAAAGAAAAAGGAAATGCTTATTATTGTACATTTCCTGTAATGATATAGAATGGAAACGTCTGAGCCTTGTGAATCCGGAACATTCTACTAGCATACTGACTGAGCAATATAGTTAATTTGCGTACCGTATGCTCATGTCATCAATATGCCATGCTCCCTCACAGCAACTTATTTGAATTAATTTGCCCTGATGACCTGGGAAATTTATTTGCCCACTGAGGTTGCCGCGGCAACGCCCAATGCCGTATACCCCATCCCCATTGAGTCTCTCTCTCAGCAGAGAGAGAGCACAACGTTTTCCACCACTGCACTGGCATCATCCATGACCGCTCCGCTATTTATAACCAAACCACTGTGATATAGATCATTAGGCAAGGAGACCGCTCTCCTCTCCTCGCCACAGGCCAGAGTAACCTCAGGGCCTCTAACTTAGAACTGATATTGATGACATGCCATTTGTACACCATAATCACTGTAGAGTGAAAACTTGCACATCCATTGAATGACACTTTGAGGTGTAGTCTAATCTTAACTGCATTTTGATTCCTATTTTGAAATGGGACTATTTTCTTCATGGCCGTGCTAGAAGTATCACCGCGCCAAGGGGGGTGGGGGTGGAAGGGGGGATGTTTGTGTCACATTTGGCCTGTGTGGTAGGAAATAAGATGGCAGAGACATACAAGATTGGAACCTTACCAGGGCAAACCAAAACGTTACTACTCTCACAGCAGTTCCCATGAAAAAAGGGTTGTCCCCATTGTGCCTAAGGAGATTACATCACTTCCTCTGACCTTTCTCTTCCTTTATCTCTTTACAACCTTGTTTTCCTACAGGGTTCCTTCTCCACACTTTGTTTTCCTACAGGGTTCCTCCTCTACACCTTGTTTTCCTACAGGGTTCCTTCTCCAAACCTTGTTTTGCTACAGGGTTCCTCCTCTACACCTTGTTTTCCTACAGGGTTCCTTCTCCACACCTTGTTTTCCTACAGGGTTCCTCCTCTACACCTTGTTTTCCTACAGGGTTCCTTCTCCACACTTTGTTTTCCTACAGGGTTCCTCCTCTACACCTTGTTTTCCTACAGGGTTCCTCCTCTACACCTTGTTTTCCTACAGGGTTCCTCCTCCACACCTTGTTTTCCTACAGGGTTCCTCCTCTACACCTTGTTTTCCTACAGGGTTCCTTCTCCACACCTTGTTTTCCTACAGGGTTCCTCCTCCACACCTTGTTTTCCTACAGGGTTCCTCCTCTACACCTTGTTTTCCTACAGGGTTCCTTCTCCACACCTTGTTTTCCTACAGGGTTCCTCCTCTACACCTTGTTTTCCTACAGGGTTCCTCCTCTACACCTTGTTTTCCTACAGGGTTCCTTCTCCACACCTTGTTTTCCTACAGGGTTCCTCCTCTACACCTTGTTTTCCTACAGGGTTCCTTCTCCACACTTTGTTTTCCTACAGGGTTCCTCCTCTACACCTTGTTTTCCTACAGGGTTCCTCCTCTACACCTTGTTTTCCTACAGGGTTCCTCCTCCACACCTTGTTTTCCTACAGGGTTCCTTCTCCACACCTTGTTTTCCTACAGGGTTCCTCCTCTACACCTTGTTTTCCTACAGGGTTCCTTCTCCACACCTTGTTTTCCTACAGGGTTCCTCCTCCACACCTTGTTTTCCTACAGGGTTCCTTCTCCAAACCTTGTTTTCCTACAGGGTTCCTCCTCTACACCTTGTTTTCCTACAGGGTTCCTTCTCCAAACCTTGTTTTCCTACAGGGTTCCTTCTCCACACCTTGTTTTCCTACAGGGTTCCTTCTCCACACCTTGTTTTCCTACAGGGTTCCTTCTCCACACCTTGTTTTCCTACAGGGTTCCTCCTCTACACCTTGTTTTCCTACAGGGTTCCTCCTCTACACCTTGTTTTCCTACAGGGTTCCTTCTCCACACCTTGTTTTCCTACAGGGTTCCTCCTCTACACCTTGTTTTCCTACAGGGTTCCTCCTCTACACCTTGTTTTCCTACAGGGTTCCTTCTCCACACCTTGTTTTCCTACAGGGTTCCTCCTCTACACCTTGTTTTCCTACAGGGTTCCTTCTCCACACCTTGTTTTCCTACAGAGTTCCTTCTCCACACCTTGTTTTCCTACAGGGTTCCTTCTCCAAACCTTGTTTTCCTACAGGGTTCCTCCTCCACACCTTGTTTTCCTACAGGGTTCCTTCTCCACACCTTGTTTTCCTACAGGGTTCCTCCTCCACACCTTGTTTTCCTACAGGGTTCCTCCTCTACACCTTGTTTTCCTACAGGGTTCCTCCTCCACACCTTGTTTTCCTACAGGGTTCTTTGGCGTAGACGTGGATGTCGATTAAGGCAGCCCCCCGCACCACTCTGATTCAGAGGGGTTGGGTTGAATGCGGAAGACACATCTCAGTTGAAGACATTCAGTTGTATAACTGACTAGGTATCCCCCTTTCCCTTTCTCCACACCTTATTTTCCTACAGGGTTCCTCCTCCACACCCTGTCATAGGTGTGAATGGTCTCCAGTCACTACGATTAACACCTTTGTGCTTCTGTGTATGTGTGTGTGTATTTGCGTGTGTGTGCAAAGACTGTGAGTGCATGTGTGTGTGTCTGTGTGTGTTTGGAAAATGGATGTCCCTTCCATCTGTCAAATGAAGCTTGGTAAAATGTGAACGTCAGACTTTACCAGGTAGCAGATTAGCTATAGCTATAACTAGATGTACTATGTTAGCTGACACTCCTCCTCACGAAGGGTCTTTCTATAAGCTTAAATACAATAGTTATCTTCCTGGTCAGGTCATTTGAGCTCCCGAGTGGTGCAGCGCTCTAAGGCACTGCATCTCAGTACTAGAGGCGTCACTACAGACCCTGGTTCAATTCCAGGCGGTATCACAACTGGCCGTGATTGGGAGTCCCATAGGGCGGCGCACAATTGGCCCAGCGTCATCCGGGTTAGGGTTTGGCCGGGGTAGGCCATCATTGTAAATACGAATATGTTCGTAACTGACTTGCCTAGTGACAGAAAAACACCAGGCCCTAGCCAAGCTTTACTGTATGAGTAGATAGTCTCATACGGCACTGTTTGAAACAAAGGCCCATTGACTTGGGTTAACAGTTCATTCAAAAGAACGAAGATTTTCCACTTTGTTAACACTTTACATCATAGTGTCCATGTTACAGTGTAATGTATTAGTATTGTTATTCACAGAAAAGCGGAGTTGAATGGGGTTATTTTTGACTTTAGGGAGAGTTAACATACCCATGCCTCAGGCTCTTGGATCCAGCCTGTCTGTTATGTAACCCGTCGGTTTCCACCCAATTCGAAACCCTCGGGACGTATGGAAGTTTGAGTGACATGTGTGACGTGTGGAAGCGTGCCATCCTGCACCATGAAGAGCTGTAGGTCTATCTGTCATGGTACAGGATGAAACGCTTCACACTTCAGAGATGAACGCCATGTCAAAATAGAAGCGCTTGAACACCAGATGAGTGGGAGAGTGCAAAGTAATTAACACGCACGTCTGAATTCCTTTGATTAGATCTGAAATGTTCATAAGAACCACTTGGCATTGTCTCGATATTTGTTGATAATAACACTCTGGAACGTTTCTATTTAAAGACAACTCTTGAGGAGCATATTAAAACTAAAGATAGTAAACCTCCAAACACCAACGTCCAAACTCCCAGACATGGTAAAAAACAAGGCTCTTAGCTTCAGTTTAAACATGGAATTGTTTCACTTATATTCAGACTGAAATGACATTGTTATTGTAGCTATAGCAACACCAGTTGCCCTATATTACTGAACCGAACACTCAACTGACTCAATGAACCCCCTGGGCTATAGCAGCCTTCTAGCTGTACCCATCCACCCCAACACTACCATCACATCCAGAATGTGACACTGAGTGGACACATTTAACAGGGTTTTTCCCGTCCCTGTGCAAGTTGATTGGGTTCTTAATGGGGCTGAATGGATGGTCAGTGGGTCTATCTCCATCTATCTGACCACACAATGCAGGAATGCCAGAGGCGGCTACCAGCCAGCTAGCCCATAACATTAGACCATTGTTTCAGTATCTCGTTGTGCCCATCTGATAGAGACAGATCGAGACTGATAAAGAATGGATTGTGCTGGATCTTGTTGTGACTTGGCTAATCTCATATATATATCTGCCATAGGACTGTTAGAAGAAATGGAGTTAGGAGTCCTCATGAACATGTTGACGTCCACACTTGGGCCCTGGGACAAAAAACTGCCAATGCACGCCCACAGCTCTCATTCTATTCTATTATATTCTGTTCTATTCTATTCAGTTATATTCTGTTCTATTCTATTATGTTCTATTATTTTCTATTGGTTGGTTAGTGTTGGTCTAGCACCTCTCTGCTGTTTAAAGTACCCTCTTTGTAATGCTATTGGAATCTCATGTCAACCAGAATGTCAACATGCAATAACTGAGGCCTGTTCAACCCTGTTACCTAAAAGGACTCAACTTTAAGGAGATTTGTTTTACACATTCTAGTTTTTTATGGACATCTTGGATGAGGTCTTGCCCTGAAAGCTGGTTTTACCTCATAAAATCAGTATATTCGATTTTTTATTTATTATATATATTTTTTATTTCACCTTTATTTAACCAGGTAGGCTAGTTGAGAACAAGTTCTCATTTACAACTGCGACCTGGCCAAAGCAAAGCAGTGCGACACAAACAACAACACAGAGGTACACATGGAATAAACAAGCGTACAGTCAATAACACAATAGAAAAAAAAGAAAGTCTATATACAGTGTGTGCAAATGGCGTGAGGGGGTAAGGCAATAAATAGGCCATAGTAGCGAAGTAATTACAGTTTAGCAAATTAACACTGGAGTGATAGATGAGCAGATGATGATGTGCAAATAGAAATACTGGTGTGCAAAAGAGCAGAAAAGTAAATAAAAACAATATGGGGAAGAGGTAGGTAGATTGGGTATACAACCTTACATTACTGGAACACCACACAAGGCTCTGTAAAATGACCTAAGGGCATTTTGGTATGACCCCGGCCTGCCAAGATGTTAACCATTACACACATTAGGTGAAAAGTGTGAACGGGAGGGACTCAGCCTGAAGGGAAAAAAAGATTCCTGACTGACTGAGCAGTCCAGCCCATGGCCTCAGAATGCTTGTGGCTCTAACAAACACACACACACACAAGAAACATGCACATATTCGCTGTTGCTAAAGACTAGCTATTGCTAAAGTACCTGCAAATGGCTACTGGGGGTTCAAACAGACAAATAAACGCCCGTAGGCGTGCACAAACATAGAAACACATGATGAATTCCACATGAAACACATGATGAAACCTTCGTAATAAAGCCAGTTTAAGTGGACTGAGTCGGATGAAGACTAGTGCGGTAGCAACAATGTGTTGCGAAATCACAAATCCTCACCAGATGGTTGAGATCGCTGTCAGTATTGAATGTTTGTTTTGATTTAACATTGGTCCACACTTCCTGTTTTCCACGTAGTACACATAGTGTGGTAATACAACCCTAATGTTTATATGATCCTGTCCTAAAACACATTAGAATTCAGTATTATCCTAATCAGTATTCCAGAGCTTTGTTATGGAGAGCTGTGGAGGGTGGTACCGTTTCTGGGAAGTAACCCCGAGTCTGACCTCTCTGAGAGAGAACATGGGGGTTTGGAAGAATGCTGTTTGGAGGGAGGGAGGCCATTCTTTCTTTCTTCCAACTCTCTCTCTCTGTCTCTGTCTCTCTCTCTCTCTCTCTCTCTCTCTCTCTCTCTCTCTCTCTGTCTCTGTCTTTCTCTCTGTCTGTCTGTCTGTCTCTGTCTGTCTGTCTCTCTCTCTCTCTCTCTCTTAATGTTCCTAACCAGGAGCGTATCCCCGGCCGGTCTACAGAGAAATACACTCAGTTTAATTATAGAACCGAAGAGGAAAATCCACAAAGGCTGTGCTCTCTGGGATTCACTCAAAGTTGATCTGAAACACTTCAGTTTGGCTCAAGGAGTTGGTACACAGCAGACTACGCAAGTCGACTTCAGTCGTCAACTGATGCGCCTTCTAGAATATCAGAACAACTCATTCTGAACCCCACATTTGATTGAAAATATATCCCCTGAAGTCATGGGTGGATTTGAAAGATTGTCACGTTCCTGACCTGTTTTCTGTTATTTTGTATGTGTTAGTCGGTCAGGGCGTGAGTTTGGGTGGGCAGTCTATGTTATGTGTTTCGTGTTGGTTAATGGGTGACCTGATATGGTTCTCAATTAGAGGCAGGTGGTTTTCATTTCCTCTGATTGAGAGCCATATTAAGGTAGGTGTTTTCACATTGTTTGTTGTGGGTGGTTGTTTCCTGTATCTGTGTTTGTTGCACCATACGGGACTGTATCGTTCGTTCGTTTTGTTTGTAGTCAGTACTGGTTCGTTCGTTCTTTGTTACGTGTAAGTTCGTAGTCCAGGTCTGTCTACTTCGTTTGTGGTTTTGTATTGTTGTTCAAGAGTTTTTTCCGTCTTCGTCTGTTCCTTGTAATAAATAATATGTATAACTCCAACGCTGCATTTTGGTCTAATCCTTGCTACTCCTCTTCGGATGAAGAGAAGGAGGAAGCCCGTTACAGAACCACCCACCAAACCCGGATCAAGCAGCGGGACCACGAACAGTGGTCCACGAAACAAGGATTGCAGGAATTCTGGAGTTGGGAGGAAATCATAGAAGGAAAAGGACCATGGGCTAAGGTGGGAGTGAATCGCCGCTCTGGGGAGGAGAAGGAGGCAGCCACAGCCCAGGAGCGGAGATATGAAGGTACGCGGCTAGCACGGAAGCCCGGGAAGAAACCCCAAAAATTTCTTGGGGGGGGGCTAAGAGGTAGTGGGCCGAGGGCAGGTAGGAGACCTGCGCCCACTTCCCAGGCTAACCGTGGAGAGCGGGAGTACGGGCAGACACCGTGTTACGCAGTAGAGCGCACGGTGTCTCCTGTACGTGTTCATAGTTCGGTGCGGGTTATTCCACCTCCCCGCACTGGTAGGGCTAGATTGGGCATTGAGCCAAGTGCCATGAAGCCGGCTCTTCATATATGGCCTCCAGTACGTCTCCTTGGGCCGGCTTACATGGCACCAGCCTTACGCATGGTGTCCCCGGTTCGCCTCCATAGCCCGGTGCGGGTTATTCCACCTCCCCGCACTGGTCGGGCAACGGGGAGCATTCAACCAGGTAAGGTTGGGCAGGCTCAATGCTCAAGGGAGCCAGTACGCCTGCACGGTCTGGTATTTCCGGCGCCACCTCCCCGCCCCAGCCCAGTACCACCAGTGCCTACTCCACGCACCAGGCTTCCAGTGCGTTTCCAGAGCCCTGTTCCTCCTCCACGCACTCTCCCTATGGTGCGTGTCTCCAGCCCAGTGCCTCCAGTTCCGGCACCACGCACTAAGCCACCTGTGCGTCTCCAGAGCCCTGTACACACTGTTCCTTCTCCCCGTACTCGTCCTGATGTGCGTGCCCTCAGCCCGGTGCCACCAGTGCCGGTACCACGCACCAGGTCCATAGTGCGTTTTGAGAGTCCAGTGTGCCCTGTCCCTGCTCCCCGCACTAGCCTGAAGGTGCGTGTCCTTAGCCCGGTGCCTCCAGTTCCGGCACCACGCACCAGGCCTACAGTGCGCCTCATCCGGCCAGAGCCATCCGTCTGCCCAGTGCTATCTGAGCCATCCGTCTGCCCAGTGCCATCTGAGCCATCCGTCTCCCCAGCGCCATCTGAGCCATCCGTCTCCCCAGCGCCATCTGAGCCATCCGTCTCCCCAGCGCCATCTGAGCCATCCGTCTCCCCAGCGCCATCTGAGCCATCCGTCTCCCCAGCGCCATCTGAGCCATCCGTCTGCCCAGTGCCGTTAGAGCCGCCCGTCTGTCCCGAGCCGTCAGAGCCGTTAGTCAGTCAGGAGCCGCTAGAGCCATTCGTCAGTCAGGATCTGCCAGAGCCGCCAACCAGACAGGATCTGCCAGAGCCGCCAACCAGACAGGATCTGCCAGAGCCGCCAACCAGACAGGATCTGCCAGAGCCGCCAACCAGACAGGATCTGCCAGAGCCGCCAACCAGACAGGATCTGCCAGAGCCGCCAACCAGACAGGATCTGCCAGAGCCGCCAACCAGACAGGATCTGCCAGAGCCGTCAGCCAGCCATGACCAGCCAGAGCCGTCAGCCAGCCATGACCAGCCAGAGCCGTCAGCCAGCCATGACCAGCCAGAGCCGTCAGCCAGCCATGACCAGCCAGAGCCGTCAGCCAGCCATGACCAACCAGACAGGATCTGCCAGAGCCGCCAACCAGACAGGATCTGCCAGAGCCGTCAGCCAGCCATGACCAGCCAGAGCCGTCAGCCAGCCATGACCAGCCAGAGCCGTCAGCCAGCCATGACCAGCCAGAGCCGTCAGCCAGCCATGACCAGCCAGAGCCGTCAGCCAGCCATGACCAGCCAGAGCCGTCAGCCAGCCATGACCAGCCAGAGCCGTCAGCCAGCCATGACCAGCCAGAGCCGTCAGCCAGCCAGGATCCGCCAGAGCCAGCCAGCCAGGATCCGCCAGAGCCAGCCATCCAGAACTGCCCCTCAGTCCAAAGCTGTCTCTCTGTCCGGAGCTGCCCTTCAGTCCGGAGTTGCCCCTCTATCCTGAGCTACCTCTCTATCCTAACCTACCTCTCTATCCTGACCTACCTCTCTGTCCTGAGCTACCTTATCCCGGTGCTGCCCCTTATCTCGACGGTACCCTTTAAATTAAGTGGGTGGAATAGGAGGGTGGTCATTCAGAGGGGAATACGGAAGCTGGGATTGACTATGGTGGGGTGGGGACCTCGCCCAGAGCCTGAGCCACCACCGTGGTCAGATGCCCACCCAGACCCTCCCCTAGACTTTTGGTGGTGCGTCCGGAGTACGCACCTTGAGGGGGGGGGGGTTATGTCACGTTCCTGACCTGTTTTCTGTTATTTTGTATGTGTTAGTCGGTCAGGGCGTGAGTTTGGGTGGGCAGTCTATGTTATGTGTTTCGTGTTGGTTAATGGGTGACCTGATATGGTTCTCAATTAGAGGCAGGTGGTTTTCATTTCCTCTGATTGAGAGCCATATTAAGGTAGGTGTTTTCACATTGTTTGTTGTGGGTGGTTGTTTCCTGTATCTGTGTTTGTTGCACCATACGGGACTGTATCGTTCGTTCGTTTTGTTTGTAGTCAGTACTGGTTCGTTCGTTCTTCGTTACGTGTAAGTTCGTAGTCCAGGTCTGTCTACTTCGTTTGTGGTTTTGTATTGTTGTTCAAGAGTTTTTTCCGTCTTCGTCTGTTCCTTGTAATAAATAATATGTATAACTCCAACGCTGCATTTTGGTCTAATCCTTGCTACTCCTCTTCGGATGAAGAGAAGGAGGAAGCCCTTTACAAAGATGAAATAGTTCTAACACTGTCTGTGTAGCCTACGGCTGAGGCCTCCCAACACTCCACTCCACTGCCTGCACAGACAGGTACAGAATCAGCTACCTTCAGGGAGACCTCATCCTCTATCTCATCTGTCATCTGTCTCCTTCCTGCTGTGAGGTGCCTGGGTGAAATATCTGTTGCAACACCTCCCTATAGGGTTCTCCATGGCTGACGTTCCCTCTCTTCCACCTTTTTCTCTCTCTTCCACCTTGTTCTCTCTCTTCCACCTTATTCTCTCTCTTCCACCTTATTCTCTCTCTTCCACCTTATTCTTTCCTATCCACCTTATTCTCTCTCTTCCACCTTATTCTTTCTCTTCCACCTTATTCTCTCTCTTCCACCTTATTCTCTCTCTTCCACCTTATTCTTTCTCTTCCACCTTATTCTCTCTCTTCCACCTTATTCTTTCTCTTCCACCTTATTCTCTCTCTTCCACCTTATTCTCTCTCTTCCACCTTATTCTCTCTCTTCCACCTTATTCTTTCTCTTCCACCTTATTCTCTCTCTTCCACCTTATTCTCTCTCTTCCACCTTATTCTCTCTCTTCCACCTTATTCTCTCTCTTCCACCTTATTCTTTCTCTTCCACCTTATTCCCTCTCTTCCGCCTTATTCTCTCTCTTCCACCTTATTCTTTCTCTTCCACCTTATTCTCTCTCTTCCACCTTATTCTCTCTCTTCCACCTTATTCTCTCTCTTCCACCTTATTCTCTCTCTTCCACCTTATTCTCTCTCTTCCACCTTATTCTCTCTCTTCCACCTTATTCTCTCTCTTCCACCTTATTCTTTCTCTTCCACCTTATTCTCTCTCTTCCACCTTATTCTTTCTCTTCCACCTTATTCTTTCTCTTCCACCTTATTCTCTCTCTTCCACCTTATTCTTTCTCTTCCACCTTATTCTTTCTCTTCCACCTTATTCTCTCTCTTCCACCTTATTCTTTCTCTTCCACCTTATTCTTTCTCTTCCACCTTATTCTCTCTCTTCCACCTTATTCTTTCTCTTCCACCTTATTCTTTCTCTTCCACCTTATTCTCTCTCTTCCACCTTATTCCCTCTCTTCCACCTTATTCTTTCTCTTCCACCTTATTCCCGGTTCCCCCCCATATTCCTATTATTATACTCCACTGAATCTTATCTGGATGCTTCCCTGTTCTCTCTGCCATACATGTCACCCCCCCCCACACACACACACACAGTAGACTACTCCCTCTCCCCCAAGCCATCCCTGTTAAATGTATCTAATATGAATGGATTGAAAAAAGTAATTTGTTTAAAATTCAACAAAAGACCCAATTGGCGCACAGACCCTTCATAACTTGACTGTGTCCGCTCCGCTCCGCACTCTCCGTTCTCTGTCTATGCTTGAGTGGGTAGCCTATTGTTGTTGGGGACAGTCTGGCACCGTGCCCACATTGGGATGGGGTTGATGGGGGGCATGGGGGGAGGGGTTGGGCAAAGGGAACAAGGGTTCGTGGGGGAGTTTGGAGCACGGCCCGTGGGACCAGGTGCCAGGCCGGGTCATGCACCAGGCCGGCAAACAAAGAGGGCGAGTTGGGCGCAGAGTTTGATGGGAGGCTGGCCCGGGGGTTGGGAGAAAATGCAGGCACACGTCCGACCTAAGACCTCTCTGATGAAGGGGGGCTCAATGGACAAAGAGATACACAGGGGACGCCTGTTTTACCCGCCAAAGCTCAAGGTATCTGGATTCCTTTAACTCGAGCAACCCTTGTTGACTTTCTTTTAAAATAATGAACACGTGCTTAATTGATACATTAACAGATGCATGCTGGAAGCTCGCTTGCAGTGGTGTAAAGTACTTAAGTAAAAAATACTTTAAAGTACTACTTAAGTAGTTTTTGGGGGTATCTGTACTTTACTTTACTATTTATATTTTTGCCAACTTTTACTTTTACTTCGCTACATTCCTAAAGAAAATAATGTACTTTGTACTCCTTACATTTTCCCTGTCACCAAAAATGACTTAAGTAATTTTTCTATTAAGTTTTCTTTACTTTTACTCAAGTATGACAATTGAGTACTTTTTCCACTACTGCTCGTTTGTAGTGGTACACACAGTACTGTCATCATCAACCCTAGAGTGTACCATTTGTTTTGACTCACTCTTGTCCCTGAAAATCCTTTTTTTTAAATAATGTGGGGCAATTGAGTATTTGTAATCTCGGCAGCCAGAACCAGCTACTTGATTATAATGTTGTAATGTTTGACCCACTCTGTCACAAGAGACTTAAGTATCTGAAGTTCTGAAGAGGGTTGGCCAATGCTCAGTCGACTGCACAACCGTTCAACAGTGTCTTCCTCCCAGCAGGAGCCAGCTGAGTCACCACCTCTGTAGTGGTTTACATTTTGATATTTAACAAGGAGGAAACTGGTCCGAAAGGTGAACAGCTAGGTGGCCAAAGAATCTCATCCAAAACAGGAAGTGCAATCAGCTCCTTGAAGCCAACTTCCTTGTGCAGAGACAACAGAACTTCAGACACATCACAGTGTGTATTGTTTTAAATTCACACAGAGAGGAACCACAGGGGCTTCTCAAGCTCACAGTCACACAGACCTGAGCTCAGGAAGTCTAGAGGAGGACCAACCTCAAATCAACAAAACCTCTCAGGGAAACAAAGTACTCAATCACAATACTAGTTTTGTATCCATGTAGTCTCAAAGAGCAGGCAGGATTCAGATGATGTCCTGTTTTGTAGAAAATGTAGCATGAGCACCTGCATGCTAGCAGGTTTTTCACATGGGGAAAGATCCTATCTGATTCACCTTACGCATTATTCAAACTCAGTGGAGGCTGCTGAGGTGAGGACGGCTCATAGTAATGGCTGGAACGGCGTATATGGAATGGCATCAAACACATGGAAATCATGTGATTGATGTATTGGATACCATTCCACCTACTCCACCCCAGTCATTACCAAGAGCCCGTCCTCCCCAATTAAGGTGCCACCAACCATCCTGTGTTCAAACTTCATTATGTTAAGCAATGCCTTATCAGTGTAGCACGAATAGTTGCACATCTAATGATTTCAATATCAGCCACACCCTGACATAAAGTGTATCATTGGTTTCACAACTGTTCTGAATATGTGTACGGCAGAGGGGGCTGGTGGGATGAGCTATAGGAGGATGGGCTCCTTGTAATGGCTGGAATGGAATAAATGGAACGGAGTCAAACATGTCGTTTCCATATGTTTGATGTGTTTGATACCATTCCATACCGCTCCCACCAGCCTCCTCTGGTGCACGGTGTCAGGTACAGTCATCCAGTCTTACCTACATTGATATCAGATTGGCCTACATGGCTACTATATTGTAGGACAATGAGTTCCAGTCTAAAATAGATTGCCTTATCAATTTCATAGTCAATGACTCATAGATAGGCCTACTGGTAATGTTGCCATCAAGGTGAATTAACGTATCACGATAGTGCGTGGTGTATACACTGAGTACACCCACAGAACAGCCTCAATTCTTTGGCGCAAGGACTCTACAATGCATTCCACAGGAATTATTTGTATTTAAATATTTTGATTTAACTAGGAAAGTCAGTTAAGAACAAATTCTTATTTACAATGATGGCCTACCCCAGGCAAACCCAAACCCAGACGACACTGGGCCTGGCACCTACTGTCATACCCTGTTCAAAGGCATATATATTTTGTGTCTTGCCCATTCAACCTTTGAATGGCACGCAAACACAATCCACATCTCAATTGTCTCAAGGCTTAAAAGTCCTTCTTTAACCTGTCTCCTCCCCTTCATCTCCACTGATTTGAAGTGGATTTAACAAGTGACATCAATAAGAGATCATAGCTTTCACCTGGATTCACCTGGTCAGACTATGTCATGGAAATAACAGGTTAACAGGTCTTAATGTTTTGTACACTCAGTGTATATCAGAGATGGCAAATTCTTGAATTGCCCTAACAAATAACCCTATTACACCGATCTAACAATCACTTCATATTGAAGCGAATTCAGAGAGTTTCACACCTGAAATGATTGCTCCACCAGGTCAGATTAAATACATTGCTGCCCCCAGCCCTATCACAGCTATCAGATTGAGATGTACATCATCAACACGTCCTGAGGGGACTAGCTGGTCGGTTGCCATGGAGACAGCGCTGAGGCCCAGGCAGTCACTCTACGGATCTGAGAGGAGATGGGCATTGATAAGGGAAGAAAAAAGCCCCCAAACACAAAAAGGTCCATTTTGGAGGTCCACTGCTGTGCAACTTCCTGTTTTGCCTCCTATGACACTGGCGTCTTTGAGAGTCACTCCACCCCCTCACCCTGATGTGACCCCACATTGAATTTTCGAACTTGAATGTCTTTTGCTTCTCGGGAATTATTAAAACATGCAGCATTCCGTGTGTTCCTTTTCAGTGGACCACACAACATATAACATATAATCCAATTGCCAAACTGTATTCGAATAGCTTCTGTTACTTTTAAACTGTTCAACTGATATACCCTGAGAGGAAGTCAAATCCTCTACTTCTTATTTTTGTTTAGACGGAGCTGACAAAAGGCCTCATTCATCTGTGAGGGAGGAAGAGAGAACATTCAGGGACATTCAGTCCTCTGGTGTGAACGGAGGAAGCTCAGCAAGACTTGGCTGTGATTGGTGCTCGGCCCATGCAGCAGAAGGATTGTCGAGAGAGAGAGAGAGAGAGAGAGAGAGAGAGAGGAGAATATTTCAGCCACACCATATAGCAGTCATGTGGGTTTTTACTTTTGTATATATGCAGTTTTCAAATACTGGTAAACATACTTAGGTTCTTTAGAAAACTTTAAAGTACACATTTAACTGGCCGGACTTCTGACAGACAGGAGTAGACAATTCTCACTGGTCCTCTTGATAAAAAGCATGATGAAGTCAGCAAACACCATTCATTATGGATTAAAGATAACACACTGTGTGTCTAAAACAATTGCAATCTCCAACTCAGTTTCAGCAACAGACACATTTCTAAGGAGAACATGTCCTTGAATGTCTTCTGTGGTTAAGTTGGGTCCAGCTCTATGGCCAATTCCCACAACGTCTGTGTGGATCAATAGGAGAATTCACTCACCTCAGAAAAAAAATAAAAATGTGGATGAAATACCTAAGATGCCTGCAAACTAGTAAATAAAACACTGTGTATACGTTGTGTGTACGCTCTGTGTGCAAACGCGCACGTACATGACCTTGAGTGTGATAAGAGGTTCAGGAACCGCCAGGGCTGTCCTTGCAGAGAAAATAGATCAATAATCAATTCTGTTTATGTTTATCAAAGCAGGATACATATTTACTTAGCAAGACCCTACTGTAGGTTAACTAAGACAAATCCAACATCTTCATTTGAGTTTCTTATCATCCAAGTTATCTACTGGACATGAGATATTGTTTAGTCAAGGGGATTTCCTTATGCTGTTTCTGGAGGCAAACCATTATACAGCCTACCGTTGGTGACTTCATTTGAGGTAATAAGGACAATGTGCCCTCTTGGTCCCTTGCCATGGCACACCCATGGTGTGTGGGTGTGTTTGTGTTTGTGTCTGTGCTTAAGTGCGTGTGTGCATGTGTTTGAAGAGTGGCCGGGGCTCTAGAAATGTGTGAATATAATCAAAAACATCCCCTTTGTGTAGCTAGAGATGAGAAACAGGACATAGGAGATCAATGACATCATTATTTTTCTTCCACTGCCTCCCCTGTCTCCTATTTCAATATTTATGTGAAACTTCAATAAACCTCACTAGGGTGGTGTACAACTTGACAGCTAATGAGAAAAATATCTGCTAATGTCCCCTTTTAAAATCTTTCATGCAACACAGCCTGAGCCTGTGCGTGCGTGTGCGTGTGCGTGTGCGTGTGTGTATGTGTGAGTGTGTGTGTGTGTGTGCGTGTGTGTGTGTGTGTGTACGTATGTATGTATGCATGTGAGACATTATGTACTTGCTGCATGCTACAATCCTTCTCACATTTCTACCTGGTTTCTACCTGGTTTAGTTCGTGCTGTTCACCTTGACTCTGCATGCACTCCACTACAGCTAGTTCCCGCTCCCATGATTATGGACCAACTTCCTGGATTGGTTCCCTTGCGCTGGAGAAAGGTGTGTCTGCTGTTGTTGATTCTGCATTTGTGCTGACCTTGACCTTTTTGAGTAATCAACATACCAGAAGACGCTATTGCAGCCGTACCGGCCTTAGAACGCTCAGAACAAACACATTCACTATAGGGTGTTAAGGAGGAATCATGTGTTTTAATCAGACTGACAGTCATCTCATCATTAACCTTTGAACCCCCCACCAACACATACAGGCACACCGCACGCAAGCGCACACACACACACACACACACACACACACACACACACACACACACACACACACACACACACACACACACACACACACACACACACACACACACACACACACACACACACACACACACACACACACAGTATTCTGCGGTTGACCCCTCCTTCTGGCAGAATACCCCGGATCCATTTGGACACGTTGATGTCATTGTATACAGTTTGCCTAAGGGCTCCCATCTCAAATATAGAAAGTCAAATGTTTTCTTTCTCATGTGTGCGTGACTTAAAGCTGGAATCCTTAATGGTGAAACAGCCACGTCCGTTTGCGATATTACAACAGCAAAGTACTCCTAGTTCTTGTACTGTAAACAACAAACACAGTTTTTTCCCTCTCGGACATCATTGCACACCTGATAGAAGAGCAAAATATGTATGTACTGCAAAAAAAATGTACTTTGATGTGCGACGCTCCTCAGCTCGGCAACAAAAACTATAACAACGGTGGTGGGGCGGTCAGTGGCGCTGTTTCACCCTACTGTGGATTCCAGCCACAAGACTCATGGATGGCCTCTGGCGTTGTAGTCCGTTGTATGTATACATTTCAGGAGACCAATAATATACTGTACAATGCATGTCTTTAAACACGTGTGTCATCCGTACAGCCCACACAAGTCCAATTTTGTATGTCTTAGTCAATGAATTAGTTATGATTTCAGACTTGACATGCGAATGAGAAAGTTACCAACCTTTTAGCTCAAGGGCTCTGGCAAGAGATGATTCATCGATAAGGAGCCAAAAATAAGACAGTTTTATATGTCCCTATTCGTCATCATTACACTAATAACCATCTCCAGAGGCAGCAGACAAAACCAGGCTGAAACATATTCGACCTAGATAGAGATCAACATGAACACATACCATTGAGCAATGTTTGGGCCAACCATGTAAGACTCCTGGGTTCCACTGCTTTAGTTAAAGCTACAGTTTGGGATCTGGGAATCTGTTCAACCAAAACAAGTGAATGGTTGGGTTCGCTATTCTGCTATACAACAAATCCCAGATTGTAGCTTTAAGGGATAAGAAATAGCACATGGGCCCAAACAACAGATTCAGGCGGATTAATGCCTAATGCTTATTCCTAATTCAGGAAGAGTGTTATAAGGGAACACAATAGCATTTTGTGGCACATAGTTTGTGTTATAAATCACAGAAACTTTGACTGATTATCCTGTAAGATTGAATGATTGGATCACCAGTTAGCGCTATGGGCTCATGCTCACACAAGGACACAGTAGCATTCGAGGTGAGCAATGCTACAGTGAGTTGACACAATATTTGCCTTGACAGACAAAACACACACCACACATTCATGTGCACAAACAGGCACACATGCACTCATACAATGGAAAAAGGGCCCCGTTTTATCCATTGGAAATGCTCATATTGAACGTTCCAGTTCCACTCAGCTATTCCTTCACATATTCCCAAACCAGCATGATAATTCTGCTTATTTTATTATCCTAACGGTTAGTTGTTGAGGATCTCCACAATGTGTCGATCCGACGGCCAAGAGATATTCTGGTAATAGTTTGAGTGTTAAGCAATCACATGAGACTTTGTCCACTGCTATATGTTAACTAAGGTATATATCACTTCACTTCAGAAAGCATTCACACCCCTTGACTTATTCCACATTGTGTTACAGCCTGAATTCAAAATAGATTACATATATATTTTCTCACACAATACCCCATAATGACAAAGTGAAAACATGTTTTTAGAAAATGTTGCACATTTTGGGAAAATGAAATACAGAAATATCGTATTTACATCAGTATTTACACCCCCGAGTCAATACATGTTAGATTCACCTTTGGCAGTGATTGCAGCTGTGAGTTTTTCTGGGTATGTCTCCAAGAGCTTTGCACACCTGGAATGTGATTCTTCAAGCTCTGTCAAGTTGGTTGTTGATCATTGCTAGATAGCCGTCGTCAAGTCTTGCCATAGATTTTCAAGCCAATTTAAGTCAACACTGTAACTATGCCACAGGAACATTCAATTTCGTCTTGGTAAGCAACTCCAGTGTATATTTGGCCTTGTGTTTTAAGTTATTGTCCTGCTGAAAGATTAATTCATCTCCCAGTGTCTGGTGGAAAGCAGACTGAACCAGATTCTCCTCTAGGATTAGCTCTATTACTTTTCTTTTTATCCCAAAAAACTCCTTAGTCCTTGCCGATGACAAGCATACCCATAACATGATGCAGCCACCATCATGCTTGAAAATATGAAGAGTGGTACTCAGTGATGTGTTGTGTTGGATTTTCTCTAAACATAATGCTTTGCATTCAGGACATAACGTAAAATTCTTGGCCACATTTCTTGCAGTTTTACTTTAGTGCCTCATACAGGATGCATGTTTTGGAATATTTTTATTCTGTACAGGCTTCCTTCTTTTCACTCTGTCATTTAGGTTAGTATTGTGTAGTAACTACAATGTTGTTGATCCATCCTCAGTTTTCTCCTATGACAGCCACTAAACTCTGTAACTGTTTTAAAGTCACCATTGGCCTCATGGTGAAATCCCTGAGCGGTTTCCTTCCTTTCTGGCAACTGAGTTAGGAAGGACGCCTGCATCTTTGTAGTGACTGGGTTTATTGATACACCATCCAAAGTGCAGTTAATAACTTCACCATGTTCAAAGGGATATTCAATGTCTGCTTTTTTTACCCATCTACCAATAGGTGCAATTCTTTGTGAGGCATTGGAAAACCTCCCTGGTCTTTGTGTTTGAATCTGTGTTTGAAATTCACTGCTCGAATGAGGGACCTAACAAATAATTGTATGTGTGGGGTACAGGAGTCTTACATCGTTGGCACCAGGGCTGGTAATTAACCAGAGCTCTCTCTCTCTATCCTTCTCAGGCCCTACTGTGACAATATAAATAATACTGTGCCTCCACAGTCTCACTGCAAACCCAACACCAGACACAGTCTCAGAGACAGAGACAAATCTGAAAGTGAAGAGAGCTGCATTGTCTCAGAGGAAGAAGAAGTGAGAAATGGCTCAGATATCTCTGTGGTTTGAGGCATGAACACACAGGCACACACTTGTTTTTAGCGTGTCGGGCACAGTTTCCTGCTCAGTGGAAATGTCATCATTGTCACTCACTGCAGTTATAAAGAGAGATTGTCTATGTCTCTCACCTCTTAACGAGGAGTGGAGGAACAACGCAGGCAGGCAACGCAGGCAAGCAGATGTTGCTAAATGTGACTTTTACACTTGAATGCAGAACATGAGACTTGATCACATACACATGTTTACATGCAGAGGCACAGTCATACTGTACAGACGGACAGACAGACATGGGGGGGGGGGGTCAACATCTTTGAGTCAACATCAAAGTCAACATCTTTGAGTCGATAACTACTGTCAGCAGCACCAGCTAGCCACTTCATCAAATCACCATGAGTCGATCTGCCATGGGTGGACTGATGCTGTGCTTAGCTTTGCTGTCCAAGCAGTGCCCATCGATTTCCCCTCTACTTTGGCTAACGCATTACAGTACAGGCATGGAATGGAGAACAGTCAACACCACTAGCCATCATTGATCTCCAGCCTACTGGGGCTAGTCTAATAGAGTAGGGTGTAGTCTACAGGAGTGCGGTACATAGTTCGGCAGCAATCTCTTTACTATAGCCAACTATATAGTACCACACCCAGCATGTAGAGACAAGGGCAGACCCATATCTCCCCGGCTTGTTCTGCAGAGACAAGCATTAACACACCTTTGTTTCCTGGCGCAGAGCAGAGAAAACAGAACATATCTCTTATCGATGAGACCAGAGCCAAGTCAAGATACAACTGATTGCAGAGATGAACATGTCAGTCATGGCTCCTGCTTAAGTCCAGGACATGGTTTTAAAAATGACATGACATTTGATGAGGAAGACACAGACAACCAATGACACGGTGACAGATACTAGATTGATAAGCGATTGTATCACGTAGCAAAGCAACAAGGGTAATGAATGCTGACAACAGTGAAGCTACAATTTCCTAACTGCATTGTAAGGGGTTGTATAGCCCTGCCTCCCTTTTTTTGCATTAATTCACATGATGAAAATACCTATCACCTGGCAAGACAAGGATTCCTGACAGATCCCTGCAGTTCACATGTCTTCAAAGGGTGTATGAAGTCACTTCCTGTGATCGCAAACAAACATGACCTTCGACCCCATAATGGCCTCATACATACTGTAGCTCTTATCAAGGCTAATACCTTACAGCTCAATCACACAATCTATATGAAAGAGACATGTTAAACATGGAACTGTGATGTTGTAATACAGGTAACAGGCTCTCTAGACAAGTAGGCATAGGTCTTGCGGAGTGCAGAACAGTTCACACTGTATCTTGGCAGATGGAGACATGAGCTACTGTCAGGTCTTTGGGCGAATGCAGTGTACTTACACATCAGAGTCATTACTGATACATACTACTGGGCATACGACTGTTTGCTCAGACATACTGTCTGGGTGGGGCGGTAAGAAGATAACGGCCTCAGACAAATCAAATCAAAGTTAATTGGTCGCGTACACAGATTTGCGCAGGTGCAGCGAAATGCTTGTGTTTCTAGCTCCAACAGTGCAGTAATACTTAGCAATAATAATAATAATAACACATAAAAAAACGATACACACATAACCCCCAAAAATAAAAAATAAAAAGTTATATAGGACAAGCCATGACTAGAATACAGTATATACATACAGTGCCTTCAGAAAGTATTCACACCCCTTGACTTTTCCCACATTTTGTTCTGTTACACCCTGAATTTAAAATATATTAAATTGTGATTGTTTGCCACTGGCCTACTCACAATACCCCATAATGTCAAAGTGGAATTATGTATTCCAAAATGTTTACAAATTATGAAATGTCTTGAGTCAATAAGTATTCATCCCTTTTGTTATGGCAAGCATAAATACATTCAGGTTTAAAAATGTGCTTAACAAGTCACATAATAAGTTGCATGGACTCGTAATAGATTGTGTTTAACTTGATTTTTTAAATGACTACCTCATCTCTGTACCCCACATATACAATTATCTGTAATGTCCCTCTGTCGAGCAGTGAATTTCAAACACAAATTCAACCACAAAGACCAAATTCAACCTAGCAAAAAAGGGCACCTATTGGTAGATGGGTAAAAAAAGAAAGCAGACATTGAATATCCCTTTGAACATGGTGAAGTTATTATTAATTACACGTTGGATGATGTATCAATACACCCAGTCACTACAAAGAGAGAGGCGTCCTTCCTAACTCAGTTTCCGGAGAGGAGGGAAACTGCCCAGGGATTTCACCATGAAGCCAAAGGTCACTTGAAAACAGTTACAGTGTTTAATGGCTGTGATAGGAGAAAATTGAGAATGGATCAACAACATTGTAGTTACTCCACAATACTAACCTAATTGACAGAGTGACGAGAAGGAAACCTGTATAGAATACAAATATTCCAAAACATGCATCCTGTTTGCAACAAGGCACTAAAGTAAAACTGCAAAAAATGTGGCCAAGAAATTAACTCTGTCCTGAATACAAAGCACAGTGTTTGTGGCAAATCCAACAAAAAACAGTACCACTCTTCATATTTTTAAGCATGGTGGTGGCTGGATCATGTTATGGGTATGCTTTTCATCGGCAAGGACGAGGGAGGTTTATTTTATGATAAAAGGAAAAGGAGCTAAGCACAGGCAAAAGTCTAGAAGGAAACCTGGTTCAGTCTGCTTTCCAACAGACAAAATCACCTTTCAGCAGGTTAATAACCTAAAACACAAGACCAAATATACACTGGAGTTGCTTACCAGGACGACATTGAATGTTCCTGAGCTGCCTAGTAACAGTAACAATATGTAAACAATATTAAAGTTACCAGTGTTCAATGACTCTATGTACATAGGGCAGCACTCTCTCAGGTGCAGGTTAGAGCACCGGGTGGTAGCTGGCTAGAACAGTGACTAAGGTTCAGGGCCATCTACTGGGCGAAGGCCGACTGGGGGTGACTTTTAACAGTCTGATGGCCCGGAGATAGAAGCTGTTACTCAGTCTCTCGGTCCCAACTTTTATGCACCTGTATTGTCTCTGCCTCTTAGATGATAGCGGGGTGAACCGGCCGTGGCTAGGGTGGCTGAGGTCTTTCATGATCTTTTTGGCCTTGCTGTGACACAGGGTGCTGTAGATGTTCTAGAAGGTAGGCAGTGTGCCCCCGGTGATGCGTTGAGATGACCGCACCACCCTCTGGAGAGCCCTACAGTTGCAGACAGAGCAATTGCCATACCAGGCGGTGATACAGCCCGACAGGATGCTCTCAATGGTGCATCTGTAGAAGTTTGTGAGGGTCTTAGGGGCTAAGCCACATTTCTTCAGCCTCCTGTCTGTGTGGTTGTCAGGGATGTGCACGCAGAGGAACTTGAAGCTTTTGACCCTCTCCACTGGGCTCTCACCTTTTCCCTGTAGGCTGTCTGATCGTTGTTGGTAATCAGGCCTACCACTGTTGTGTCGTGAGAAAACTTGATGACTGAGTTTGAGACGTGCCTTGCCACGCAGTCATGGGTGAACAGGGTGTACAGGATGGGGCTGAGCACTCACCCCTGTGGGAGAGTTGCTGCCTACCATCCTGTCAGGAAGTCCAGGACTCAGATGCACAGGTAGGGGTTCAGACCCAGGGACCTAAACTAAGTGATGAGCTTGGAGGGCACTATGGTGTTGAAGGCTTAGCTGTAGTCAATGAACCACATTATTACATAGTTATTCCTCTTGTCCAGGTGGGATAGGGCAGTTTGCAGTGCAATGGCGATTGGTTCGTCCGTGGATCTGTTGGGGCGATTTGCAAATTGTAGTGGGTCTAGGGTGTCGGGTAAGGTGGAGGTGATATGATCATTAACTAGCCTTTCAAAGCACTTGATGACAGAAGTGAGTGCTCCGGGGTGACAGTAATTTAGTTTAGTTGCCTTTGCTTTCTTGGGTACAGGAACAATACAGTGGGGACAACAGACTGGGATATGGAGAGATTAAATATGTCCATAAACACTCCAGCCAGCTAGTCTGCACATGCTCTGAGGACGTAGCTTGGGATGCCGTCTCGGCCGTCAGCCTTGCATAGGGTTAACCCCATAACACACACTCTCTCTCTCTCTCTCTCTCTCTCTCTCTCTCTCTCTCTCTCTCTCTCTCTCTCTCTCTCTCTCGTTCGTCTCTTGGTGACTCATATTTTACATCTTAGTATGTGCATATGGGATGTGCATATGTGCATTTGGGCCGTGCATAATGAGGTGGGGGCGGAAAGGGGACAGGGCTGTACATCGGGTCAGATGTGTCACCGGGGTGACTGAGGACGGGGCCGGGATGACCTACCCCATAACCCATGGTAACAACTGCATGGAACTGCTGCTAGGTCATTTCCTGGTTTATTACTCTGATGCTTGTTGTGGATGATCACAGTGTCCTACCAAGCACTTTGCATGGGTTTGCAGTCTAAATAGAAAAACCTTTATTGTTATTTCTACCCATTTTAAAGCCACAATCTGGACTTTACGTTTCATTCCAACTGCAGTCAATAGGTAGGGTAGTCCTATATCTTTCATTGAAATTATCATTGAACAGCAGGAAATATCCCATATTGTTCATTTAAAGAGTTCTGTGAGAAAGAAATACACAGACAAACATTTTGGGCACCCATCTAGAACGAGCTCATTCCATCTCTTAAATTCATCCCTCTCTCCACTGTGGATTTTGAAATCTGTGACCGCCTCCATGGGTCCAGTTCCACAGAAGTCATCTATTGTTTGAAACTGGGCACCTGTTAGAGCGATGGCCACATTCATTGATGGATTGATAGATTGATTCATTAATGGTCCCTGTACAATCATTCCTTCCCTGGCTGCAGACATACCCTGCAGAGGCCAATGGGAGACCGGTTAGCTCTTCACAGGCGGTTGCACAGGGTTAGTGCTCTTTAATGTCCGGGGCGCTGGGAACTAAATAGATAAATGAAGATGGGTGTGAGAGTGGGCGTCGATGCTCGGCAGCACAAGAGAACAGCACCTGCTGCTCTCTCTCAAGAGCAGTGTTGTTGTGCCATAGGCTGGCATAGCTACCTATTGGGGACTGTAGATGGTATGTAGGCTACAGAAGATGATTGTAGATGTTGTGCAATAAAATGTGTTCAACTGTGTCATATCATTGTGAAATATTTGGCTGATTTGTGTTTACTAGCATTGATGTGCTCCATTGAGATAATGAGAAATAACAAACAATCTTTTTTCAATCTTACAATGATTGTTCATGGATGCTTGATTTCTTTCTCCCCAAAGACAACACAAGACGTGTGTGACAGAGACTCCAGACAATCACGGACTATAAAGGGAAAGCCAGCCACACCGATGCCTTGCTCCCGGACGAGTGAAACACCTGCTTCCGCTTCGAGGAAAACAACACTGAGCCGCCGAAGAGGGCTCTCGATGCTCACGAGGTCTGTGTGCTCTTGTTCTCTGTGGCCGACGTAAGTCATTTAAGCGTGTTAATCCATGCATGTGAGCAGCGTGAGAATGAGGCTGTGGCCCTGGCCTACTCTCTCTCTCTCGGACTGTCTCAGGAGTCGTCAGCCTTGTCCAGCCCGGGCAGCAGATTAATGCCTTATTAAGAGTAACTGATTTAACATCAATCTACTTACACTGATGTGTGATTAACCTACTGTTAGGTCTTGTACATCTTTTGTGGACACTGCAGGCCGGAATGAGGACTGGATTGAAATCCTTATACAGTACTCAGTGTTCTTTCTCTTTTCACCAGCACATGGCCGATGGACAGAAATGTCAACAGAGTAGACTGCAGTATTCATCTCAAGATTTCATTATTTTCAGTCATCGTAATTGCAGTCGCAACATACAATACGAACAGTGTCATCCTTAAAGGCCCAATCCGCAACTTGTCTTTTTTATATTGATAAGGAAGTGAAGTGGAACAGGCCTGGGTTGTGTATGGATGGAGGTGAGTATGTTTGTCATCTGTCTGTCCATCTCCAGGAAGTAGAGTGTCTGATGTCACGATAATACCATTAGGCTTTACAGGCGAACACTAATTCAAGCTGAAGGGAGTTGGGCTGAATAAATCCCCAACTTAGAGAGAGGCAACACCCTATTGACCCCACCGAGGACAAAGAACTGCTAACTCATACAAAATCTAATTGAGAGGTGAATCTTACTCATGTTTATTATGAGCTTATTATATTTCTTTGAACGTTTAAAAGTAGTCTTCTGCCAAGAGTTTACATCTACACTGTGCCACTGAAATTTGTACATCCATACACACTTGTTCACATGGCTCACAAATAAATACTCTTTGAATGTGTCTTTCATGAATAACAGTAGATATGAACGTAACCACTCCTTTTTTCACTCAACTCTAAGTGTCTACAATGCCTGAGCTGATGCTGAATGTGTGTAATAATCAATGCCGAGTCTGAGATGTCTTATTCCCCAATAAACATGGCATAAAAGGCCTTAATCATCATGGATCTTTCTGGAAATAGAGTACTGCATTCTTAATTGAAATGTCCTGGATATGCCTTTAAAAAAGGTACATTTACTCAAAAACTCTCGTTAAAAAAAATATGTGTATTAGTCCACTGTTGATAGTCCTAAATATTTTGCATGTAAGCAGTCAAGTTCTCCAGATATAGGATTTTCAAGAAGCAAAGTGTCACCTGCCACATCACGTTGATGCATTTTGAAAACTTGACTGCTGACATGATAAAAATGTTGGGACGGTATCAACAGTGGACTAATGAGTAAAATACCCAAAGATATTGGGGCAGCAGGTAACCTAGTGGTTAAAGCGTTGGGCCAGTAACCGAAAGGATGTTGGATCGAATCCCCGAGCTGTCAAGGTAAAAATGTGTTGTTCTGCCCCCTGAACAAGGCTGTTAACCTGTTCCCTAGTAGGCTGTCATTGTAATTAACAATTTGTTGTTAACTGACTTGCCTAGTTAAATTTGTAAAATACATTAATCAAAATATTGTGGTTTTTGAGTGGATTTTCCCAGTGCAAACAGCCTCATTGCCTTGCAGGTTCAAGGGTCATCGCCCATGGGTCGTGTAGAGCACGAAACGTGGGTTATAGTCGGCAGACCAGAGATTTGGCCTTAGTTGACACATACAGAACGTGGGTGGTTCACTAAGTTTAAAAAAAATGCATGGATAAAGAAAGCAAGTCGCAATTCACTTCATAGAAACAAATACTTTTTTTATTACACCATTTCACTGTTTCCATTATTGGTAATGGTATGTGGTAGATTAACATGACTGTTGGGAATTTAGAAAACTCCAAATCATTTGATCGACTGCCGAACACATGGAATTAATTTCCAGTAATGATCTTTTTTCCTTACAATATTAAACAATTCAGAGACAGGGTGCAACACAAAAAGCTATCCCATATCACATCGATAAAAAAGGTCAACGTACAATAAACGTTTTAAAAACATCAACGTAAATAAAGTCCACACGAGTATCTCCCAAGACTAGATGGATTCTGTTTTTTCATCCTTGGTTCGATAAAAAAATATCTGACAGAAAACTTGCATTAACCAATGGGTATGTTAATCATATTACCAGTGTAAAAACAAAAAAAAGTTGTGCATTTTTCCGAAACTAAAATATAAAAAGCCGGACACAGTTGGGGCTTGTGTTACCAGGTCGACAAGAGGCCACACAGGAAATTGGATGTCGAACGAGGGATGTAACTTCCTAGATCCAAGGCCACGCCCCCATCCTGTAGCCCTCTCTACCCCATGTTGATGTTTGGACACCACACCCGACAACTTTGGGACCGTCCACAGTACCGCCCTTGGTTGGTTGGTAGTACTTCCTCCTTCCTGGCTTGGCTAGGCGAGGGCCTGCTCCTCTATTGGTGGAGGTGGTAGGAGGGGCGGGGTCAGCGCCTGGACATGGATGGTCATCCATCGCAGTGCAGTGTTGTGTTGGTCGGTTTTTTCTAGACAAGTTATACAGCTAAAAAGAAGTGAGTGAAAAGAAGGCAATGCAGGAGGAGGGGGTGTACAGTGCATGACGGAGGGATGGTCTTCACGACGACGCCTGCTTCTCCTGTTCAATGGCTGGGGACAGAGAGAGACAGAGAGACAAAAGAACAGTGATGAGAATCTCACTGGCAACACCCTTGAGGCATAAATGGTCTTTCACTTACCCTAGGCCTATCATGTCTACTGTAGCATAGCTTAGACACACAATGTTAATATTGAAAAGGTAGGATTATATTCTATAGGAGTACCCGTAGGCCTACAGTACAGTAGCCTTCTTATGATGCATCTCACTGGGCAGACATTGGTTCAACGTAATTTCATTGAAATAACGTGGAATCAACGTTGATTCAACCAGTGTGTGCCCAGTGGGATAGGTCTAATAAAAAAATATTTAAAAATATAGTATTCATGTGTCATATCATAATGTCAGACTATTGCATAAATGTCTATATCCTTACTTTCTTTAGTCGGCAGCGGATTCTTCTCCTGCGTCTCGGTCTTTTTCAGCTTGGTCTTGTCGAAGCTGGCGACCTCCTCGAGATTTGGCTTGTCAGACATGATTGCGAAGAGTCTGTCAAAACGAGAAGCATTGTTTTAATGAAACATATGCGCAGACAGCACTGCAGCCACAATAGCTTTTCCTCAAGTGCGCAACTAGGGACGTGACCAAAACGTGTGAGTAGTGCGCCTGCATTCTTTTGTTCGCCCCTAGCAGAGCCTGGTGCAATTTGCCTCACATCCCGTTACCCAATTCAGGGACCATGTCACACACAGTGGCACAAAACCGCACCCCACAATGAATGGCGCCTAATATTCCCCAAAATGAACATTTACATAACAGTACGCGTTCCCATGCTGAGAACGCCGAAAAGAGAAAAAGCAGTTCGCCACACATAACCAACTATACGTTCAATTCAACAGCTAAAGTATAAAGATACTGTATATTATATGTATTTTTATTTAAAAAATATTTGTCTACAATGCTGATCAGACTTCAATTCCACGTGTATGGTCTAAGACTCGCCTCTCCCTTGGGCAGCGCAATCTGGAGAACCACCGCCCAGATCCGCTTTACCTTCGAAGATAGGCTCCCAAATTGTACCGCGACTCCCTCAAATAGGCCCATTCATGACTATACGTATCATACCATACTATCTAAAGGCACATTTCAAATGTTATTACGCATGACTTACGACAATTGACTGTAGCCTATCGCCACCACAAAGAATCTGAAAAAGGATATAGACCGATATGGCTAGTGTTACAAAACGAACCTCAAATAGAACACATATCCACTCGTTTCTATTTACTAGTTAGATGTTTCTTACAAAAAAAGAGGTTGTACCCATCCAAACATCTTTATAGTCGCACCTTTTGTCCTTGGCATGGTACAGGTTAGAATGTTCTCGCAATGATACATTCATGTTAGTTACACTATTCTGGCAGCATTTCAGCAGATATCAGGTATCCTACTTTTATATGACCAATACCATAAAGTTAATATGAATATCAGTGCTTACCAAAGTTGGACTGATTGACTAATGGTACTTCTCCAGGCTTTGCGTTGCAGCAGTGTGTCCCGCCTTTGCGCAAGCATAGGAGATATACTGAGCAATATGCAAATGAGTCTGACGTCATCATACAGCTCCCATCCAGGAGCGATTTGGAAATTAAATACATGCTATATTAAAATTTGAAAACATTGAACCTTATTTTTCAACGGCGGGAATTTGAACAAATTATGGACACGTAATACGTGTCCAAAATTTGTTTTTAATCACTTTATTCACCGAGTTTCAGGCACCACAGAGAGAAGTATGCACAAGACGCCACCTGTCGGAAAACGGAGGTATGTACCACATACTGTATTGATCACCATGATCATGTGACTTTTTCTTACACCCTTTGATTTCTAAAAGAGAAAAAAACATGTCCCTTCTATTAACTCGGTTTGGCAAGCAGTCATATGGTCTCTATGAACAAACGCATATGATTATTCCCACTGGCAAATTGTATCTATTGTTAGTTACTATTAAGACGTTTGAGTTGCTATAACTATCTAATAGCACTTACGTCTTATTTTCACCTGATGATCCTTTGTGAAGTATGGTATGGTTACGTGAGTTTGGCCTGGTTCAGATTAAATACCTAATAAACACGTGGATGCCAGCTATGGATATTTATCAGCCACTATCCATCACTAAGGAATCAAAAATGACAGTCCTCATGTCTACTGAGAAACTGTTCCCAACTCCCCATACAGAACATGACAAGGCAGTAATAAGGCACCCCCCCATACAGAACATGACAAGGCAGTAATAAGGCACCCCCCATACAGAACATGACAAGGCGGTAATAAGGCACCCCCCATACAGAACATGACAAGGCAGTAATAAGGCACCCCCCCACCGTCAGGGTAGTATATGTATATATGATATACCATATATGGCTGTAGGCATCAGCCACACCATCCAGCATCCCCCTTGTTGGCAGTTGTCTCAGTCTGAGCCTAAACAAGGATATTCGTCCTGGTTGGTCCTTGGATGGGAGTCCAGGGCAAAGCGTCTCAGACTAGGAGCGCTGATCTAGTACCAGTTTAGCCTTTTAGATCACGATTAATAAGATTACATGGTCAAGGAGGACCTGATCCTAGATGGTGGTTGGGCAGTGGTGTTGCATGGCCAGTTTGGTGAACTCGCCTTTCTAAAGACCTGTGATTGACAAACATTCATTCCACCAAGGTCCTTGCTTTCACATGGCACTGCCACAAGATTATGGTGCTATGAGTAGCAACACATGCTCCTCATATGGCCACTTAATTACTCACATCTTCCAATGGGATCACACAACCCCACCCCCCATAAGGAAAAGAACAGTGTACTGTCTATAACAATTCATCTGAGGATCCTCAGTAACCAAAGGTCAAAGAAAAGAAGACAGTCAGCATTATGTAATGTCATTGTCAAAGTTTATTGTCAATGAAAACCCTGGTGGTGTAAAAAACAAAAAACGTGTGGCTGCCTGTCCGCCAGCAGTTTTCAACCAATCCGCCAATTCATTCTGAAGACTGCCTTTGGCGCACACTCACCGTACAACAGGAGAAAATGAACGCAGAGGAGTTACACTCGTACAATATAACTTTTCTCAACAAATGCGTGAAAAAAAAAAACACTGAGGAAAGTAGAACTTTGAAGTTAATGACCTTTTGGCTGTGGGTTGTTCGACCAATCACCATTTGACAAGATGGATAAACTTGATATACAGAGGTACTGTCCCCAGTTTTTCCAAGTTATCGGATCGAATTTCGGCAATCGGATCGGATTAAATATATATAAATACAGCGGGTGTATCATTGACTTGAATGTGGATACCCGTTCTATTAATTTCATCCTATCCGATTGCTGAAATCTGAAAAGATAACTTTTGAAAAACTGTGCAGCAGGAGATTAGTAGTGGTGTTGAAGTTTTAGTAAATTAGCAATTTCAAGATTGTAAATCAGAAATACGAAGGTGAGCATGAGGCCCTGCAATGACACCAGTCCGTCACAAGAGGGAGTGCACTACCAGGTAAATGAAGGACACTAAAATGGCAAATCAGATTTGGCCTTGTTACGTGGCACTAACGAAAGAATGTTTTAACTAGAATGCCAGAAAATGTGGAAATGCTTACAACTGTCTCTCTCATATCTCAAATTGAATTCCATGATACAATATTGGGACTATTGAGACAATGCTAGATGCTTAAACATTATGTAGGTATCTATCTGCTGGTTGAACAAATACAGCCTCTACTCTGGATCTTTTTGAGAGAAAAAACTTGACTGAAGTCCCACACTAACTAAAATGTTGCTGGTTAAAGAAATGTAAAAAAAAATTATCAGCTGTTGATGACTAAACAACCCTGGGTGGCATTGATTAGCACACACCGTAGCAAAACATTTCGCAACAGAAAATGAAGACAGGCATTTCATATTGTACAGATAGTCCCTCCCCGTTTGCTACCGTTTTGAGTCTAGTGAATACTGGTACTTTGTAATCTGCGTGTATTGATGAAACAAAGGTGCCTCTAAAACCAACAGCGTTGCAGATTCTCCACAGAGCAGGTTAGAACAGTCAGATGAATCAAGAAGTGACATCACACAATGGAATGCTTTCATTTATAGTGAAATGGAAGGAAAATGAGGTACAACAAACAGGAACATCGTTAGGCAATGGACCTTTGGTTAAAACGACAGCCAGATCCCTTGGGTGGCAAGGCTGGCAAAGCATGATATTGAAACAAAAACAGTAAGGAAATCTTAACATGGTAATACGCATAAATAGAAACTTGCTGGTCTCAAAGAGGAGGTGATACTCTTTCTTGGGTCTCCACACGGAACAACGGCGCTGGGAAAGTGGGAGTGGCCTATAGAATCGGTCACGTGTAATTGGCCCAAACCGTCAGGGTTTAAGGACTTCCGGGAGGGCATGGTCGTTGAAGGTGCGAGCCGATTGGACCATGAGGAGAGAAATGGCCGCTGTGCCCTCTGCTCGTGGCCATCCTTTACAAGGGCACGTGGCTGAAGAGGTAGGACACCGACTCGCCGTTGTGGGTTCTCCTGATCGCCTCGGCCAGGATCATGGCTATATCTATGATCTGGTGGAGACCATAGAAATACAACATAATATATACATCTCTATGGCAGACAACCATTAACCAGTGCCTCAGGTCAGGTCACCTATAGGGCAGCCAATCAATCCTGGTTGGAATGGTTAGCTCTAACAGCAGCAAGCTACAGTTTCGAGACATGGGAGAGGCAAAACGCTACATGTATCAACAAAGGGATTCCTCAAACCTTATTGGCTAAAAGGTACCAGGACGTGTGAGTAAACAGGAAGTGCCCATCTGGACAGTGGGTACCTGTATCTTTGGGCACGACTTCATCTTCTCCTCCTGGGGGATGGTGTTGGTGACCACCACGGCCTCGAAGGGAGCATCGTTGATGCGCGCGATGGCCGGACCGGAAAATATGCCGTGCGTGAGGATCGCATAGACCTTGATCGCACCGGCATCAATCAATCTAGAGAGAGATATGAGTGGTGTAATATTGTTTTTTTTTAAAGTGACAGTAATATGGAAACTGTGTTTGAAAGTCAGATAAAATAATGCACATGAACAACATAGAAAAATTAAATATGCACAAGCATCAAATAGAAGAGTGAAATGTTGAAGAGTTTCAGAGAGACAGTGAAACGGGAGCCATGGTTGAGACTGGAACAAACGATAATGACTTCAAGATTTTCCCCCCTTTTCTCTCAGGCCGCATATGTGCAAACAGTAAAATTAAAAAAGCAGAAAACGTGCATTAAAAACAGCTACGTTTTAGGGCCTCCCGGGTGGCGCAGTGGTCTAGGACCAGAGTCTCTGGGTTCGCGCCCAGGCTCTGTCGCAGCCGGCCGCGACCGGGAGGTCCGTGGGGCGACGCACAATTGGCCTAGCGTCGTCCGGGTTAGGGAGGGTTTGGCCGGTAGGGATATCCTTGTCTCATCGCGCTCCAGCGACTCCTGTGGCGGGCCGGGCGCAGTGCGCGCTAACCAAGGGGGCCAGGTGCACGGTGTTTCCTCCGACACATTGGTGCGGCTGGCTTCCGGGTTGGAGGCGCGCTGTGTTAAGAAGCAGTGCGGCTTGGTTGGGTTGTGCTTCGGAGGACGCATGGCTTTCGACCTTCGTCTCTCCCGAGCCCGTACGGGAGTTGTAGCGATGAGACAAGATAGTAATTACTAGCGATTGGATACCACGAAAATTGGGGAGAAAAGGGGATAAAATTTATAATAATAATAATAATTTTTAAAAAAGTTACGTTTTGTAACTGCAGCAAACAGGAGGGCTTCTACATTTGGCCAAGCCCCCATTCTGATGCAGAAAAAACCCTGAGTGGATTTTGAGTCTCCACATCACTTCTCACCCTCTACACAATCGCTCTCATTAGGTTTGATACAGTGGTTCAGGTCAATAACCAATACTGTGATTTGAGATCAACGGATGCTCAACTGATGAGACTACATAGCAACCATCTATAAATACTGACTTGTATTGACACCACAAGCCACAAATAAACTAGATCAAGGCCATGGTAGAATAACTTTGGGGATATTAGGAGCTGTGTGAGTGTATATACACGTGTGGTTGCTCACTTCTCAGCAGCTTTGCAGATGGTACCGCAGGTGTCGGCCATGTCGTCGACCAAGATGGCCACGCGGTCCTTCACGTCACCGACCAGGACCATGCGGTCCACCTCGTTGGCCTTCTTCCTTTCCTTGTGGATGAGGGCAAACTCCACATTCAGGCGGTCAGCGATGGAGGTCACTCTGGATACAGGAATTTAAAACGAAGAGATATGAGAAATATGAGATATGCATGTCAGCGTCAGCTGAAATAGCATCTCATTCGCATGACCTCCAGAAGTCTAGCATAACTCATCTGGAAGATGGACAAGTACAAAGAAACTCCAATGAAAGGTTAAGGGAGAGATGAACAGGTCCAAACATTTCTGACTTTCCCCATAGCTTTTCCACATTGTTGAAGACCTCAGGACCAGCCGTATCTGGTTCATGTGACCCTGCCACATGGAATTGGTTATTACCGTTTGGCTCCTCCAGCGTCAGGGGACACAATGCAGCTGTTCTTCCACTCTGGAATGTTCTCCCGGATCCATTGGAGGACCGCGGGCTCTGCATACAGGTTGTCCACGGCGATGTCGAAGAATCCCTACAGAGATCAGAAAAAAAGTTTTAAACATTTCCCCTTTAACATGATAATATACAGCCTCTCCGATTAGCCTAATATTGAGCAAAAACAGAGAGTACTTCAGACTTCACTGCAATAACTTGGGATGAAACTGAAATTGATTAACTACTACTACTCGTTTCAATTCAATATAACTTAATTTAAATCGACAGGGAAAACTGCACCCTGCAATTGCATTGCTGTGATGTGTTGGACGCTGCCTACCTGGATCTGCGAGGCGTGGAGGTCCATTGTGATGATGTGGTCGGCGCCGGCTACAGACAGCATGTTGGCCACCAGCTTGGCTGAGATCGGAGCACGACTCTGGGACACAGAGGGAGTTACAGGCTCTTTCAAATGAAGCACACAATTTAATTATTCAGCGTGGCAACAGTTGTAGTACTACAGTAAAATGCCCTGGATTTAAATAACTAGTGAAGTCTAAATCCTCTGCTCCTCCACAAGGAACACAATCCTTGTTGGCTACAGGTTGTCACGTGTTCAACACAGACATCTTGGTCTTCTGTGGTTAATACACACAGCCCTCTGTAGCCAAATAGCAGCACAAGGTGACCGTAGAGATTCTGGTTTCAGGGGACAAATCACAACTCACAGGTTACTTTATTTACACACAAGTTCAACTCTGGCAAGACGCTTGTTTCAACATCTATTTTGTACTAGGTCACATTCCACAGTGCCATGAATGGATTTAACATGCCTCAGGGAAAAGACAACAGTGATAGGCCTACATGTGGAATTAAACATCCATCATTTGGTATAATCCAACATAGCCCGTCTAAATCCTTCTTGTATTGAACTTTGATTTACAAACACAAGTAAACCCTCTGTCTGAAATCTGTTATGTCCTGTTCTAGAACTTGTAGTTCCGAGTGTTTGTATAGGCTACAGATGTATTTCCCAACTTGTCCTCCAGTAACCCCTACAGCACACATTTTTGTTGTAGGCCCAGACAAGCACACCTGATGCAACTAATCATCAAGCCCTCAATGAGTTGAATCGGGGTTGCGACTAGATGGGATGCCCCTAATGTCAGAAGTTACTTTTCAAAGCAGGTTAGGAACATTGAAGGTTAGGAAAAGGGTTAGCTAAATTGCAACAATTCTTCAATGTGACCTCGAATATACAAGTTATGACATCACTGACATTAGCAGGATCCCTGCTAGACACGACCTTGAATCAGTTAAGTAAGCCCAGGGCTACAACAAAAATGTGTGCTGTTGGGGGTACACTGGAGGACTGGAGCAGGGAGACACTGGGCTACAGTATGCCACTACGTTAGAGGGGCCTTTGAGGTCTGGCATGTTACACATTCATGTTAGAAAACATAATAGGGCTCCCGAGTGGCGCAGCGGTCTAAGGCACTGCATCTCAGTGCAGTGCCTTACTAGTACCTGGTTCGAATCCAGGCTGTATCACATCCGGCCTGTGATTGGGAGTCCCATAGGGCAGTGCACAATTGGCCCAGCGTCGTCCGGGTTTGGCCGGAGTAGGCCGTCATTGTAAATAAGAATTTGTTCTCAAATGACTTGCCTAGTTAAATAAAGGTTAAATATGCTCCAAAATGTTAGAGATCTCGTGCTTAGGGTCTCATGATAGTAACTGGTGCTTGATACATTGTCTTTGGGTTGATGGAGAGAGAAAGAGGGAGAAACGGTGGAATATAGTATAGGCCTCAGAACAACTGTGGCTTGCTACATGAGGAAACTGTTACTTTATTACCTGGAACAGTGTGTGACAATCATTTACCAAATAAGCGGTGGTCTGTGAACTTTTTCTCCCCTCTTGGAATGCCTGACGTCAACTTTCATTTCAGTAACATTAGCACGAACTGTTAACCAGAATTAGGCCTAATTGTTGTCGGGTGATGAACCATGCTCTGATTCAAACCTACAGCTATATTTGGTAGATGCTGTATTTTTCGTAAGGTTGTTGTGTAGTAACACAGAAGTTATTGGATGACATTCACATTTGAAGAATCTCAAAGTAGCTACCCTTTGCCTTGATGACAGCTTTGTACACTCTTGGCATTCCCTCAACCAGCTTCACCTGGAATGCTTTTCCAACAGTCTTGAAGGAGCTCCCACATATGCTGAGCACTTGTTGGCTGCTTTTACTTCAATCTACGGTCCAACCCATCCCAAACCATATCAACTGGGTTGAGGTTGGGTGATTGTGGAGGCCAGGACATCTGATGCAGCACTCCATTACTCTCCCTGGTCAAATAGCCCTTACACAGCCTGGAGCTGTGTTGGGTCACTGTCTTGTAGAAAAAAAATATATAGTCCCACTAAGCGTAAACAAGATGGGATGGCATATTGCTGCAGAATGCTGTGGTAGCCATGCTGGTTAAGTGTGCCTTGAATTCTAAATAAATCAGTGTCACCAGCAAAGCACCCCCACACCACCTCCATGCTTCATGGTGGGAACAATACATGCAGAGATCATCTGTTCACCTACTCTGGGTCTCACAGAAACACAGTGGTTGGAACCAAAAACATAAAATTAGGGCAGATTTCCACTGGTCTAATGTCCATTGCTTGTGTTTCTTGGCCCAAGCAAGTCTCTTCTTAGTAGTGGTTTCTTTGCAGCAATTCGACCATGAAGGCCTGATTCATGCAGTCTCCTCTGAACAGTTGATGTTGAGATGTGTCTGTTGAACTCTGTGAAGCATTTATTCGGTCCTCATGAGAGCCAGTTTCATCATAGTGCCTGATGGTTTTTGCAACTACACTTAAAAACTTTCGAAGTTCGACATTTTCCGGATTGACTGACCTTCATATCTTAAAGTAACGATGGATTGTCGTTTCTGTTTGCTTATTTGAGCTGTTCTTGCCATAATATGGACTTGGTCTTTAATCAAATAGAGCTATCGCCTGTATACCACCCCTACCTTGTCACAACGCAACGGATGAAGGAAATCAATTCCACCATTTAACTTCTATCAAGGCACACCTGTTAATTGAAATTAACTCCAGGTGACTACCTCATGAAGCTGGTTGAGAGAATGCCAAGAGTGTGCAAACCTGTCATCAAGGCAAAGGGTGCCTACTTTGAAGAATCTCAAATATATTTTGATTTGTTTAACACTTTTCACTACATGATTCCATATGTTATTTCATAGTTTTGATGTCTTCACTACTATTCTACAATAGAAAATAGTACAAATAAAGAAAAACCCTTGAATGAGTAGGTGTGTCCAAACTTTTGACTGGTACTGTAAACATGCTACGTTTTGCACTACATACTGAACACCACACAGTGAATCATAGTAGTGATTTATTTGTGCCTGGGACCAGCCCGGCAGATAGGCTTACCTTGTCTTTTTTGTCCTGCCGGGCGTAGGGGAAGCAGGGGATGACGGCGGTGACGCGGGACGACGAGGCGATCTTGCACGCGTTGATCATGATCAGCAGCTCCATCAGATTGTCGTTGATCTCGCCGCAGCCGCTCTGCACAATGTAGACGTCCTCGCCGCGCACGCTCTCCCCGATCTCCACGCTGACCAAGAGAAGCGGCATTATTATTTAGTGTCATCTTAAGGAAAGGATGAGGATCATAATTCTTACCACCACCATGGAACCTCACACTCACCTCCACACTGAGGTAGAGAAGATCATCCCTTCCTCCTCATCACCCTGCTCGTATCGCTCTACGCCTATAGCTCCTATACCCTGACGGAGAAGGCTGATCATAATCTTCTCACCAAGGACCGTTATCAACTAGGCCATCTCCCCTCCCCCTACAAGGTATGCTTAGAAAAAAGGGCAACTGCTACTCACTCATGAAAGATACTGCACCAAGAATCACTTTCCAACAACACAGTATCATACCTGCACGCCAAAAGCGGAGGACTGATGGAGGTCTGGTGCAGTAAATTGGAGTGACCAGAACGAGCTTAACGTTGACTAACTAGCCTCACGTGAGAACTCTCATTTGAAAGTGCGTGTGGAAAAGCAGACTTCCGGGAATCAGTGTACACACACACACACACCATCTCTCCACAAGTTGCAGGCATCAAAACAAGTTAAAAAATAAACGTCTGAAACATTCCAGACAGGACAACCTCCTTTCCCTACCTCCGCTGGAGCCACGTGCTCACATCTGACCAAGAGAGGCAATTAACGCAACAGCCGGTCTACCTATCTGAACCACCCAGAAGAGGAGGCACGAGGGAATCTGTGTTCTAAGGGGAGAGCGTAAGCAAGATGTGAGGAGACACGAGACCCACCGCTACTGTACAGACTAGGACTGTCGCAGAGTATTAAAAAAAAAAAGTGATCGACCGAGAGTGTTCTTTCGACCAATCGATTGGTTTTTAAAACGTGTATTTTTCCATATATAGGCACACCCTAAGTTAATAAAATCAACAGTATGCACTGAGCTTGTCTGATGCTTTAAGCGCACTGTTTGATGAAATAATTAAGACACACAAGATAACCAGTTGAAAAACAAACTGTTTCTGACCACCCCTCCCCCCGCTGCTGTCCTTCGCAGATTCTGCCGCAACGCTCCTGAAGTTGCTGGTAATAGGCCTGGTTGTAACTATATTTGAGAAGCAAAAACGAAGAATTATGTTGTTTAACCTGCAAACCAACTCAACGGCATATTGAAGATCGTTTCAGAACCACGGACATCAACCGCAATCCAACGAGGGAGAAGGTGCTCACTAACGATTCAGTTCAGCACCTTGGAGAGCACTACTGCAGCAGCCACTGTCAAGCATTTAAAACTGGCCAATGTTTTAGCATGAAAATAGAAAAACTAAGTAGACTAATTTACTGTTTTCAAACGGTATGTCATATTCGTTGTCGAACTATGGTAATCAAACTGCTGTTTGCAGAGTTTACATGACACTTTTGGCATCAATCCCTTACTACAACTAAATGCTGCCATACTGCAAACTTTAACATTTTGTCTTAAGTAGGCCTAAGAAGAGTATCAAGTATTTACCGTGTGTACCGGTAGATAAGTCTTAAGCTACAATTAGGCTCCTGAATCAGTCTGAATGTGCCATCCCCGCGGCCTAGTCACTAGCTAGCACAATATGCTAACGTTAGCGAGCTAGCAAAACATTTGGCTATAGGATGGCACTGGCAGCATGGGATTATGGAGAGTGCATTCAATTGTTTATTTGTCATCTTGCTACGTAGTTATCTAGCTGTGGGACACTGCACTAACTCAGCAGCTAACACAGGCAGCTGTATCATGGAAACTAGCTAATCTATTGTCTCTAACATTATTAGCTACAGTGGTTAGCTAGCTTAGAGAAGTATTTACTGTTGTGTGCATTCCGTCTGTGCACTTAGCTAGCTACCATCCCATAGCCTACATTGCACATGAAGTAGAGGTCAACCGATTAATTAGGGCCATTTTCAAGTTTTCATAATCGGCAATCGTCATTTTTGGACGCCGATTATGGCCGATTACATTGCACTCCACAAGGAGACTGCGTGGCAGGCTGACCACCTGTTATGCGAGTGCAGCAAGGAGCCAAGGTAAGTTGCTAGCTAGCATTAACCTTATCTTATAAAAAACAAATCAAACTACACATGGTTGATATTACTAGTTTAACTAGTTTGTCCTGCGGCAAATAATTAATGTGGTGCCTGTTAAATTTATCATCGAATCACAGTCTACTTCGCCAAACGGGTGATGATTTAACAAGTGCATTCGCAAAAAAAGCAGCGTCGTTGCACCAATGTACCTAACCATAAACATCAATGCCTTTCTTAAAATAAATACACAAGTATATATTTTTTTTAACCTGCATATTTAGTTAAAATATATTCATGTTAGCAGGCAATATTAACTAGGGAAATTGTGTCACTTCTCTTGCGTTCTGTGCAAGCAGAGTCAGGGTATATGCAGCAGTTTGGCCTGCCTGGCGTGTTGCGAACTGTGTGAAGACCATTTTTTCAGAACAAAGACCGTTAATAATTTGCCAGAATTTCACATAATTATGACATAACATTGAAGGTTGTGCAATGTAACATCAATATTTAGACTTATGAATGCCACCGTTCCGTAATTCACTGAAAGAATAAACTTTTTGTTTGAGATGATAGTTTCCGGATTTGACCATATTAATGACCTACGGCTCGTATTTCTGTGTTTATTATATTATAATTAAGTCTATGATTTTATATTTGATAGAGCAGTCTGACTGAGCGGTGGTAGGCAGCAGCAGGCTCGTAAGCATTCATTCAAACAGCACTTTCCTGCGTTTGCCAGCAGCTCTTCGCAATGCTTGAAGCACAGCGCTGTTTATGACTTCAAGTCTATCAACTCCTGAGATGAGGCTGGCAATACTATAGTGCCTATTAGAACATCCAATAGTCAAAGGTACATGAAATACAAACGGTACATGAAATACAAACGGTACATGAAATACAAACGGTACATGAAATACAAACGGTACATGAAATACAAACGGTATTGAGAGAAATAGTCCTGTAATTCCTATAAACTACAACATAAAACTGGAACCACCAGCTTTCATATGTTCTTCATATGTTCTCATGTTCTGAGCAAATAACTTGAACTTTTACTTTCTTCTCCAACACTGTTTTTGCATTATTTAAACCAAATTGAACATGTTTCATTATATATTTGAGATTAAATACATTTTTATGTATCTATTATATTACGTTAAAATAAAAAAGTTATCATTCAGTATTGTTGTAATTGTCATTATTACAAATATATATATATATATATATATATATATATATATATATATATATATAAAAATAATTAATAATAACAAATTTAAAAAAAAATGTAAAAAAACAATAGCCTGATTAATCGGCATTGGCTTTTTTGGTCCTCCAATAATCGGTATCAGTATTGAAAAATCATAATCGGCCAACCTCTAATATGAAGTGTGACTGGCTCATCCATGGATGTAAGGAGAAAATGCCCTTGTTTTTTTTCTTTTTTGTTAGCTCCCACGCGGGGGTTTGTGCTCTCTGATTGGCTCAAAGTTAAATTGAGTGTCACTGACGAGCATTGCGATTCTACAAGTAGAATGAGTAGGTTCGTCGTTACAGGTTCTGTTTTTGTTCTTGCAAGAGAAGGGACGGCCTCCCACTGTGTTAAGTACCTATCGGCAGTGAGATTCTCGGTGTGTTTCATACTTTTTATTTATTTAACTAGGCAAGTCCGTCAAGAACAAATTCTTATTTACAATGACGGCCTCCTGCGGGGGCTGGGATGAAAAAAAATATATGACAACACATATCACGACAAGAGACAACACAACATAGAGAGACCTATGACAACACAGCATGGTAGCAACACAACAGCAACACAACATGGTAGCAACACAAAACATGGTACAAACATTGGGCACAGACAACAGCACCAAGGGCAAGGTAAAGACGACAATACATCACGCGAAGCAGTCACAACTGTCAGTAAGAGTGCCCATGATTGAGTGAAGAGATGGAGATAGAACTGTCCAGTTTGAGTGTTTGTTGCAGCTTGTCCCAGTCGCTAGCTGCAGCGAGCTGAAAATACGAGCGACCGAGGCGATGTGTCCTATAAGGAGCATTGGTGGCAAACCTGATGGCCGAATGGTAAAGAATATCAAGCCGCTCGAGAGCACCCTTACCTGCCGATCTATAAAATCACATCTTTGTAATCTAGCATGGGTAGGACGGTTATCTGAATCAGGGTTAGTTTGGCAGCTGGGGGAAAGAGGGGCGATTACAATAAAGGAAACCATGTCCAGATTTAACCTAAGCTTTGCTATGTGCTGAGCGAAGGACAGTGTACCGTCTAGCCTTACTCCCAAGTACTTGTATGAGGTGACTACCTCAAGCGCTAAACCCTCAGAGGCAGTAATCACACCGGTTGGGAGAGGGGCATTCTTCTTACCAAACCACATGACCTTTGTTTTGGAGGTGTTCAGAACAAGGTTAGAGGCAGAGAAAGCTTTGGTGTAGAGCATTTAACACAAAATCCAGGTATAATATAGCTGACAAAAAAAACACTATTGCACATAGGGGACAAAGTAATGTAGCTAGGCTAAATCAATAGGAGACCTTAGCTCACCTTGGTTCATGGGGCAGTGCAGTGAACTCACTCACACCCATTGCATCATATTGCAAGTATTGTAACGTCTACATGCACCAGCGCAGGTTTATGTAGTAGTTACCATCTCTACTGAACAATTAGGTCAGCTTGCTTACTGGCTGGAAATGAACCTAGATTAAGTGCATGACATCATTTAGGCTAAAATGGAACTGAGGGTGGCAGCAGGGCAAACAATTATAGGAATAAATCAGATAAGAAAAATGTATAAATGAAAAACATATATTTTATATTTGAGTCATTTTAGCATAGGCTCATATACAGAGCAACTTACAGGTGCAATTAGGGTTAAGTGCATGACATAATGTAGGCGGAGATGGAACCAGGGGTGGCAGCAGGGCAAACAACTATAGGAACAATTCGGATTAAAAAAAAACACATACTTTTTTTTTTTTTTTTTTTACATTTTAGCAGAGGCTCTTATACAGAGCGAGGTACAAAGGTACAATTAGGGCACATCGACCGATTTTTCACTTAGTCGGTTAGGGGATTCAAACAGCCGGCTTTTGGTTGCTGGCCCAACCCTCTTACCCACTAGGCTACCTGCACAGATCACTCAGTTCTTTTCATTACATTTTGTAGCTGCAACGTTTCAAGACCTTTGCATACTGAACGTGGCCTTGTTCTCTGTTGCTGCAGTAGTTGGTTCTGTTTACACGAACTGTTGGCTATTATCAAGTCACGTGAGTCTTTTCGCAAACTAGCTAGCATGTTGTATCTTTCAAAGTTACGACTCAACAATGAACACCAGCATGCGCAACCATGGGATTACATAACTACATATAACTAACTAGCCAATTTAGGGATTGATCTAATAACGTCAGCAAGGTAGCGTTATTCAGTGACGTTCGCATAGTTGGCAAACTTACTACTCCTGCGCACATGTGATTGCATGACCCAGGCTGCAGTAAGTTAACGTCCAGCACCAGCGAGCTTGCTAGGCTAACGCAGCTGGTAAGTTAGCTAATCATGCACCTATCTAAAGACAGACGAGAAATGCGTAAAAAATAAACCTACCATGTTTCTTGGTTGGAGAATTTCTTCGTTATCACTTTCCCCAATTCCAGTCCGAGGCGATCAGCCACTTTTTGTGACAGGTCTTGGTGGGAGCTCCCGCTGAAAAGCACGATGTTCGGCATGTCCTAAATTTTTCTGTGCAATTTGGTTATGCGAGTAGGAGATTTTGGATGCAACAATTATCCCTCAAGGGGCAAGTTAGCTAACAAGTTAACTTATTATCGCTGTAGCCCACGCATAGCAGATCAGCACGAGAGGAGACCTAAAACTGAAAAGGAAGTGAGAATCGTGTTTGCATGGTAGAGCGGAAGTGCCGCTTCCTAATTCTTCTTCTTCTTATTTGGGATTGTTTTGGCGGCTCGCATCCGATTTCAGGTGCATGCACTGCCACCTACTGTACTGGAGTATGAGGCTATTCACGGCGTACCTACCTAAAATTATTTGTGATACAGTTGGGGAAAAGGAACAATTATCTTACCAACTATTAGCCCTCAATAAAATGATAAAGAAACACCACCTTATTCCACTATTTACCCTATCTAATCCTACTCAACACCCCCTGCAACCTTGCAAACCCAAGTATTTCTCTGCGGCTGCCATCCTCTTCCTCATTGGACAAAATCGATGCCTTTCTTCGTAGGTGGGTTTTTTCTGCGATTGGCATCTGACGTTATGGTTCATGCTATTTGGAAGACCAAACTCCATCCCACCAAAACAGGCTGACATTTCAGGCGGTCTTTTCAAACAGCTTTTACACTAAAATGACATTATCATAATTTTCACAAATTCACAGTATTATTCCAACCTCATACTGTGGAAATATATATAAAACCGTGAAAAAAAGTGTTTTGTCTGCACTGGGCCTTAAAAAAAAAGAATGTATTTGCTTGTCCTGCCACACATACATCAGGCCTACTATGACTGACTAACGCCTCAATCACACCGACAGCGTCATCGCATTTTGGTACACCAGAAGTACATTAAATTCCAAGTAACGCTGCGTTTGCCTTGCAGCTGCATTTGCAGTGCGTTCTGTGTGGTGCATATGTTGGATTTATCAAACGTGTGCGTCAAACTGTATGCGTAGACGGCTTGACAGAAATAGTAGCAGAAGGTGAGTGTTGAACTTTTGCTGCACACATATCCAGATGATGACACTATTGGTGTGATCAAGGCATAATAGTTACATGTACTGTTGGTTTGAAAAGCACATTGGCCAGAGAGTCGGAAAGGAATGGTCCCTTACAGATTGTGGTCTTTCAAAATGTCCTCACAGCCCCCCCCCCCCTTTACCCTTTAAGGCCTTTGGATCTGTGTGTTTTAACTTAATTTAACTCTGAGATTGTAGTCAGATGATACCTCAAGTGCCTCTTTTATCCACACACAGAAACCTTTGTCAACGCCTTGGTGATACACTCCCTCTTACTATGCTCACATGAGAAGCATCACGCTAGGAAAGAAGGGCCTCCTGTTCACTTGAAATTAATAGATTGTTTTATGTCCAAATGAATAAGACGTCATTTGGAATAAAACATTTTCATGTTCAAAATGGCATTAGCATTTTATTTGTCGATAGAGAAAGCTACTAGGCCTAGGGTGTAGAAAAATGAGGCAGTGCACAAGTTCTTCTAAAAGATATTAGTGGAGCAAATTAGATAGCAAGTGAAGACACACCATGACCCTCAGATATGTAAAACATTTTAATGGGTCAGAGAAGCTGAAAAAATATTGAGTGGATTTTTATGTTTCTGGTCGGAGAAATAAAATGCAATCGGATACATAGATGTTGAAGGACAGCATTTAGTCCAGAGAGGATCATATTAAAACACATACAATGAATGTAATGTAAAATGTAAAAAATGATGAAACATTACACACTGCCTGATCGACTTAAAAGCTCTTTAATAAGATACTTGCCTACATATTTGATGTATTTTCAGTATAGTTTTATGCCCTCTGTATTTTTTATTTATTTTTTTAAACCATGTCAAAATCATTTAGAAATAAGGAGTGTGAAGTGCAGTGATATTTCAGTGCTCTGGTACATCAATCCTCTCCACACTGCAACCTAGAACTGCATCATCAATATCCCATTAAAGAGTACATGTCTTCCCAATGACCTCTCAAAATGTCTATAGCAATTTATATATTCATATAGTGTATCATATGTACTGTATGTACATTATATACATAGACAATAAATTGTACACAAGAAGAAGGGTGTCTATAATACCATCAGTTCTTATTACAAAGGCCTGGTCTTGTATGGCTTTGTATAATGTACATAACACTAAAAGACGTTGCTGTCGGCTGGACGTCCTACTACTTGCTAAGCAGCGTTTTGATGGAGCGGGTGAGTGCGTTGGCGATGGCTGACATGGTGCTGGAGTGGCGGACCAGGGCATTGACGCTGTGGTCGCTGGGCGCTCCGATGGACGCCGCCTCGGCTGCGCGCAGCAGGCAGATGTAGTTCATGACCAGCTCGTCCACCTTGGCCACCACCTCCCTCTGCTGTTGGGCAGCTGATGCCCTCAGGCCCCTCACCAGGCACATGCAGGCCTCAGACAGGCAGCACAGCACCTGGAAACTGCAGGTGATGGCCAGCAGCATCTCCTCTGGGCTGCCGTGGGCCTGGGCCATTCTGCGACATGCCCGCCCCAGCTCTTTAGACTCGATGGACAGCAGCTGCTTGTATTGGGACAGGTCTGCTGTGATCTGTGGCACCTGGCCGCTGCGGTCCCCCCTGCCTACGCTTGAGCGCACTAGGGCGATGAGCTCGCTGGCGTCGCGGCGTACGTCCGAGAAGCCAACGGGGAAGACGTACATGCGGTCTTTGAGCGTGTTAATGCGCGACAGCCGGTCGCTGAAGCTCATGTTGGTCAGGACCTCGCTGTAGAGCTGGTCGCCTGCTGCGTCCGTGGCCGGGCCGTAGATAGACGCTGCTTCCTCCATTTCCCTGCCACGGCAGCGCCTGGACCTCTCGCCCCTCTCACCCCCCTCTACCTCATCCTCCTCTGCCTGGCTCTTCCTCTTGAAGAAGCAGTAGCTGAAGGGACCGTGGCACCTCCAGGGGCTGCCCGAGTCCAGCTTCTGCGAGCCCTTCATGTGCTTGGCGTCCTTCTGCAGGGGGAACATCACTGAGGCCCTCCGGCTGTCTCTGCCCTCAGCCGACCAGCACGTGGACGCTACTGAGCCCTGCGAGTAGCTCTTCGACAGCCTCTTCCTCGTGGGTCTCCTCTGTAGTTTGGGGTCAACTGGTCCTTGCTGGCACTTGGTTCTGCCTTTGTCGAAGAGCACCTCCATACTCCCGGAGCCCGCAGTTACATTACTGGTGCTCCGTCTGAGCTCCCTGCCCCGCTGCAGGCTGTTGATGCTGGGCTCCCTGCCCAGGTGGAGGCTGTTGGTGCTGGGCTCCCTGTCCCGCTGCAGGCTGTTTGTGCTGAGCTCCCTGCCCAGGTGGAGGCTGTTTATGCTGGGCTCCCTGCCCAGATGGAGGCTGTTGATGCTGGGCTCCCTGTCTCGCTGCAGGCTGTTGGTGCTGGGTTCCCTGCCCAAGTGGAGGCTGTTCATACTGGAGTCCCTGGCCCTCTGGAGGCTGTTCATATTGGGCTCGCACTGGTGGTGGAGGCTGGCTGTGACTGACTGGATGTGGTTTTGTCTGTATGTGACGGTGGACTCCTGCTTTGGCACAGTGGAGTTGTGGGTGCTCATGTTGGCTGGTAGGGGAGGTGGAGGAGGTGGTGGTGGAGGAGGAGGGGGCGGAGCCGTGGCACAGGCTCTGGCCTGCTTAGTGAAAGCTGATGGGTGATCTCCTGCTTCCGCTCCCAGTGACGTCCCCAGCTGCTCTGTGCGAGCTACACTAGGGGCAGTAGAAAAACAGAGATAATCGTTAGGAGCCTGTCGGATGGCATGCTTTGTCCTGCAGTCAGATCTGAGCCAGTCCTCCGGGCCACAGATGCTGGCACCGCTTTGGAACATCACACTCCGCGCCCTGGAGGGGGGCCTGTGGACCATGCCCCCACCCCCGCCCCCTCCATGGATGCTGTCCCTCAGGGACAGGAACCGCTCGACCTCAGGGTCGATGGCGCCCCTCTCTAACTCACTCTCGAGACCCGAAAAGGAGCTCCTCCTCTCTGTGCCACTGGGCCTTACTTCAAGACTGTCAGCGGGTCTCTGAGCATGCAAGTCAGGATTGCTCTTCAACTTAGCGGGCAGGGTGGCGGAGTGATACGGCCGGGGGCCTTTGTCACCCCGTGAGTTGGCTGCATTGGGGTTCACTAGACTCGGGCTGAGGAAGGGTGAAGAGGACGAGGGGGGCATGCAGGGATAGCGGTGAATGGTGTTCCCTTTACTCCTAACCATCTCTATCAGTTGGGGATTACTGGTAATATATCTCCTAGTGTCCTTCCTGACTCCCCCTCCCAGGCCTGCACTGTGCAACCTGCCTCCCTTGTGCATCTGGCTCACTGTCAGGTAGTTAATGAGCTGCCTATAGGACTCGTTCCCTTCCTTGGTGTTAGCACCCCTTACACAGGCTGTCTTGGCATGCAGATCATTTTGAAGGTTACTCCTTCTAGCTGTACTACCTGTGGTTTCTTTCATCTTGGCCGACCGGAGGGAACCCTCTCTGCTGGTGTCTGACCCAGGAGGGTGTATGTTGGGCAGCATCTTCCGCAGGAGTGTGGGGTCTGCTTGGGGGTGGAGGTCCCTGCCCCCAGGGATCTGGCCCGGGGTGCCATGGGGAGCCTTGTCCTCGTAGGTGAAAACCCTGAGGGACGTGGAAGATTCGGAGAGCGGGTGGTGGTTGCCGTCGGGGGCACAGAGGGGCGAATCCGTTGGGGTGCCACAGGCGCTGCTCCCCGTGCTGCAGCCCGCGTCCAGTGATGAGCACTGGGAGCCCTGCAGGGAGTTGTGAGCCTCGCTCTGAAGGGACGAGATCCGTTTGGCTAGGTGGTACTCACACAGCCGGGCAACCCCTTGCCTCACTTGCTGCAGCTGCTCCCCTGGGGCATCTCCCTGTCCACCGGGGGGGTCCCGGGGCTTCTTGGTAGGGGAGGAGGGGAAGGGACCTGCCGCTCCCCCCAGGTACTCTTCCTCCTGGCCGCCCATCGCCCCAGTGTCCCCCACTGCAGCCTCCCCCGGTTCCTCCTCAGGCTCTGTCCGTTCAGGGTGTGGGGGAGGGGGGCGCGGCAGCCTGCGGTGACTCCTTGGCAGGCTGTTCACCGCCAGGTTCTCCGCCATGATGGAGATGGAATTCTCTGGTAGAGGAAGAGGCGGCCTTCTCTGCAGCCTCTCGCAGAACGAGGTACGCTCCACATCCAGCTGGCTTCCCCTGTGGCCGTCTCTGGTACTGAACGTGTTGAACTTCCCGTTGGTGTCGGCCAACTTTTTTAGCCATTTCCCTCCCACAACCCCGGAGTTGGGTCGCTTGCTGAAGCCGGAGGAGAGGTTAGTCAGAAAATCAGTGGTTTCTGGATCCAGCTCTATGTCATCTGGATGGAGGGTCTGTTTAGGGAGCGTGGTGGACGACGACGGCCCGCCGTCTCGATGGTGGGAGGGGCTGTGGGATTTCTTTTGGGTGGCCACTCTGGGCGAGATGGGGAAGTCTGTCTTTTCCTCCGTCAGAGGCTGGTAGCCTTCGGAGGTGGCGATAAGGAGGCGCCTGTGGTTCTCGTGGATGAGTTTGTGGGCAGCGGCCTGCTCCGTGGCCTCGGTCATCTCTGAGGAGTTGGTCTCATTGCCTGAATCAGAGGAAGACTCAGGACTGAAAGCTCGAGACATTTGCACACCTATGTGAGCCAGGGAGAAAAAATATATAATTTGAGCTTCTTTCAACATTGTCTACATGAAATTAATACAATTCTATTATATCACTTTTAACAAAGTTCAACATATAGTTTGAAGAAATCCTAATTTGGGCCAAGTCTGATCACAAAGCACAACAGTGAACACTGAAAAACCAAAACTAGAGCGAGGCCATGACACTGTATGCACAACAGCTGTAAACTATAGGCCTAAGTGATGTTGGCATAATGATGGTAGTAGTAAAGACCTGGGTTACTGTTGGGCTGTGGTCGCTGTGGGCGTGGTGGGTGTGGTGGGTGTGGCCTCTCCTCGGACACGGTCAGGGCTTCCAGTGCCTGCAGGGTTGTTACCATGGCATCCTCCAGCCTCCTTTCCCTGCCGCTCCCCTCATCATGCGACCCCGTGGGGACAGCGTCGATCAGCGACACGGGCATGTCATTGTTGTCGGCATTGGCCAAAGGGCGACCCTCGGGACTCTCCTCATCAGAACTGTCTCTGAACCCCGGGGGCGGGGCGGCGATGGCGAGATTTAGCGAATGGAGGACGCTGTCGGTATCATCATCGTCATCATCGCCCCCCTCGGGGGGAGGAAGTGAGGTCAGGTCGATGATGTCATCGCTGGAGCCAGAGAGGGTGAGGATCGTGGCTTTGCTCGCAGCCGTCATGCCGCCCCCTCCACCCTCCCCCCCTCCCGTCCCGGTAGAGTCTTCCTCACAGCTGGCATCGTCCTCATCCTCGGCGTCGTCCGTGGTGTCTGCATAACAAAGGTCCCTTAGCAGCGGTTCCTCCACCAGCTCCTCGCCGATGTTGCTGTAGACCACATGCGGCCTGCCGTCGGCGAATTGGAAGGGCACGGCCACCTGGGTCCTAAAGTCCCCCGTGTTGTTGACGTTGTTGTGCAAGTAAGCTATGGGCCTGTGCTCGGGCACCTCGGGACTCTCATCCATCAGGCGCTCGTAGCCAAAGTTCTGGGTGTTCACAGTGTTCAAAGGGGGGTCTCCGAAGATGAAGGAGACCTTGGCGCTCCGGGGGGAGTCTTGGGGTTTGTTTCTGGCGGGGGGGAGAGGCGGGGGCTGGGGACTCCTCCGCCCCTCCGACGGCCTCTCGTTCTGCTGCAGGGTTAGGGTATGGTGTTGGGGCTCGGGGATGTAGGGAGAGATGTTGTTCTCTCTCCCTCCATTGTTAGAGAAGTCCATGTCACTGCTGTAACGCTCGTCCTGGCCGGCAGCATTGGGGTTCTCACAGTTGCCTAACGAAGTGCTGTACGGCCACTCCAGAAGATTGTCCTGATCTGTTGTTTAATAGAAGAACTCACTTCAACAATTTGACAAAATACTGGATATAATAGACATGTATACAGAAGCGCGCACACACACACACACACACACACACACACACACACACACACACACACACACACACACACACACACACACACACACACACACACACACACACACACACACACACACACACACCGCATAGTACTAGGTTGACCAACCCATTTCTTCAGCGATGCTGTTGCAGTGGGCCATGTTGAAGATAGATCTCCTAGAGTCCACTAGGAGTCGATAGTACCCTGCTGTCAGACACGCCAGGTTCATGGCATCACTAGACTCCATTATCAACGTGATGGGCTACAGATCAAACATAAAGAAATAAAAACATTACAGAACACAAGGATGTGGTCTTGCAAAAATAGTTTTTTCTACTTATTAGCATGCTAATATTGACCAGGGCATGATGCCTTATGGGTATCTGTAGATTTTTAGGGAAAGGGGATACTTAGTCAGTTGCGCAACTGAATGCATTCAACCAAAATGTTTCTTCCGCATTTAAACCAACTCCTCTGAATCAGAGAGGTTCGGGGGGCTGCCTTAATCGACGTCATCTGCGCCCAGTTGTTGTTTGGGGTTAACTGCCTTGCTCAAGGGCAGAACAGCAGATTTTTCCACCTTGCCGGCTCGGGATTCGAATGAGCAACCTTTCGGTTACTGGTCCAATGCTATTAACTGCTAGTCTACCTGCCGCCCAAGCCTCAAGCCACTCACTTAACAGTGCCAACTCGACACCTCAGGCCCCACTCCTTACCCTGACATCCATGACGTGTAGCTCCACGCGGACGTTGATATCATCCTCTGTGAGGATCTCGATGCGGTTCACGTGGCTGAAGTCTGCCAGCAGGGCCATCAGGTTGGTCTTGGCGTTGATCACGTGACTGATGCCGTACCTGGGCCCCACTAGCAAGGTCACCTCTGTCTGCTTCTCCCCTTGCTGTGAGGGTGTGTGTTGGGTGTGAGGGTGTGTGTGTGTGTGTGTGTGTGTTGGGGTTGAATAAGGGTGTGTATTTGTGTGTGTGTGTGTGTGTGTGTGTGTGTGTGTGTGTGTGTGTGTGTGTGTGTGTGTGTGTGTGTGTATAAAAGAGAGAATGCAGGATATGGATTTGGAACAATATCTATATGGATACGGGTTGATTTTCTATTTGACTAATGGCTGAAATAGGGAAAGCTACAACTAGTGGTCTTACCAAAAGTATGGATTTGAACACTCTCCCTCCATACAACCTCAGCTCACTGAGATACTTCAAGTAGTGCACTTTAGCCTGCAATGCAGTCAACTGCAGGAAAAAAAAGCCAGAGGAAAACATCTCGAGGTTAACAAAAATACACCAACGGTTTATGGCTTTGACTGTATCCTCAGTCTCAAATACACAAATGACATCATAATTGAGTATGAAGCAAAAAAAAGAAAGCAAACAGAGACAGCTACAGCTGCCAGAGAGAGAGAGAGAGAGAGAGAGAGAGAGAGAGAGAGAGAGAGAGAGAGAGAGAGAGAGAGAGAGAGAGAGAGAGAGAGAGAGAGAGAGAGAGAGAGAGAGAGAGAGAGAGAGAGAGAGAGAGAGAGAGAGAGACAGAGACAGAGACAGAGACAGAGACAGAGACAGAGACAGAGAGTGTGTGTGTGTTATGGGGTTGGGGAGAGGCTGCGACGATGGAATCCGTGACGATGGAATCCGTACTGTACCTTTTTTCCTGGAGGCACTAGGTTCTGATTGGTTTTGAGGATGTGCGTCAGTGCTTTCTTGATGTTCTTCTCCTTCATGCTGGTCATCACTGCTGGTGGGATGAAAAGGGCCAGACCCCACTCCTTTCTGGAAATTAAGAAGGCATTTGATATTCAAGGGCGTGGAAATAATGCAAATTAGTGTTCACCTTTTTATCAATGCTTATTATGCACCTGTACAAAGACTCCTTTTGAGCAGCTCCGTCGCCCATGTGTCAGTGTAAAACAACAACAGTAAGAAGCTGGACTTACTGGATGTATTTGAGCGAGACCTTCTGCATCTGCCTGGTCGTCATAGTGAGGACGTACATCTGCAGAGCGGCTAATCGTAGCGCGGCGTCGTACTTCAGCTCCGAGCCAAAGCGCTCCAGAACCACATCGTTACAGCTCTACGGAAGACCAGGAGGGACAGTTAGAACCAGTGGACGACTCAAAGCCATTCAAAATTGATACATTTTGTTCTATTTACAAGTAGAGGAAGGCCAAGCTAGAAACCGACATTGTTGTCATTAACATAGAAGCAATATTGCTTTGAATAGTCAATCCCAAGAGAACAGCAAATATTATGATGTTTTGAGTGAGCCTAAAACCTTGGACAACCAACCAATTTTGGATGGGAAACTTGAACTTGATATGCATTAATCAAAAGGCCATTATTGACATGTTTTGGTCTCAATGCTTGTTAGACAAGTTCACCTGAGAATACAGGAATGCGGTCTTGTGTCATGCTCCACTATGATTGGGCCAGATCTCCTGTGGTGCTCTCACCTGAACGTAGAGGTATTCAAATGCCACGGCATCCCGTCGGAGCAGATCCACCGGGTCCTTGAGGACGAAGCTGATTCTGAAGAAACATTTCATCTTATCAGACCCCGGCCTCTGTGTCACCTGAAACGAAAAAGAGGACGAGAGAATGTAAGAAAAGCAGGGGGGAAAGTGTGAAAGAGAAAATGTTAAAATGTTTCCCTGCGCTGTAAATGTATACTGATTTGACACATCAAAACAGAAAACATAATATGCAAGGTCCCTCAAGGTGCTAGGTATGATGTCAGACTTCCTAAAATGGTCAGGTAAATTCATTCCTAAGGACATAATGGGATGGTAAGGTCTGTGCTAAGGACAGGGTGAGTCATTGTTGCAAATACAAGTCAGGCAAATTTACATCCATTGGACAGGTTCTTGGCCTCTGTCAAGGGACAGGAATTCATTAAGACACGCAGAGGGAGATATACTGTAAGTGCTACACTGGTCAGTAGTTTGCCCTCGTTCCCTATTTCCTTCAAAGGTACACTCTTAGAAAAAAGGGTTCCGAAAGGGTGCTTCGTCTGGCCCCATAGGAAAACCCTTTTTGGTTCCAGGTAGAACCTTTTTGGGGTCCATGTAGGAGCCTCTGATTTTTTAAGTCATTGAGATGTCAATATACACGCTAAGAGAAGTCATTTCTCTCTCCTGTGTGGATTCTCTAATGACTTTTAAGTGACTGTTATGAGTAATATGTTTACCCACAAACATAAACCCCAAAAGGGTTCTACCTGGAACCAAAAAGGGTTCTTCAAAGGGTTCTCCTATGGGGATGGCCGAAGAGTCCTTTTTAAGTTCTAGATAACACCTTTTTTTTCCTAAGAGTGTACCGTCTTGAGCATTGAGTTTACAGATTTCAGCCCCTTACAAAAATCATAACAAAACCTATTACATAACTCTTTTCATCCTTGAAAATAATAATAATTTGTTATTCATCGGTTATTTCCATTATTGATTATCATCACAGGGCTGTCTATGCAGGATGAGGGTGATGCATATTATAATACCCTCACTATGATCGCAGTACACTTTCATTAAAACATTGAAAGCAGAGGCGCACTGCTGTGCCAGACTTGATAAATCATGCTGTGTTCTTCAGTCGCTCTATGAATACTGAGCAGGAAGTGTTTGTGTACGTCCCAAATGGCACCCTATTCCCTAGGTCACTACTTTTGACCAGCGCTCTATGGGATGCTCTATGGGCCCTGGTCAAAAGTAGTGACCTATAAAGGGAATAGGGTGCCATTTGGGATGTGTACTTTGTCTCAGCTAGAAGCTTGGAGTGTGATTGTGGTGTAGTGCTGGAATAGAATTGCCTCTTATCTATAGGACACTAAGTGAAGAGGTCGAGGTGGGAGTGCTTTAAGGAAGCAGAATGGGATCACTAGGGTGACTCTGGGCTAGCAACATATGAATGACTTTCATTCTCTCTGGGATGTTGATAACCTGCACTTGTAGCTAGAGAGCTCCATACTGAGACCTATCCTCCTGATATGGCCAAGGGGTGTCTAGTTCAGTTACATTTATGATTCTCTTTCTTACACTCTTTTTCAAATTATTAAAGGACTTTATAAATTGATTGATTCATTGATTGATCTCTGTCATGAATTGCCCTCTGAGCCAGGTATACCTTACATAAGAGGTTGCTTGACCTCAATGGGACTTCCTGGATAAGTAAAGGTCAAACCAATGACTTTGCGTTAGCATGCCTACAGTAATTCCTACCTGAGTTAGCATCTCCTGCTCATGCAAGAGTAGCAGCTTGCTACCCGATCCCTCCGTCCGCTGCTCCAGCATCAGGGAGAAGTGCTCAATGCACTTGATGGACAGCTTCTCTTGTAGGGTCATGATAACATCCTATCACACCATAACCAAAGGTCAATTTCAATGTCTTAATACCAAATGATTAAAAAAATAAACAAGACTATCTTTTATTTGTATTCTCGTTTTCTGCCCCCATGTAGCTAAGATGGATAGAATGCATTTGCATTTCAAGTCAAGGTTGAGTCCCCACGCCATATTCCATTAATTTCCTCCCATTTCGCCACAGTAATTATGGAAACAGGGGCACTCTAACCCCCCCCCCCCCCCCCCCCCCCCCTCTCCCCAAAGTGTCACGCACACCTTGATGGATGTGCTGCAGTCGAACCGAAACGACTTGGTCTGCCCGTTCTCCAGGTACACCTTCAGAACGTTCTGCATGAAGAGGAGAGAGTTGTCCTTGACTGTGTTCTGGGTGGAAAGGAGACACAGAAGAATGACACACAAGGCATACAGTAGCCTACATGAAGAGGACAGAGTTGTCCTTCACTGTGTCCTAGGTGGAAGCAGGACATAAAAGACCTCCAGTATAAATGAATGAACTTATATTTCTTGCTAGCATTGTTGACCTGTCTGGATGTACTCAGATTAACAAGTGTATACCAACACAGAAAGTATTCAGACCCCTTGACTTCTTCCACATTTTGTTACAGACTTATTCTAAAATTTATTATAGTTTTTTTCCCGCCCTCATCCAGCTACACACAATACCCCATAATGACAAAGCAAAAACGTTTATTTTTTATTTTTTAGAAATGTTAGCAAATATCACATTTACATAAGTATTCAGACCCTTTACTCAGTACTTTGTTGAAGCACCTTTGGCAGCGATTACAGCCTCAAGTCTTCTTGGGTATGATCGCTAAAGTCGCTAGACTTTATCCTGCTAACTGTTCCAAATGTCCGAACTGAATTTGGTAAAAGGTCTTTTATGTACTCTGCGCCATCGTCTTGGAACACCTTACAAAATAATTTTAAACTGGAAGAACTTGTCCCGATTGGTGTTTTTAAATCACTGATGAAGGATTTTGAGGCTGATTCCCTGACCTGTCAATGTTTTTAATTTGCTGTTTTTGATATTGTTATACTCTTGTGAATTCAATGGTTTTTACTAGATTACTTGTAGTTTTTCATGTTGTCTGTCTGTAATTTTTGTAATGACTTGGTGCTGCCTATCTTGGCCAGGACGCTCTTGAAAAAGAGATTTTAAATCTCAAAGAGCCCTTCCTGGTTAAATAAAGGTTAAATAAATAAAATAAAAAATTATGCTACAATCTTGGCACACCTGTATTGGGGAGTTTCTCCCATTCTTCTCTGCAGATCCTCTCAAGCTCTGTCAGGGTGGATGGGGAGCGTCGCTGGGCAGCTATTTTCAGTTCTCTCCAGAAATGTTAGATCGGGCTCAAGTCCGGGCTCTGGCTGGGCCACTCCTGGCCACTCCAGTCTTGGCTGTGTGCTTGGAGTCGTTGTTCTGTTGGAAGGTGAACCTTCGCCCCAGTCTGAGGTCCTGAGCGCTCTGGAGCTTGTTTTCATCAAGGATCTCTCTGTACTTTGCTCCGTTCATCTTTCCCTTGATCCTGACTAGTCTCCTAGTCCCTGCGGCTGAAAAAAATCCCCACAGCATGATGCTAACCAGCATACTTGTCACGTATACTCCCTCTCCGGCCTCTAGGTCATCAGGCTGCTGATTATCCCGCACACTTGTCACCATCGTCTCGTGCACCTGCACCTCATGACACTCACATGGACTCCATCACCTCCTTGATTATTTTCCCTATATAGTCACTCCCCTTGGTTCTTTCCTCAGGTGTTATTGACTCTGTTTTCATGTCGGTGCGTTGTTTGTGTTTCGTTTTCATTGTTTCTTTTATTTATTAAAACACTCACTCCCTGAAATTGCTTCCCAACTCTCAGCGCACTCGTTACAATACTTCACCGCAGGGATGGTGCCAGGTTTCCTCTAGATGTGACACTTGGCATTCAGGCCAAAGAATTCAATCTGTGTTTCATCAGACCAGAGAATCTTGTTTCTCATGGTCTGGGAGTCTTTAGGTGCCTCTGAAGGTGCCTCCCTGACCAAGGCCCTTCTCCCCCGATTTCTCAGTTTGGCCGGGCAGCCAGCTATAGGAAGAGCGCTGGTAGTTCCAAACTTCTTCCATTTATGAATGATGGAGGCCACTGTGTTCTTGGGGACCTTCAATGCTGCAGAAATGTTTTGGTACCCTTCCCCAGATCGGCACCTCCACACAATCCTGTCTCGGAGCTCTATGGACAATTCCTTCGACCTCATGGCTTGGTTTTTGCTCAGACATGCACTGTCAACTATGGGACCTTATATAGGTTTGTGCCTTTCCAAATCATGTCCAGTCAATTGAATTTACCACAGGTGGACTTCAATCAATTTGCAGAACCATCTCAAGGATGATCAATGGAAACAGCATAGGGCACTACTATACTACACCCCCCCCACCCCCCCCATACAGCACTACACCCCCCTCCATACAGCACTACTATACTACACCCCCTCCATACAGCACTACTATACTACACCCCCCCTCCATACAGCACTACACCCCCCCCATACAGCACTACTATACTACACCCCCCCTCCATACAGCACTACACCCCCCTCCATACAGCACTACTATACTACACCCCCTCCATACAGCACTACTATACTACACCCCCCCCCCCCCCTCCATACAGCACTACACCCCCCTCCATACAGCACTACTATACTACACCCCCTCCATACAGCACTACTATACTACACCCCCCCCCCCCCCCCCCACTACACCCCATCCATACAGCACTACACCCCAGGATGCACCTGGGCTCAATTTCGAGTCTCATAGCAAAGGGTCTGAAAACTTATGTAAATAAGGTATTTCTGTTTTTTATGTTTAATAAATGTGCAAAAAATCAAGAAAAAAAGTCAAGAGGTCTAAATACCAATATCCATACTAGCACAACATTTAGAATGCATCCCCAATACATTGTTTCATTTGAAGCGATATGCTGGTGTGGATATTAGAACAGAGTCTTACTTATACAAAAAACCCAAAGTAGACATAATTAATGTGAACCAAATATACACAAATCACTTTTGACAGTTCAATTGGTGGTCATAGGTCAAACGGATGAATTCAACGGTCAACCATGTGACAGGAGGAGAACTTACCGGAACCTGACCGTTAATGATGACCTCTTCTGCGAAGCGCACTTTGACCGGATTGGACTTGAGCTTGGCTTTTTTGGCTGCACTGATGAACGCTGATTTGGGCGACTGAGAACAGAGAGATTTAGCATGGAGGTCAGGATGAAACCAATCCCTGTGGTCGGGTGTGCACCAATGTTACATCCTGTTATTATAACCAACAGTTCTAAAAAATAAAGATACTCACAGGGTACGGCTGGACAATAGTCAACATAATGGACTCCTTACAGTTTCTGGAGGGAGAAAAGCACATTTAATTGACTGATAGTTACAGTGACTGACTTCAATTTAATGTCAACGTAAACAGGAAATCAATGATTTCCAATCCAATGTAATGAACTAAGGGACACGCGGGCGCACACAGGCACAGACGCGCACACAAGCACACACACACGCATGGACATACGCACACGCACGTGAGCTGACACACACACACACACACACACCATATTCTGGTATCTGGGGGTGTGAGATGTTATTAAATATATTCACATCTCCACAAACAAACAGTCAAGACCACAGCCTCACTTCAGACTCTGACATTTATCCATTTCATAAGAAATGTCACATGTCTGCTACATAATTGTAAATATAATGATATAATGTAAATATAATTACCCAAGCTTTTGGCAGTTTTGTTCAGTAATAATTGGATAGGAATATGTGAGAGATGCCCAATCATGTAATGCAGTCACTAAAATGCAATGTTCACTTTTGAGTTGAATACATAAACCACCGAAGGCACATTCTGTCCCTTTGAGAAAGTCTGGTCATCCCTCAGTAATACAACAACTGTCACCCGTGTTTACGCTCTACACAAGACACATTTCTGAGAGCATAATCACAAAATAAAAACTTGGACAGGTCTGGATGTGTTGTGGAAATTACAGCCATCAACTTACCAAATATTTTGTAACGTCTTGACTTTGTTAAGGTGACAGAAATAATTGGTCATGGAATTCTTTTCTCAAAGCAAAAAGTGCCTGAAAAGTCTGGCGCCTGAAGGGCCATGGGAGATAACAGCTGTTGGCACAACTGGACATAGTTACCCATGCTGAATATCCTAGATAAACAGAGACAATAAGTCAGACAGACAGACAGTCAGTCAGACAGGGTTACCTGACGAGGTCGATGACTCGTTCCCTGGGCGCTGAGCTGACTGCCTCGTCGTTGATCATGATGATCTCATCTCCTGGGATCAGCTTTCCCTCCGAGGGACCTCCTGCAAACATACACACACGCACAAACGCACACATGCACATGAGTGCACAGACACACAAACACACACAGATTGTCAGGGATTTGTACATATATTTGTCGTTAACAATGCTGATGCACGGAGACGTTTGGGCTCCATGTTTGGGCTCCATGTTCACGTTATCTTGGGTTCAAATCTGGTTTCAAACATCAGCCCTACCCGCTAACCCCAAAGAAAACTAATTTTTCTCAAAAGCTCCTGTTCCATCAATTCCCAGGTGTGGCACACAGTCTCTGCGTCACAATCTCTCCTGTGGAGATTACGAGCTTCTCAGCCGGCGCTGGCAATTGAATCTCTCTCCTTGTGTTGTAGAGGCACAAGACACATGAAGATGGGCCTTTGTTCCCGATGCCTGCACTGATTCTGAAAGCGCTAATTATTTTCCAACAGGAAAGCCTGTTTCCCATGATAGTGGAGCTCTGAATAAACGGATTGACGGATGACACAGGCTGAGGAGAGGAGACGTGGGGAGAGAGCGGAGGGGGCTTCAGAAACTCTCCAAACATCTGAATAGAATAGAGAGAAGCTGAGAGAGAGTCCCTCTGCCTCACTTAGTCATAGAATGACAACTGTTTTGTGGTCTCGGTCTGTAGTCACACTAAGCACCGGATGAGCAACGATCATAACGTCAACTGATAATGTTTAATGTGTTACATTCTTTCAGTAGATTATTGGGATGAAATGAAAACAACATGGACTACCTAAATGATCGATTGTCCAACATCCTTCATGTAACCCATCAGTGATTGGTGTTACTCACCAACTAATAATCACTACATTTCATTAAAATTGTCATATGGGAACAAAAAACTATTTGATTGGTGTCACTGCATGTCCAATTGCATTGTGCCATTGTAATTATCTCACTAATTAACAGTGAAAAGCCACCACTACAGCACTGTGTTTCAGTGAGCTCATATACAGCAGAGAGGAGATTCAGTTCAAGAGGTAATTGTTATGTCAAGAATTCATAATTGCTTAGAGGCCGCTATAGGCAAGATACAATCCATGGCAGTGGCTGCCTCATGCATTTATTGAGTCAGGCAGATAGGCGACATCACACCAGGGCCGAAAGTCTCATTAAAATTAACACGGCCCTCATACTCCTTAATAATACTCGATCATGACACTAGTGGTTATTGAATTGTATTGTTGATCAAACAGTGATTATTGATATACCCCCTTGGCTGATAGAGATGTGACGCACTTGGGGCCGAGGACCACTGCTAACAAGTGCTGAGCGTGAAAAGCCCGATGGCATCAATGTCATACTACAAACGTGTGACGACGAATGAACTGCTCTTATTAACCAAAACACAGAAAAGGAAGGGTTACTGACCCTTGAAAGGTCGATGGGAAAGCCAGAATTAACCCAGGGATGTAAAGGTATCCATGACACATACACCGCAATGTTATTTGCCTTCACTAAAATGTCTTTGAACACTTTGTACCAATATCATGTTCAGTAGATTTCTAAACTTCATGTAGGGACATGTCTGGATATGATCCCATGAAACAGCTATGGCCCTGTTCTGACATGAGAGTGTCATGTATATTGATATGGCTTTAAATTCGAGCTCTTCAGGCGAGTTCGGTCAGTGAATATCCTGGGAGATGTAGGCGGAGGGATGTACCAGGAGGGGTCATGGGAGACGTAGGCAGTTGGTGGGACATTGATGCATACCAGGCGTGACGGAGCGGACCACCACCGGTTTTTCGCTCCCGGCCACGAAGCCGAACCCCAGGACGGGGTCCCGTCTCATCTCCACCAGCCGGGGGGCAGGGGGCACCTGCTGCACCCCATCCAGACGGTGCACCTCCTCCAGGGAGCTGCTCTGGGACACGTGGCTGAGAGGAAACAGGAACAGGCAACGCATCATCAGAGACAGACTCAAAAGAGCAGCCTCTCAGTCCAAACTGATCCAACAGGAGACGAAGGACATAGGACTCTCTTGACTAGAACAGTGTTTTCCCTACTACTGGGTAGGCCTCACGCCAAACTCTTTTGTTCCCTGCCTAAAAAAATTGGCTTCAGTCTCACAATTGACAGAAACCGGCGAGAGAGTAGTGGGATCAGTTTGGAATTGGGCCCCAGAATGATTCTGTTATTATCTCCGGTAATTATTCTTTTTTATTTGACCTTTATTTACACAGGTAAGTCAATTAAGAACACATTCTTATTTACAATTACGACCTGATTCATTAAAACAATCAGCAGTCTGGCACCCTGTATCTGGGTGGGGTCAGCAGTCTGGCACCCTGTATCTTGGTGGGGTCAGCAGTCTGGCACCCTGTATCTGGGTGGGGTCAACATTCTACAAATACACACTTCCCACTTAGATAACTCGCACATCTAATTTACACTGTGCTAAATAACACTCCTAAACCATCTGACACACACACACACACACACACACACACACACACACACACACACACACACACACACACACACACACACACACACACACACACACAAACACACATACGACCATCATTATCTCCAACGGGTCAAAGGTTAAAGTTCACTGTCTGGCATTAGTGATGTGATTGCGTGTGGCATCCTACATTTGTGCTTCTGATGTACCCACTGCACCATACCCACAGTCCACATCCTCCATGTTCATTGTTTTTTGCCCTCTCTTTACCTATTCCAATTGGTTCTGTCCATTCCCCTTCTCAACTAATGACTATTGGTTCTGTGATAATATGAAGTATCTCTGAGTTATAAAATCCATTCCCTCTTTCGGCGTCTCCATTCTCTCTCTGTTCAGGTCCATTTTCTCAGGACTAGTTTCAATACAGCTTCACTACTTTACTGTAGCCCTCCCTCTCCTAAATCTGTATTCTGATGAATCGTGTTCAGTCCCGTGATGTTGCAGCGGATCCACACAGACCGGGACCAGGTAATCCATACATGGGTATACCAAGGGCACAGTAAACACTGGAATGTCTAATACTTCCTGGATATCGAAGGATAATATCAATAGTGTGGACTGTCTGGGATTCAGGATTCATAGGGTCCTGTGTATTATCATTATCCCAAGTGCACAGAGAGGGTGATGCATTTGAAATCCACTCAGTCCTTTATGCCCAATAGGGAGACCCGTCTATTATACTCAGGCCAATCAGAGAAATATATCGCCACAAAGCCAGATATATTGCTCGGAGACCAGCCATATATTATCCTCCTAATACCTGTCTCACATCTCAGATGGTGCAGCTCGCACACACACGCAAGCAGGCAAGCACGTACACCCCCCTTTGCCATGAAGGAGAACAGCAACATTCACTAAACCTGTAACAGTACGTTATGCTAGGTTAGGTTAGGAGAACCTCTTCTGTTTACCTGTCCTCATCCATTTATTTCTCACGCCTAGAAATCCAATTGTCACGCTCCCTTATCTGCACTACGGTGTCATCTCTGGAAACGTCACCCCATTCTCACTGGGATCAAAGAAGCCTCCACGCTAGTGACACGTCTAGAGACGGGAGACGGCACCCTTTCCTTGTTCAGAACTCCTGCGTCACTCAGGGGAGAAAAGGTGTGTTTTATGCATCCACAGAAGTAGTAAAGGAAATCAGTATTCCGAAGGAATTCAAGACACTGAGGCAGTCTACGTCAGACAGGGATAAAGGGATGGAGGTGGGGGGGGAATCAGTATTCCAATGGCATACTGTTGATACAGCACATGGGAGAACTTGACGTGTCTGGAATTTCCAGACAAAATTGGAACGACTGACCTTTAAAAACACGACACTAAGTCCTCATAATCCTTAGGAACCTCCATTACAGCGTACGCGTTCACTAGCACCTGTCATAACGGACGTTTTGAGTAATCACACTTTGTCACGCCTTATGAAGCACGTGGGGGAAATTTGATCAGAGGATCATTTCAAGTTTGTGTCAGGACTATTAATCAAACAATGTATGTGATCACACTCACAAATTATATTGTGAGGCACACTCACTGAGCAACAGTGTGTCACGTGTTATAATGCTAAAAGAAGTGATGAGAATGTTAATAGCTGAGTGAGGTGGACTTGAATTAGAAGCAGAATGATTTGCAACTGTTGGGGGGGGGGGGGGGTGGTTTGGGCCTGGACACTGTTGTTGTACACCCCCCTGGGGAAGGATGGTACTTACTTGCTGAAGTAGTCTCGGCCGTCCTTGGAAGAGCCCATGTCCCAGCCATAGGGGGTTCCCGGCAGGGTGCCCCAGGATCCAGAGGGGGGAGGCCAGCCCGATGATTTGGTCTTGTGGCTGAAGCAGAGCAAAATGAGGTATAAGGATGATCGTATGGACGTCTTATTCATTTGTGATGTTGCTGTGAGCAGCACCTTTCTCACAGCCGACCCACTACCGGACTATGGGACATTATTTTTTCATGGTCCTTCGAGTTGGATATCTACATAGCTTAACATAATTGGCTGCTACGGTCATTACATAGCCGCTGTAGCCAAGTCCTGCCCCGAAATGATGTAAAGAGTGTGAAGGCATGAGACAGTCAGAGAACCTCGAGACGACCGTCGGCCGGCTCACTGTAAATGAAATTAATGACGCAAATCGAGACGTCAAAGCACAACAGGCTTCAAACTAATGCTAGAGATCCGTGAAATTGGTTTTGTATCAACAGCACTAAAATTGGCATCCTCGCTTGGACAAGCTTTGCATAGAGTGTGTCTAGAGTCAAAATGTATCATCGCCACTCTCAACCCTTCACAGGGCCAAATCATACAGAACATACAATAGACACCATCTGTTGATTTTTGTTTCACATACAAAAGATTGGCCTCGAGACGAACACTCTCCAGTTGACTTTGAAACCTTGAGGTAGACATAACATTGTTGTGACGGTGCAACGACAACGCCAAGCCCGGGCACAATGGAACATGGAGGACATCATGTCGGGAAACACACAGTATGTGACAAACACCCACAGATTGATGTGTCACAGTGTGTTTGTTCACACTTTAGCCTCCAGCCTCGCACCAGCATGCCACGCTGCATCGATGTCTGCTGTACAACGTGGTAAGGCAACATAACAATAAAGACAAGATCAGAAAACATGTTTTTATCAGTAGCCTTTCTTTACGAACACAAAACCCCAGTGAAAACAATTTAGCGTGGATTTTAATCAGCTGATACTTAAATATCCCTCAAAAATATCATCCTTAAGCCATCAGTGGGACAATATCACCCCAATTATCCCATCATGGGGGTGGGTTTCAGAGAGCCAGCCATGCAGTCGGTCGGCATGCTTGTGTCTCAGCGTGTGTCTCATTGTGTTGAAGAGGCTTTTGGTCAAAACTCTAAATCAAACTGCTGTGGCGGATTCAGAGCTGAGGCCTTCATCTCCTAATCCTCCTCATCAGAGCCAAAACAAATCCACCACTGTCTGTGTGTGTGTGTGTGTAGTAAGAGGATTTAAAGGAAGAGGAGGAGGAGAGGGAGTGTATGAAAAATGCCATTCCACTAGAGATCTGATGTCACAGACTAGCAGGGAGCAGAAGGGGGAGACTGTTCCTCAAAAACAGTTTATGCATGGAAGGGAAAGGGATTCGGGTATTGATGTGGGAACCCTGTTGTCTCAGTGCAAATATGCTCATTGTTTTTGCAGGAAGGAAAAGTTGTGGGAGGGATTTAAAAAGAGGGGAAGACAATGATAAGAAAAGATTCAAATGATCAGTTCAATGATCATCATCATCATCACCATCACCATCATCATCATCATCATCATCATAAAACAGAGCGGTTGTACTTTGCATGAATAACTAAAGCATCCATTCAACCATGAAGCCTGTAATCAATATGAAACGTGGGCATGTAGCAACACTTTTCAAGGAAATCGAAAAGCCCTTTCCCTTTCAGAGGTAGAATTGGTCTTTTCTGAAAAGCTTTTGCTGCAACCCCCCCCCCCCCCCCCCCCCCCCCCCCCCCCTCAAAGATAGCAGAACCACTCAAGGCCTTGAATCAATCATTCGGATTCAACTGCAAAAGGTCCCAAAGAACTAAAACTGAGAAACAAATTCAAAAACAGAACGGTTATCTCTTGGCCATTCGGAACAGAATGATGGTGAATCGAGTCACTTCCTAAAGTTGTTTTAAGATCTGGGCTTCTAGTCTGATGATGACACATAGTCTGTTGTATGATGGCCATAGCCTCCTGAATGAAGTCTTACATCCTATTGCTTGGTTACACCTTACTTCCATTGATTTTCCCTTCTTTTGATCAGGTCCGTAAAACGCTTGAAACAAACAATGGCCTACAGTGGCAAATTACACAATCAGCAATCTCCCTGCACTGGATGTGTGTGTGTGCTTACGCACGTGTGCTTGTGTGTGTGTGTGTCTGTGTGTGTGTGTGTGTGTGTGTGTGTGTGTGTGTGTGTGTGTGTGTGTGTGTGTGTGTGTGTGTGTGTGTGTGTGTGTGTGTGTGTGCATGCGCGTGTGTGTGCGTGTGTGTTTGCGTGTGTGAGCACTGGGAGGTAACAAGTATTCTGGTCTCTGGACAGTTTACTCATTGTGCAAGCATTGCTCAGCGAAATATCTTCGCTATGTCTAACCTACGTGCTTTGAAAAGGATCTTTCTGATCATATGTGTCACGCACACTCTCCAGCTTTCCCCAAAACATTTCTAAAACCATCTCTGTTGGAGAAGAAAGGTTTTCGCGAGGATGGAGTCTAGCACTGTCCTATTCTTCAAGCAAGAAGTGTGTCAAAAGCCATTTTCCTTTTCCTGAGTGCTCCCATCCTCAAATACCCATCTAGTTGTGGACTATTCTGTGGCACCACCGCCAGCTATGATCGTCAGAACAATTAACGCTTGGTTCAGAGAATCGCATTCTTGTCAAGCTCTGATGGCTGAGGAGACCTCATGCCGTTAGTGCTAGCAGGCTTTCGTCACACTCCACACAACAGTATGTTCAGCTTGGACGGCTACTCACTCACCGTGCTCCAGCAAGCAGGGGTAAAGAGGCTAGAGAGAGAGAGAGAGAGAGAGAGAGAGAGAGAGAGAGAGAGAGAGAGAGAGAGAGAGAGAGAGAGAGAGACAGAGAGAGAGAGAGAGAGAGAGACAGAGAGAGAGAGAGAGAGAGACAGAGAGAGAGAGAGAGAGAGAGAGAGAGAGAGAGAGAGAGAGAGAGACAGAGAGAGAGACAGAGAGAGAGAGAGAGAGAGAGACAGAGAGACAGAGAGAGAGAGAGAGAGAGAGAGAGAGAGAGAGAGAGAGAGAGAGAGAGAGAGAGAGACAGAGAGAGAGAGAGAGACAGAGAGAGAGAGAGAGACAGAGAGAGAGAGAGAGACAGAGAGAGAGAGAGAGAGAGAGAGAGAGAGAGAGAGAGACAGACAGACAGACAGACAGACAGACAGACAGACAGACAGACAGACAGACAGACAGACAGACAGACAGACAGAGACAGACAGACAGACAGACAGACAGACAGACAGACAGACAGACAGACAGACAGACAGACAGACAGACAGACAGACAGACAGACAGACAGACAGACAGACAGACAGAGAGAGAGAGTAGGGAGCCCTGGCTAAAACCCCTTTCTCTTTCTCCCCCCACCACCTAGACCTCTACCCAGACATTCAGCCAGCCACACACAAGTTAATAGCTTTTCCATGATGTTTTAGTCTCCATTAGCACAATGCCAAAAAGAGATGCTACAATCTCCCTCCTCGGGCCCTGCCTCTCTTTTTACACTCTAAGGAATAACTAGGCTAATACCCCCTTCGCCCCAAGACTGGATGGAGGGCATAGAAATATTCAACGACAAGAGAGCACTTCAGTCATAAAATTGAGACGAGTCTCGACCTCGGTCTCTTAAGGAACCAAAATGAGCACTTTTGGGGACAGGAAACATTTGAGACAAATCTGCCTCAATTTAGTGTTTCTTTACAGCATATTTTCATAATATAGCTGTTTTTCATTATTTATTGGCTAAAAGGCCTCCCTTGTTCGGCGGGAGTTCTACAGTTGCAGAGAGCAAAGGCTAAAGTGATCCTGAATGTATTTAAGGCTATTTTCTTCCAACAACCCAAGTTACTCTCCCTCCATCTGGGGATCTTCCATCTAAAGTGTGTAGAGGTCTGGTTCCCTGCCATGAATTATAGAAACAGACACAAAGGCAGTGGCTAGAGAGCATCAGTGTGACCCTATGTGGTTCTATAATGTTCCCTGTGGATGACTAAAACACTCTGACAGGAGCCATTTTATCACTTCTGCACTCTGCTTCAAACCGTATAAATAGACTTGGCAGAATGGAGAGGGTTTTAACTAGACCTACCTAGATGGCGTACATCTTCACAGGTCATGTGGTCAGAATGTGGTATAAAATCAGTCAGGCTAGAGATACAAATAGCCCCACCGATTTGGCCGCCATCAGCCACGTACAATGCAAATTCTACACATTGTAAATCTATGATCTTGACTTCATCTCCATCCAAGTGCTGTGACTCAAGGCATCCCATGAACTTTGTCCACCACTAGCAGCCTACTAGAGATTCCTCTCCCCTCCCATGTCGGTCTGTGGTGCTTCAGAGAGTCATAAATGAAACATCCCTCCGTGTCTTTAAAGGATGCCCTCAAAGTGCTCCCTATTAATACAGCATGGCTTTCTGAAGAAGACAACATGCTTCAGCTCTCACAGCGACGTTTCATGTAACCCGGCCATACCACAACCAGTGCTCTGCTCGGAACATTTTGTCCAGGGAGGATACACTATAGGCCTGGACGAGGGAATGCTGAGGACCACATAAAAACTGCAGGCGTTTTCGCAGAGGCAGCTGTCGTTAAAATGCAATGTATGGAAGCTTTTGAGTTGTCAAAAATGTACATTTTAAGTGGATAACCTAGCAGTTTTATTGGGATTTTGTTTCTCAGAGTTAATTGCTATTCATTTAGAGTTCATTGCTTTAGAGTATGGGAAAAGCATGATGTTCCACTATGTAAAACAAGGGGTTTAGGTTTCCATTCAGCACCACCAGTAGCCCTGAATTGTTCAGCACCATGGACAGCACTAGTGCTCAACCCTTCCACCATACTAAAACCGCACTCAATGCAATCGCCTTGATGCAGCAATTTACTAAAATGGAAGGTCAAGAAGCACGTTGCTCGAATGACAAAGCCTGCAAAATCTCTTTCTTCACTGTCACTTAGTGACTCTCTCTCTCTAGCTCTCTCTCACTCACACACACACACACATGGCCCCTGAGCCTTTTGGCCTCCTTGCCGGCACACACAGACCATGTTAGGCTACGGTTCCCAAAGGCTTCCCCATGCTCTTAATCTGATTGCTATTCATTCATGGCTCTGCTATATATACTGATGTATGTTAATTGGGTAAATGAACAGTCTTGATACTCAGTAACGAATGCAATAATACAGTTACAGCTATCAGCTACATTCTCTGGGTGACGCCACGATACTCCTTTGTTTCCGTGTAGTTTACAGTCACATCAGGTCAAGTGTATGTATACTGCACACGTGTACGCACACACACACACCTCCATTGATGCTGATTGCTCTGATCTTACAATAAATGACATAACCTGTTTTGACATCCCCACACCTATCACACTGTGCTTCAAGGGAGCACAGATCAGAAGGAGAAGAACATGAAAGGCAGAACAAAACAAAGCCATGCCTCTCCTTCCTGTCCCTGAGTGACAGTAGCAGGAAACACAAAGAGAGAGAGGGGGGGGGGGGGGGGGGGGGGGGTCCTGGGGGTGTGCACGCTGTAGAAGGCTGCCATAGAGGCTGCTGGTGGTAATGGTGGTAGTAGTGGGGGTTGATGTTTTAACTCTGGCACATGGTCTGGCAGGCAGCCCACAGCACAGCACAGCACAGCACAGCACAGCACAGCACAGCACAGCACAGCACAGCACAGCACAGCACAGCACAGCACAGCACAGCAAAGCAAAGCAAAGCAAAGCAAAGCATGACCCTCTGCAGTAGAACAGTAAGAACAGCACACCCTAATTTGACTCCACCAGCCAGCCAGTAAGACTCACTCACACACAGAGGGAGGGAGAATATCAGTACTCAGTTCAAGACTCAAAGGCTGGCTCTGAACCCTTTGAGATTCTGTTCTGAAGTGTGGTTCCCTAGGGAGCTGATCCTTTGCCCTTAGTCTTATGGCAAGTGTGTGTGTTTAGTAGTGCTCTCTCTATATTGTTCGTCCTAGTCCTTCAAACAATGATCAAATGGGCCAAATGCCCTCTTCAAGGGGTGTCCTTGAGTACTGAATGATGTGGAAAGGAAATATTCTACTAGGGTACTCAATATATTTGGCTTGACTTCCTATAATCTAGAGGCACCTGTCCATTGAATATTTCAACCTGTATCGTCCTTCATTTAAAGAAAGCATGAACATAAAGTTATGACATTGCATTATAGCCCATTACTTGGGCCCTTATTTGGCCGGCTGACACACACCTCACTCATTAACAAAGTGATTCATAGAGCTAGGTCACATGCATCTGTGATAGTTTGCAACGGCCATGCCAATTCTGAATAACACAAAGGTCCTTCAAGAGGGATATTTCAAATCCACAGATTAGAGAAAATCGCTGTCTTTTTTGTTGTTGATGGAAAATAATTTAATCCAGCTATTTCTCACATTACTGTTCTCCTCCCACTTCAATGTACTGGTAACCCTGAGATAACCTGATAATTTCAATGATTTTATTTTTATTTATTATTTATTTCACCTGTATTTAACCAGGTAGGCCAGTTGAGAACAAGATCTCATTTACAACTGTGACCTGGCCAAGATAAAGCAAAGCAGTGCGACAAAAACAACAACACAGAGTTACACATAAACAAACGTACAGTCAATTACGCAATAGAAGAATCTATGTACAGTGTGTGCAAATGTAGAAGAGTAGGGAGGTAAGGCAATAAATAGGCCATGGAGGCAAAATAAGTACACTTTAGCATTAACACTGGAGTGATAGATGTGCAGATGATGATGTGCAAGTAGAGATACTGGGCTGCAAAAGAGCAAGAGGATAAATAACAATATGGGGATGAGGTAGGTGGGTGTGCTATTTACAGATTGGCTGTGTACAGGTACAGTGATCGGTAAGCTGCTCTGACAGCTGATGCTTAAAGTTAGAGAGGGAGATATAAGACTCCAGCTTCAGTGATTTTTGCAATTCGTTCCAGTCATTGGCAGCGGAGAACTGGAAGGAAAGGCAGCCAAAGGAAGTGCTGTACAATGTTAGTAGTACAATGTGGACATGATTTGTATAGATTACATTGTTTACTTAATTGATATATTATAAGTTGCAGAACAAGATGTATTTGTAAATGTTCTCTTTTCTGCCCAAAGTGATGTTGGGAAATAGAACACATTCCAGACAGCCCTGGTCACAGACCTGTTTGTGCAAACATGTTTGGCATGCCAATGGGTGACAGGGAGTTGGCATGATAGCCAGGCTGGCACTTAGGATATTATGATTCATTTCAGTATGAAAACTGACTAAACATATCCCACACATACGGGAAAGGGAGCGTTTATATTGTAGATATCTAGATCTGCTAAATGGCTCATACAAGCTTGTTTTGAGATTCACCCATTTTAATAAATGCTCCGGGTTGCCAGATTGGGATTAGTCATTTTTATAAATTCTCCGGGAAGCCAGATTGGGTTCTTAGACTTTCTTAAACAATTAGGAAACACAAGTCTCGTTAAGCGATCATTAAGAGATCTGTGCAGATTCGGGTTGACAAAGCCCCAGCTGATGGTAGCAGCTTGAGAACATACACACCGATTTTGTGGTGGGGTTGGGGTGCATCACGTTCGCCAGTGTTAAACACAGATGAATGCAACATCTGCATTAGCAAAACACTGGAGCACAAACCCCACAGAACAAGCATCACTAAATACATGATAAATACAGTTGAAGTCGGAAGTTTACATACACTTAGGTTGGAGTCATTTCAACCACTCCACAAATTTCTTGTTAACAAACTATAGTTTTGGCAAGTCGGTTAGGACATCTACTTTGTGCATGACACAAGTAATTTTTACAACAATTGTTTACAGACAGATTATTTCACTTATAATTCACTGTATCTCAATTCGTGGGTCAGAAGTTTACATACACTAAGTTGACTGTGCCTTTACACAGCTTGGAAAATTCCAGAAAATGATGTCATGGCTTTAGAAGCTTTTGATAGGCTAATTGACATAATTTGAGTCAATTGGAGGTGTACCTGTGGATATATTTCAAGGCCTACCTTCAAACTCAATGCCTCTTTGCTTGACGTCATGGGAAAATCAAAAGAAATCAGCCAAGACCTCAGAAAAAAAATTGTAGACCTCCACAAGTCTGGTTCATCCTTGGGAGCAATTTCCAAATGCCTGAACGTACCACGTTCATCTGTACAAACAATAGTACGCAAGTATAAACACCATGGGACCACGCAGCTGTCTTACCGCTCAGGAATGAGACGCGTTCTGTCTCCTAGAGGGTACCACATGAGGGAGGAGGATGTCTTCCCTGAAACGCACAGTGTTGAGATTGCCTGCAATGACAACAAGCTCAGTCCGATGATGCTGAGGCTCACCACCCCAGACCATGACGGACCCTCCACCTCCAAATCGATGCCGCTCCAGTGTACAGGCCTCGGTGTAACGCTCATTCCTTCGACGATAAACACGAATCCGACCATCACCCCTGTTGAGACAAAACCAAGACTCGTCAGTGAAGAGCACTTTTTGCCAGTCCTGTCTGGTCTAGTGACGGTGAGTTTGTGCCCATAGGCGACGTTGTTGCCGGTGATGTCTGGTGAGGACCTGCCTTACAACAGGCCTACAAGCCCTCAGTCCAGCCTCTCTCAGCCTATTGCGGACAGTCTGAGCACTGATGGAGGGATTGTGCGTTCCTGGTGTAACTCGGGCAGTTGTTGTTGCCATCCTGTACCTGTCCCGCAGGTGTGATGTTTGGATGTACCGATCCTGTGCAGGTGTTGTTACACGTGGTCTTCCACTGCGAGGACGATCAGCTGTCCGTCCTGTCTCCCCGTACAGCTGTCTTAGGCGTCTCACAGTACAGACATTGTAATTTATTGCCCTGGCCTCATCTGTAGTCCTCATCCCTCTTTGCAGCATGCCTAAGGCAGGTTCACACAGATGAGCAGGGACCCTGGGCATCTTTCTTTTGGTGTTTTTCAGTCAGTCGAAAGGCCTCTTTAGTGTCCCAAGTTTTCATAACTATGACCTTAATTGCCTGCAGTCTGTAGGCTGTTAGTGTCTTAATGACCGTTCCACAGGTGCATGTTCACTACTTTTTTATGGTTCATTGAAAAAGCATGGGAAACAGTGTTTAAACCCTTTACAATGAAGATCTGTGAAGTTTTGGGATTTTTACGAATTATCTTTGAAAGACAGGGTCCTGAAAATGGGCCGAGTTTATAAACATGACAAGTGAGTTTTCCCGTCACTGTACTTAAGCACATTTAAAACCAGACACTTTTAGACTTGACTCAAGTAGTATTTTACTGAGTGACTTTCACTTTTACTTGAGTCATTTCCTATTAAGTATGACAATTGAGTACTTTTTCCACTACTGATATTCAGCAAAGAGACAGGGGATATGTGTGTGTGTGTGTGTGTGTGTGTGTGTGTGTGTGTGTGTGTGTGTGTGTGTGTGTGTGTGTGTGTGTGTGTGTGTGTGTGTGTGTGTGTGTGTGTGTGTGTGTGTGTGTGTGTGTGTGTGTGTGTGTTTGCTTGTGCCTGCCTGCCTGCCTGCATGTTGACATCCACTAATGTCTTGGTCTCTTTCTCTCAGCTTGTCGTTGACTGTGAATCCATGTGGTGAGTGGGTGATACTATCTAGAGCAGAACAAATCGCTGAGGGAGTTAACATCATTAGCTGACAAAAGCTAGACTGGACAGTCCTAAACCTAATGGGTCCGAGACACACTAGACTAGAGCATGATACAATAACTCTAAGATAATGAGATGCAAATTACCAATTTGAATGATTCGCATAAAAAATATGAATAATATAAATCGTTTTTTTATAGCTGTTTGTTGAGCCAGAGTGGACTCACTGGACAGGCAAAGGCTGTTTTAGTAAATGTGTGTACCTCCATTAAGTATGATATGTTACGTTACTTTAAGAACAATATGGTTACAGAAACAAAATAAATGACAGAAACGAAAGTAGGGGGGTTGGTCCGTGCAGACCCGACGCCAGAACGAATCAGTTGAACGGGCTTTTGGTTTCAATAAGGGGGCAATAATTTTTCACCGAAACTTATATGTGTGCACGTGCTTGCGCATTCACACATTTTTTAAAATGGGTGTTATAATAAAGACCGTAGGCAGTTCCTGAGTTTGAAGTTTGGGAAAGCTTACAATTTAACCTAGAATTTCTACCGATCTGAATGAGAGTTATGAACCTTTTTATATGCACATTTTCGTGAAACAGTTTATTTTCATTAATAACGTTTTAGTTTCTAAAAATCATTGTCACGTGGTTAATCATACAAATTAAACTATGAGAACACTAGCCTCTGCCATATGGACACATTGATACACTTGGCGGCTAAAGAGATGAGAGCATATAACTCTGTGAAGCTGTCACTAGCGAATTTGCAATATTGAATCAAATAGACTACTCCGGCCCCTCAGAGTTTCCTGGGCCAGTGAGCTCGGGACAGAATTTTTTTTTTAAATGACGTTTCGACTGAATATATGGGATCATCAGATCATGATATTTTGCTCTTTCACATCGAGGCTTGGTGATTATCGGTGAAAAATTACTGGCCCGCATATTGAAACCAAAGGCCCGTCCAACTGATTCGTTCTGTTCACATCGAGGCTGGGAGTGTTGGAAAGATTTTTAAAATGCTGAGGAAGTGTAATTCTCAATGGATGTAAAAAAAAAAAAAAAAAAAACTGCATTCGTTGACTTGTGTGAGGCGAAGAAAAAATGTGTGGAGTATGTGGTGATTAAGACAATCAGAAATAAGACATTGCCAAATGGTCACACAAATATGCATGCATTCTGGAGAGAGACGCACCATATCTTCACCACATCCCCCCCCCCCCTTCTTCTTGATGCAACATTTTAATTTAAACATTTTAAAAGATCTTCACACATATTTTAGACGCTTCTCACTGACAGCCGCGACTCAATCAGCTAGACCTATTGTCACGCGCACTACCCAAATTGGGGACTTCCCAAACACTTGTGACTTGAAACAATCAACAGCTATTTAAAAAAAAAAGAGAAGAAGCTAATGACCCTCTGTGGCTAATGCTCCCGGTGAAGTATTTTGAATAATTTTATTTAGACAGGCGGAATTATATATTGTCACGAACTGGCTCAAAGCCCAACAAAAAAAGAGACAACGTGGAGATAAGGAATATCAAAAAAATATTTTTTTACCGAAATAAACAATGGTGTGTGTAAGTGAGTGGTTGGTGTATAGATGTGATAATGTTTAGTGTTGAAAGATGGCAAAACAAACAAACAGTGTGTCTGCATGGAGAGTCTCCTCAATGAATGGGGAAAAGGTATATTTATCCCGGGACACACCTGGGCCCAGGTGTGTCCCATTTTTGCTGACGACCACCAACCTCCTAAAAAGGAAAACAAGAGCAAAAAGAGAATTCGGCAGACAGAGTGGGAGGGTCGTCACAATATGGGGCTCCCGAGTCTAAGGCATTGCATCTCAGTGCTAGAGGCGTCACTACAGACCCTGGTTCAATTCCAGGCTGTATCACAACCGGCCGTGATTGGGAGTCCCATAGGGCTGCGCACAATTGGCTCAGCGTCGTCCAGGTTAGGGTTTGGCCGGGGTAGGCCGTCATTGTAAATAAGAATATGTTCTTAACTGACTTGCATAGTTAAATAAAATAAATAAATATACTTTTGGCAAAACATCAATTTACTTTAGGGCAATCCAGCAGCCTAACAGTGCACTGAGCATGCGTCAACTTTCCTTTCCAATTCGCAGGAGGCTGAAACCAGAGATCTGTATATAATGATGAGATGCTCATGTCTCCGCCCTAACAATGGGAGTCTTTGTCCCAAAGGCGGGAAGGCAGGCAATAAGGTTAGATCTGAATATTATTCCCATAGAAACGCATTGGTCTTACACTGGACTGATTGTGAGTGAACCCTCTCGCTTCGCTTCTTCCTCCCTGCTGAAACTATATCACCAGAGAAAGTATCCGAGCGAGCGAAACAGCACCTCTATATATGTAGCCCATGTATCTGATGCTGTCTGGACAGAAATAGTATGACATGTCATACTCTTTTGGTCCAGAAAGCATCGGATTCATGGTCTACACATACTGAGACAGAGCGGCGCTGTTTCGCTCGCTCGGATGCTTTAACTGAGATTGATGAGTCTTTCTGTCGTCGCGCGTCTCGGTCAAATAAATGATCAATATTTCAATATTTTATTTGGACGGGCAAGGAGATACGGAAGTTCGGGACAGTCCTCTAAGGCCCGCTCATAGGATTACAGGGATCGTCTAGCAAACCAAAGGTTGCTTGTTCGAGGGGAACTGTACAATTTTTGCTAATCCTTCCCCTAACCTTAACCTAATTCACCTAACCTGCTACGTACATTCTCCTAACTTTTGTTGTTAGTTCTCCTTACCAGCAATGTAAATTCTCCTCTGAATTTTCCTTTGTTGTTACAGTGCAACAAGCAGCCTGGTCTCAGAGAAAGAGGTATAATACCATATGTCCCGAAATGTATAATACGTTACATCATCCAATTCCTATGATATTGTACGACCGGGTAAAACGTATGATACTATCATTTCTCTAATTCGTATCATATTGTACGACCACTATTTCATTCATAGTGTAACTTAACGTAATATGTCATTCTAAATGGATGGAAAGCAATGTATGTACTAAATCTTACAAATTGCCCTGAGGCCAGGTTGGTTGAGCACAGAGTGCCAATATATCCCTTGAAGGTGATTCTGTCTCTCTTCAAACAGAGGCTTATTTATAAATCCTACTTTCGCCCACCACTCAGAGGCACTTTATGTACTCTAAAACAAGAAGTTATATATTTTTAAAGCCACTACCTGAATGTCCTCAGAACTGAAGGCTGTGGTTGTAATCTAACAGAAAATGATAGCACCCACTTTACTGGAAAACAACCAATTGAAATGTGAAGGTCAACATTAAAAACACTCTACATTTTCCAAACAGGATAACTCTAAGTTGATCAGTGCTCAGGAGCATAAACACTGCACTCTCCCCTCCACACTCCACTGCACAAATGCATGGAAAGTAAACAGAGAGCAGCTGGAAATAGCATCTGCTAAAAGGCACTACCGAAGAGCATGTTAGGATTAGCCAGAAATCGGACAATTACTTTGACACAAACTGCTGTCAAAACAAGGCCTAAAAAAATCCAAAATGGCCAAACATCTAAAAGTAACCAGAGGAATTGGGACCCAAAGTTCAGTTCTATTCCGTTCATTCGCTTGGTGCAAATCACCATGTAAGTGGTTAGCCAGCGCACTCTCCCTGAAAGCTAATTTATTTTCCTGCCAGAGCAGCGTAAGCTAGAAATGAAATTGAAAGCAAAAAAAAGGTTGTTTGCTTGCTTTATTTCCATAATTGATCTGGGGGACGCTTGTGATAAATGGAGGACAGAAGAGGATGTGCTTGGTCTCTTCAGTGTAACCAGAAGTTAGAAATGCTACTGTATGATTAATCCTCTGTCTATACAGGCTATTATTTTCAAAAAGTAGTCTCTTTCTCTGCTCATTGTCTCTTCGACACCACATCTGACAAATGGTTTAAGACTTGGTGGCTTCTGCCGTGACTAATGTTCCTTCCGTTAAAAACAAAACAAGCAAACTGATTGGTTCCATACAGTGGACTTCATTTCCTGGCTGAAGATGACTTTCTAGTTTCAATCAATGCTTTGGAGCTCCACCTCCACGAGATCATGATTTGTCAGAGAAGGCTGCTAACTTTTTGTTGCTCTACATCACCGGAAGGTGGGTGGGAGATTCAAACATGAGTTTCCTTTTTGTTGCTTGGCAAAGGAAAAGACAACAACAATTGAACAGATAATTACAATACCTTAATTTCAACATATTGCGAAAACCCCCAAAAGCCCAGTAGCCATTTTCTATTGCAAGTATCTTCTTACAAACATATAACTTAAACCAGGGATTCCCAACTCGCCCCCCCCCCCCCCCCCCCCACGGTACACATTTTGGTTTTTGCCCTAGCACTACACAGCTGATTCAAATAATCAAAGCTTGATGATGAGTTTCCTTCTTGTTTTTTGGCAAAGGCGAAAAAACAACAACAATTGAACAGATAATTACATTTCTTATTGGCTTGAATAGGCTTTCTAGAGCGTCCATTATTTAAATGATAATGCCTGAGAAGCCGTCAAAAGCCAGTAAACCGTGCCAATATGTCCTCCAAAATGTCTTCAAGGGCATTATCACTTTTATACAATGGGTTACCACCATATTCAAATATTGATTGACATATTTTCATTGAAAACATAATTTTTTATTAATTTATTCATACTATTTCATCTTTCCACAAGATATAGTCCCGATACAAATCTAGGGTTGCTACCCAAGCCGGATGGTCGTTCGTTCTATCGGTTCGGTTGCCAAAGACACGACCCAATCGTTCAGTCTTTTTGTTCTGTATCTATTGACATACTGGCTGGCAACTTTCTTATCCCTTGCTTGCTAGGTAGCGAATTATGTCAACAGTGCAGCCAGAATAACAATAGTAGCTGCATTAGCATTTGTTTAAGCAGTTTTGTAGTGACATTTATTTGGATACATCCATAGCAATGAGCTAATGAGGCGCGATTTCGCCTGGCATAGAAAATGTGCTCTCTCGTCGGGACACTATTGTTCAGAGGAGCTAGCCAACAACACAACTAATCAATAACTTCAAACTGACACTGGAAAGACTGCAAACTAGCTGCACTTTGTTTCATTTGACCTTTTTTCAATTAACATTTCTTTGTATAAATCCATAAAAGCGATGCCAGCTGATTCATGATGTCGACTGGCTGAGAAACGTTGCCTGCCTGTCTGTCTTGTCCCGACTCCCAACACATTCATTACTATGGGACAGCTGGAGATTGAATTTGAATATTGAAACAATGTTGCAAATGCCAGACAGCAAGGTTTATACAAATCTCCGCATGTTAAAACTAAATATTAGTCTAAAAGAAATGTGAGATAATGTGTAGATGTTTTTTATAGTGGAAATCAAGTTTATAAATTGCTTGGCTGGGCTGATGAAACAGTGGATTGCGCAGTCAGATGGAACAGAGTAAATAGGCATTTTAACGTCATAGATTTAGCCAGTGGTAACTTGTGGAATAGACGCCGGCTTGAATGCGGTTTTAACAAATCAGCATTCAGATTTAGACCCACACGTTTTATAATTACCTGTAACACAAGGTAGAATTCAGTGGCTATAGTTCATTCTTACATATTGGGTTTGAGCTGCTTTTTAAAGCAAAAGTCGAATTGAAAACTTTATTGGTACTGTTGAATTCGATTTTCATAATAGCAAGCTAGGACTGATGGTTTGGTTAGCTAAACCACGGCAACAACTACAGCTATCAAGTTACCTTGCTAGCTACTTCAGTGGATGTTGAACACATTTCTACCTGAAAATGAACACGTTTCTAGTGACAATTGTGTTCAATTATAGCAATGGTATAAAAGGGATAATCAACTCAGAGCTCTGTGTTCTCTGGAAGAATAATAGAATAATGCAACTCCATGGAAGGACACACCGTCCACATTGTCACAGATAGAACAATGAGACAGATATTTCCCTGGATGTATAAATGGGAAGCATCCGGTTGGCGTTTCCACCCACTACCAAGCATGGTAGTGAGAGGAAGCCCACTGGCGGGCAGTGGGAGAAGATGGAACGAGATGGATATTGGCCGACATTCTGTAAATGTTCTCATCAATTAAACATTTGATCTAAATACATTTTTCTGTTCCCAAAACTAGAATTTGTTATGAACAGAGTGGACTTTACTCATGGTCCTAAAGCACCCCGTTGCATCACTTTAAAAAAAAATCACATTCCAATGATAAAACTGGGGGGGGAACAAAAATGCAATTTCAGAATGTGCCCCCCGTCCCCAGTGAAAGTTGCTCCCCTGGAAACAATACAGAGACATCAATAAGCATCGATGACCCCCGTTTGAAACTTTTCCAGCCAATAACAGCCCCAACTAGTTCCAATGAGCTGCCTAATCTCTCAAAGTAAAACCCTCGAAGGAACCCAGAAGATCCCGGGCCTCTACAAAGTGAGGTGCCGAGCTACGCCGCACACTCCCACTACTTCACAAGAGAGAGAATGATTCATTCCAGCTGTAGACCTCTCTCTGTGTGCTGAGGTTTAAAAAATTTGTTTTGAGCCATGTTTAGTGGGTTTAGTGTTGCGACCCCACTCAAGTGAGGGATCATCCCAATGTCTGTGTGTGTGATTGTGTTACAGTGTTGGTGTGTGCTACAGGCTCTGTTTGCATGTGTGTGCGTGTGTGATTGTGCCACAGGCACTGTGTGTGTGTTTGTCTGTGTGTGTGTGTGTGTGGACTAGAAGCAGGGTGACTGGAGTGTAAAGTCACAGAGATCAGGAAGAATTGTGTTCTGAGCTATTCATCATTACAACAACATTCTACTTATGGAACCTCCTCTGCTTCAATTCAATTCTCATTGATAGTGAGTTTCTTCTCTCTCTCTCTCCCTCCCTCCTCCGTCTCTCACCACCCCTCCCCCCTCTCTCTCGCCATCATTTTCACATTCCCTGTTGGGCCTTCTCCTCTTTCTACTTCTGGTCACTTTACTTACCTTGCTTTATCTTGATGTTACTCTGTTCTTCCTTCCCCCCTCCCTCTGTAGCTCTCTGGTACATCATCTCCATGTCTGCTTTCTGTCCTTTCTCACTCACATAAATGATGACTCTTCTCTAGTTCACACACCTTCCCTTCCCCTTAGTCTTTATCTTACTCTCTCACACTCTCTATGTCAAACTCTCTCTTGCAACTTATCTAACTATCCGGCCAAACACAGTCGCTCAGCTCTCTCTCTCAGAACTTTTTGGATCAGCCACAAAGCCGTGGCCTGAGTCCTGACTCACTGCTCGTGTTGCAATCCACACTCGGCTCCCAGGCACAACAGACTGCTCGCTCATTGGTCACACACTCCTTGTTCCTATGCAGAGACAACCTCTGCCACCCTCAACCCCTCCCCGCGTGGCCGCTTAGTTTCCGTCGTCCCGGTACAGTACACACACTCACCCTGACAGCTTTGCCATCTTCGCGAAACCAAAGACGTCCATGCGTTTGAGTTACGGCTGTAAAAACTCAGGTACTCCAGATGGCGTTTAGATCCAGATTCAAATCCAGAGTAGGGAAAACCACATTTTCACAATCTCCATAATTAGGATTCAGTAAGTAAAGGTGCTAAAACATTGGAGAAGTCCAACAAGCAGAAGTCTCATTCCTTGCTGAAAGCGCTAAGCCTTAAGACCTGTCCTGCCTATCCAGAGTAAAGCCCTTGAGAGGGTATAGGGTGGGCCAGTGAAGGACCCCCCTCTGACTAGCCAGTCCGCTCTATCCCGCTCTCCTCCTGGCCGTGGTGGGCAACGCTGAGCCCTCTCTGGGTGGTCTCCATCTCAGCTGAGCTGGAAGATTGTGCCGGTCCAGAGCTATATGGAGAATAAAAGCAAAGGAGAAGGAGGTGATGAAGAGAAGGAGGGGGGATGGAGGAGTGAGAGAGGGAGGGAAGGGAAGGAAAGGAGGAGGGACTCAAATCACAAATCCCAGCACTCACACGTCCTCCGCGGAGAAGAGAGGAGCCATCCGTCCCCCTGGTCTTCACCCCTTTACGAAAGTGAGAGGGGTGGAGAGAGATAGGGAGGGATGCTCGGAATTGCCTGGGGAGGACGGAGTGCAGCAGAGGAATGGAAAGAGAGAGACGTGACGAGCGTTGGGAGAGGAGCGCTGACTCTGCAGAACGAGAGAGGGAGGGAGGGAGGCTGGCGGGAGCAGGACCCTGTCTCTCTGGTTTATTTGTGTTGCTAAGTGAGCCACAGCAACCACACTATACCACATTGCCATATAGGAAGAACACCAGCACACTGCTAACTTTCATATAATTACAAACCTGAAACAGAGCTATGCCTGACGACTCTTTGATGAGCCTCAGAAATATATGTAGTTATATATCTCACTCACTCACTCACTCACTCACTCACTCACTCACTCACTCACTCACTCACTCACTCACTCACTCACTCACTCACTCACTCACTCACTCACTCACTCACTCACTCACTCACTCACTCACTCACTCACTCACACACCGTCAAACAGGAACGCATAAGTCCATTAGGACCCATCCTCATTCCCCCTGAAGCAGTGACGGTGGTCCTGCAGATGGTCCAGGGAGCAACAGGATGCTCTACCTTCTGTGAGTGAGCCCGCAGGGGCCAAGGACAGAACATGGCAGCCATATGAACGTGCCTCTCAGCAGCAACACACTGTAATCGAATGCAAAACAGCCTAAGTCTATTTTACCGTACCATGTAATACAATTCAACACACAAACCCAATGCAACACAACCAAAAGGCAAGTCTGTTCAGTTCTGCTCTGATTGTTTCTGTGCTGTGGTGTTTTTACTGCATTTTAGCCTGGGTGTCTGTTTCTACTCACTTGCCAACTCCTTATGGAATTGTCAAGCGTTTTTTGGCATGACAAAGAGTGACAATTTTGGCATGAAAGCACAGACAGACTGGCATTCAGGCTAGCCAGGCTAGCCTTCTGTTAAATGATATTGTTCTAATTGTATATTTTATTACACCATATTATTTAGATTTTTCATCATTCCTTTTCGCCTATATCCTCTTTTTCCTATATTAACTAATAGTGTAGATCTGTTTCTGATGCCCTGTACTGTGTCATTCTGTTCAAGGGCAGAATCAGGGGTGAAAGTAAGCTGGAACGGTCCCATATGGAGTACAGGCAAAATAAATAGTGGGGTAACCCAAACCGGTGAAACATGAGGCTATCACAATAATTAGAACATAGATTCTCAAAAAACTGTAGGCTATTACAGTATTTATCATTGCCGTATGTGAGATGTGATTCGCATGAAAAATTTGCGAATAGACTTGACAACTTGTGGAATATGCTCCAAAATGCAGTGTAGTTCGATGATAACACTGAAATGTTGCCAAGATGAGTGGCCGACACCGCAGCAGTGTACGCATCAATTCAGGTTACAAGACTTGTGTAGGCTTAATGGATGACAATCACAGAAAGTCATAACACTTTTTGGTGTTTTGCAAATGGTCTCTTTGAATTTATCAAATGGCACTATATGGATGGATGGCAGAATTTAAGTAGCCTAATAGTTGGAATAGTAACTGTCTGGACACTGACTGTAGGCCTCACATGTAGCTTATTATAATATTAACTGCTGTGTTCTTCACGGTAAAATGATAGACCAAAATGTTCCTTTTGCCTCGGGAACAGGAGTGGAGAAATATTTTTTTTCCCTCTTTCAGCATCTTGAGAGAATGAGAGCACGCTTAGGGACGGACCTGTTGTAGCCGAAGCATGCCATTTCTTTCAATGACATAAAAGATGACAGTATTTCATTTTCAACCACATCAAATATGCAACCAAGATTAACTGAAATACTATCAGAAACATGTTGGATCGTTTTCAGTTTTCCTATATGCAATTCCATGATTAGGAGATGCACTCTGCAGAAATCGCTCAGCTATTTCGTGGTTGCTAAAATTCGAATAGTTCGCCTAATTTCAGTTTATGTGACAAAACAAGCGAGTATAGCATAGAGAATCATTGTACAATCTAAACCTCTGTGAAATATCTTTACCATAACCAAAAATATTGTATTTTCAGCTGTTTGAAGGGGGTGCACAAAACCTCAACTTAAGAAAGGGAAGCATAGAAATAGCACACATAGAACAGATCTACCGTTTCTTAGACTCGCTTTCAATGAGATTGACAGGTCTATAACTCACAGTTCTATGTGAATTTGATTGGGTTGCCCTAAAAGTTACATGTTGAAGCTTTAAAGCGTGCGGGCACATATAGAAGGTCCCCGTACCGGGAACCCCTAGGTAGAATTTAGGGTCAGTATTCATGAAGCGTCTCAGTGTGCTGATCAGGTCCCCCCTGTCCATATCATCAAATTGACTATGATCTAAAAGATATAACTGATCCTAGATCAGGACTCCTACTCTGAGATGCACAGGTTCAGGTCTGCCCTTACTGTGTCAGTTATATTAACGGCACCTTTACACAGCTCATCTCCTCAGCACCAGAACACACACCCACCACTATCCTGGGGTCAGTGTACATTCTCCATCCACAGTCAACACAGGCTATGTTAACATGTTCAACCTGATCCCAGACCTGTATACCTTTTCTTGACCTGGGGTTACTATCAACAAAGTCAAACTGATCTCACACCTGTATGGGAGTCTATGGTGAAAGTGACTTGTTACGCCAAGAGGTCCAAGCACTTGCTGAACTTTGAACTGCTCCTGGAAACAAGGCTGCAGAACCCTTCGTTCATCCCATGGAGGTTGATGGCTCAATGCTGTATGCCGTTCTCTGCGTTCCCCCGTGAATCAAAGGTGCACTAAGAACAGAGCGTCCCTTTTCTAAAAACAGAGCATCGGAAAGCGAAGTTAAAACAGCGCTTTAAGCCAGGCAGTGGAGAAGACAGCTTTGATGTGGGAGAGAGGCTCTTTTATGTCACATCCATTTTTTTATGTGGACCCCAGCGTTTCCTAAAGAGCGCTACCTGTGTTTGAGCGCTGTCTCCAGGGGTCGCCGTGACAACCCATCTCAAAGACGAGCCTGAAGCGTAAAACTCTTTATCACATCTGTAGCCTGTCCCTATCTTTTCAAACATAGGCAAAAACAGAGAGTGTCATGTAGATTCCAAGAGGTTCAACTTTCTTCTTGATGATCTCTTCTGTGTTGAATGGGAGGGATGCAGACACAAAAGCATAGTTAGAGACCATATTCAGACCATATACCAGGGGTGCAACTTTCCCTGGGGACATGCCTCCCCCACATTCTGAAATTGCATTTTTGTCCCTCCTAGTTTTATCATTGGAATGGCTTCGGTGTGCTTTAGGACCATGCGGACGCCCCCGAACGGTCGGGTAGGCTGTTTGGAGTGTTTATCAGATTGGATACATATTTTTTTTTATATCCCGCCCCACTTCTAAAACCAAAGTCGCGCCCCTGCCATATACCACACCATGAAAGTCAACTCGGCTATTGGAACTTCTGCGATCCAAAGAATCCATCCGTACAGGAAGCCAAGAGCCTCTACATCAAAGTTACACAAGACACAAGAGACCTTCTAGCACTAAGCCTTGGGCTTGGGTTTAATAGACCGCCTGCACTGATTCTAAACCTTATAGGGCCAAGGGACGTGCTCAGTGGTGCTCGTCTAGATAGAACGTCAATGATGCTTTGTGCTGCAGGGAGATAAGGAAGACGTGATCGGCTAGGGGGAAACCAATATACCCAAGGTCACAACGGGAGACTGTGCGTGTTTTATTAAAAACCACATTAGTATTTTGCTTTGGTATTCTCCTTGCGACCCAAGGGATGGTCCAGAATGGTGAAAACTGAAAACAAGGTGGAACAGCTATGGGCCTGGGAAAAGAGTTAGATGTATGCTCTTGTAGGGTTGCTGTAATATGCATGCAAGGTTATATAGCACTATGAATTATATCAGCTCCGACACACAGGGATCGTATGTAGTTGCAGTAGTAAAACCTGAACCCGCAGATGCCCTATGATGTGCAGGAAGGTTGTAGCAATACAAATGAACACAGCCTCTCAGAGTAGCAGTGCTGATCTAGGATCAGTTTCACATTTGATGTCATAATGAATAACATTACATGGACCTGACCCTAAATTAGCAGTCCTACTCTCAGACGCTTTGAGGATACGGTCCCAGGTCAGGTAGCTACACTTTGATTGTAATATAATTCAATAATACGAGTGATAAAAGATCAACCACAAGATGAACTATTCAAATACTGTCGTACGTCAGCTGCAACAAATGCTCCTTTTGTGAATCTTTTTTTTTTTCTTCCATGAGGGGGGTATTGAAAAGCCAAAGAGACTTGGAACATTTCTTAACGAGACATCTATTGTTCGATTAGGATGACTTTGTAATTGTCTCATGCGATTGACAGAGGCTGATTCACTTCTACAGTATTACGTAACAACGCCCCAAGCTCCCGCATCTTATCCATAGTCTGTCAGTTCTCCCTCCAAATGGGTGTATTGAAAATCACATTTAAAGACACAGTCTGTAAGCTTTCCAGTTATTTCAATTAAGGACAAATAATGTGATGTATGAATACACTAATAGGATCTGTATGAACTTATCATAACTAAAGGATGAAGGACCTATATTCCCATGTTTTGGTTGTCAAGTGCTATTTGCATGTGAAAATATCATGGAGGACACATTTGCAAAGTTGTTGGTGGTCCACTCTTTGGATGGTACAGTATATGACCATCCTACAGAGTGCGACTTTATAGTGGCATTCAATTAAAGAGCAGTGCTGATAATTTTTACATTTACATTTAAGTCATTTAGCAGACGCTCTTATCCAGAGCGACTTACAAATTGGAAAGTTCATACATATTCATCCTGGTCCCCCCGTGGGGAATGAACCCACAACCCTGGCGTTGCAAGCGCCATGCTCTACCAACTCTACCAACTGAGCCACACGGGACCATAATGAATGTTAACAAAGGAATCAACACAATGTCATGTGGCTAATTCATCAGCAGTGACACCTTGTCTCTGCTCTTACAGGACTGGCTGGCAGCGCTCTCTCACCTAGAGTACATATCACATATCTCTCCATCTTATGATTCATCAGCTTTATTATTAACATGACATAATTTATACTGAAGTGTCCTGTACACTTTGTACTGTAGTTCCCAAATGGCACCCAGTTCCCTATATAGTGCACTACTTTTGACCAGAGACCTATGGGCCCTAGTCAAAAGTAGTGCACTACATAGGGAATAGGGTGCTATTTGGGACATAACCTAACTCTACACAGTGGAACTGCGATGGGTACTGTGTGGTACCAATTCACCCATTAACTAACTGGTTTCTTTGGCGTTGGATCATCAACAGTCCATAATAGATAGTTTATTGGAGTAACTGCTTTGCTTTCTAAACCTTATAGTAACAATACACTTCAAACGATTGAGAATGTCTTCCAGAACAACTATACAACTAAACCCACCAAAGTAGTAGCAGCAGCTGTATTAGTAGTCTGGACCCAGATCTGTTTGGGAGACTGTGTGAATAGCAAAATGTTTGGCATGACAATGACCATAGCAGTTGCCAGCACAAATAGATCTGGGACCAGGCTACAGTAGTAGTCAATCAATCACATTTATTTATAGAGCCCTTTTAAGTAGTCATAATAGTAGTAGTAGTAGTAGTCATAGCCGTGGGAAGATGTGGGGGCGGGGGTTACTACAGACGGCTATATCGGTCCGCTAATACACGACTACTAAAGGCCCAGTGCACTAATTTTGTGAAGAAAATAATAATTTTCAGGGGGTGCTGAGGGTGCGGCTATGGTAGGTGCTATCTAGAATCTAAAAGGGTTCTTCGGCTGTCCCCATAGGAGAACCCTTTGAAGAACCCTTTTTGGTTCCAGGTAGAACTCTTTTGGGTTCCGTGTAGAACCCTTTCTACATGGAAACCAAAAGGGTTCTACATGGAACCAAAAATAGTTCTACCTGGAACCAAAAAGGGTTCTCCTATTGGGGCAGCCGAAGAACCCTTTTGGAACCCTTTTTTCTGGCTTCTCTGAAGACCCTGCAGTAATTATTAGGGATAAAGTGCATGTCTGCTTTCTGTGTCCTGTCTAAACAATAAGATCATAGATTTGCGCACCCCATCTCCCATAATCCAAGCAGCAATTTCTTCTTTCCTTATCAGGAAGCCTGCTGCCTAATCCCCAGACAACACTGCAGCCATTCCCTCCAGAGAGATAGAGAGGGAGATGGAGAGAGAAATAGAGGGGGGGGGGGGGGGGGGGGCATCCAAACAGTGCTGCAGTGATTCTCTGCTCCCCTGACAGATATAAAGAGAAGGATCTCATGTAGTCTGGGAAATCCCAGACCTAGGGCAACAGTACTAGGTCTGGGTAACATGGTGGTTTTTCTGGACCACTTCAAAATGGGATTTAAAAAACACTCATGGGGAGGGTGCTCTTCAGAAAGACAACTCCCAACAAATCATGAGTTTGGGTAGGCGGTATTTAAAATTAGAGCGGGCATTGTGCTCGTGAAAAATAATCCCCTTGAAAACATGACAGAGATAGACACAATGTGGACGCAGATAGCTAGACTTATTATAGCCACAGCCAGTCAGGGGTTGAACGCTTGTAACACTAACTTTAGCTGTCTTGTCGCTTGCGAAATACACTCATTGAAAATATCCTCCACAAGTGCCAACTAGCTAGCTACCAATTTTATGTCTGGTGAGGATGTTTACACCAGGGCACATACGGATAAGGCTCTGGGCGGGTTTCCTCCATGTCCATTTCCACTTAGCCCAACCGACGATTGTACCTGTGGACACGTGTATGCTGGAACATTGTTAATGTGGGAGACAACCTGTCTACCTAGAGAGATCGGATGCCCTATTCAAGACCAACTCACCTGTCTTTGGCAAAACAGAATCTGACCAGCCAGCAACTTTAGAGTAATATAATGTAGACTGGGCTTAAGAATAGGCCTGTGACTGCAAAGGGTCATGTATGCCATTACCTCTGTCTGACCACAAAAATATGCTCTTATGTCTGGGTCCAGAGCACTGAGAATATATTAACACTACCAAGAATGTCTAATGGAAGGAATGTTTTGTTTGCAATTGTAGGCTATCACTAATACCATTTCAAGTTTCAAAACCCTCCAGAAATAAACTATACTGTAACGTTTCAGTACCAGTTATGGCCTCTTGTCTAACGCTCTGTGGATTGATAGTCCAAACACATAATAACACTAAAAACCTCTACCTGTCTCGAAAGAAAGAGCAACTTTCATCTCTCAATCTCTCTTATCTCTCCATTCAAGCAAATGCACATCAATAAATTATACCTGCAGGGAACGAAAAGCTTTTGATCCCGACTTGGCAGTATAGTCAAGCGAAAGCTATAACTTTGTGAATTTCCCTCTTGTAGGGAAAGTATATCTTTTTTATGGATTACCGGCATTCGGGGCCTTCTCTCTCTCTCCCCTGACTCATGCGGTCTGTGACACCGAGGAGGGTAGATCAGCGACGTACGGTTGCTGTCAGAATACTAAATGAATAGCAGAGCTCCATGTGGCACGTTTAGATACTACAGAGTCACAGAGCCACAGCCATTTATCACCGCTTCACAGACTGGATGAGAGTGTCACAGTCTGTTTGTCACCCCACATTCAGAACCACTGCAGAGGAAGAGAGGGTACACACACACACAGGTGCACAGCCATGCATGGAAGCAGGGACACATGCAAACACACACACTAATTCAAAATGCATGTACACACATAGACTCTAAGACGTGCACATACTGACATTCCCTAAATACTGAATCTAGACCTGCTGTATGTCAGACCAATGCCAGACTAAGCATGTGGACACTCCCTCTATATGCTGACCCCAGACCAGAATCTGAATGTCAGACATTGTAACTCTGTGAAAAAACATGCTCTGTATTCAGAGCCAGTTGGCGGTGCTCTCTCTGCATGTCAGCTCTCCACCTGAGAGCACTTCATTTTGCATTCTACACCAGAGGCTGGTTCTCCAAACTATGTTGTGATGTCTTTATTCAAATCTTACTCAAATCTTACTCAAATCTTACTTACGCTGGACCCATTTGATAGCGATGAATTGAAATACAACCCCAACAAAATACCTTTTTGAGAAGAGTATTATAAGGCAGGAGTTGAACCTTTGATCTGGTTTATTGGTGGCAAATGAGGCCATATGATCCATTGTGTGAGAACCAGACTAAACATGGTCTGCTCTGCCTCATGAAAAGATCTCTGACAGTTTGCAAACATCAGGAGCGTTTCATAGATTGACACTGTAAATCCCCACTTAGCATGAGTTGTAGACCCATTTACGCCATGGACTCCATCCGTAAGGCTGACATGGATGATAAAATCCTTCTTACTGGAAGATTATGATCACGGGACACAGGAACCCATCGGCTTGCCATTGTGTGGATACAGTGTTTCCCCCAACGTCATTCATCTCAATCTGTCCTATTTCCTACTTATCACAGGAACTGTAATGGGCGCTCTTATTGCATCCATGGGGGACTGAGAATACTATGATTGGCTGATGAGAGTGTACACACAGTGTCATGGGAATGTAAGCGTGTACATCATGTATTTGTCTAATCCCACACTTCTAAAATGATCATGTTGTTGGTGATGTATATAGAGATGATGTTTTTTTTGTTTAGGAAAACTGCCATTTCGGGGCTACTTAATATTTTTTTGTGGCATATGAACTCTGGAAGGCTTCCCTTTTGGGGGTACGATGAGTGAGTCCGATGTTCCCAACACCTTCCTATTGCCCACAGCAATCACCATGTTGAAATTACTTTCGCTATGTCAAACACACAGCCACCACACCAGAAAGAAAACAATATCTCGTCCCTGTTAGCTTTTGGATTAGCACTGTGTTAACAAGCTCTGTAGGGCAGACAACCACAAGCGCTCCGTGCTAACGAGCGACAAGTGGGCTAACCTGACCCCAGCCTGTCTGTGTAAGCCAGCTCTATAGTATTGACAGTTCTGCGAGAGTCTGCACTCCCTAGTGATTCAGTGGTCAGCATGGTCAATGTGTGGTCAACAGCTTTAACAGCGGCAGGTCCAGACACCATGACGGTTCACAAACAGGGGGAGGAGTTAGAGGTAAAGAGACGCTGACTGTGTTCGGATGTGGACGCCTCTGCGGTGTAAACCAATTGGCCTTGACCGCTTTGGCCGCCGGCCTGGCCCAGCGACATCTAAAGCAGCATCCCATAATGCACCAGGCTCCAGAGCCAGACAGACATGGGATTAGGGGATGCAGGATGCAGCGCTATAAATGCCTGCCAGCTCTGTGGAGACATCCATGTGCCTGGATACAGCACTGAACAGTTGGGTCTATTGAACGCCCTCCTGTATTACACATTTTATAAGACATGTTTTATGATAAATTATCAATCAATTGTTAGGAGTTATCAATGTGTCAACACATCTGTATTTCCTGTTGAAACTACCAATGGTAGAAAGGAGTGAAACAAGAAAGAGAAACGGCTGGTGACTGCCCTTACACACCTTTAAAATATCCTCACAGACAATTCAAATACCCACACGCACATTTCATTTATCTGGTTTCTAGGCCACATGTTTCATGGGGAGTGACCCTTCACCCAATCGTTGTAATCCTCCACAACGATGTGTGATCTCGCAATCTCTTTTTCAAAGTCACGTGATCAAGAACACTGGTGTGTCCTACACTCCGTGGTCTTGGTCATATTATGTAACCTATAGTCACAATCCTACCGGATGTCACCATATGTCACAAGAATAATGTTCTTGAAACATCAAAATATGTCACTGGTTATGATTGAATATAGGGACAAAGGTTTGGCATTATTCCAATAATCTACAGTATATTCATATATTCCTATTTTACCCCTTCATTGAACTGAGTTAAGTCTTTGGACATTGCCAATATATGTAGCTCTGAGATTTATGTTTCATAAATACAATGACCTTTACAGAAAATATAAAATGGGTGACTCTAAAGGTCAACATATGCTATATCCACAAACATGGTTTTTACAAATTGATCAAATGTTAATTCTAAAGTGATTAATATACAATACCAGTCAAAAGTTTGGACACACCTACTCATTCAAGGGGTTTTCTTTATTTGTACCATTTTTTACATTGTGGAATAATAGTGAAGACATCAAAACTATGAAATAACACATATGGAATCATGTAGTAACCAAAAAAAGTATTAAATGTTAAGTGGTTAAGTGTGCTTTGAATTCTAAATAAATCACTGACTGTGTCACCAGCAAAGCACCCCCACACATCACACCTCCTCCTCCATGCTTCACGGTGGGAACCAGACACGCAGAGATCATCCATTCACCTACTCTTGCGTCTCACAAAGACACAGCGGTTGGAACCGAAAATCTCAAATTTGGACTCATCAGACCAAATGACAGATTTCCACCGGTCTAATGTCCATTGCATATTTCTTGGCCCAAGCAAGTCTCTTCTTCTTATTAGTGTCCTTTAGTAAATCAAATCCAATTTTATTAGTCACATATGCCGAATACAACATGTGTAGACCTTACAGTGAAATACTTACTTACGAGCCCTTAACCAACAATGTAGTTTGAAAAAATATGGATAAAAATAAGAAATAAAAGTAACAAATAATTAAAGAGCAGCAGTAAAATAACAATAGCGAGACTACGTATATACAGGGGGGTACCGGTACAGAGTCAATGTGCGGGGGCACCGGTTAGTTGAGGTAATATGTACATGTAGGTAGAGTTATTAAAGTGACTATGCATAGATGATTATGAGTAGCAGAGGTGTAAAAGAGGGGGAAAGGGGGGTGGGGGCTGGGGGGCAATGCAAATAGTCTAGGTAGCCATTTGATTAGGTGTTCAGGAGTCTTATGGCTTGGGGGTAGAAGCCTCTTGGACCTAGACTTGGCGCTCCGGTACCGCTTGACGTGCGGTAGCAGAGAGAACAGTCTATGACTAGGGTGGCTGGAGTCTTTAACAATTGTTAGTGCCTTCCTCTGAAATCACCTGGTATAGAGGTCCTGGATGGCAGGAAGCTTGGCCCCAGTGATGTACTGGGCCGTTCGCACTACCCTCTGTAGTGCCTTGTGGTCGGAGGCCGAGCAGTTGCCATACCATGCCAAATCTTTTCAGTCTCCTGAGGGGGATTAGGTTTTGTCGTGCCCTCTTCACGACTAATCCATGGCTTCTGGTTAGGGTATGTACGTACGGTCACTGTGGGGATGACGTCATCGATGCACTTATTGATGAAGCCAATGACTGATGTGGTGTACTCCTCAATGCCATCGGAGGAATGACGGAACATATTACTGTCTGTGCTAGCAAAACAGTCCTGTATCTTAGCATCTGCTTCATCTGACCACTTTTTTTTTTCTAGTCACTGGTGCTACTTTAATTTTTGCTTGTAAGCAGGAATCAGGAGGATAGAACTATGGTCAGATTTCCCAAATGGAGGGCGAGGGAGAGCTTTGTATGCGTCTCTGTGTGTGGAGAATGGTGGTCCAGGGGTTTTTCCCACTCTGGTTGCACATTTAACATGCTGATAGAAATTTGGTAAAAATAATTTAAGTTTCCCTGCATTAAAGTCCCCAGCTACTAGGAGTGCCGCGTTTTCTTGTTTGCTTATGGCGGAATACAGCATTGCAGTCTTAGTGTCAGCCTCTGACTGTGGTGGTATGTAAACAGCTACGAAAAATACAGATGAAAACTCTATACGTAGATAGTGTGGTCTACTGCTTATCATGAGATACTCTACCTCAGGCGAGCAATAGCTCGAGACTTCCTTAGATATCATGCACCAGCTGTTATTTACAAAAATACATAGTACGCCGCTCCTTGTCTTACCAGATGCCGCTGTTCTATCCTGCCGGTACAGCGTATAACCAGCCAGCTGTATGTTAATAGTGTCGTCGTTCAGCCACGATTCCGTGAAGCATAAGATATTACAGTTTTGAATGTCCCGTTGCGCGTAGGCCATCGATTTTATTCTCCAAAGAGTACACGTTTGCTAGCAGAATGGAAGGAAGTGGGGGTTAATTCGATTGCCTACGAATTCTCCTAAGGCAGCCCGCCCTCTGGCCCCTTTTTCTCCGCCTCCTCTTCACGCAAATCACGGGGATCTGGGCCTGTTCCCGAGGAAGCAGTATATCGTTCGCGTCGGGCTTTTTCAGACTTGTTAAAGGGAAAAAAAGGATTCTGCCAGTCCGTAGTGAGTAATCGCAGTCCTGATGTCCAGAAGTAATTTTCGGGTCATAAGAGACAGTAGCGGCAACATTATGTACAAAATACGTTTTCTTTTTTAAAGTAACAAAAATCACAAATGTAGTGGTTTCTTTGCTGCGTGAATCGACCATGAAGGCCTGATTCACGCAGTCTCCTCTGAACAGTGGATGTTGAGATGTGTCTGTTACTTGAACTCTGTGAAGCATTTATTTGGGTTGCAATTTCTGAGGCTAGGAACTCTAATGAACTTATCCTCTGCAGCAGAGGTAACTCTGGGTCTTCCTTTCCTGTAGCGGTCCTCAAGAGAGCCAGTTTCATCATAGCGCTTGACCGTTTTTGCAACTGCACTTGAAGAAATTTTCAAAGTTCTTGAAATTTTCCGGATTGACTGACTTTCATGTCTTAAAGTAATGATGGATTGTCGTTTCTCTTTGCTTATTTGAGCTGTTCTTGCCATAATATGGCCTTGGTCTTTTACCAAACAGGGCTATCTTCTGTATACTATCCCTGATTGGCTCAAACTGATTGGCTCAAACGCATGAAATTATATTTGATTTGTTGAACACTTTTTTGGGTACTACATGATTCCATATGTGTTATTCTACAATGTAGAAAAGAGTAAAAATAAAGAAAAACCCTTGAATGAGTAGGTGTGTCCAAACTTTTGACTGGTACTGTACATGCTCACCAACACAAATATACAGTAGTGGAAAGAGTGTTACTCACTTTTCAGAGAAAATCTCATATGCCCTCACGTTTTGGCTCCAAACTTGAAGCCCTGCTTTGAGATGCAAAGCGAGTGGCTTATACATTGTTACATCACCCTTACAGTAAACAAAACCAACTGGTTTCTTATCAGAACTATGTGAGTAACCTTAATCCAACCTGTGACTTCACTGTAAATCTAACTCAAAACTACTGCCCCTCTGAACCCAAGCCAAGCCAACCCTGACCCTGTAACCTGTCAATGCTTCCCGACTTGTGGGCTAAACCCTAATGCCATGATGTAATCACGAAAGTGTGCACTGTAATTACAAAGCCGGCAAGTCTTGTGGTTTTGACTTCTGTGTCTTACGCAATTGCTGAGAATGTGCCACATTTCCATACATGATTTAACCCAGTGTTTTACCCAAAAGGCTCAGACTTCTCTGTTTCCATCTGCGCAGGCCGGCAGTGTGTCAGGCCACTGGTATTGATCAGCTGGCAGTTACACAACAATGGCTAACTGTGAACTGTTTTGATTATGCAGAGGTTGATGGTTCTGATCTTCACAAGTCCTCACTGTCAGACCTAGCTATGGAAATTCAATTTCCCTAGTATAACATAAGGGTTATACACTAGTTATACACAAAATGCAAGTATCCCCCTGACTCCTCCCACCATAGAAACATGGACTCTTCTAGTCCCCTGACTCCTCCCACTATAGAAACATGACCTGTGTTCAAATTGTAATTTATGTATTTAATTTAACCTTTATTTAACTAGGCAAGTCAGTTAAGAACAAATTCTTATATACAATGACAGCCTACCCCAGCCAAACCCTAACCCGGACGACGTTGGGCCAATTGTGTGCCGCCCTATGGGAATCCCAATCACGGCCGGTTGTGATACAGCCTGGAATCGAACCGGGGTATGTAGTGACGCCTCTAGCACTGAGATGCAGTGCCTTAGACCGCTGCGCCACTCGAGAGCCCATACTCATACTAATCGCTCTAATCGTACTATTTGTGACGTAAATTGAGTATGTCGTGTGCTTATTGGTCATAGAATGGATATAGTTAGAATTCCAAAAGTCTCCGGATGTCGTTCCCAAATTCGCCAAAATACAAAGTATTCAAGCAGTGGACACTATTTCTGTGCTTTTAGGGTCCATAACATAATTCTTCAGAGAATGGACATGGCTTCACAACGGTTTCAGCTTTCAAGAAAATGGCGGAAAATATGCAGCCGAAGTCCGACGAGAGCGGATACAATTTCATTGCTTTAACTAATTATGACAAATGTTAAGACATTTTGAGCAATGTAATAATGTAATGACTTTTCAAATAAGTTACTTTGGCTGACAATTTGTTAGCTACGCTATCCTTACAAACCACAACATATCATTACAGCAGTATGTACCGGTATATTAGCAAGCTTCCTAAAACGTTAGTTGGCTAGTACGAATACATCGAACTTGCCAGTATATTAACTATATGTAATTCTTAGCTTAGCTAAGTGGTATAGTCGTTGTGCGTTCTCAATGGCCATTGTTAATTCGCTTTGGCTATCTACTCCGATTTCAGAGCATTCTCGTCTGAGTGTGCCAGGGGAGCGCAGAACAACTAACGAATTTACAAACAATCAACACCCGTTGAATATGGCCGGTGCCGGTTAACGTCGGCAAAAAAGCATGATTAAATTGTTGCCAGCAGCACAGTTACATGAAAACAGCCTAACCAGCTCTGCTAGGGCGAGTAAAATGGTCAGAGTGAGGGGTTGTGTCTGAAAGTAGCTAGCTAATGTTAGCCAGTTAGATTGGGTGCTTGACTGCCGTTGTGAGGTCAGAACGCTCGGATCAACCCGACTCCTTGGCCAGAGGGTCCAGTGTGTGATCAAATCAAATCGTATTTGTCACATGCGCCGGATAAAACAGGTGTAGACCTTACAGTGAAATGCTTACTTACAAGTCCTTAACCAACAACGCAGTTTAATAAAAACAAGTGTTAAGTAAAAAATAGATAAGTAAAAAATAAAAGTAACAAGTAATTAAACAGCAGCATTAAAATAACAATAGCGAGGCTATATACAGGGGGTACCGGTACAGATGTGCGGGGGCACCGGTTAGTTAAGTTAATTTGTACATGTAGGTAGAGTTAGTGACTATGCATAGATAATAAACACAGTAGCAGCAGCGTAACAGGGGGGGGGGGGGGGGGGCATTTGATGGGTAGCCATTTGATTAGCTGTTCAGGAGTCTTATGGCTTGGGGGTAGAAGCTGTTAAGAAGCCTTTTGACCTAGACTTGGCGCTCCGGTACCACTTACCATGCGGTAGCAGAGAGAACAGTCTATGACTAGGGTGGCTGAAGTCCTTGACAATTTTTGGGCCTTCCTCTGACACCGCCTGGTATAGAGGTCCTGGATGGCAGGAAGCTTGGCCCCGGTGATGTACTGGGCCGTTCGCACTACCCTCTGTAGTGCCTTGCGGTCAGAGGATGAGCAGTTGCCATACCAGGCAGTGATGCAACCAGTCAGGATGCTCTCGATGGTGCAGCTGTAGAACCTTTTGAGGATCTGAGGACCCATGCCAAATCTTTTCAGTCTCCTGAGGGGGAATAGGTTTTGTCATGCCCTCTTCACGACTGTCTTGGTGTGTTTGGACCATTCTAGTTTGTTGGTGATGTGGATAACAAGGAACTTGAAGCTCTCAACCTGCTCCACTACAGCCCTGTCGATGAGAATGGGGGCATGCTCGGGCCTCCTTTTCCTGTAGTCCACAATCATCTCCTTTGTCTTGATCATGTTGAGGGAGAGGTTGTTATCCTGGCACCACATGGCCAGGTCTCTGACCTCCTCCCTATAGGTTGTCTCATCATTGTCGGTGATCAGGCCTACCACTGTTGTGTCGTCTGTAAACTTAATGATGGTGTTGGAGTCGTGCCGAGCCATTCAGTCATGAGTGAACAGGGAGTACAGGAAGGGACTGAGCACGTACCCCTGAGTGGTTCTCGTGTTGAGGATCAGCGTGGCGGATGTGTTGTTACCTACCCTTACCACCTGGGGGCGGCCCGTCAGGAAGTCCAGGATCCAGTTGCAGAGGTAGGTGTTTAGTCTCAGGGTCCTTAGCTTAGTGATGAGCTTTGAGGGCACTATGGTGTTGAATGCTGAGCTGTAGTCAATGAATAGCATTCTCACATAGGTATTCCTTTTGTCCTGGTGGGAAAGGGCAGAGTGGAGTGCAATAGAGATTGCATCATCTGTGGATCTGTTGGGGCGGTATGCACATTGGAGTGGGTCTAGGGTTTCTGGGATAATGGTGTTGATGTGAGCCATGACCAGCCTTTCAAAGCACTTCGTGGCTAAAAACATGAGTGCTACGGGTCGGTAGTCATTTAGGCAGGTTACCTTAGTGTTCTTGGGCACAGAGACTGTGGTGGTCTGCTTGAAACATGTTGGTATTTCAGACTCAGACGGGGAGAGTATTGAAAATGTCAGTGAAGACACTTGCCAGTTGGTCAGCGCATGCTCAGAGTACATGTCCTGGTAATCCGTCTGGCCCTGCGGCCTTGTGAATGTTGACCTGTTTAAAGGTCTTACTCACATCGGCTACGGAGAGCGTGATCACATAGTCATCCAGTACAGCTGATGCTCTCATGCATGTTTCAGTGTTGCTTGCTTCGAAGCGAGCATAGAAGTAATTTAGCTTGTCTGGAAGGCTTGTAGTATGAACGCTCCGAATTTACGAACGGACATTCTGACAATGCTCTGAATTTACGAACGCCCAGAGAGCACTCCAAATACAACCGAAGTCGTAAATTATCTAGGTAGTAATTGCTATGCTAACAAACAAGCAAGAGGTTCCATAGCAACAGAAACAACTTCCGGTAGGCAGGCGAAGTATGCTCAACTGAAAGAATACTGTTTGTTTACAGTACACTAAAATGAACTAATAGTATGTAGTATATACTCATTAAGTATGCAGTATGTTAGTATGGGTATTCGAACACAGCTACGGACTCTTCTAGTCCCCTGACTCTCCCGATTCCTACCATTATAGAAACACAGACTCTTCTAGTCCCCTGACTCCTCCCACTATAGAAACATGAACTCTTCTAGTCCCCTAACTCCTCCCCTGATTCATCCCACTATAGAAACATGGACTCTTCTAGTCCCCTGACTCCTCCCACTATAGAAACATGAACTCTTCTAGTCCCCTAACTCCTCCCCTGATTCATCCCACTATAGAAACATGGACTCTTCTTAGTCCCCTGACTCCTCCCACTATAGAAACATGGCAATGTGTAGTGCAGCATTTCCCAAACTCAGTCCTCGGAACCTCAAGGGGTGCACATTTTGTTTTTTGCCCTAACACTACAACAGCTGACTCAAATGATCAAAGCTTGATGATTAGTTTATTATTTGAATCAGCTGTGTAGTGCTCGGGCAAAAAACTAAACCTGCACCCCTTGGGGATCCGAGGACTGAGTTTGGGAAATGCTGGTTAGTTGTACTGTGGCAGCTCGGCATACAATTAATTCAAGATGTTCAATCCTGGGTAAAAAAAAAAAAAGCTGAAATAAAAAACCTGAAGGAGATTTCGCATTTAATTGAATGACCAAAAAATAAGCAAGGATGGACTTACACACCTTGATGCCATTGTTCCTCCGTGGCTTAGGTGAATAGACTATCTGTGTTTCTGTAGTCTGCAATGTTGCTATAGGTTGTTGTAGATGTCCAACTCATCTTTAACCTTAAAACAATGTAACCAAAACCTTAACATAACTATTATATTCACACCAAGAATTTGATAAAACACCCCTCACACTACATACTATTAAGCTTCTACTTGAGAATACCGTCCTTTCTTTTAGCATGCAGTCCCTCGGCGCTAGATGAGACTCCATTATATTTCCTATCATTTGCTTTCACTTTCCAATAGGAAAGGCATGTGTGCATCTGCCTGCATAGACAGTATCATTGATCAATATTAGCCACTTATAATGCAGCTCAGGAAAAACGTAATGACAGATGAAATTACCATCAGACCATCTCGCTTGCCCAACATGCCATGCAACAACAATCCTGCAACAATCCTGCCCTGATTGTTTTGGGTACTGATGGCCACAGAATAGCTCTTAACAAGCTTTAAAAGTCCTACTGTTGATATGGGACATATTGACTAGTGAGGGGTTGGATTGTACCCCATGCTGACTGTTACCGCTCAGATATCAAGTGCCAATACACCACCCTACATGCTGCCTTCCTATGGATTGTTAATTGGTTTATGGATTGTTAATTAGTTTGATTAATAACGCCTTCAAAGACCAACTGAGGTTCGAGATGGTTGAGGTTGGGGTTTGAGATGGTTGAGGTTGGGGTTTGAGATGGTTGAGGTTGTGGTTTGAGATGGTTGAGGTTGGGGTTTGAGATGGTTGAGGTTGTGGTTTGAGATGGTTGAGGTTGGGGTTTGAGATGGTTGAGGTTGGGGTTTGAGATGGTTGAGGTTGTGGTTTGAGATGGTTGAGGTTGGGGTTTGAGATGGTTGAGGTTGTGGTTTGAGATGGTTGAGGTTGGGGTTTGAGATGGTTGAGGTTGGGGTTTGAGATGGTTGAGGTTGGGGTTTGAGATGGTTGAGGTTGTGGTTTGAGATGGTTGAGGTTGGGGTTTGCGCATGTTTTAGTTTGCTGGTTTGTGTTCTCAGGACGTGTACCTAAAGCATGTGGAATACTGCTGCCATCTTTCTCAAAGCTCAGCAACACCATGAGATCCAACTCAATACTGCTGCCATCTTTCTCAAAGCTCAGCAACACCATGAGATCCAACTCAATACTGCTGCCATCTTTCTCAAAGCTCAGCAACACCATGAGATCCAACTCAATACTGCTGCCATCTTTCTCAAAGCTCAGCAACACTATGAGATCCAACTCGATACTGCTGCCATCTTTCTCAAAGCTCAGCAACACCATGAGATCCAACTCAATACTGCTGCCATCTTTCTCAAAGCTCAGCAACACCATGAGATCCAACTCAATACTGCTGCCATCTTTCTCAAAGCTCAGCAACACCATGAGATCCAACTCAAGGATAAAACAGAACATTCTCCATCTTGGCACAGGCAACAGAAGGCTCACTATCCAGCACAACCTGACATTTTGGAAAGACCCGTACGGACAAATGTGAATAGGTGAGGTGTTCCAAAACATTTTCATGTGATAACCCGTGATCTTATGTGAAGTTAATGTGATAACATGTGACAACATGTAGAGAAACATGTGATAACATGAAACTGCACATGTGGAACATTTCCAAAAACACGTTTTCACATGTGAAATTTCATGTGAAATCACATGGTTTTTTTCTGTAAGGGGAGGAAAAAACAATTATAGTTCTACTGAATACAGCACGACAGTTTGGTCTCCACCGCCACACATCCTCAGAGGGCCTACAAACCTCCCCATTACTCTACCTAGTAGTTCAAACAAGATAATAGCTGGACAAAGATCATTCAAGGCATAAAGGAGGACAACAACACATGCCTGTGAAGCAGAAAGACCAGAGTACGGTACTCACTGGATGATGGTGAAGACCCCTAGTTCATCATCACACCGTTCCATCCCTTCAGACGGACGGACGGTCACTCCAGCCCGCTAAAGGCTCAAAGGGGAAAGTGCTCCAGTCCCTTTCCCTGAGAGTCCCTCTGAAAATCCACTTCCTCCACTGCCTGGTGTTTGCGGAAAAAAAACGTTGTGTGTTTTTTGTTCACCTCCCTCCCTATTGCGCCTCAGCTCAGTGCCAAATGTTCCAGCTTAGCATTCGCTGCGCAGCACCGCTGGTGATGGATTTAGCCTGGGCATCTGGGCTAGCTGGGATAAACCGTTCAACACACACACACACACACACACACACACACACACACACACACACACACACACACACACACACACACACACACACACACACACACACACACACACACACACACACACACACACACACACGCACACACACACACACTCACAGTGTCATGCTGTGCGAGTTAGGGGCCAGTGCCCTTGGGGAGACAACCTCCCCCACCCTGAATAATGACACAACATCATCACATTCCAGGCCAGTGCTTAAAGAGATAGAGAGAGAGCAAGTGAGAGAGAGAGCGAGAGAGCACAATGAAAACAGAGAGAAAGAACGTTGGGAGTGTGATGGGGAGATCAACACAAACGGGGAGAGGATCAATGCATGAACAGATGTGTGCCAGCCAGCACACTCCAAAGCCGCTACCAGAGGCAGAGACAGGAGCGGCAGTTAGAGACAGCTGTCTGATGCCAGTATTATTGGTTATTAGATAACTGTTTTTCTTAATCGCTGCCTCCCTCCCACACACAGTACCTAAAATAATCAAGCATAGATCATACTGTATTGACAAACCTCCAGGAACAAGGGAAAAACAACTAAATGAGTTGGCTATTTTCAGCTATTGCTAACGGTATAAAACCAATTAAAACAAATCTGCATGTGAAAAGATCAACACAGCGTCAGTCAACCGGGGCTAAACTGTGATCTGTGAACTAGGATGACTGAACATCACTACCCTGCATATGGACTCTGTAGCTTAATACCACTCCCACTGAGCAGAGCTCTCATTTAACGCAGCTCAGCGGTGCCCCATGCAACACGCCGCATTGACTGTACACCAAATTGCTGTGCCTCTAGTCTGTGGCAGGCAGCATCCATCTGGATTCGCTAGGCCCTTACGTAACTGGCCGTTTACTAGGAAAAACAAGATGAAGTGTCTAGTAAGTTAAAGCTATTTATTTTTGATCCACTTATTTGAACCATGAGCCTACTTTACATAATGTGGCTTGGCTTGGGAATGCATTTCCTGATTTGGCCTATATATCGCTCGGCAACCTAAATGACATTTATTGTTCAGATCTTCATTCCAACAGGGTCACAAACGTACATGTATTTTAACTTCTCAAAGTCCTCCTCACTCTATGTGACTTACATGTTGAGTAGATAACATGAACACAGTATTATTAACATGCTGTAGTTCATGGCCCATGCTAATTTGATGTGATGACATGGTGGATGGCGCTATGTGTATGGTGATCTCTGCTCCTGCCTATTACAGGGCTTTGTCTTAAGGGGACAGATGCTGGGCATCTCTGCAGTAAGCTGACTGCCTCTAATCTAAAATGATAGGTTAGCGAATCTGTCCATAGCCAATGTCATACATGCAGGTTTCTATACTTTCTGACATTGCTGCTGCATGACATCATCTTGACATTGTTAAAAAAATAAATATATATATATATATTGCCATTGTGTGAAGGTAAGGGGGCTCAGCTCACAAGCACTCCAGCTTTACCGTTGAAAGCTGACTATTTTAGCCAATGAGCACAAGCCAGAATTCTATAGCATGCTATCCATCAGGATGTAGTGCTCCAACCGGAACTCATCTGGTCATGTGACCTGCCACAGGACTCTGGGGCGGGATCACCACTGAGGTAGAAGCCCCATTTTTTCCCATGACATACAAACAACACGATTGAATGGTGTGTGTGTGTGTATGTGTGGAGGACAGCAGGCTAACATAGGCATAATACACATAAGGCTACTGAGATAACTCTACTACATGGCATAGACCAAGAGGACAGCAATACAGTATGGACAACATGCAGAAACATTGAAAATAACCATGCTTAAACCCTCTGGTCATCGATCCATCAAAAGTTGATCAATATTTACATGCAGACACAAAGGTATATCGATTTTACTTCGAAGTGCGACAGTGCCCATGACTGTGCCCTTTATCTGAAATTGATAGACTACCTCCAAAATTGTTTCAAAGAACAGGCATGTAACTTACTCCTGATTTGGTGTACAGGACACAGATCTGTCAGTATTCATGTAATATTCATGTTGTATAAAACCAATTAAAAGCTTAATTACCGTCTCTATGGAAGGTAATGGGTTATTGGATCAGCTGGAACTAAAGACAGTACACCCAGAGGACCTATGAACCCGCTGTTTCATTACAGAAAGAAACTGTTTTCCTTTTTAATAATTGCTCCATATTTTATAAGCACACAATGTTTAATGAGATGATGTGGCCTACGGATGTGACCAAGTTTGTTGTATAAATTATTTGATTTCCACACCTCATTTCAAGTTTAATCTCCGGTAGTTTCTGGCAAAAATGGCTTGTAGATTATACCCAGGTTAATTGGCAAATGAACCTTTGTCACATGTTCGATGTGATTACGTGTTGCCTACGCCCGCAAGCCAGTACTACTCTACACTGTAGCTCATTAAGGCATGCCTGTTCAAGAGCGGAGAAAATCGAAATCCGAGTCAAGACCAAGACCGGAGAAATTAGAGTCAGAGTCAAGACCAAGAGCGGAGGGTGGGGTGGGACCGACCTGCGTGTGCAGAGGCACACATTCACAGAAATGCACACACAGACAGCAGTGTTCTAGGTCTCCAAACCATTTATTGTCTCGGTCTTGTCTTGGTGTTGGATACATTTTTACTCGGTCTTGACTCGGCCTCGGACAATGAGGACCGCTAATTTCTTCCTGGGACCAGCTGAGACCAGTGGAGTACAAAAACTCAATTATTAGTTCCTATTCAGTCATAAAATCACTTCGCCAGGCCAAATATACACACTCCTTTTATGACACATTAATATTGTCTTGGTCTTGACTCGGACTCAATTTCCTCCAGTCTTGAACCGGTCTCGCTTTAGGTGGTCTTGAACACAACACAACCAGACAGACAGAGACACACACATACACACATTTTCACATTTTCACATCATTAAAGAACAAAAATCCCTCACTCCAAGTAAAGATGTATCCTTACCTCATGACTCACAGTATCATCCTGCAGCGCTCCCAGCTTCTACACCCTGATCCTCAGGGCTGGTCAAAAGGCCACGTCACATAAAAAAAAACTACAGCAGCAAAATTACTCTGCTTGAGCCCAAGAAGGAGATTAAATAATTACAACGGATGTCAAAAAGTGTTAGAAAATAAATACACGAGTATGATTGAGAAAATGTGCGGTAAGTGTGTTTGTGTGAGAGCTGATGGGGCTCTGGTGCGTTGGGAGGGCTTAGGTGGGTGTCAGGGGGAACTATTCAGTTAGGGGCGCGGTGTGAGGCGGGGCGGTATCCCTCCACGGACACATCTGGAGAGAGAGAGAGAGAGTGGGAACGTTTCACCTGGCTCATCCCAGCCAGCTGTGGGTACAGGCACATTCCAGATGGCTCAATCAGATTTAAACTCTCCCGACCACTGTAACCTCTTTAGACTTTAAATACAGTGCAAGAACATTAACTGTTTCCTTGTGCTGGGGTTTAGACACAGAGCCAGAGAGAGAGAGAGTCAGGCTTTGATGAATACTGCTCTGTCACATTATCTGTTTCAGCATTGGATACAAGACAAGGAAATTCATAGAGAGTGAATGAGTGTGCAGAATGAGAGATAGAGAGGGGGAGAGAGAGAGCGTGAGAGAGAGAGAGAGAGAGAGATAAGAGAGAGGTGGGGGAATGGGGAGGGCATAAGAGTGGGACAAGGGGTGAGTGAGTGAAAGAGAAAAAGAGAGAGAGTAGTGGGAGGAAGAGGATACGACTGCTACAAGGTTATGGAAAGTGAGGATGCGTGGGAATGAATGACTGCAATAAGGGTAGACTTTGAAGGGATAAGAGAGGTCAATGGTTGAATCGACCCCATTGATCAGAGATCTGAAGGAGCTATATGTGTACTGAATTCACATATGTAGGATATTTGACATTCAGGGGTCAATAATGACTGTACTTGTCGATCATAAGCAGTGGTGGCGAGGTGGTGAGTACAACCCCAAAAGGTTTCTGTTCAAATTAGAGCCGCAATGTGCTTCACAGACATCTCTTGAAAGCTTCATGTCAACACGTGTTGAAATGAATACACCACTGTGATGTAAACAGAACAACTGACGTCTTCCCTTTCAGCCATCAAGGTATTTGCAATCCCTATTCTCACTTGCTTTCTCCCCCCGTTTCCACACAGCACTTTAAACTGTACGCATTTTACATTGAAAACCTTCTCACTGCTTCATGACATAACCTGTCAGAGGGATGACAAATAGTCAAATCTGGAGTTCAATGAAATACGGTATTTTACTCAACGACGCCAAACGCGTTACACTATATCAGCTTTCCTGTCTCAGTAAGACTGAGTGGGGTCCTCCCATGGGGCAGTGGGGCGTACGTGGATGAATACAGACCGCGCCGTGATGTATGAGCTATCTAAACCCCTGTGGCGTCCGGCTATGCTTGGACACGCCTCTCTAATAATGATCACTGGCGTCCGGTGTGGGGTGAAAAGTGATTAAAGCAAGATGAAATTAATTGGAATGTAGAGCAGGATGTTGAGTGACGGTTGATTTTTGCTCTTCTCTCTTTGCTTTACCCAATAAGGGGGGTATGTGGTTTAGAAGTGTCCAGGACTACCTACAGAGGTGGCTTGGGAATCTGATTCCCAAATCAGATTTTGACACCAGATCCGTTGCTTTACACATAATTTTTTTTGGTCATTTGCGAGACATCTCTTTGAGGCCTACAAGTGTTAGTTGCTTCACTCTGCCAAACCTTAACTCTAACAGTCTATCCCAATATCCATACTTACACCCAACTCTGTATGCTCTCCATCCCCACCATAATACTTCACAATGTTCTAAGTATTTTATAATGGAATTGAATAGAAAAAACACAAAGTAGACTCTGGATCAGCATCAACTATTCAGGCGCATATCACATCCAGTGGCGGTCGGTGCCGTTTAAGATGAGGGAGGATGATCATTTTTATTATGAACATGGCCTTATTTCTATTACAGCATATTGGATGACTCTCATTCATATTCCATTAAACCAGTTCAATGTAACATCGATAGGGTTAGGCTACTACATGATAGTCAAATTTTCCCTGTACCCATCATGAAGTTGCTACAACCTAGCCTATGAATGAAAGTTTACAATGTAGGTGCACAGGTCGAGAGCATTTTGAGTAATCAAGGTGACAGACAGTTACAGATTCGATACTGCCTTGCACACTCTTGCCTGCATCTAGGATGTAATCATTAGTCCAACAGTTGCACATTTTAGTTTCTATTGGACAAATTCAGGTATGTTTGTCCCTGGAATGAATACACCCCTGATTCCCATAAAAACAGCATGATCACTTTGCTCGTTGTATATATAATTCCTTCTCGCAGCTATCTACGCACTCTCCTCCTCTCACATTTTCCCTTCACTTGTGGACTTCAGTGCACAACACATCAGCTGTCTGTGACCAGGTGAAAAAACCTTTCCAAGTCAAACCTTCATATCATGATCGCTAACCGCTACGCACAGCCTACATCGTTGTCACGTTATGTCAACTAGAACTAACAAGTTAGTAAACCCACTACACTCATGCAGTACAGTGTACAGTGGGCCCCGGTAGGAAAACATATGATAAAACCAAAAGCTTACCTTGACTTGGAAGAGTTCCAGTGTTGGATAGCCATAGCCAGCTAGCTAACATAGCATCCCTCTCTGTTTGAGCCGGGTGTTTGAGTATGCTACACTAGCTAGCTGCATTTGCTAGCTAAGTGAACTTTAAAAAAAATACAGCCAAATATAGCTAGCTCTTTCTCTCTCGCTCTCTCTCTCTCTTGCTTCTCCTTGATTTTGGAAGAAAATAATGAGTTAACTGTTCAACTATTATCTTTCTCTCTCTTTGAGTCAACTACTCACCACGTTTGATGCACTGCAAGCTAGCTGTAACTTATTCTTTCAGTACTAGATTCACTCTTTGATCCTTTGATTGGGTGGACAACATGTCAGTTCATGCTGCAAGAGCTCTGATAGGTTGGAGGACGTCCTCCGGAAGTAGTCATAATTACTGTGTAAGTCTATGGAAGGGGGTGAGAACCATGAGCCTCCTAGATTTGGTATTAAAGTCAATGTACCCAGAGGAGGACAGAAGCTAGCTGTCCTCCGGCTACACTATGGTGCCACACTACAGACTGCTGCTGAGGATACTGTAGACCTTCATTGCAAAACAGTGTTTTTAATCAATTATTTGGTGACATAAATATATTTAATATAGTTTTATCTAAAAAGTATAACTTTTTTAAATGTTTCGCTATTTCTATGAAATTTACTGAGGAGGATGCCCCCCCGCTATGCAGTAAGTGTCTTTGTGGGGGGTGTAGCGTTCAAAGCCCATCCGAGATTTAGAAAGTGACACCCTGGGAAAAGTTAGCTGAGCCAGAAAAATCAAGTCAGGGACTTGGTTAGGAGTGGCAACAACAGCAGGCAATCAGAGGACAAAACGTTCACAACAATACTTTGAGATTCAAAAGGTTTGATGGTTTGGTGGATAACTTTGACAGTTATTCAGGTCCAAACTATTTCTGATGTTACAACATTAGGAATTTCAACCAATAGATAAACCAACAGATAAAACACATTGGCATGATAACACCAGAGTACAAAAACTGTCACAAAAAGGTAAAGTACAACCCTAATGTACCTAATGTACTTCAACACTCAATTTCTACTCCTAAATATGAGCATTGCTTGGAACCAGCATCTACTGAGAAAACAGACTGAAGAAAGCAGGGTTGTTCTCACTCTCTGTCATTAGAGAAGAAACCAAACATCAAGTGCTAGCTAGAGGCTACTCACTCTGCAGGCTGCTGGGTAATGGCTGTCTCCTGCCACCCGACATCCATCACTAACACGTCAACACTGGGGTTAGTGTCCATCTTCTCTATTGTCTCCGCCTGCGCTCATCCCCACCCTTCATGATGCCCAGACAGCCACGCTGGAGAATGATGGCGAGATGAAGGGATGAGACTAAGAGAGAGAAGAAACTAAAAAAAGAGGTGAGGACTTGTGTGAGATGAGCGCTGCTATCTTCTTCAGGTGATATCACACACACACGGCTCTCCAGCCAATTGAATCAGTCGGTAAGTGGATATCGAGAGGGTGGAACAGAAATCGATTTATTGCGGCTGGGAGACGGAGATTCTTGAACACAAAGCTCTACCCTGGCCATATGATAGTACCGGAGCAGGGTGTTGATCTCGAATTCCAGTTAGAAGTGGTTGATTACAGGACTCCATTCTATCCAAAAAGCATTAGCGCTTACCGCTAAACCCACTTAGCCTCTGTAATGGTAGCAATGATAACCTCCCTAGGGCTGAGGGAGCAAAGAGCATCGTTTTGCTATGGAAACCCTCCTAGTGTATTGAGTAGAAAGCGTCAGCACTGCACCGACTGTTGCCAAAGTAATAATACGTGATAGTCTGCCACATGGCAATCCTGAATGAAAACAAACTAGAGTATGTGTCTGACTCGAAATGTGGACAATATACTTGTCCCTGTTTTCATTGGTGAGTGTCAATGTGTACGAGACACTTTAAAGTATTGGGATGAAAAAAGCAGTGTATTTTCAAAATGAAATCTGATATGAAAAATATGTAGGGGAATAATACATCAACAGATATCACTGGAGGACAGCCAGCAAACTTGTGACATTTTGAGTTGTAAGTATGACTCCGAGGACTGAACCCCTAACCTTCCATTCTCTGGGCAGACACTAACCACAAGGCAACTGCGTTGGTTAGGCCTACATACTGTATCCTATCATTGCAATCCATCACATTTGCCAGAGATTCCGGAACCTTGGTGTAGTTATCTGGTTGTTCTGAGGAGGGTCAGGGCTAGGCTAGCCGGTGGCGAGATGAGGCTCTAGTCATTCCCTCTGACCCTCAGGGCCTAGAGATGTTGACCACATAATAAGACTGTAATCACAAGTCAAAGGCCACCCTCACCATTTTCCCTCAGAAAACCCCCCAAACACACCATCTAGAGTCCTCAAATTCTGGGCCTCGAAGCCAGTTCGTCCTTTTTTATCATTCTTCCCCTTTAATCAGGGACTGATTTAGACCTGGGAGACCAGGTGGGTGCAATTAATTATCAGGCAGAACAGAAAACCAGCAGTAGTCCAGACCTCATAGGGTCAGAGTTGAATAGCCCTGATTTAGAGGCAATGTGATAGCTTGAGGGAGGGGTTTCAACCAGAACCACTGGAGTTGTTCAGAGGCAAAAATATTCTGTATGTTGATCGCAACACTGGCCTTTACACTCAAGAACCCATATTCAGAGGCAGTGTGTGTGTTGGTCAATGTTAAGAGGGTTTCTACAGCAGGCAGCTACGGCAGAAGCTGACAAGAGGGGAGGCATTGTTTACGGCAGGTTTCCCCAACTGGTGCGCGGGTGATTTTGGCCCTGCGGGTGATTCTATTTGGCCCATCAGTTTTATTTACATTTTTTATTGTTGGACACAAGACTAAAAACACCAGCAAATCAGCTTAAAGTGATTTTATTTCAAATCTGTTCCAAAGTATCCCCACTCATAACAGACATACCGTATATGTGATTGTATACAAATGTAAGTAAGGGTTGAAATGATTGTTTTAGACAAATATTAGATCTGTTTAGTGCTTCTTGAGGTCCATTTGCAGTCGACAAATTCTTAGAAATTATGTTCCGTCCCTGTCCATCATCTAAAATATAAAATTGGCCTGCCGCTGAACCTAGTTGATGATCCCTGGTCTACGGGTAGTGTGTTGGTAGGACCTCTGGCACCTCAAATCAACGGAGCAGCACCAAAATCCAGTGACTGACAGACAGGGCACAACCCAAAAAGCTGTGTGCCCATCAAAGGAGGCTGAAGTCATCCTCTGAAAAACACTACCTTCGGTCCAGGCTCCCTCCCCTGTGCTGCCCTTCCCAACTCTCTGATATCACACCTCTGAGACCAAAGGCCCTGTTCAATCTCAAACCGTAGCCGATTCACCATGAGGATAAACCCAACAATCTGCCCGTGTACTTCGCTGTAGTTTAGAAGAACCTTTATAGAGTGTGAAGAATGTTTCTTCAAGGAAAAGGGACTCAACTTGAAGGAGAGTTCACCAATGAACAGCAGAGAATAGGACCAGGATTAAACGCATGGGGCGTTATAGCACAGCGATCGACACAGCCGACAATTCACCTTCTAAAAGGCAACAATATTCGCAGAGATTGCATTCACGGTAAACATTGCGCAGTTCGGCTCAAGTGTCAATTACCTATTTATATTGTGCTGCCATTTAACACGCCTTGCATTGAATCCCGGCCTTGGTCTTTATGAATCAACAGAACAGCAATATTCATAAACCACATGCAAAAAAACAACAACATTGCTCCGACTTTTATTTCAGATAATACTAATAGAAAACAGACTGAAAGTTGATATTTTTACATTTCCACCTCCGCAGTGTGTTCCTGTTCGAGTCTACAAGTTAACAGTGTAATAATAAAACAAAAACAGAATACGGAATTTATACATCAACTGATTCAACACACTTGACCTTCTTCAAACATTGAGGGTAATGCCATGACAAATATAAATATGAACACACAGTGGCCATAACGTCACAGCCCCTCTAAGCAAGAGGAACACAGATAGTAGACATTACTAGAGTAATGACATTATACAAGCACTTAGAAATAGCTTAAATCGACAACGCACGCTGAAGCGTGGCTTGGGGCAGCAAGCATGGCGAACCGAGGAGAAGCCAACAGTCTCCAATAGTCACACATAAAGCAAACGTATCAAATAGCCCTTCTCTCTGTGTTTGCTTGTCTAGGCGGACGGAGAGAGAAGGATCAGACGCAGATGCTGCTAGAGAAAGAGATGGCCAAACGTGGTCCTTGAGCGCAGAGAAAGCAAGACAAAGTCAGCATCATGGGAAAGACCCCAGCAAGGGGTTAGGGTCTACAGCCTAGCATAACAAGTAGACGTCCATGCTTTAGGTAATCATTGCATCCAGGGGGGTCTGTTCCTAAGGCCAGACTGCCAGGTTGGGGGCTGGGGAGAGTGAGGTACTGGGCCGATCAGAAGCCAAGACCCTCGCTTTACTTCTTTACGATAGGCCCGGGCAAAACCACATAGCTGCATGGGTTGGATTTAGGAGGGCAAGGGGTGAACATAGAGAGGGATAACGGCGCAGTCTCCGAGAGGATGTGAAAGGGATGGTTTGGGAATCAGCTTGGAGCTCCCCTCTCAGCAGTGCAGTTCAGGGTGAGATAAACGGCCTCAGTAAACAGCCCGCGGGTGCTTCATGCAGTATTGGGCCTCCGATGACGACACGTACGCCAACTCCGGAAAAAAGTCCTCGTGGAACTCAGCCAAAAACCTGGGGAGCAGAGAGAGAGATGGAGGAAGAGGGACAGAGAGAGAGAGAGTAAAAAGAGAGAAGATATAACACCATAACAGGGTCTAATTCACCCCACTGAGTAGAGTCTGAAGTTAAGGCTAGTTAACACAGCCATCAACAGACAGCTAATGCATTTGAAGCAAAGACCACCGTGGGAAATGCATCACTCCCCCGACTACTGTGGATGTCACGGACCAGACTAGTTACTCAGCACTCCCCCGACTACTGTGGATGTCACGGACCAGACTAGTTACTCAGCACTCCCAATCCTGGTGTTTTCCAACAGGGGGCTTGTTAACACCCCTACCCCCCCCCTCCAAACTTGCAGTCAGTCAGTGCTTTTAGTAACTTGCCTTAAATAACCCAATTCGCCAGAGTTGGAGAGGGAAAATCTCCCCATCTAATCAGTAGGGAAAATAATCCGGAATGTTCTTAGTAAACGCTGCTCAGCCAAATCCTCTAAATCTTGCCATCTCATCTTAGCTCTACCCGCTCTTCTAATTGGTCTGCAAACAAATTATCCTCATCAGAGGGAGAAATTAAGAGGCGCTTTAACCGGCCACAAATTATTATCATCGTTGTGGAGCACCGAACTAGTCAGTACGGACCACGGGACCGTGGCCACAGATATATTTCATTATTTATTGGTCGTCCTATCTATTTATTCATATGTAGAACAAAGGCTGTAAACTTGAACCACATTTCTCTGCAGATGTTAGATATGGACACATTTTTATGGGAATGCAGCTAGGCGGACACAGGCATCCTCGTTCTCATACACATTAGGCACTCTCTCGCTCTCCCTTCCCAGTGGTGGAAAAAGTACCCAATTCTCATACTTGAGTAAAAGTAAAGATACCTTAATAGAAAATGACTCAAGTAAAATACTACTTGAGTAAAAGTCTGAAAGTATTTGGGTTTTAAATATACTTTAGTATCAAAAGTAAAAGTATAAATCATTTTAAATTCCTTATATTGAACAAACCTGATGGCACAATTGCCATTTAAAAAAATATATTTATGGAGAACCAGGGACACAATCCAACACTCAGACATAATTTACAAATGAAGCACTTGTGTTAGTGATTGCGCCAGATCAGAGGCAGTAGGGATGACCAGGGATGTTCTCTTGATAAGTGTGTGAATTGGACCATTTTCCTGTCCTGCTAAGCATTGAAAATGAAATTAGGACTTTTGGGTGTCAGGGAAAATGTATAGAATAAAAAGTACATTATTGTCCTTTGGAATGTTGTGAAGTAAAAGTTGTAAAAAACATAAATAGTAAAGTACAGATACCCCCCCCAAAAAAACTTAAGTAGTACTTTAAAGTATTTTTACACCACTGTCCCTCCCTCTGTATCACAGAAAGACACCAGACGATTCACGATTCTTCCAGAGATCCGTCCGTGTGCCCGATCCCGGCATGCACTTCTCCACTTTGCTACAGTCAACATCCAGTCAGGTTTTTCCCTTCCTGTCTCTCACTAGTCTGAAGAGACCTCCTTTCTAAAGATATTAGTTTTCAATCCGTAGCAGACTAAAATAAATGGGCGTGAACTGAAGTTAAATCCCATCGTGGGCAGGCATCAATATATTGCTTAAAGCATCCAACATTATTTCTCTGAACGCTCCTGTATTTTCAGACAAGTAACCAGGTATCCATCCAATTAGCGACAGATTTTCATGCGAATATTCCAAAATCTGCAGAAAGCCAATGTGCATTTTCCCACCTGCGGTGTGTTTCCATCAAATTTACTTGTCGCGGATGAAAACCAATGCACAAAAATTGTATTTTTCGCTTATGTTTTCATGTATCGAATAAAAATCAGAAGTTCATCACATTTTCAACCTTGTCGATAGTTTTATGACAAAAACTGTTGCGTTAAATAGCAAATGTGCCTAGTCTGGTCTTGGCACGTGTGGTTAAGCCAACAGATTGCCGATAGTGCTGGTAGGCTAGTCTACATGAGAATAATATTTTTATTTGTCAAATGGCAGTCAAGCATCGATCATGTCACCAGAGTAATACCTTTGATATTTATTGGAAAGAAGCATCAAGCTCATATCGTACATTTTCACCATCCTGTGAAGTTCATCATAGCTTAATAAACTGCATGGTTTCCCCAGAGTCGTATTGGGAGGACCCCACACCATGTCATCGCGTGACTCCCAAGTTTACTTCGAGATTAGTTATTATATCAATATTTCTGGATGAAGGCCTTTCCACCACCATTTCTCACATAATTAATTTTACAGACAGAAAAAGATCCCACCATATCTAATGAACAAATTCATAAAAGTATACAGAAACTTCCTGTTTCCATCACAGCCGTCATGATTATTTTTATACGGAATGACATCACTTGCATAAAACATTGTGGATGGAAACATGGTTATTGTCAATAAAAAGATGACACTAGTGGAAGAAGCCCCTAATAGACTATTGAGACGTACCCAGCTGCGAGAAGGAGTCATATGTCCCTCTGTGTGCAACAGCGCGGAGCGGTGGCTGGAGGTGAAATTGCAGGCATTTGATTAATAAAGGAGAGAGAATAAATCCCCTAGGTTTGGGGACAGCTGAAGATCGCTGGGCAGGATTTAAAGATTAGAATCGCAGGCTTGTGTAACGCCCACTCAACTCCCTTCACTTTAATGTAGTCCGACAGTCTCTCACACACACAGACAGATGCAGGTGCACACACACAGAGAGAGAGAGAGAGGCGCACGCACAGACACAAAAACAGCAAATCAATCCCTCTGCATAAATAACATCTCAAGCCATCGTCGATTGATCACATCCTGTTAGACGATATTATGGCTACAATAACCGTGGCAGGCATGCAGGGTGAGCCAGCTTACAGGTCAGTGAGCACTTTTTCCCACTCAGTGAGCTGCATGAATCACACAGAGAGTTGCTAAGTAATAGCATTGCACCACAGTTAACTGCCCAGGTGTACGCACTACACTTCAGGTGACGGGGCTAACACTGGATAGGCGGAGAGGACTGTGTGCGCGTGTCAGCAGATCAATGCACAATGCACTCCCATCCCTCTCTAAGATATACAAAAAGCCACCTGGGGGAAAAGACCCATTTCTCTATTCTCCGGCTACGCTGTCCAACCATTTTTTTTTTTATAGGCTAATGTTCATGTTACTGCAGAGGCCCATCAAGCTGGCGCAGTGTCCAAACATTTCTGCATGCTAAGCTAACGTTACTACGTCAGAGGCCCATCAAGTGGAAACCACTCACCAGGCTAGCTAAGTGAGCACGTCCAAAGAAATGCTGACGTGGGCAGTATCGCGTTGCAGTGATCAAAGGAAGTCTATCATGGAACTGTCGTCGGCACGGCAACTAAATGGCAGCCTGTCCCTTCCTGCAAGGCGGCCGGCCCAATTACACACCAGGCAGTGATTGACTGGGGGATAACGGGCTTCGCCCAGTCAGTGTCACTAATCCTGGAGACTGGTTTCTTGTGCATCTTCGGTTCCACTGTGCGTTAATTTGGCTTGAGGGGTTATTAAAGGAATAAGGCCCGAGGAGGTGTGATATATGGCCAATATACCACGGCTAAGGGCTGTACTTATGCATGACGCAACGTGGAGTGCCTGGATACAGACCGTAGCTGTGGTATACTGACCATATACCACAAACACGGAGGTGCCTTATTGCTATTATAAACTGGTTAGCAACATAATTAGAACAGTAAATAGTAATTTGTCATACCCGTGGTATACCACAGCTTTCGGCCAATCAGCATTCAGAGCTCAAAAAACCCAGTTTAGAAAATGTGATTTATGACCTTTATTTAACCAGGAAGGTTATAGGTTATTGAGAAGACATTTCCTGCTTAAATAACCACCTGACATTGGCTTTACGGCAGCACAAGGAAACGTTCCAGGCCTAGATTGTATGGAGGTGAGCTATGGCAGCCAAAATAAGATATTATTGTAGCCCTGGTTGTAGCCTAGTTATGGTGTGTGGCTGATCACTAAAAGAAGAATGAAAGTAAATAAAACGGGATTATTCTATAATAAGATGGGAGGTACCTGAGGAAGAGCTCCAGGTGTTTGACCAGGGCCCTTAGGTTCTTCTCTGGGATTTGCATCTTCCCTAGGATCTCTGGCAGCTTCACTGTATGAGGGGAAGAAACAAGATTGAAAGAGAACGAGTGACTGGAGGCTATATTGAACTAAACAACAATCCCTGTTTCCCCACACATACACACAGAGAGAAAGGGCTTAGGACACCTACCGAAGAGGCGTAGGAGGTGCTGTGAGCCGTACAGGTAGGAGGGTGGGGGGGGCTGGTCACTCTGGGGGTAGTTATCAGGGGTCAGCTTCCAACTCAGGACCTCGTTGAGCTCGTTGTTCCGTCGGCTCTCCAGGCCGGAGAAGACGCCGCTGCCCTCCTTACTGGGCGTCTGGGGCAACGGAGAGGACGAGCCACTGTGGACAGGGGTTTCTGGGAAGTGGACAGGAGGGCAGACGGCGGTCAATCAACTGATAGCGTGGGTGGAGGACAACATTGGCATGGACACTTCAGAAACAGACATTTACTGTGTGCTGTAGCATTGAGAAGCTGTGCGCAGACTATTCCATGTGTTTAGGAGAGTACTATAAGGTATGACAACAGGGAAGAGTGCCATCTAGCGGATGGATATGGTCATTACAACAACAGAGGCTAAGAGTAACATTGCATAAAGTAAAGCATAACACGATCAACTGTTTATTCTGTGATTGAGTGTGTTTTCTTGCCACTCACTCTTCTCCAGATTGAGGAAGAACTTGGGCAGCTGGGCAGGCGTGTCAAGGCGGCGTTTGGGCTGGGGTGAGGTCGTCGCGCTGCCGCCCTCGCCCGCCATCCGCTCGCCCCCCGAGGTGTGGCGTGTGGAGCGCCGCAGGGACTGGGGGGCGTCGGGGTCGGCCGCGGAGGCACAGCGCCGGCGTTTGGGTGTGGTGGTGGGGTTTGCCGTGGTGGTGGAGGCCTCGCTCAGGGCCGGTTGGCTGTCCGTGGACTGGGGGGTGGAGGGGTTGTGGCCCGAGGGGCTGGGGGTGCGCTCACGCAGGGTCCTGGGACAGGAAGGGAGGGTGGAGATGATCAAATAAAGACCAGTTTGATAATGACATCCAACATCACAAAACCAAAGAAAGGTACAATAATTTGTCAATGGCATTTTCATCTTAGGTCAGATATACAAACTGAACAAATGGCCTGATGTACTTAGCATCTTCCAACAGTGAAACGTTTTCAACTTCATTTTGTTTCATCTTCCGACCTGAAAATGACCCGATGTTAATTATTCAAGATGATTGCATACATAGCCTGATGGTCGGTCTTACTTGCTAGAGCTGGCTGTGTTGTCCCGGATAGGCAGGAAAAACTTGGAGGAGCTGACTTTCTTGAACTGAGCGTGCTCGTTGGGGTACAGGAGGATCATGGGAAGGGTGAAGTCAAAGGTGATTCTCAGGCCGTCCACCATCTCCTTGCAAAGCTCCTCACTGAAACAAAATGGTGACTTCTAGCTACTATCACAAAGATCATTTCATCCACGATGACCATGTTCGAGAGCATCGAATCTGTGATGCATTTATTGGTAATATTGTAACTGACATACTTGATCTACAAATAACACTGAGTAGTTATTTATGATGCAAGGTGATTTGTAGATCAGTCAGTTGGCAGGTGCCTGCAATGTAAAAAAAAAAAAACAACATTATGTAGCCCATGGAAGGCAAAAAGGCTAGTTTTGTACTTTGGGGACTCACTTCTTCTCTGGAGGAACATAGTGAGGACTGAGGCTGGTCTGGGTGGTGCTCTGGTGACTTCTGTACCTCTCATTGGCAGAGAAGGCTGCATTGAAGGCAAAGTGCTTCACGTATGATTCCAAGATGTTCAATATGTTCATCTGGCACGGAAGCTTCACCAACTGGGGAGAAAAAGAACAAGGCCCTTCATTATCACAGCTCATTGGCAGTGAAATGTTGAACTGTCAAAAGTCAAGGGTTGCATTCAGTAGGGTACAGTGAGGCAAAATAAATTGCAACAGAAAATGACAAATCTGTGTTCCCATTGGACTGGTTCAGTTAGTACCTCCCCGTTTTTATAAGTTTTGTCCCTACTGAACATGACCAATATCTCGGGATTTGGAGGGTTAGGAATAGGTATATGGAACTACAATAAAGCGGGTGTTATCTTTGTTTAATGACACACCTTCTTCCTCTTGTTGATGTAGTAGCAGTCATCCTCCAGTTTCTTCTTGAGAACCTCAGGGATGTCTATGCTGATGGTCTTGTCCTCACTTTCCATCTTAGCGTGAGCTTCCTGCTCTTCCTGCTGGAGATAGATGGGCAAACATTCAGATCTATCCAGCCATTTTGTCAAAATGTGTATTTCGGACAATGTCAATAGAACAACCGAGTTGATAGGTTATGTATTAAGAAAACACACGTGTCTGTCGTACTCTAACTCAAAACACATTACCATTTTGTCCAAATCTTCGGAAGAGTCGCTCTCCTCGCTTTTCAAAGATTCAGGATCCTCGGAATCGTCCGCGTCACTGTTGTCTGAAGACGTAATCAAACCTGAAAGATACCCCCACCAAAAAGTACATGTCATTTTAGCTTGCAAGCCATTTCGAATGAGAAGCTATTCCGATAAACTACTTTGCACCAGCACTAGTTTGAGTGTGATGGCACAGTCAAACTCACATGCGTCATCACTCTCTTCCTTCTCTTCAGGAAGTGTCTTCAGAGCTGACTCAACACCGGGTAGACGACAACGTCTCTTCCCCCATCCCTTTCTCCTCCTGTGGGTTGAAGTGGACATAGTTAGACAGGACACTTGCACCAAAATCTGCAGTCACGCCCACTGCTTACTTTTCCAATCTTCTCCAATGGAAACAAACTTACATGCGAGCCACAGCTTTACGAGCCAGTTTACGTTGTAATTTGCGATTTTCGTCAGTTTCCCTGAGCACATGGTCTTCTGCTGCCAATCGATCCCAACTATAGCACAAAGCAACAGATGATGAGTACCACCCCTTCCAATTCAAGCTGCATGCAGTCGACATGACAGTATTGTCCAAGTGATATCAAGGACAAAGCTCCACTGAAGGTTTCTTTCCACACTCAATGATTTCCACCATATAGACAGCTAAAACCATAGACAACTATGTACAGTTTAAGGGATTGTTAAATAAAAGTTACCACTATGTTTAGCCAACCGTACAAGGTTTCGACCAGTAGCTTGCAAAGTAAACATTACCAGCTAACAGTATGTTGGACATTTCTTTTTGCTGCTCGACATGCAGAGCCCACAAAGGATGGGGAAATTAACCTAAACCACTCATAGAAACAGGGAATGACCCACCCATCCCATCCACCCCCCAGAAACACAGCGAGAACCCTCCTACCTGTCCCACCCATCCTCCTCCCCAGTATCCATTCTTCAAGCCCACCACCTCAGACTGTGTATTGTGTATGAGTTTACCTTCTGTTCCAACCATTGAAGTGAATCAGGTATTCTGGGACTCGCCTTCCACGTTCATCTTTGCCAATTACAACATCGACGACCTAAAACATACAATTCCAGAAATTAACGTTAGCGGTAACCGACAAAACTCAAGTTAGCGTGTAACAGACAGCAGGCAAATGTATCCCCACATCTAGACAGCTAGCTAACAGTACGCATTAGTTAGTTAACGTTACATTACTAATTGGCGCTAGCTAGCTAATGTTATGTAAACAACGGGTTGGCTGATTGTAATCTGTTGCCCTGGCCTTGCACAGAGGCTAGCTAACGTTAACTCATGCTATGTTAATTCACCGTTGGTGTTTAACGTTAACGCTAGCTAGTTTAACGTCACTTCCAACGTTAGCGGACAGTTGTTATGACAGTTAACGTTAGCTACTTAGTTGGCTAAATGTAGCAGCTACGAGCTAGCTAAGAAAATATGCCCGAGCTAACTTGGTTACCTACAGCATGTGCAGAGATTAGCAACAAATAACACGGCTGCAGCCATTATTGATGGCCTCGTTTTTGCCATAAACCTACCAGTTAACGGTACGTTAGCCTAATAGCAAACGTTAGCCTAATAGCAAACGTTAGCCTTTTAGCAGCTAGCTAGCATGGCAACCTCGGTCAGGCCTTCTGTGGTCTGTCCGGATATATCAAATAAACATCAGGTCTAACTTAGCTACAGTATTGGATAAAGCCATAAAAACCGGCAATCAAAATGTTTGGGAATTGCATGCGGTATCAGTCTCGTAACCGCAAACAAACTCTTGGCTAAACAACCGGCCATTTACCTTAGCATCATAGAGTACTTTAGCCTTCGTAGGGTCAGGTTCGAAACATAGGACTTTTTCTCCTTTGTGGAATTTAAATTTCATTCCCCGGGAGTTCATTTGTTCGTCATAGCGAGCAGGAGAGGAGGCATCTGGACCCCCCGCTCCTTAACCCTTTCCCTGCCGGGCTGTATCCAAAGGGGTCCTTGAAAAAAATATGGAGAAGGCGCTAGGACACAACTCATCAAACGAATCGGTAATAGGGATTTTCTAGTTTGGTCCTTCGTAGACGCCGTAGAAATAAACAGTACATAACTTGACCAGCAGAGGGCGTCCGTTATTTAAAGATGACCTTATTAATATTTCTGTTTGCCAGGGTGCTGAGGTGACATGTAGCCCCCCTATATAATAAAGCAAAAGTTTGTCCATGTAGCTAATAAATAACGCAACAAAGGATAACCAGTAACAATTAAGAGGTACATCTGTTTACATCACCCTGAAGAAGGCACAGTGATGCTGAAGCATTGGTGTTTTACCCAATAAATGACTGGGAGTTTATATATATATATAGTATATATAGAGTGTGCAACTCTCTTTATTATACATTTTTTTATAGCTTACATTTTATTCACTGTTAGTCAGCACCGCTACACTAAATAATATTCTCTGCGTGTGCGCCAGCTCATGCTTTTTATTACATATTGCAAACAAAAACATTTTGATAGGGTTCAGATTGTGAATGTTTACTCAGCTTAATTTTTATTTATTTTATTTTATTTCACCTTTTAATTAACCAGGTAGGCCAGTTGAGAACAAGTTCTCATTTACAACAGCGACCTGGCCAAGATAAAGCAAAGCAGTGGGACAAAAACAACACAGTTACACAAGGGATAAACAATCGTACAGTCAATAACACAATAGAAAAATCTGTATACCGTGTGTGCAAATGAAGTAAGGAGGTAAGGCAATAAATAGGCCAATAGTGGAGAAGTAATTACAATGTAGCAATTTACACTGGAGTGATAGATGTGCAGATGAGGATGTGCAGGTAGAAATACTGGTGTGCAAAAGAGCAGAAAGACAAAAACAAATATGGGGCTCATTCTTTTCTAAATTTGGAGACTGAACTAGCACCATTTCAGAGAGAGTGTGAGAAAGAGAGAGAGAGACTCTGAATGAAATCCCTCTTTGTATAGCCTAGCTGCATTTGTGTGTATGATGCCTTGTATGCTCAACCTCTTATCAGTGCCAGTGTGTGCTTTTTTCCATTCTGACTGAAACCACCAGGCTATCTCTGCTGTCACATCTGTCACCACACTGACGTGTGACATGAAGAAGACCTGCATTCACTGTGCAATTCTAATGAGTGACACATTTAGCTCAGTCAACTCACAAGGTCAGGATTGTATGTCATAGCCTATTTAATTAGCCTTACACACTACATATGTTTACTGCTAGCCAGAGTAGGTTACTGATGAAGTAGGCTACCTGTTTCTTGCCTTATGGCTAGACAAGTGACAGACTTCTCCAATTATAATGAATTAGAGCAGAACAGTTTCTTTGTTCATTTTTTAAAACTGTACAGTCAATTGTACTGCTATTATCTATGAACACATTTTTATAAAAGTGTATATTATATTTGGTTTCTCGTGGCTGATGCCCACTAAAGTATATTAGAAACCATTCTACTTGGTCCCTTCCCAGCACCCATCCCATCCTAATTTATCCCCTGCAGGCTGTTTTAGCCCCATTCCTCTATTAATGAAATATGTAGTTTTAATAATCACACAGACGAATGGTTGGTATCTACGTATTCAGAATAAATAGACGGATCCAATGTTACATTGATGTTTAAAAGGGGTTAGAAGTCGAAAATGTGCCTGCGTTACAGTGGGACCTCTAGCACTGAGATGCAGTGCCTTAGACCGCTGCGCCACTCGGGACCCCAAAATGATAAGAAGGGATGGATATTTGCCTTGCTTGTGTGTGTGTGTGTGCGTGTGTGTGCCTGCCTTTCTGTGTACGTACATGCATACGTTCATTCATGTGTATGTGTGCATGCGTGTGTACCTGCGTGTATGTGTGTGTGAAGGTATGGGGAAAATGCTGCATCATGGGAGACTGGAGGAGGGGGTTGCCCTGATAAAGCTGCTTATGAAGCTACACTGCATGACACTGATAACAGCTCAGTCAGATTTGACCAGCCTAAAAACAGACGGGGGGAACGGATGAGATAAAGAGAGAGAGAGATCCACAGAGAATTTGAAAACGCTGGGGCTCCTCCCTTTTGTCCTTTAACTATTTGCACATCTCTACAACACTGTACACAGACAAAATATGACATTTGAAATGTCTTTATTATTTTGGAACTTCTGTGAGTGTAATGTTTACTGTTCATTTTGATTGTTAATTTCACTTTTGTTTATTATCTATTTCACTTGCTTTGGCAATGATAACATATGTTTCCCATGCCAATAAAGCCCCTTGAATTGAATTGAGAGAGAGAGAAGGAGAGAGAGAGGGAGAGAGAGAGAGAGAGAGAGAGAGAGAGAGAGAGAGAGAGAGAATTATAGAAAGAGGAAGCCATGACCCTATAACCCTGAGATTCTCAAAAGACACAATCGAAATGTCCATTTACAATGGAAACACCAGCAGAGTTTAGTTGGAAGAAAGCGCCAAGTCTGAGCTCCTTCTGGCCAAACGTTCTGCATAGCAGCTAACCCATATATAGCAACATTGTGCCTGACAGTCTTTCTCACGACTTCTGAGAAACTTGTGGTGCGAAAATGCAGAGAGCAAGATAATCAGACCATGATATTTATTTTGCGAGAGTAAGACACAAGTGTGCCCCAATGTAATGCAAAAAAATGTGAATTATAGTAGGATAGGCTAGACTATAGGATTAATCCTCATTTATGGATTATGGTTTTAGGTCGATGATTAACCTTTATGCCATGTCCTCAATCGGCTAGTTTTAGTGGTGCTTTATTTCAACAAAGTGAAAGTTAGGCTATGCAGCTATATACATCATCAGCCTATACATCACATAGGCCCAACATATGTAGGCTATACAATGAATGTATGATACAAACTTGAAAGATGGAGGTAAAGACCTGCACTGGTTTTGCTCATTGGAGCAACATGAGTGCGCAGTCTTGACGGCCACAGGAGCGCATTGGACGGATTAGAGGAGCGGCGGCGAGGGTCATCAGTTGCGAAACTTCTCTCATCCTGCCGTCCGCTCTGACTACAGTTTGGGAATGAGCTGAGCTGCATGCATAATAACACGGCACCGAGAATTGGATACATTTGCGCGCTGTCTTCCTCGCTTTATCTGAAGCAAGGCATTCTGGCGATGACAGCGTAAAAACACGTGGACCAAGGGTTCACTGTAAGAGTATATTGATGGGACTTATCTCGTGGTTTGTTTCTTTATGGCGCTCAAACTAAACTTTTGAGAAAAGTTTTTTTTTTAAACGCTGCTACGTTTGTGCAGAGGGGAGATAGCGATGTCATCTGGACAAGGAATACTGAACGTCTTCTCCTGCTCCATTCCAGCCTCCAAAGCCATCTCCAAAAGGAAGTTGCGACAAACTCGGAGCCTGGACCCTGATATTATAAGGAAATGTGGCACAGAGACAGTTGGAACCCATTGGGACCGCTTGGGTTTACCGGGTTTGCCCGTTGAGGAGGCAGGTGCGTTTTCATCCACGCCAAGCTCCCCTGAGCACCCGGTTGCGTTGAAATCAGATCCCCGTTCCAAAAATCTCAGGGTGAAACAACCCATTTCGTCTTTATCTGGTCCCTCCACACCCTTGGACCTCTCCCCGACATCAAACTTTCCCTTTGACTATGACGTGTCTGTGAGGGGCACAAAGCGGAATACCGCGTGGGATTTACCGTTTCTGGTGAGGAGCCCCAGCGTCACTCCAACTGGGAGCACGAACACATTATTCTCACCGCGGAGATGGCTTCAGAAGAAGCAGCAACAGTCCAGTTCTCACGCCTATGTCGTTTGGAAGTCGGAGGTAAATATGACAACGCTTGCACTCCACGCAATAAAAAATATAAGTATTCATGGTATTTAAGAGGAATGACATAATGACAACCTACTTTTGTTTTTGAGGATTTACAGTGCCTTCACAAAGTATTTACACCCCTTGACGTTTTCCCACATTTAGTTGTGTTACAGCCTGAATTTAACATTGATTACATTTAGATTTGGTGTCACTGACCTACACAACATATCGCGAATTAGGTTTTTAGAAATGTTTACCTGTCACGCCCTGGCCTTAGTATTCTTTGTTTTCTTTATTATTTTAGTTAGGTCAGGGTGTGACATGGGAAGTTTGTGTGTTTTGTCTAGTTTAGGGTGTGTGTATTGTTTAGGGGGTGTTGTATAGTGTATGGGGTTGTGTTCAGGAGAGAGTTCTAGGAAAGTCTATGGTTGCCTGGTTTGGTTCTCAATCAGAGACAGATGTCATTAATTGTCTCTGATTGGGAGCCATATTTAAGGCAGCCATAGGCTTTAGGTGATTGTGGGAGATTGTCTATGTTGAACGTAAGTAGCTTGTGTGTGCACTTTCGTTTGTAGCTTCACGGTTGTTTGTTGTTTTGTATAGTTTGTATAAGTGTTTCGTTTCGTGTTCATCTTCGTCGTAAAATAAAAGAAGATGTATTCATATCACGCTGCGCCTTGGTCCATTCATTCACCTCAAGACGACCGTGACAGAATCTCCCACCACACATGGATCAAGCAGCGTGAGCGGAACCAACAACAGCGGCAAAGTAACCAGGACTCGTGGACATGGGAGGATGTATTGGACGGCAAGGGTTGCTACACATGGGAGGAGATCCGAGCTGGAAGAGATCGCCTTCCATGGGAACAGCTGGAGGCGATTAGGAGAGCAGAGGCAACCGGAGAGAGGAACCGAAGTTATGAGGGTACGCAACTAGCAAGGAAGCCTGTGAGTAAACCCCAAAAATTTATTGGGGGGGGGCTAAGAGGTAGTGGGCCGAGGGCAGGTAGGAGACCTGCGCCCACTTCCCAGGCTAACCGTGGAGAGCGGGAGTACGGGCAGACACCGTGTTACGCAGTAGAGCGCACGGTGTCTCCTGTACGTGTGCATAGCCCGGTGCGGGTTATTCCACCTCCCCGCACTGGCAGGGCTAGATTGAGTATTGAGCCGGATGTCATGAAGCCGGCCCTACATATCTGGCCACCAGTGCGTCTCCTCGGGCCGGTTTACATTGCACCAGCCTTACGCATGGTGTCCCCGGTTTGCCTACATAGCCCGGTGCGGGTTATTCCACCTCCCCGCACTGGTCGGGCGACGGGGAGCATTCAACCAGGTAAGGTTGGGCAGGCTCAATGCTCAAGGGAGCCAGTACGCCTGCACAGTCCGGTATTTCCGGCGCCACCTCCCCGCTCCAGGCCAGTACCACCAGTGCCTACACCACGCACCAGGCTTCCAGTGCGTCTCCAGAGCCCTGTTCCTCCTCCACGCACTCTCCCTATGGTGCGTGTCTCCAGTCCAGTACCACCAGTTCCAGCACCACGCACTAAGCCTCCTGTGCGTCTCCAGAGCCCTGTACGCACTGTTCCTTCTCCCCGTACTCGCCCTGATGTGCGTGCCCTCAGCCCGGTACCACCAGTGCCGGTACCACGCACCAGGCCTATAGTACGCCTTGAGAGTCCAGTGTGCCCTGTTGTTGTTCCCCGCACTAGCCTGAAGGTGCATGTCCTTAGCCCGGTACCTCCAGTTCCGGCACCACGCACCAGGCCTACAGTGCGTCTCAGCCGGCCTGAACTGCCCGTCTGCCCAACGGCGCCTGAACTGCCCGTCTGCCCAACGGCGTCTGAACTGTCCGTCTGCCCTACGCCGCATGAGCTGCCCGTCTGTATTGAGCCTTCAAAGCCGCCCGTCTGCCATGAGCCTGCAAAGCCGCCCGTCTGCCATGAGCCTACAGAGCCGTCCGCCAGACAGGAGCCGCTAGAGCCTTCCGCCAGACAGGAGCCGCTAGAGCCTTCCGCCAGACAGGATCAGCCAGAGCCTTCCGCCAGACCGGATCAGCCAGAGCCTTCCGCCAGACCGGATCAGCCAGAGCCTTCCGTGAGCCATGACCAGCCAGAGCCGTCAGCGAGCCATGACCAGCCAGAGCCGTCAGCGAGCCATGACCAGCCAGAGCCGTCATCCAGCCATGACCAGCCAGAGCCGTCATCCAGCCAGGATCCGCCAGAGGCAGCCAGCCAGGATCCGCCAGAGCCAGCCAGCCAGGATCCGCCAGAGCCAGCCAGCCAGGATCCGCCAGCCAGTCCGGTGTTGTCCCTCAGTCCGGGAGCTGCCGTCCCTCAGTCCGGAGCTGCCCCTTATCCTGGTGCTGCCCCTTATCCTGGTGCTGCCCCTTATCCTGGTGCTGCCCCTTATCCTGGTGCTGCCCCTTATCCTGGTGCTGCCCCTTAGTCCGGTGCTGCCCCTTAGTCCGGTGCTGCCACTTAGTCCGGTGCTGCCCCTTAATCCAGTGGGGTTAATTTGGAGGGTGGCCATTTGGAGGAGGATACGAAAGCGGGTAGTGACTATGGTGGGGTGGGGACCACGACCAGCGCCAGAGCCGCCACCGTGGACAGACGCCCACCCAGACCCTCCCCTAGACTTTATGCTGGTGCGTCCGGAGTTCGCACCTTGAGGGGGGGTTATGTCACGCCCTGGCCTTAGTATTCTTTGTTTTCTTTATTATTTTAGTCAGGTCAGGGTGTGACATGGGAAGTTTGTGTGTTTTGTCTAGTTTAGGGGGTGTTGTATAGTGTATGGGGTTGTGTTCAGGAGAGAGTTCTAGGAAAGTCTATGGTTGCCTGGTTTGGTTCTCAATCAGAGACAGATGTCATTAATTGTCTCTGATTGGGAGCCATATTTAAGGCAGCCATAGGCTTTAGGTGATTGTGGGAGATTGTCTATGTTGAACGTAAGTAGCTTGTGTGTGCACTTTCGTTTGTAGCTTCACGGTTGTTTGTTGTTTTGTATAGTTTGTATAAGTGTTTCGTTTCGTGTTCATCTTCGTCGTAAAATAAAAGAAGATGTATTCATATCACGCTGTGCCTTGGTCCATTCATTCACCTCAAGACGACCGTGACATTACCAATGAATTAAAAATGAAAAGCAGAAATGTCTTGAGTCAATAAGTATTCAATACCTTTGTTATGGCAAGGTACAGACACATGCATACGCACACATTGTGATATTGTTGTATAGTGGTATTATTAAACGTTTTGTGTTGTGGATATGTGGCGGTGTAGGTATGTTATATGATGTACTGTTTTATCTTTAGCTCATTCAGTACGAACATAGTTCACTGTTTCATATTTGGTTGTATATGTAATGTGGGTGCGCGCGTTGGTGTGTTTGGACCCCAGGAAGAGCAGCAGCTAATGGGGATCCCTAATAAATACAAAATACAAATACAGAATAAAAATATTCCAAAACATGTATCCTGATTGCAATAAGGCACTAAAATAAAACTGCAATGCAATGTGTATGTTTGGGGCAAAGAGTACCACTCTTCAAATTTTTAAGCATGGCGGTGTCCGCATCATGTTATGGGTATGCGTGTCATCGGCAAGGACTAGGGAGTTTTTTAGGATAAAAATAAACGGAATAGACACTGGGAGATAAATTTACCTTTCATCAGGTCAATAACCTAAAACACAAGGCCAAACATACACTGGAGTTGCTTACCAAGACGACCTTGAATGTTCCTGAGTGGCCTAGTTACAGTTTTGACATATATCGACTTAAAAATCTCCGCAAGACTTATAAATGGCTGTCTAGCAGTGATCAACAATCAACTTGATAGAGCTTGAAGAATTAAAACAATTATAAATGTGCAAATATTGTATAATCCAGGTGTGCAAAGCTCTTGGACTTACCCAGAAAGACTCACAGCTGTAACCGCTGCCAAAGGTGATTCTAACATGTATTGCCTCAGGGGTGTGAATAATTATTTAAATGAGATATTTCTGTATTTAATTTTCAATAAATGTGCAAAAATGTCTAAAGACATGTTTTCACTTTGTCATCATGGTGTTATTGTGTGTAGATGGGTAGAAAAAGGAGAAGATTTAATCCGTTTTGAATTCAGGCTGTACCACAACAAAATGTGTAACAATTTAAGGGGTATGGAGACTTTCTGAAGGCACTGTATAACGGTCCGGAGTAGGCCTAAAGGCTACATGTGTTTTTATTTCCATTTCTTGTCTTTTAATAATTAGAGATTGTTCGTTTAATATTTTCAGTTAATAAAGGACAGAGTGCCTGCAATATTAGGCCTTCCAAATTAAGCCTGCATTTAGCAGGGTCTGCAGGGTGTGTGCAGCAGTCAGACCCATAATGAAATCCTTACAAAAACATACTTGGGACTTATTTTTAGCAGCGGCTTTATTGGCCGCATATTTGGCAGCTGTCCACATGCTCCAGTCTAGTTGAAATGTATAATGATGTTTTTCCCCCGTCTCTTGTGGACTCCCTTGCTAACTGGGATCCTTGGGACGCTCATACCTGAAGTTTAAATTTAAAATGGTTAAGGTAAGGGCTAAAGTTATGGTTAGGTAAGGGAGAACGATTTAGGGAGGACGGCTCATAATAATGGCTGGAAAGGAGTTAATGGAATAGCATGGTTTCCATGTATTTGATGTATTTGATACCATTCCACCGATTCCGCTCCAGCCATTACAATGAGCCCACCCTCCCCAATTAAGGTTCCCCCAAACTCCTGCGGTTATGGTTAAGGCTAGGGTAAATCAGGGCTCTCCAACCCTCTTCCTGGAGAGCTACCATCCTGTAGGTTTTCACTCCAACCCTAATATATCGCACCTGATTCTAATAATTACCTGGTTGATAAGCTGAATCAGGTCAGTTACAACTGGTTTTGGAGCGAAAACCTACAGGACGATAGCTCTCCAGGAACAGGGTTGGAGAGCTCTAGGGTAAATGTAGGTGTTAAGGTTAGGGTTAGTGTTGGGACGTCCCAAGGATCCCGCTTAGCATTAACCCTGGAATTAAGCTCATGTAGCGATGCTTTGGCAGTACGTGACTACGAGTTTTGATGGCACTGAGTTGGTTCTCAAGAGTGTGAACTGAACTGTCACGGGGTCAAAGACAGACACATGAAAAAAATGAGCTGTCTCACGATTTGCGGACCCCTCCCCATTATGTTGTTGTTCCCCAAACAGGGCAATGAATGTGACATAGATCTATGATTCAGGAAACTCAGTCAGTGTGAATGGTGGAAATTTCCAACAAGCCTGAATGTGATTGAATATAATATAATTGAATGAAATATATATTTAAATCCATTAAACAGAGGCAACAGAAATTATTCCCCTTTTGTGCTGACAGTTAAACTAGGGTGACTTTGATGCTCTAGGATGCAGGAGTAGAGGCAGTATCTTTCCTGTGACTGGTATTATCCCTTCGAGCTACACTACACAAGTAAGTGGACACCTGCCCGTCGAACATCTTATTCCAAATCATGGGCATTAATATGGAGTTGGTCCCCGCTTTGCTGCTATAACAGCCTCCACTCTTCTGGGAAGGGTTTCCACTAGATGTTGGAACATTGCTGCGGGTACCTGCTTCCATTCAGCCATAAGAGCATTAGTGAGGTCGGGAACTGATTTTGGGCGATTAGGCCTGGCTCGCATTTGGCGTTCCAATTAATCCCAAAGGTGTTTGATGGGGTTGAGGTCAGGGCTCTTTGCAGGCCATTCAAGTTCTTCCACATCGATCTCGACAAATCATTTCTGTATGGATTTCGCTTTGTGCATGGGGGAATTTTCATGCTGGAACAGGAAAGGGCCTTCCCCAAACACAGCATTGTCTAGAATGTCATTGTATGCTGTAGCGTTAATATTTCCCTTCACTGGAACTAAGGGGCCTAACCCAAACCATGAAAAACAGCCCCAGACCATTATTCTTCCTCCAACAAACTTTACAGTTGGCACAATGCAATCGGGCAGGTATCGTTCTCCTGGCATCCGCCAAACCCAGGTTCGTCCGTCGGACTTCCAGATGGTGAAGCGTGATTCATCACTCCAGAGAACGCGTTTCCATTGCTCCAGAGTCCAATGGTGTCGATCAGCACTCGGTGGTCCCGTTCTGCTTGTGTGGCATGCCACTTCGCGGCTGAGCCGTTGTTTCTCCGAGACATTTCTACTTCACAATAACAGCACTTACAGTTGACCGGGGCAGCTCTAGCAGGGCAGAAGTTTGTTGGAAAGGTGGCATCTTATGACGGTGCCACGTTGTTTAAAATACTCACTTCCAAAACCAGCATTTCAGGTTTACTGGGTTTGTCAGGTATAAGGCAACGGAAAGGACTGTTAGTTCATCATTACCAGAGGTTCTAAACTAATTGACATCAACAGCATATGATGTAACATATAAAGTATTTTGGGTCTCTGATTCAGTTAGGGTGATGAAAAGTGTGTTTGATCTGCTATCTAATATCTCTAGAAGGCTCCTTTGAAGTCTACAATCAATTGTCTACCTGGGTGTAATTGGGTGTTGCCTCCTTGGGTGTGTAATTTCCCATCCCGAATTCAACCAATCAATCAATAAATCAATCAAATGTATTTATCAAACCCTTTTCACATCAGCAGATGTCGCAAAGTGCTTATACAGAAACCCAGCCTAAAACCACAAGGGCACCTATTGAGAGTACAGGGAACATTAATTGCAAACCGAAAGTGGCAACGGTGGTTTGGGATTGATGGTTTTTGGATCACTCCAAAGTCCTATCATATCATACACTAACAAGGTCGTAACTCTGTTTTTGGATATCCTACCACTGCATACATGATGTATCATTGAGATAAAGCAGGGTTGCTTCTTCTTCTCCACATTATTCAGATACGGTAGTGGTATCCCACTAGTCTATTCCTACAGACACTGGCAAGCGCAACAGTGGATTCATGCTGTAGTGTTTTCCGTTTTTCCCAACATGTTTTTGTCATATCATATTTATTTTTGTAGCTTGCTTATCTTGTCATAAATTGCCATTTGACAGTCTATCTTTGGATTCCCTTCGTGGGTGTTGGGTGTTGATTAGTGGGTGTTGATTCTGCATTTGATTCTGTGTCAGATAGGCCTAATGAAATCACAAGATACCGAATGGAGCATTTCGACCAACTACTCAGCTAAGAGATTCAGAGTAAAGTCATTATTATTTTCCGATGTGATCCACGAACAGGAAGTGAGACCAGTTTGTTGACGTTTGAGAAGGAACTAGAAGGTTTACATTCAGGAACTATTTTTGGACATCACTTATATTCATGGTTTAAGAGTGAACGAGTGGAAAGAAGAAAAAGGGGGAAGAGAAGGAGAAAAGCAGTAGCTAGGGTGTCTTAGTTTATCTTATTGAGTCCTTCTACTAAAGACGCCAGTTTGAAGCTTCAGTCAGGCTATAACAAGAAAAGTCCATTACTGGACATACTGTATGTTTACTCTTTATGTTCCGCTGTTGCTAAGTAGCCCTGAGACTCATCCAGGCCTATATTACTTAATTGAATGCACATTCTGTACAGTATAGCATATGAAGAGTTTATTTCCAATATGCTATATCCACCTATTTTTCACATTTGTGTTTTTCATCAGAAATGATTGCTAATGGGTGCCTTCACGTTTGTGTGTAATATATTACTGTTCTCAAATGTTCAATTCATAGATTTTAGATGTGTATAAGAATCTTTTTTTTGTTGTTGGCAAAACGCTATATATCCATTGTTTAGCTGGAGTGGAATGTTCGTATCCTGTATATTTGACTGTGATATGTGGTTGTCTCACCTAGCTATCTTAAGATAAATGCCCTTACTGTAAGTCGCTCTGGATAAGAGCATCTGCTAAATGACAAAAATGTCAAATGTAAATGTTTTAAATAGAACATCTCATATTACTGTATTTAATGATATATCAACAACGACAAAAATGATGTATATTTTAAATATTGATGTCAATTTCTTTTGTCTTATGTGTTACATTTGACTGTGTGAAACATAGCAACACTACTTATTTATCTGAGAGTGATGCGGATATGTAGCATTTTGGAAAAAATATGATTATTTCTCCCTTTGAAATGAAACCAAATACTGTACATGTCTGTCAATGAACAACCACATGCCATGAAAAAAACCACACCACTCTCTTTTATAATTTCTTTAAAAAATAACAATCAAATTCAATCAAATGTGTTTATAAAACCCTTCTTACATCAGCTGATGTCACAAAGTGCTGTACAGAAACCCAGCCTAAAACCCAGAACAGCAAGCAATGCAGGTGTAGAAGCACGATGGCTAGGAAAAACTCCCTAGAAAGGCCGGAACCTAGGAAGAAACCTATACAGGAACCAGGCTATGAGGGGTGGCCAGTCCTCTTCTGGCTGTGCCGGGTGGAGATTATAACAGAACATGGACAAGATGTTCAAATGTTCATAGGTGACCAGCAGGGTCAAATAATAATAATCACAGTGGATGTCGAGGGTGCAACAGGTCAGCACCTCAGAAGTAAATGTCAGTTGGCTTTTCATAGCCGATCATTCAGAGTATCTCTACCGCTCCTGCTGCCTCTAGAGAGTTGAAAACAGCAGGTCTGGGACAAGGTAGCACGTCTGGTGAACAGGTCAGGGTTCCATAGCCGCAGGCGGAACAGTTGAAACTGGAGCAGCAGCACAACCAGGTGGACTGGGGACTGCAAGGAGTCATCAGGCCAGGTAGTCCTGATACATGGTCCTAGGGCTCAGGTCCTCAGAGAGAGAGAGAGAGAGAGAATACTTAAATTCACACAGGACACCAGATAAGACAGGAGAAATTCTCTAATCAAATCAAATCAAATTTTATTGGTCACATACACATGGTTAGCAGATGTTAATGCGAGTGTAGCGAAATGCTTGTGCTTCTAGTTCCGACCATGCAGTAATATCTAACAAGTAATCTAACAATTTCACAACAACTACCTTATACACACAAGTGTAAAGGAATTAATAAGAATATGTACATATAAATATATGGATGAGCGATGGCTGAACGGCATAGGCAAGATGCAGTAGATGGCATAGAGTACAGTATATACATATGAGATGAGTAATCTAGGGTATGTAAACATTATATAAAGTGGCATTGTTTAAAGTGACTAGTGATACATTTCCAATTTTTAATTGTTAAAGTGGCTAGAGATTTGAGTCAGTACATTGGCAGCAGCCACTCAATGTTAGATATAACAGACTGACCCTAGCCCCCGACACATAAACTATTGCAGCATAAATACTGGAGGCTGAGACAGGAGGGGTCGGGAGACACTGTGGCCCCGTCCGGCGATACCCCCGTACAGGGCCAAACAGGCAGGATATAACCCCACCCACTTTGCCAAAGCCCAGCTCCCACACCACTAGAGGATACCTTCAACCACCAACTTACCATCCTGAGACAAGACCGAGTATAGCCCACAGAGAACTCCCCCACGGCACGAATCCAAGGAGGGGGGGCGCCAACCCGGATAGGAAGATCACGTCAGTGACTCAACCCACTCAAGTGGCGCACCCCTCCTAGGGACGGCATGGAAGAGCACCAGTGAGCCAGTGACTCAGCCCCTGTAATAGGGTTTGAGGCAGAGAATCCCAGTGCCTGTAAAACCTCATTTACCAACAGTTCAGAAAAATTACCATATAGCATTTTGGTATGAAACTCTTCATATAGTTCTGGTTGGAGCATGTGCATTTCACTGATATGTCCACATCATACTCATTTAGGATAAGTATGTATTAATTTAGTTACTAGACGTTATCTCAAAGAGGTATTCACAAACTGGCACCACGTCGTCACCCCTTCCCTCCTTACTTGTGATTTATACTGGCAACCTTTTGGTCCATTTAGCTGCAGTTACCTAATGGTTTCTTCCCAAGGTCACAGTAGGATAACAGAGTATTCTGATATACAGGATGGCAGATTGCAGTTGTCCTTATTCAATCTTGTTCTGATGGCAGCTCTGCCTCGAGGGCAGAAACAAATGTGAATGGTTTATTTAAGCGAGAAATGTGACAGGTTAAGTTTAGACATGTAATCCCAATTTTAAGGTTAGGGTTAGGGTTTAAGGTTAGGGTTAGGGGTGCGGTTAAGTTTGTGCAATCACTGTTAGCGTAAGATTGAATAAGGAAAACTCCTCTGAGCTACAGGTTGGTTGATGGTCAGTGCTGCTAAAGACAGTTTTCACTGTATAATGCACGTGTTCTAGTCTAGCTGGCATAGACCGAGACAGACACCCAGAGGTACATTCTTCAGTCAACTGACCTAGAGAAGACCTCCAGTCAAAACAATCAAGACCATGTTTTCAAAGACCACTGATAACTGCCCGCACCTGTTCAAAGACTGCAGACTGCAGGCCTAACTTCCTGTACCTGTTCAAAGACCGCAGACTGCAGGCCTAACTTCCTGTACCTGTTCAAAGACCGCAGACTACAGGCCTAACTTCCTGTACCTGTTCAAAGACCGCAGACTGCAGGCCTAACTTCCTGTACCTGTTCAAAGACCGCAGACTGCAGGCCTAACTTCCTGTACCTGTTCAAAGACCGCAGACTGCAGGCCTAACTTCCTGTACCTGTTCAAAGACCGCAGACTGCAGGCCTAACTTCCTGTACCTGTTCAAAGACCGCAGACTGCAGGCCTAACTTCCTGTACCTGTTCAAAGACCGCAGACTGCAGGCCTAACTTCCTGTACCTGTTCAAAGACCGCAGACTGCAGGCCTTACTGGATGCATGTGTTCAAAGAAGGTTAGGTAGATATACTGTACTGGACGTGTGCTGAGTGTGTCTCGTCAGTATAGTCATCGTGAGGTCTGTCTTCAGGCTATAGTGCTGTTTAGGCGAGTCCAGTTGATTGATACCACATTGTGATGGATCACACTGGGATCTTTTAGGAAAGGGTTTTGATTTCAATTCCATCTTGCCTAAAAGCTACCCCACCTTACACTCTGCACATGCGCACACGTACGCACACACAGGCACGCATGCACACACACGCACACACACAGTTTTTAAAGATGCGTCGGAGGGTGACGACCTTGACAGAGACATCTCCGGAATGTTTTTCAGAGTGTGTGTAGTAGCGTCTGGATTGGTTCAACCTGCCATCCCTTTGCCCACTTCGCTTTTTCCCGCAGTGTTGAATCGCAGCTCTGTTTTAGCTCGAAAATAAGTCTCAGTGAATGTCATCTGACAATTCTTGTTCCCTGGCCGGACTTCAATCAAATGATGAAGCTAACTGTAGAAAGAAGACAGTGCGTCTGCACGCTACACCAGCAGAAATAGCTGGTTCGCATTTTTTCCTCTCACATACGTCTCCTTGGGGAAATCAACTGTGGATTTGCGTCTGCGAATCTGCTGCCGCTAGAGTTCTAATGTAATTTCACGCAGAATGTAATTCGTTGTGGTAGTTGTTATTGTCGACCGACACCATGCTATCTAGGTCAGATTGTTTTTTAGAGTTGTTGCTTGCATTTCATATCTCTATGATTTATCAATCAATTACAGATGCTATCTGACTGAAAAAGTGGACCCTAAGACAAAGAAAATCCTAGAAGCAAAAATAGCATGTTATTGGATTTGTGTATGAAGGGGACTATTTGTTGGTTTATCAGGAGACACATTGACACACCATTCCTACAACTACTAGCCTGGTCCCAGATCTCTGTGCTCTTCTGACTCTTCTCCTATGACAAGACAGCACAAACAGATCTGGGGCCAGGCTATACAACTACTGCTGTCTTTGTGAGAGAAACAGTGGAATGTTTATGCAGTAGAAAATCATATCACACATCTCATACTAGGATGATGTTTTGCAGCTTGGAGAAATGAAAGTAGCCTTCATCTGATCTCCCTGTCAGGAGAGGAAAACATTCCAAACTGTGGGTTTGTTCAAACACAGGAGTTGGATGCCACAAAGGGTTCCATGACAAATACGATCTGGCTGAGGGTGATCATTTTGTTAGTTTGTAATATCAAATGCTGGATTTTTGTACGATTTTCAGTGCTTTAAAACGTTTTTTGGGTGCTATGTTTCACAACTGTAGTGGGAAATGTATACTGTTTATTAGCAGTCATTTCACCAAACAAATGGAATTTTAGGGCATGGTTTTGGTTTATTATTTGTCTATATGGAAAGGGTTCTCTCCTTTGAGAAAAAGGGGTATCTACTGAAATAGAACCACATGTAAAGTAAACATTCATTTCGTTGCCAAATCTCAGTGTCTGTTGCCAATTAAATCTCTCCTACAAGGACACACACATTAATGTGGTCAGTCATGGGAAAAGCATGTATATGATTTAAGCCATTTCAAACCCTCACACTCCTCCGATATGAGTGTTTGTACTGGGCATTGGGTTTATGAATCCAATGTATTTATTCATTTTGTTGAATATAAACTGTGGCAATTTGATATACAAAGGCTACATTTTCACATGGAGAAATTCACAAGTGATAGATTTCCAACAGACCTGGGGCCTCATTTATAAACGTTGCGTAGGCATAAAAGAAGGCGTATGCCACTTGCTAAGCAAACTTTGGGATTTATAAAAAACAAACTTGACGAGAGAATGTGCGGTCCTCCATGGACACTTTGATCCATACGTACGCACATAAACTGGAGAAATGAGAAACTGCGACTCCGGTGGCAGAAGGATGAAACTCGAGAAACGCTTTGAAATTGATGCCAGTGGGTAAAATAAATCGAAATATTACTTCTCGCGTATTATATATGAAGAGTTCCCTGGAGTGCACGCAAAACCCCCCACAAAAAAACATGATTTAGGATAATAAATACAAACGGCGAAAAAATAACCCCTCAAATATGTTATACAGTTTAATCGGGAATCATATTTCATTGGATCTGTAATTATTAAACAATACTTGCATGTTATGACAGTTATTCTCATAAATAATAAGGTGAACAGTAGGACAACTTACGTTAACTTCTACTTCCACACAATCCCGGATCCGGGAGCACCCCCATCAGTAAAAAAGCTGACTAGCATAGCCTAGCATAGCGTCACAAGTAAATACTAGAAACAACTTCATCAGATGACAGTCTGATAACATATTTATTGTATAGCATATGTTTTGTTAGAAAAATGTGCATATTTCAGGTATAAATCATAGTTTACCATTGCAGCCACCATCACAACTCTCACCAAAGCGACTAGAATAACTACAGAGAGCAACGTGAATTACCTAAATACTCATCATAAAACATTTCTAAAAAATACACAGCGTACAGCAAATGAAAGACAAAGATCTTGTGAATCCAGCCAATATTTCAGATTTTTTAAGTGTTTTACAGCGAAAACACAATATAGCATTATATTAGCTTACTACAATAGCCAACCACACAACAGCATTGATTCAAGCCAAAAATAGCGATAACGTATAAACCAGCAAAAGATATTAATTTTTTCACTAACCTTCTCAAACTTCTTCAGATGACAGTCCTATAACATCATATTACACAATACATATAGAGTTTGTTCGAAAATGTGCATATTTAGCGGCACAAATCGTGGTTATACAATATGAATAGCAGCCAAAATGCAAACAAAATGTCGGGAGAAATCTTGGGAAAAGCACCTATTCTAATCGATAACTAATCATAAACTTGACTAAAAAATACAGGTTGGACAGCAAATGAAAGATACATTAGTTCTTAATGCAATCGCTGTGTTAGATTTTTAAAATTAACGTTACTACAACATACAGCGTGACCGCACCTAGATTAATAGCAGAATAATAGTTCTACATTTTTCAACAGAACAACGAATTAACATCATATATAGTTCTTACTTTTTGATGAACTCCCATCAGAATCTTGGGAAAGGTGTCCTTAGTCCAAAAGAATCGTTGCTCAGTTGTAGAATGTAGTCTTCAACGTTGGAATTAGCAGTAAACATTAGCCATGTGGCAAAGACGTTTCCAACTCTCTAGAACGCAGCACGAATAAATACCCGAAAATCGCAATATACCGATATAAACTGATATAACTCGGTTTAATATAACAACATTATGATGTCTTTAACACCTATAACGAATAAAAACACAGCCGGATATATCTAAGGCCTATAACCGGAGCGTTCTAGAGCCACAGCCAGAGGTCCTTCCTGCGTCAGAGCGAAGTGAACAAAGACCGGATCCTACGTTCCCAGGCCATTTATAACCTCTCAGTTCTGCCTAGCAACTCCATTTCAATTCTCACTATTCGCTGACACCCAGGGGAAGACGTATACAGTGCATCTCAACCAATAGAAGACAGGCAAATTAATAAACTGACCTGGGAACAGCTTGCAGAATTCAGCATTCTCACATCCTCATAGGAAAATTCCTCCAACTCCAGTTCTGTTTCACTCACAGATATAATTCAAACGGTTTTAGAAACTAGAGAGTGTTTTCTATCCAATAGTAATAATAATATGCATATTGTACGAGCAAGAATTGAGTACGAGGCAGTTTAATTTGGGAACGAAATTATTACAAAGTCCAAACAGCACCCCCTATTGAGAAGAAGTTTTAAACTGATGCCGTTTTCGATGCCTCAGTCGGGCAGATATGAGTGCACAGTTCCATTTATTCCATATATGTTCGTTGCGCAGAACTGTCAATGTGATAATGGCCCTGTCATTGTCAGTTACAATCAGGGTAATTACCACACCTGAAGGTGTTACGCAATTGGGTAGCTTTGACGATCAAATGGGTGGGTATAAAATGGCATGCAATTACAATGCGTAATGACGCACAATGGCTGCTTTGGCACTGTTGGAAGATTTGGCGAATGGAAGAATTCGGAGAGAGCGAATTTTCGGAGACCAGCAAGATTTACTGGACAATGATGAGGAGTGGCTTATGAGCCGGTTCCGATTACCAAGAGCTGTTCTCTTGGATTTCTGTGTTGTAGTGGGCCCAGCATTACAGAGAAGCACCCGCAGAAACCAAGCCGTGCCTGTCCCACTTCAACTCCTTGGCAACCTCGTTAATAGCGTCGATGGTGTCAGGGTTTACCAGAATTGGACCCAGAAGCAGACCAGGACAAGGTGAGTAAAAAGATGGTGAGTATTTATTAATCAATGAGAACGTGGAGGTAGATAGTTCCGGGTGGAGGAGCGGACAGCGGAGGTGGGTTGATGGGAGTGGATAGGCAGATCCAATGGATAACAACACACTGGCGACGAGCAGACAGGGATGGGGTATGGGTTCCGGGTGAATGGTGTTCTTGGCTAACGATCCGGCAGGGAATGGATGTCAGGTCAGAGCTTTTGAAGGGGAGAGGTGATGATCAGGACAGGTGTGCAGATTACTGATGGGATACAGGTGCGGGTGAACATCGATCTCCCAACAAGCTAATTCGCCCGGCAACCAGACAGGGTGCGTTCCAGGACACCGGAAACACACTCCAGGACAGAAACACAGGCAAACACAGACTCAGGAAGCGGGATTCGTGACAGTACCCCCCCTCCGACGAACGCCACCGAGCGGACTACCTGGAGCGCCAGGGTGGAGGCGGTAGAAGTCACGAAGCAGGTCGTCATCAAGGATCTGACGCCGAGGAATCCAACTCCTCTCCTCTGGACCATATCCTTCCCAATCCACGAGATATTGGAAACCTCGACCCCGCCGTCTGGAATCCATTATGCGACGCACCGTGTAGACAGGACCACCTCCGATCATCCGAGGAGGAGGAGGCCGAGGAGGAGGGGGCAACAGAGGACTGAGGAGAACCGGCTTGAGGCAGGAGACATGAAATGTGGGGTGTACTCGAAGCGTTGCCGGCAATTTGAGTCGGACCACAACAGGGTTAATGATTCTATCCACCACAAACGGACCAATGAACCTTGGTGACAGTTTCCTCGACTCAGTCCGTAGAGGAAGATCCCGTGTAGCCAACCAAACCTTATCTCCGATGGAATAAGCGGGAGCAGGAATACGGCGACGATTCGCCTGGATCTGATACCGGTCAGAAACTCTAAGGAGGACCTTCCTGGCCCGATGCCAGGTCCGGTGGCAACGACGAATGTGGGCCTGGACAGAAGGAACCGAAAGTTCCCTCTCCTGAGAAGGAAACAAGGGAGGTTGGTATCCGTAAAGGCATTGGAAGGGGGACATCCCAGTGGCAGATGAAGGAAGGGTATTATGGGCATACTCGACCCAGGGTAATTGAGATGACCAAGAGGTAGGATCAGAGGAGACAAGACAACGCAGCGTGGACTCCATCTTCTGGTTGGCTCTCTCCGCCTGACCATTAGATTGTGGGTGAAATCCAGAAGTGAGACTGACTGTAGCTCCAATGGCCAAACAGAAGGATCTCCAGACAGCAGAGGTAAACTGAGGACCACGGTCAGAAACAATGTCACTGGGCAATCCGTGGACCCTGAAAACCTCCCTAACCAGGATCTCGGACGTCTCCGTGGCAGATGGAAGCTTGGAGAGAGGGACAAAATGAGCAAACTTGCTGAATCTGTCCACAATGGTCAGAATGACCGTGTTCCCAACAGAAGGGGGCAATCCCGTGACAAAATCCAGGGCCAGATGCGACCAAGGTCGCCGAGGAATAGGTAGGGGGTGAAGAAGCCCAGAGCTGGGCCGATTGGTACTTTTGTTCTGAGCACAAACAGGACATGCGGCAACAAACCTCCGGGTATCTTCTCCCATGGCAGGCCACCAAAATCGTCTGCGCAGTAGCGCCATAGTCCGAGCAACGCCAGGGTGACAAGCTATCTTGCTGGCGTGGGACCACTGAAGAACAGCAGAACGGACCGACTCAGGCACGAACAACCGACCGGGTGGACCGTTACCGGGGCCGGGCTGCGTCCGAAGGGCCGCCATCACATCCTCCTCAATCCTCCATGTAACGGCTCCCACGACAAGGTTCTGGGGAAGAATCGTCTCAGTCTTGGCCCCACTCTCATCCGTCTTGGAGAACATCCGGGACAAGGCGTCCGCCTTGCCGTTCTTCGACCCAGGTCGGAACGTCAGGGAAAAATTGAAGCGTCCAAAAAACAAAGCCCACCTGGCCTGACGGGAGTTGAGACGTTTAGCCGATTGCACGTAAGCCAGATTCTTGTGGTCAGTCCAGACCACAAACGGTTGCTCCGCTCCCTCCAACCAGTGATGCCACTCCTCCAAGGCAAGCTTCACAGCGAGAAGCTCCCGGTTACCCACATCGTAGTCTCTCTCAGCTGGTGAAAGACGACAAGAGTAGAAGGCGCAGGGATGGAGTTTACCGTCAGTGGAGCTACGCTGGGACAGGATGGCGCCCACCCCCACATCAGACGCGTCCACCTCAACAACAAACTGACGGGAAGTGTCAGGTTGAGAGAGAATTGGGGCGTTGGTGAATCGGCTCTTCAAGTTCAGAAATGCTCGGTCTGCCTCAGGAGTCCAACAGAAAACTCTGGTGCAAGACGTCAGAGCAGTTAAAGGAGCGGCCACCCGGCTGTAATCACGGATAAACCTCCGATAGAAGTTCGCAAATCCCAGGAATCTCTGGAGCTGCAATCTCGTACCGGGCTGGGCCCAATCCCGAACCGCCCGAACCTTCTCTTGGTCCATCTTGATCTCACCCCTGGAGATAATGTACCCGAGGAAGGATGTAGTGTGGGCGTGAAAATCACACTTCTCTGCCTTCACAAACAGACGGTTCTCCAATAACCGCTGCAGGACCTGCTTAACATGCTGGATGTGGCTGGAAAGCTCCTTGGAGAAAATCAGGATGTCATCCAGGTAAACGAACACAAACAGACCGATCATATCCCTCAGCACGTCATTCACCAAACCTTGGAACACTGCTGGAGCGTTGGAAAGTCCAAACGGCATCACCTGGTACTCGAAATGTCCCATAGGTGTATTGAATCCAGTCAACCACTCGTCCCCCTCTTTGATCCGAACCAGATGATACGCATTGCGTAGATCAAGCTTCGTAAACACAGTAGCACCCTGTAAAGAATCGAAAGCGGAGCTCATCAAGGGCAAGGGGTACTTGTTCTTGACCGTAATATCATTCAAACCCCGATAATCAATACACGGTCGAAGAGAGCCATCCTTCTTACTCACAAAAAAAAATCCAGCTCCCAGGGGTGATGACGAGGGACGAATGAGACCTGCAGCAAGAGACTCCTTTATGTAGGTTTCCAGGGCTTCCCGCTCAGGTCGAGAAATACTGTATAACCGTCCCTTGGGAAAGGCAGCTCCAGGGAACAGCTTAATCGTACAATCATAAGGTCGGTGGGGAGGAAGTGACTGAGCTTTCTGCTTACTGAACACCTCACCCAACTCGTGATATGTTTCAGGAACCAGGGACAAATCAGGAGGAGCAGACTCACTGACCCGACTGGGGACAGCATGAGAACAGGCAGTCCTGAGGCAGTTAGCATGGCACTCAATGCTCCAACTAGTTACCTTACCAGTCACCCAATCGAACGAAGGATTGTGTTCTCTTAGCCAGGGGTATCCAAGAACCAGAGGTACATGGGGGGAAGGCAAAATGAAAAAAGAAATAACCTCTGAATGATTCCCCGACAACAACATCTTAACCGGTTCAGTCCTCATAGTGATCCGTGCCAGAACACTGCCGTTCAGAGTGGTTGCTTCAATGGCTTCCGGTAATTGCTCCTTGGAAAGCCCCAGCTGTTCCACTAAGTCGGCATCAATGAAGCTGTCATCGGCACCTGAATCGATGAAAGCGTTAATCGCTAAACTCTGATCCTTATTTATGAGGGTAGCAGGAAAACGAGGTCTGACAGGGCTCTTGAGAGGTTGAAACTGGCTCGCTAACAAACCTCCCAAACTTAACGAGCCGAGCAGTTTAACGGGCGCTGAGGACAAACGGAGATGTAATGTCCCGAACTACCACAGTAGAGGCAGCTGTTGGTCTCACGTCTACGTTGGCGCTCGTCCTTAGTTAACCCGTGCCGCCCCACTTGCATAGGTTCAGGATCTGGCGGCAGAACTCCTCCACTTATCCCGTGTGAAGGAAAATGATCAACCCGTTCTGGTCCATTTCCTGACCCGAATGGTAACCGAGTCTCAGATTGATTAGATGGACCCCACTTCTTCTCCCTCCTTCTCTCTCGGACTCTATTATCTACCCGAATAGCTAAGGTGACCAAACTATCTAGGTCACTAGGCTCTGGATAGGAGATCAGCTCGTCCTTGAGTTGCTCCGACAACCCCTGGTAAAAAACCGCTTGTAGTGATTCCTCATTCCAACCACTCTCCACAGCCAATGTCCGGAATTCTATCACAAAGTCTGCCACACTGAGAGCTCCTTGGCGAAGAGAGAACAAACGTTTAGCTGCGTCCTTACCTCGGACTGGATGGTCAAAAAGCTTTCTCATCTCTGCCGTGAAACCCTGGTATGACGTCATGCAGGTGTCCCGTCGTTCCCAAACAGCTGAAGCCCATTCCAGAGCTCTACCACGCAGCAGCTCAATAACAAAAGCTATCCTAGCCTTATCTGTGGCGTAAGAGTAGGGCTGCAGATCAAAACCTAACCCACACTGCAAAAGAAATGAACGGCATCCTCCCAGATCTCCCTCGTACTTATCCGGTGTCGGAACCTTGGGCTCACGGAAGGAACCCGCTCCCGAATCGGCAGGTGATATGGATGAAACAGGTGGTGGATGATCCGCCGGCAACCTGAGCTGATCCTGGATACTCGTTAATCTATCCGATAAGTTTCGGATTGAACCCGCTATCTCGTGTAGCGCCGTCTTGTGTTGTCCCAACATCTTCTCCTGCTGGGTAATTGCATGGCAAACGGAGTCCAGGTCCGCTGGGTTCATCACTGGCCGGATCGTTCTGTCAGGGTTTACCAGAATTGGACCCAGAAGCAGACCAGGACAAGGTGAGTAAAAAGATGGTGAGTATTTATTAATCAATGAGAACGTGGAGGTAGATAGTTCCGGGTGGAGGAGCGGACAGCGGAGGTGGGTTGATGGGAGTGGATAGGCAGATCCAATGGATAACAACACACTGGCGACGAGCAGACAGGGATGGGGTATGGGTTCCGGGTGAATGGTGTTCTTGGCTAACGATCCGGCAGGGAATGGATGTCAGGTCAGAGCTTTTGAAGGGGAGAGGTGATGATCAGGACAGGTGTGCAGATTACTGATGGGATACAGGTGCGGGTGAACATCGATCTCCCAACAAGCTAATTCGCCCGGCAACCAGACAGGGTGCGTTCCAGGACACCGGAAACACACTCCAGGACAGAAACACAGGCAAACACAGACTCAGGAAGCGGGATTCGTGACAGATGGTGTCTCTTTGCGTTTGTAGACTGCATCTGTGAGGACACAGCTGCCGGAGGGTTGTGACGCACGAGGTGCAGTGGAGACGCCGGGGCAGGGCGCACTCAGCTCCTGCTCAGCTGCAGCACCACCGACACCGCTGGAACACGCAGCGACTAAAAACAATAGAAAATGTCACAATTGTTTGTGTAAATAAATGTTTAAACATAACTTGAATGCATTTGGTTTACTCTTTTCAAACGAGGGAGTACTAATTACATACCTGGGTCATCCGGTGCGTCTTGCATGTCCGTGTCCCCCTCCACCTCCATCACTACTCCACTCAGGAGGGATTCCCCTATAATACCGGCAAGTCAAGGGGGTTGAGCTCCAGTATCCCCTTTTCCCCGCCGGTGGCACAAACACTTTGTCTGTGTAAGGCTATGCGCCTTTTGGCCTCCACTTTGTCGGACCACTTCTTTTTTATTTCTGAGGGGGTCCGACCTTCTGAACCAGCAGCATTCACAGCGTCCGCCACATGCTGCCACTCTAACGCCTTTTTGGCATTTGTAATACTCACACTGTGTCCACCAAACAATATATTTTTTTATTGCTTCAACCTCCCCTACAATAACTTTATTTTTTTAGCCTTTCTGTGAGGATGTGCGGTCATTGTCGTCATGCAGTCAGTATGGATGAATATTAATTAGGGACGTTTCACTGACTATCTATAGGCAACTATGGGTGTTAAAAGGGTCGGACAAGACGCTCGTTCACGTGCGCCAAATTTCGAGTTGATTGTGATTTATAAAGGGGAACCGGCGTGGGACGTGCGTGCTATGAATCAGAATATTTTTGTGCATAACCACCTTTTGACGTGAATCCTCCGAACAGTTTTATAAATGAGGTCACTGGGCTTTCAGCCCGTGTGAAATAGAATAGTGGCTGTGGAAGGGGCCCTCCATTCCCCTCAAGTCAATATCACTGTTTACCATGTTTGTGGCTGTTCAGTAGAATACCTTATAGACTACCTACACACTTGCTCAAGATCACAAAGCTTGGAGAGTTAGACTCACGTATTTTGCTCTACGGTTATTACCATCTTGCATGCCACCTGGAGACTAGTTTAGAGGTGCTGCCAGCAGGACCTGTAGACTATCAGGCCGAGGAAGTCGAGCCGTTTTCATTTCCTGTCTCTACTAGAGAATGAGCCTGAAGGAAGGAAGTGTTTTAGAGGCCAGGTCTACTTCTGTTGGATAGTAAGTTTCCATTTCACTGGTGGTTGGGATTCACATACTGTTTCAAATTGCTTTTTATATGTGAATTTATTTGCGATGTGAATTCTATCTTACTTGGAGAGAGAAGCCTGAAAACAAGTGTCATCAGCAAATGATCACAACTATAAAGTCTTAATTTACCTTGTGCTTTAATTTCCATCTAGGATTTGTCTGTGTTAGAACTCTCAACATTGGTACAGTTCTGCTCAAATGAGATGAGATCAGCGCACGCAGAAATGATTTGTGCATGTTTTTCCAGAACATGAAGTTTGGCATCTAGTTTCCGTTCGCATGCCGTTCCTACCGAGACACAGTATCACTATGAGGGAGAAGAAAGAAATCACTTTTTGGAAGGGATTACCACTCCCACATCCAAGAATTTCATATTTTGTGCATAACTTTTTGAGATACAATAATTCCTAATACAGTCATTCCTAACAAGAAGAAAGAAAAAGTGTTCTTGGGTGCAGTAGGTTATGTATTACGTGTCCGAATCATTCCGTTTTTTTTCCTGTACACTTTCATAGTAGATGAGGGAATGAAGCTCGTCCATTACTGCTTCCTGGACCCATGGCTGCTTTCCAGCAACACTCGTCCTTGGTTGCTTCCTAGCTTTCGCCTCGCTCGTCCACGGCTTCTTTACTAGCTTCAGCCTCAGAGAAGGGTGGAAGAGTTGTTTGGAATTCCAGTCCATTGATGCATGGGACCCTGTCGAAAAAGGGTGACTGCCCACAATTCCCAATCCTCTGGCTTCACACTCAGCTAAATTCCAGCTATTTCTGCTCTATTTTTTTCACCCTGCTTTCCCAGGCCTGTTGTTACCTAGAATAACCAAGGCAGTGGTGTCAGAAACACACAGTAGTCTGAATGGCATACGGACGTTTATGCTATAGAACTACTAGGTCCCCTCCATTCAGTCATGTCTATAGGAGCCTTGGCTCACTGTTAGAAAGATAAATATGGGTCGTTTTGAATTTACCATTTGATTGGTGTTGTGATTGATGTAGACGGGTGGATACAGTGGCTTCAGTTTAATCCTATATCGATATAGGATCATGTTGACACTCAATCAAGTCCGCAGAATGAGCTTTCCGGAATAAGTGACAGTTATGCCTAGCAACATTGTCATGTCGCGGATTCCATATTCAGATGTCTGAGTTGGGCATCAATTCATAGCTAAACAAACTCCACAGGCAGCCTGTGATATGGTTCAGTGCGTTCTTATCCAAGTGAACATAGAATCCAATGTTCTGTCCTAGACAGCTCTCTGATTGACTCGGGTCAAAAGAGGGGTAAATCAGCGTGGGGAGGCATGAGGCCCAAGTGAGGAACCCTGTCTAAACTCATCAGCCTGATATTATATGCTCATCTGCATGCTAACTCTACCATGTTGAAACTGCTGATATTAACCCACTACCACTTTCATGCTACTACTTCTACTTTCACCACTAGCAAATGATACTGTTGCCACTACTTTTACTTCTGTTGTCATTGGATACACATGTATCTGTAATAACAACAGGCAGGCCCGTCATGCAACCGAGACCACAGACCTCTCTACCTCACCCCTGGAGTGTCTCTCTCTCTCTCTCTTCTCCCTCTCTCCGTTCTGTCTGCTCAGTGCTGTGACCTGACCTCTGGTTTCCGTGGCAGCCAACTAGGCTGGGCCTTCCTCCTCCTCCGTATCGTAGCGTTCTTCACTGCACTTAATCACATGGACGAAGCTCACAAACAATCCGTAGTTGTGGGTCGAGAAATATCAGAGTCCGCCTTACTCATCAACCATGAGGCAGTTTTATTAAATCAAATAGTCCGGCTAACTGACAAGCTCTATCCAGTTAAATTCACCCCACTGCTACCAGTACAATCCAAAACAAGCTAACAGCAACCCCTGTATGACAACATATAGCTAGACCCCAGAAATCATTGCACCCATATATCCTACCTGAACAGATCACAGAGCCTGACTAACTTGTCGTTCTTGTAGGCCTATCCATCCTAAGCAATGATGGGAGATAGAAACTCTGTGAACTTATGTGTCAGACAGGCAGAGCCCAGCAGCTGAAGAAGCTCCACATTTAAACACAGGGACGTTGCAGAGCTAGTGAACTAACAAGACATTACTCAGTGTAACGATCGTCCTGGAAAGAAGGTGACCAACACGCAGCGTGGTAAGTGTTCATTGTAATTTAATAAATAAATTGAACACTGAAACAAAAAAAAACAACAAAGAGGAGTGAATGAAACGAAACAGAAAACAACTACCCACAAAACACAGGTGGAAAAAGGCTACCTAAGTATGGTTCTCAATCAGAGACAATGATAGACAGCTGCCTCTGATTGAGAACCACACCCTGCCAAACACACAGAAAAGAAAACATAGAACACCAGACATAGAATGCCCACCCCAACTCACGCCCTGACCAAACCAAAATAGAGACATAAAAAGGATCTCTAAGGTCAGGGCGTGACACTCAGCTAGGCTACAGTGTAGCTAACTCTATCGCTCCTGAGAGAGAGAGAGGACCTTATCAGTGTGTTCCCCCTTCACTCCCCTTGGCCGGCAGAGTTCAGAGGAGACAGGTTTATCTGCTGTTGTACAGACTTGGTCTTAGAAATAATTAAGCAATAAGGTACGAGGGTGTGTGGTATATGGCCAATATATCACGGCTAAGTGTTGTTCTTAAGCATGACGCAACGCGGAGTGCCTGGATACAGCCCTTAGCCGTGGTATATTGGCCATATACCACAAACTCCCGTGGTGCCTTATTGCTATTATAAACTGGTTATCAACGTAATTAGAGCAGTAAAATAAGTGTTTTGTCATACCCGTGGTATATGGTCTGTTATACCATGGCTATCAGCCAATCAGCATTCAGGGCTCGAACTACCCAGTTTATAATTTAAATAACTAGTAGGATTGTCATTAGAGACCATGACAAAGTATTGTAGTAGCTATTGTAGCTATCGTAGCCTAATCGTTATGTGATTGCTACTCAAACATCCAACAGTAGTTGCGTCCAAGCAAGATGGCGTCCGATGTGAAACTGAAATGTTTAAAAGTGTTTGGGATTTTAAAAATAAGAGGCACGTATTTGCTTGGGTTTTCTAATTTAAGTCTGACCTGAATGCCTCCCAGAAAAATTGTAATGGTTGTGTAAATATGGCGCCTCAGATGTAGGCCAAACAGACTCTCTAACCAGAAGACCTTTCACCCTAAACTCTGTCAGACAGCAAGGAAGCATAACAAAACATGAGGCAAGAGAAAAATAGCTTTCGACTATTTTGTTGCTCTCCGGACAGCCTACGTTTGAGAAACAGGGCGATGGGTTTAGTGTGTGTGTGTGTGCCAACTACATAGTACATGTCCATGTGGTAGTGGTGCAGTTGGTATCAATATACAGTAGGTGTTTCTTTGTAGAGTTGTGTGTGTATGTGTGTCTGCCTAATGTCGCCGGCCAGTACACACTGGAGGCTATGTGAGTAGGACAGGAAAAGAACACCTCGTTATAGTGTGTGTGTATGCCCTGTCACACAAAAATGCATTCGAGGAGATTATCCCTCTACAATAATTGATTAACCGATCCCAGATAGTCTCTTCTGGAATGTTCCTCTGTGACACTGCGTCTGAAAGGAGTGTCTTTTCTCTCATTTGGCAACGCAACCCTTTAACTCCACCTAGTGGTATTCATTTCAATGTGGCTGAGTTGGGAGTTTGACTGGAGCGCATCCAGAGTGCAAGAAACAAAATGAAATGTTGAGAAATCGGAGGTGTAGGTTGCTGTGTTAACCAGACGGGGGTGCTACTGACTTTCCCCATCCCTTGTTACAGCCTCACTCAACGCTTGCTGAACTGAGTGCTGAGTCTACAGCTGCAATGACATTTGGTACAACCCAGCAAAACACAGTCAGTGTGAATGAGCTGAGCTCCCGGGTGGCCTGTGTTTACAGTGGTACCCAGCTGCCCGCCCTCCCCTCCTCTGGCTAACTTGCCATGAATATTTCTCCCTGCTCTAACTTGGTGGTGGTAATGACTCATTGGATCGTAACCCCTATAAATGATCATGCTGTTACAACATAATATTATTGTTGAAGAGTGTGAACTATGGTAATACTGTGGCCAGAGAATAAAGTACTAACGAGTTACTCAGAGGGTTTAGACATCAAATCCAGGCATGGGTCCCTTTCCCTACTGCTGGGTCCCTTCCCAGAAGCCTGGTGCTGTGACGTGTGTGTGTGTGTGTGTGTGTGTGTGTGTGCGTGCGAGCGAGCGAGTGAGAGAATGTGTGTGTGTATAAATGTGGTGTGTATCCTGGCCTCCAGATGTGAGAGCAGTGTAGGGTTGTGATGGGGGAAAAGATCGCTACAGTTACGTATCGGGATATTATTTTTGACAATATTGCAATATTATTATTGCCCTAGTTGCTGCAGCTGCACCAAAACGTCAGTATTTTTCCCTCATAGCTTGTTCTCCATTTTATTTTTAAATAGGGAGCCAATTCATTTTCAGCGCTTCTATTTTCATGACTGATAAAAAAAAACTCTCTTGTCCCTTTGCAGCAGACATATGGTGAGCAATATGTTTGGAATATCGAATCGCAATAAAATCACAGTTTTGAATCGCGATACATATATAATCGTGAGAATCACAATGCATATATTATCAGCACCTAAGTATCGTGATAATATCATATCGTGAGGTCCTTGGTAATCCCAGCCCTAGCATAGGGTTGAGTTCACCAGGGTTAGGGTCGAGTTCACCAGGGTTAGGGTCGAGTTCACCAGGGTTAGGGCTGAGTTCACCAGGGTTAGGATTGAGTTCACCAGGATTAGGGTTGAGTTCACAAGGGGTGAATAGAGGTAACATGGGAGGACGTTGTAGGAGAGTGACCATTATTATTGCACAAATGAGGGGTGGGGGAGTCAGTTGAAACAGGAAGAGCAGGGTAGCTGAGGTAACAAACCAACAACCTTCAGTATGTTGTTTTACTAACACTGATGGAGGGCTATATTCTTATGTCCACATAGAAAAATACGTGATATGGCACACTCTTCATGGTATGGTCTGAAACCCTGTATGTATTCTAATATGGGTGCTTGAAATATTTAGTTGCTTTACTTAGGATAATGTATGGATACGTCACCTTGCTGTATTGCATTGTATTCTAACACCCTTTCATTGTCCACCTTTTCCCCTCTCCTCCTCCTCCTCCTCTCAAACCTTTTATCTCTCCTTTTCCTCCTTTCATCTCTCTTTATTCAGATGGCGTGTCCTCCTTAAGTCACAGGATGTGCCACAAATGGCACCCTATTCCCTATATAGTGCACTACTTTTGACAAGAGCCCTGTGGCCCATTAATGCACTGTAAAGGGAATCGGCTGCCATTTGGGACATAACCACAGTCTCCATGTTAGTAGCTAATTAAATAGACGGCAGAAAGAAGCTGTCCTTTTGTTATCTTGGTTACAGAGGTAAACATAGCGCCTGTGTCTATCCCTCTCTCCCTCCCTCCCTCCCTCCCTCCCTCCCTCCCTCCCTCCCTCCCTCCCTTGCACTCGCACTGTTTTGGAAGGGAGCAAAGACCCTCGTCATACCAGAGCAGGGCCTGAAGAGCACTGACGCACTTCAGTGTTCTGTGTGTGTGTGTGTGTGTGTGTGTGTGTGTGTGTGTGTGTGTGTGTGTGTGTGTGTGTGTGTGTGTGTGTGTGTGTGTGTGTGTGTGTGTTTTAGCAGTTGGATACACTTGATGATGTGCTCATCTCCTGGCCAAGTGCTTGATAAACCTTTAAATGCCCTTGTTATGATTTAGAAAAGACTAGAGCCATAGATTGCTCTAGAGTCTAAAATGTCATCATTCTACCCAGAGCCCAGTGCACTGTGGGAATGTGTGCAGAATAAACACACTGAAAGAGTCCCCTTAGTGGCCACTTTACTGTGCCTAGTCTGACTGGCTTTGTCCATGCTCCTGTCTCTCTCTGCTTCCACATCCCTTTGTCATGTTGTATCACTACACCCACACCCCTCAGACGAGAACAGTCTGCTGCTGGAATGGAGACATTACAGGAATAAGCATATTTCTTTCGGGCCCTTTCGGAAAACTCGAGCTGCCGTGGCGATGGAGGAGTATTAGGGAGAGAGGCAGACGGCTTCAGGGGTAGAGAGAGGAGAGGGAGGGAGAGGCAGGGAAGGAGTAGGGAGAGGAGGGTGTTACTACAGGGAAAAGAGGCTGGGCTAAGGCTGAGTTCTCGTTATTCAAAAGTCAGAGTCATTTGAATCAAGACCCCCATGGGGTCATTTACATTAAGAGGCCCAAATGATGGGTGAATTTCAGTTTAGAATAGCCTAATTGTCTCTGGATAATTTGAATGAAGGAAATACATTCGGGAGGCTTATTGAAACAAAGAGGGGAGGTTCTTGTGGTCAATCTAAAACAAAGAGGAGCCAGCACTTTAACTAGGAGTCTAGATCATTATATTAAGACATTAGTCTGAGCTTTAATACGATCGTAAAAATGGACGTCTCCTACTAATTTGCTGCAGAAGGCTGAATTCATTTTCCTGGCTACCCAAACTTGCTTAGGCCAAACATGAGTTTATTCTCCGCAATGAATCTGGGTCTGAGTACCTTCCAGACGTTTTCTAGAACGCAAACACATTCTAACCATTCTGATTGGCACCAGAAACCGATGGGTTGGGCTAGAGCCATAACACGTGGGTAAAGCGGCATTTTGAAAATGTGTCATTGGCTTTGATACTCTGATTGGTTAGAAATGACCCAATTGCAGATGACTTTGTTTTGTACAACACCCCTCATTTTGACATCACCACAAACGACTTCAACGATGGCAGTCTCAGACTGAAGTATGGAGCGAACATAGAACAGTGGAAGAACTCAGTTTGAGTCGTCAGGCAAGGAATTAATCATAATTTGCCCTAAACTGAGAGGAGGGCGGTTTATAAGCCTCAAGCCCAGGGGTAGCGTGGGAAACGGAGTCCTGGGTAGGAGCTGCTCAGCCTGAGGCCTGTTTGAGAGCTGTGGTTGTCTGGAGCCACACCTGTGTCATATTAGCTGAGCCAGCAGGGAGGGCTTCCCTCTAATGGAGACTTAATAGGCTCTGAAATGACTTACTGCTGCTGCCGTTGTGTGAGGAGCAAAGCACTGTCTTACTAGGTTCAGTGTGAGACAATGGCTTCCATGTAAGACAGTGGGTTTCATATCAGACACTGTGCTGTACCCACAGACAGAGAGATAGACAGACAGGCAGGCAGGCAGACAAGCACACACACACACACACACACACACACACACACACACACACACACACACACACACACACACACACACACACACACACACACACACACACACACACACACACACACACACACACACACACACACATACACACACATACAACTGCATTCACTCATACCAAACTCACCTCCTGTTCTTCTGTTTGCCGACAGACACAGCACATTTGGGTTAAACCTGTACTCCGTAGATTAGTAGCATGTGGGTTTGTCATCGTCACTGTGTTGCCAACACTGTTTCATTGTAATACAGCAGCAGAGCAACTAGAATATGCCCTCTACTGGCCAACACTGCTACCAACCAGCAGCCCAACATTCTTCTCTCAGGGGGCTGTCCATCCAAGTTTCTATAACTTAATAAACTCATCAGCCTGATATTATATGCTCATCTGCATGCTAACTCTACCATGTTGAAACTGCTGATATTAACCCACTACCACTTTCATGCTACTACTTCTACTTTCACCACTAGCAAATGATACTGTTACCACTACTTTTACTTCTGTTGTCATTGGATACACATGTATCTGTAATAACAACAGGCAGGCCCGTCATGCAACCGAGCAGACAGACCTCTCTACCTTATCCCTGGAGTGTCCCTCCCTCCCTCCCTCCCTCCCTCCCTCCCTCCCTCCCTCCCTCCCTCCCTCCCTCCCTCCCTCCCTCCCTCCCTCCCTCCCTCCCTCCCTCCCTCCCTCCCTCCCTCACTTTCTATCTCACTCTCTCACTTTGTGTCGGCTCACCCCTACGGAGCCAAGAGCAGCTGGAAGCTGGACACACTCTGCCAAACTCTCACTGAGAGGACACTCGTGGCGAGGGCCTGTGGTGCATTAAGACTCAGGGAAACTGACCAACCAGTGAGTGACCACTGTCCTCTAGGTTGACCATCCACTCTGACTCAATAGATGGAGGGTTAAAGGACATGGTTCTAAAATGAAGTATCCTTTTCACACTATCATGCCAACCCGAACTATACTGTACGGTTCCAGGAACTATGGTAGTGTGAAAAGGGCAGACTAAGGAGTGAAATCCAAGGACAGTACTCAGTTGGGCAATTCTTCAAAATACTTCTATATATATTCATTGTGTTGCATCCAACAAAAATATTTGATTCTCCTTCTGATAATAATGTAACATTTTGTATGTGGTTAGGTCATCGAATGTTGCAATAGCCAAGCAATGGTAGGACCTATAACTGTACAATTTGCCAGATATACACTTTGCTATTGCATAATCCCAACGGTGATATACACTCCTCTCTGCTTCCTCCTGCGTGTTTCATCGGCTGCTGCCATGGCGACCATGGAGTGTTGTAAACATTTCTCGTGACCCTGTCTGTAGGAGGGTGAGTACGTAGGGTAATGCAGAAGAACGGTATTGGACTAAAGCCTCTGAGATGTCTCTATACTGCATTTAGTCCCAGAGTGGTTACAGCATCTTTACATGTTCTATAAACCAGAATATGGACCGCTTACACTCAGAGAATATTAAAGGCTCATACACATAGCTTACAGTATAGGTATGTAGGCTGTAATGAACAGGGGTTACATTTGGTTGTGAGGAACAAGCATATCCACCTCCTTTGGCAAATAAACCTCTCAGTGTCTGTCCGTTAAAGAACCATGAATACCACCTTCTCAAGAATACCACCTCAAGAATACCACCTCAAGAATACCACCTCAAGAATACCACCTCCAATACACAATGTAACATCCACATCAGTTTGAACCATCTCTTGTGCTGTAGTTAGTTGAAGATCTCATCTCGGTGTGTTTTGTTGCAGTGCTAGTGGAGCCTGCTGGTTTGAGATGGAGGGAGGCTGGAGCTGAGGGGTGGGGCACATGGGGTAGTCTGGGTAGGATTCCAGACGCATTCCGAGGCTCCCAGGGAGGGCAGAGGAGCCGGGATGGATCTTTCAATCTCCACCTTTTTCCCCTCCTCCCTCATTCCCTCATCCCTCTCTCTCCCACAATTGCCTGCAGAAGCTCAAATAGAAACGGAACACATAACTAAACTTTTGGAAGGAGAGTCAATTCATGAGATAAACCTTTAGAATCGTTCTCCAAAATGTAGATGTTTCAATTGTCAAATCCTCCGTGGGTTAGTGTAAATGTTTGCAGAACGTCTGGGAAAGTACAGTTAGGACCTAATGCTGCAAACAATGAATTCAATATTGTTTACAGAAGTTTTACGCCGACTGCCAATGGACTATATAAACAGTGGTAGTTTGTGTTCACTCATCATTAATGCCACATGCTTCATACTATGGATATACAGTATGACGTGTATAACACTATAATATGATATGTAGTGGAATTCCTCACAAGCTGATGTGAGAGAATGCATAACCCATTATGGTCGTGTTTGCTTCAAAGGTCAGGTGAACGAGGTCATACACAACAAAACTATACTATTGGTAGGCTAAGATGAAACGTCATGAATGTTTTTTGGGGCTTTGAGAGTTTGTGAGCGTGTGTTGCGGTGGCCTAGTGTGGTGTAGGAGGTGAGATAGCAATGTCATGGTCCAGTCTACGTTATGTTTGACAATTAGGGCACTCTGACACAGAAGAGGCGGACATGGAACCAAAACGATATACTCTGTGCTTGCCCTCTCTCTGCTTGCTCCCTGTCCGTCTTCTAACACATACAATGACCCCGTCTTTACAGCTTGCAGGCCGTGCTCTCAGAACCATGTGTTTAGAATCCAACATAAATATTTAGGACGAGAGCGCAAAAGAATTGGAGCTTCTCGGTTGTGCGACAGATAAGGGTTTTGATGTGTTAAACAAAAAAATCTTAGAAATGTATTATTAGCAAAGTCACCAAATATGTCCTGTATGTTTTTTGTAGAGTAGTGGGTTGTTCTCAGCTCTCAGTATAATAGAGTGGGTTGACTGGGTTCACTGGGTTGTGTTTCCTTTAGAGAGGGTGGTCGGGCCTCCGGGGTGGCGCAGTGGTCTAAGGCACTGCATCGCAGTGCTAGCTGTGCCACCAGAGACTCTGGGTTCGAGCCCAGGCTCTGTCGCAGCCGGCCGCGACTGCGAGGTCCTAGCGTCGCCCGGGTTAGGGAGGGTTTGGCCGGTAGGGATATCCTTGTCTCATCGCTAGCGACTCCTTTGGCGGGCCGGGCGCAGTGCACGCTGACCAGGTCGCTAGGTGTACAGTGTACGTTGTTTCCTCCGACACATTGGTGCAGCTGGCATCCGGGTTGGATGCGCGCTGTGTTAAGAAGCAGTGCGGCTTGGTTGGGTTGTGTTTCGGAGGACGCATGGCTCTCGATCTTCGTCTCTCCCGAGCCTGTACGGGAGTTGTAGCGATGAGACAAGACAGTAACTACTAACAATTGGATACCACTAAATTGGGGAGAAAAAAGGGGTAAATTAAATAAAAAATTATAAAAAGAGAGGGTAGTCACGCCGGAACAGCCGTTCCAGACATTGTCACTCTACTTGTTCTGTTATGTCTACTGGGTCAGGCTTCAGAGGCCTGGTGACCCTGTCAAGGCCAGCAGAGAGAGGGGGGAGACAAGGAGAGACAAGAGACAAGGAGGAGGAGAGACAAGGAGTACCTGTGTATGCGGTCGTCTCACTCTGGCTTTATCTCTGTCTGTGAGACCAATTCATAAGACCAAATGTTATCACTGTGAGGCATGTGATGACCAAATGTTATGCTCAAGCTTCAGTTTTCCCTAATGGACCAGAACACCCACATCCACAACAGTGCAGGGCAATATAAAACTCTAATTTAAAGTAGCCATTCCTCTTCTTGCTGTGTGCCCATTTAGACAACCCTTATTTTGAGGGAGGGCAATTAAGGGATATTTAGCTGTGCAGAAGAGGAGTCACTTGAGAGACATTAGCCGGCAGTGAGTTGGTGTTTTCTCTGGGTCTGCCATCTCTGATTACTGTAGGGTGAGACATTGGCTTTATTGAGGGAGGAATTCATCAAGGAGCCCTAAACATCTTTCTCTTCTTAGACACAGTGTCACACCCTGGCCTTAGTTATCTTTGTTTTCATTATTATTTTAGTTAGGTCAGGGTGTGACATGGGGAATGTATGTGCTTTGGTTTGTCTAGGGGTTTGTACGTTTAATGGGTCAGTGTCTTGTCTAGGTGTTTGTATGTCTATGGCTGCCTAGATTGGTTCTCAGTTAGAGGCAGCTGTGGTTTATTGTCTCTGATTGAGAGCCATATTTAAGGCAGCCATAGGCATTTGGGTTTTGTGGGTAATTGTCTATGTTGTACGTTTGTAGCTTGTGTGTGCACTTACGTTTATAGCTTCACGATCGTTTGTTGTTTTGTTTCGTTTTGTTATAGTGTTCGTTGCGTGTTTTTCCCTTCTCGAAATAAAGAGAATGTATTTTGCACACGCTGCGCCTTGGTCCTCTCTCTCACCCATAGACGATCGTGACAGAATTACCCACCAGAATCGGACCAAGCGGCGTGTCAAGCGGCAACAGGAGCAATACACACAGGATTTATGGCAAAGGGAGCAGGATCTGGGCTACACTACGTGGGAGGAGATCGACAGGTGGGCGATCGACCCAGGGCGAGTGCCGGAGCCCGCCTGGGATTCTCTGGCGCAGTGCGAGGAGGGATACCGGCGAATGGAGGCAGCACGAAGACGCGGTAGGAAGCCTGAGTCAGCCCAAAAAATTTCTTGGGGGGCGGCTTAAAGGGAGTGTGGCGAAGTCAGGTAGGAGACCTGCGCCTACTCCCTGTACTTACCGTGGAGAGCGAGAGTACAGGGCAGACACCGTGTTACGCAGTAGAGCGCATGGTGTCTCCTGTACGCGTGCATAGCCCGGTTCGGTACATTCCAGCTCCACGTATCGGCCGGGCTAGATTGAGCATTGAGCCAGGTGCCATGAAGCCGGCTCAACGCGTCTGGTCTCCAGTGCGTCTCCTCGGGCCGGCTTACATGGCACCAGCCTTACGCATGGTGTCCCCGGTTCGCCTACATAGCCCGGTGCGGGTTATTCCACCTCCCCGCACTGGTCGGGCGACGGGGAGCATACAACCAGGTAAGGTTGGACAGGCTCAGTGCTCAAGGGAGCCAGTACGCCTGCACGGTCCGGTATTTCCGGCGCCACCTCCCCGCCCCAGCCCAGTACCACCAGTGCCTACACCACGCACCAGGCTTCCTGTGCGTCTCCAGAGCCCTGTTCCTCCTCCACGCACTAGCCCTATGGTGCGTGTCTCCAGCCCATTACCACCAGTGCCTACACCACGCACCAAGCCTCCTGTGTGTCCCCAGAGTCCTGTGCGTCCTGTTGCTGCTCCCCGCACTAGCCCTGAGATGCGTGTCCCCAGCCCGGTACCACCAGTGCCGGCACCACGCACCAGGCCTACAGTGCGCCTCAGCCGGCCAGAGTCTGCCGTCTGCCCAGCGGCGCCTGAACTGCCCGTCTGCCCAGCCCCATCTGAGCCATCCATCTGCCCAGCGCCATCTGAGCCATCCGTCTGCCCAGCGCCATCTGAGCCATCCGTCTGCCCAGCGCCATCTGAGCCATCCGTCTGCCCAGCGCCATCTGAGCCATCCGTCTGCCCAGCGCCATCTGAGCCATCCGTCTGTCCCGAGCCATTAGAGCCGCCCGTCTGTCCCGAGCCGTCAGAGCCGTTCGTCAGTCAGGAGCCGCTAGAGCCGCCAGTCAGCCAGGATCTGCCAGAGCCGCCAACCAGCCAGGATCTGCCAGAGCCGCCAACCAGCCAGGATCTGCCAGAGCCGCCAACCAGCCAGGATCTGCCAGAGCCGCCAACCAGCCAGGATCTGCCAGAGCCGCCAGTCAGCCAGGATCTGCCAGAGCCGCCAACCAGCCAGGATCTGCCAGAGCCGCCAGTCAGCCAGGATCTGCCAGAGCCGCCAGTCAGCCAGGATCTGCCAGAGCCGCCAGTCAGCCAGGATCTGCCAGAGCCGCCAGTCAGCCAGGATCTGCCAGAGCCGCCAACCAGCCATGAGCAGCCAGATCCGTCAGCCAGCCATGAGCAGCCAGATCCGTCAGCCAGCCATGAGCAGCCAGATCCGTCAGCCAGCCATGAGCAGCCAGATCCGTCAGCCAGCCATGAGCAGCCAGATCCGTCAGCCAGCCATGAGCAGCCAGATCCGTCAGCCAGCCATGAGCAGCCAGATCCGTCAGCCAGTCCAGAGCTGCCAGATCCGTCAGCCAGTCCGGAGCTGCCAGATCCGTCAGCCAGTCCGGAGCTGCAGTCCCTCAGTCCGGAGCTGCCGTCCCTCAGTCCGGAGCTGCCGTCCCTCAGTCCGGAGCTGCCGTCCCTCAGTCCGGAGCTGCCGTCCCTCAGTCCGGAGCTGCCGTCCCTCAGTCCGGAGCTGCAGTCCCTCAGTCCGGAGCTGCCGTCCCTCAGTCCGGAGCTGCCGTCCCTCAGTCCGGAGCTGCCGACCCTCAGTCCGGAGCTACCGACCCTCAGTCCGGAGCTACCCCTCAGTCCGGAGCTACCCCTCAGTCCGGAGCTACCCCTCAGTCCGGAGCTACCCCTCAGTCCGGAGCTACCCCTCAGTCCGGAGCTACCCCTACGTCCGGAGCTACCCCTCAGTCCGGAGCTACCCCTCAGTCCGGAGCTACCCATCCGTCCGGTGGCGCCCTCTGGGATGGTCTTCAGTCCGGGACTTTCTACAAGGGTCGCCGCTCCAGAGGCGCCACCAAAGCGGGTATTGACAATGGTGGAGTGGGGGCCACGTCCCGCACCCGAGCCGCCGCCATATTAAGGCCCACCCCGGACCCTCCCCTTCAATGTCAGGTTGTGCGGTCGGAGTCCGCACCTTTGGGGGGGGGGGTACTGTCACACCCTGGCCTTAGTTATCTTTGTTTTCATTATTATTTTAGTTAGGTCAGGGTGTGACATGGGGAATGTATGTGTTTTGGTTTGTCTAGGGGTTTGTACGTTTAATGGGTCAGTGTCTTGTCTAGGTGTTTGTATGTCTATGGCTGCCTAGATTGGTTCTCAATTAGAGGCAGCTGTGGTTTATTGTCTCTGATTGAGAGCCATATTTAAGGCAGCCATAGGCATTTGGGTTTTGTGGGTAATTGTCTATGTTGTACGCTTGTAGCTTGTGTGTGCACTTACGTTTATAGCTTCACGATCGTTTGTTGTTTTGTTTCGTTTTGTTATAGTGTTCGTATAGTGCGCCTTGGTCCTCTCTCTCACCCATGGACGATCGTGACACACAGCATCACAGGAAAGCATTGGAGCCAACAGTAGGACTCAGATAGAAGGGGTTTAGGGAAAGGGAGAGAAGGGGACGGATGGAGGTAGGGATGTAGAGTCTAAAGTGCTTGATAATTGTAGTTAGTATAATTTTACCACATAATTTTCAAGTAAATACCATCTGTCAAACTGTCAGTACCAGATGCAATGCATGCCCGTTGCTGTGTTTAATTTCAGTCAAGTAACCCAGTCAGTCCTCTATCAGCTTTAGTGTATGTTTCATGTGACAAACAATGCGCTGCATGACACTGACATTGTATGGACATCCGTAGCATTGTGCTGTCTCTCACAGCTGGCAGGCCGCGACGCCATGGCAACAGTCATCAACGGTGGTCAGTGGAGAACATGTAGGTGCGTAGGTGGAGGATGTCTGTCTCTGTCGCTGTGTAAAAACAGCGTGAGCCGCACGTCACATTTCCCTGTCTAGGTCTGGTTTTCGCCTGCCTTCAGTGCCTCTGTGTCCACATTGGTTTCTTCGGGACTAGTGTTCCCCTTAAGGACAGTCTGACATGGAGACATTGAGGACACTTCGCAGAAGGTGCAAGCCTTCTCAAATGACCTTTGAGGTCCTTAACAGTTCACACGAATGCCATTCCAACTACCTCATTTGCCATGGTTTTGAAAGCCTCACAAAGCCAAGGCACAACAGAGACATTTCTTAAACTGTGTCGTGAGCTAAACAGGAAATAGATAATGCCATATTTTAAGTGAGCTAAACAGGGAATAGTTGATGTGAGTGGCCTGTCTACATGTAAAACTTAAGGGGAGAAATAGAGCACAGTGTTATGCATGTACCCTGATAAACGTCACTCCCAATCCGTCACAGACCAACTTAATCCTAATTTGTATCATACCACTGTGCTGGAGAGTACAAGCTGTGCAGTTTCGCCAGAGAAGCCTAACTTCATGACGACATCACTGTGAGGCACGTGATGAAGTATAGCCAGCCATCAGCAGCCTGATATTCAGGCGAAGAGGGTGTAACTAGGACACACTGACCCCCCAAAAAAGCATGCCGGTCTGGATTCCATCTCACTGCCATAGTCTTTTGTCTTCTGAAACACTTGGATTTGATTAGTGTTTTACTTCCTTCCTACTTTACATTTGACTTCGAGTTTTTAAAAATAAATTCTGCTCATTTAAGCTTTAGCATAGGTCTTGAATAGCTCTTGGATGGGACAACTGGAGTAAACAATATGTATAGAAGTCCTGTTCACCCTCAGGATAGAAATGGATTCAGGGCAAGTGGTCCCTGTTGCCTGCTGATTGAAGCCTGGTGATTGAATCTAGACCAGAGGCGTGGCGGATGCGAAGAAGGGTGACGTTGTCCGAGGTCCTTGAAGATGTCAGCGAGAGACACAGTGGTAATAAGCGGCTGTGAACAAGTGCTGTGAATTTGTCCAGGGTTAAATGTTATTCTTTTTCTATTGCAGTATTTCATTGGCTCTTTTCCTGTATCATGGGAGATATCCAGATGAGGAAAGAGAGTCACATAAACAAAACGAATCCACCAAACGATCACAGAAAGGGCAACAACAAAACTCACGCAGGTATTTCATGTCGAGTTTGATGTCGCAACATCTATTTCTGTGAATGTTTACTAGACAGGTCGTGACCACTTATGGGATATGTTGTCATTTATTGGATTCTCATAAAGGCTTTTATGGGAGATTTTCCATACGATTCAGTGATTTCAGTGCAGAGGCATATAGTCACTTTGACTGGAGAAAGCGGGCACGTAGTAACTGAGCGATGTAAACATTTGCATTTTGCTCCACGCTCTGAGTTGACGATGACAGAAGGTATTTGGATGGCCTCAGATGAGTGCATTTCATTCTTTAGTATTTTTCCAGATGCATAGCCTGGGAGAAATAACTGAGGTAGTAAAATAACGTCACACAGGATCAGGCACAGGAATAAACAATTCAACTACCAGTTATAAAGACAGACACATGGCAGACAGTAGAATATGTCAGGGTTATATATATATACACTGTACGCTGTACTGTAGTTGAATCACAATGAGCTACTGTCCGTACAACCAATGTACACACAACCAGAAATATCAGAGGTGTGAAGCATAATGGACGAAGAAGTTGGAAATATTATTAGACGTGTGTGTTTATGTTTCATGTGTTGGGGAGTAGTAACATACCACATTCTGTCCAACGGTTAGTCTTTTTGTTATTCCCCTCTGAACCTGTCTCCTCTCATTGCCACAAATGTGAATGACTTGACTATGAAATATGTCGCTCATCAATAGGATTGTTCTACGCCAGAATCAACAGTGGAAAATATTAAGCGCAGTGCTAAATACAATACCCCCCCAAAAATGGCTCTGCCCGCTGAACGTTAGCACAGGAAGAGCAGGTTAAAGGTCACAGAGAAAATCCCAAGGCTCAAGATGTATGTGCTCAGGATGACTCAGGTCAGACTGGATATGACGACTCTCATGGTCCAATCTCGGAGCCGTACACTTTCAAACATTTACGCTGTGAGGGAGGGAGCAGGGAGGGACCTGCACTTTTTAATGATTATTTCTCACTTGTTGGATTAGGCCTACAATGTGTCTCTTTGACGAGCTGTGAGTAAATTGCAAGAAGAGCTCAGGATAATATGTATGTAGGCTTCATCCAGACCGTATGTAACATTATGGTCTTTTGGTTAGGTTGCCATTTGCAGACACATTTATGAGGCATTTGTTCGACAGCAAATTGAAGATGGAATGTATAGTGTCGAGCATTCTCAAAGTATATCCTACTCACTAACCAGTGAGCAGAATGAAGTGGATAGCTCCAACTAACATACCAGGGTCCAGTTTGGAATTGAACTGGCAACCTTTTCTCAATAGAGGTGTGGGAGCTTAAACATGTCTCCTGTTTCACTTAATAAACCACTGCTGCTAACCTTTCCTTTTTGATCAGCTTTCCTTCTGGAGTTAAACTCTCTCTCTCTCTCTGCCAGGGCTTGAACAGTGAGAGCTCTGCTCGGTTGGGACAAAGCGCCCCATGTTGTGTGACGCAACACATCTGGAGTTTTGGGATGTTCTGCCACGTTCCTTCCTCCTCCTTCTTCCTCCTCTGCAGCACAGGCCGCTGTGTCAGCGTGTCAGCTACAGTCACACTGGGACTATCAAACTGCCATTTTAGGAGACAAAGGACTTCTCCAGGGGGATCACAAAGTGGCTCCTTCAGATATGAACTCATGTTTACCCAGTGAGTGAACTCAATGAGTGGCATTGGGGAAAAAACGTAAATAAATGACTTCATAATTGTTTAATTAGGACAGTGCCACAAGGTCTATGTTTCTATCAGGGAGCAGGGTTGGCCAACCTAACACGTTTCCCAGGTTCCGTACTCAGATTGTAACAAATGATGACGTCAGTTGATCGTGATCATGCACTTTGATATAGCTATACTGTAGTGTAACGCAAAAACCCTCCTTTCCTTCCAGTCGGCGGATTTCACTTTGCTGTGCCTCACACATTCCTCAGATGTTTACACGCCTCGTTCTGATTACACTGGTGTTCAGCCTGTTTGTGTGTGTGTATGAATGTGCGTATAGCCTACATACCCTAATCATGTGCTGCATGTCATTTTCAATCGAGTCCCCTGACGTTTAACCATGCCTCCGGGCTGGTTCAGTATTAATGTCCCCTATAAGACCTCTGTACATGAGAGACGGACAGTGAAGAAAGTTTCCCAATAAGCCCTTGGCCAGCTAGCCAATAGAGAGCAAAGCAAATGGTTTGCAATAGGTCAAGTGAATATGAGTCTGGAAAGTGTATTGTAAACCCCTCACAGGAGGCTAGTATTAGTCCCTGTGCACCGTGACCCGATGAAACTGCTTTATTTCATTTTTGTGTTTGTAGAAATTGCAGGCAAACCTTGGCCAGGATTGCTAAAATCTGGTCTCACACAAAGCATTGCACATACTCAGCAATGTCCCCCTAAAGCCCTAATGGGCCTTTTCATTTATTGTTATTTTTAGCCACTAGTTGTCTTTAATATCCTTTTAACGGTAGTGTGACACATAGCCATCGTGCATAACTGTAAAGTCTGAGGGTCTCATCTATAGTCCCCCGCCCCCCCCCCCACCGCAAACAATGTACAGAAGGGGTTTTGCGTAGTGATGAGGTCACAACACATTCATTGGTTTACAGTCATTTCCCAGCATCCATACCCCAAAGGCTGTTGATTCTTTGTAAGTTTCTGTAGAAGCAATGGGGTGAACTGTTTATTTGTTTTTTTTTATCCAATTACACACCGCTGTGACAACCATGCCTAATACAGCCTACAGTAATTGTACAACGGGAGGGTGATTGAGTAAACAGCTTATAACAGCTTATAACAGCTTGAGGAAAGAGAGCTTGTTCCAGCTGATAGAGGGGAAGATGAACTGGACCGGGGTGCACTGGAAAAGGCACCTTTTCATTAGCCTATGTGTGAGTTTTGTAAATGTTTTTGGGGAACTCAGTCAGGGTCTCAACTTACTGATGCGAGTTAGAAAAGTAGAATGCACAAGGTGCAATTTAAAAAATTCGTAGTGCATCAGCAGTTTTCCACTTGTTATGTCAGTCACTCAATTAGCCCATGTCAGCTAGCTTTTTTGTTGTTGTTGATTGCTCGATAAAGTAGTCTAGCCAGCTATATAGACCGTGTATATAGTAGGCCTAATCATCACCTGTTTACCTTACCTGACATGCAGGGCATCTGCTCAGGGCCCCATCCTCAACTGAATATACAATCGGTTTTCAGGGACACAGTATTTTCAACCTAGCTATATGTTTCCCCAAGAAAACCGAATGTGGGGACCCGCTCAGGCGTTTCTTTTACACACGCTACATTAGGTTACTGTGGCCCTGACCCCCAGTCACTCTCACACAGATATCATGAACACGATGGAACACAAATATCATGAACACGATGGAAACATATATAGAACTGCAAGAAATGTGCTGTAAAACAGCAAAAGTGTCTCACTGCCCTATGGCAACATGTGTAGAATTGCAGGAAATGTGCTGTAAAACAGCAAAAGTGTCTCACTGCCCTATGGCAAAATGTGTAGAATTGCAGGAAATGCACTGAATATCGGTATGTTGTTGTTGCATTGGTCGTTCATCACTTTTACTTTCTCCACTCGCTCTCCGTGTGCTCCCTTGAGGTGCCCCGCCTTTAGCCCCTCTCCCTGACTCGTTTCCTCTCTGTTCAGAACGGCGGCGCAGCTTCGCTAACTTCAGCAGTAGGTCCACTACAGAGCGGAGTAGCCAGCATGGAGCGCGAGCTGTTGCGCACTGACACTGCTGTCCTCCGTGGCATGCATAACCTCCAACCGTAGAAGCGTTGTCCTATTCGGGGATTTGACTATTCAGCATAAACCTGTTACAAGTGTTTGTTTTTTTTGTAGCTTTTTTCTTCAATCGAAATTGATGATACAGCGAGTTGTGAGGATATAACGACAACCCTCGTTCCGTTACTTTTGCAAGGATTCAAATAACATTTATTTGATTTCCTCGTTCACTTTTGGATAGGCTACTGTATATGTGGATACTTGTTCTGAACCATGGGCGACTCCGTATTCTTGGAGAGGCACAATTCTCACCTTGTAAGTATTCTGCGTTATGCTTCTCTCGATACAGCCCGTGGTTAAGAAGTATGGTAGTTGAGAAATAGGCTTCCTCCTGTATTTGTTTATGTTAGAGGACAGACATGGGGGGGATATTGGTTTCCTGAAAGGAAATGACTGACACATTGTGCAGCATCGACATGAATCAAGGCTATGTGCCTTGCACACTTGTTTTTCTTCTTCCTCCAGGCAGTAGTGTTTTAGCCTCACCTCATTTCCGCTGCTATTCAAATGTAATTCCCATAGAACCATGCAACTAAAGTCTGTTAGTGTCACACCATCCAGTGTCCTTCCCGATATCAAAACATTAGAGGAGAAAGCCAGAGGCAGCTAAGGTCAGTGGTAGGCTGCCTCATGACTCCGGAGAGTTATGTGGCTGGCTGAGTGGATGTTACCACAGAGATGAAGAAAGAACAGTACAAGCAAAGCCAGTCTATAAGTCTTCTTTCTCTCACTGCCAGGTCAGGGTTCCAGTGCAGTGAGTGCACTCAAGCTTCACATAGAGCTCCGAGCATAGAAAGCAACAGGTTTTGTGTAGCCTACAACGTCCTGTGCTTTTGGAACCTCAGTGTTTCCAATATTTCATGAACTGAAAATGTTGTTGTTTCCTACCATCAGCCCACAGTCTTCCCTCTTCGCTAACTTCACATTCTATGATGCTTCTTATTAGAGAGAGAGAGAGAGAGAGAGAGAGAGAGAGAGAGAGAGAGAGTGGTGGATGGTGATCTAATGATGCAAGGGTCAGAGAGGCAGAGTAGAGGATAGAGACACACACACACACACACACACACACACACACACACACACACACACACACACACACACACACACACACACACACACACACACACACACACGCCTTGCACCTGTCAGAATGTGTTGCATGTTTGCTTAATCGCAGCATGCATTAGGGCTCATTCCAAAGTAACACATATGGAGATAACCCTTCAGAAACAGGTTTATTTACACATTTCTGTGATTCAAAAGATAGTGGGTTACGTAATACATTATAGGAGCTCTGAGGCCCAATGACCCCGTGTTGCCACAATTGTGTTTTGATGTGGTTAAGTGGTTGACTCCATCAGGCACCACAGAGGTGGTAGATAAGGACAAATCAAATCTATGCTGTCGGTGATCACAGAACATACCTGAACTAATGCAACTATAGCCTCTTTAGCAATTGTGAGTGGTGTCTTTTGTTTACGTAGTGGAGTCTTAACCAAATCGTAGAGTGACAAAGAACTCTTCTGCTTGTAAATACTCATGGGTGGTAAGATCAGCGTTGCGGGTTGCTGTCTTTCCCCTTGGAAATGATGTGGGGTAATTTCTCTCCGTGTGTGAGTAATCTACTGCCCACTGAGGCTGTTCACTTTATGAGCCATGTTTTTGCGGTGAAGACTCATAAAAGCGCAACCAAAGATTGAAAAACAATACAGTTTTCTTTGGCTTCGCTGGCCCACACTGTGGTCTACCAACTGACATTTTTTCTTGATGGGTATGAAATGTAGTATGTATGAAAAGCCCATGCAAGTGTGTAGCCTCTCATTTTGTGGTATCACTCACACACAGTTTACTTAGATAAACAACATGTCCGCTTCTCTCGCCCGCAATTAATTGGCCGTTCAACTTCAACTCTCTGGAGTTATGAATGTCATGTGGAGTGTAAGCAACACATGGCACATATCATATTGCAGAGTGCCTTGGTTTTAATTGTAACTGTTTAAGCAGACTCCACCTAGCCTTAGACACAGCAACTTGAGTGCTGCTTCCTTGAGTGTGTAGGAGTGGTTTATGGTTGACTGTTGGTAGTGAACTCTGGCATTCTGACGATGCAGTCCAAGGTTAATACCACTGCTGAAGGATCCCAAAGTTGGAGACAAAGCGTGGAAAGGAGGATTAGGTCCGCATAAGCTTTCCCCATCAGCCTTCCAATAAACAAATTCCATATTCCGTCATTCTGTCCACTGTGTATAAATATTCCAGATTCCAGTGTTATACTGGTTGGAGACGTTGAGGATTTGAAGAGGAGGGAGCAGCACCATGCCTGGTGCCAAGGCATAAACTTTGAATCTGTCTTGTAGGCAGCCATGTGGCTCTGCTCTGCTTGGCTCTACTAGGTTCTGCTAAGTTCTGCTAGGCTCTGCTAGGTTCTGCTAGGCTCTGATAGGTTCTGCTAGGCTCTGATAGGCTCTGCTCACTTCGGAGTGATGCTAGCTCCTCCAGGTGTACTAGAGCTGGCGAACCAATACTCAACCAAGACCCAACTCCTCACTGGGGCGGCAGGTATCCTAGCGGTTTAGAGCGTTGGGCCAGTAACTGAAAGGTCCTTGAGTTAGACACTTTACCCTAATTGCTTTTTACCCTAAGAGTATCTGCTAAATGACAAAAATGTAAAAAATTATCAGACCCCACTGGGTTGGTTTTCACCCGGTTACCCCTTTGTTTCGGACCATTCCCAGACGTGTGTTATTACACGGTTGTTATCTAATGTGTTTGGACCCCCCAATGCTTTCTATTTGTTGGGGTTTGAGAATCCATGATGGATTATCTCTTCTGCCTGCTTCCTCCTTGACTAAAATGGTGATGATGGCATCTGGATGTCATCTGATGGCTGGTTGTAGTGTCACGGCATTACACAGGATGGCACGTGTTTGTGGCATGGTTAGGGGAAGTGATGTCAACCTCAGCTGCCACTCACTCTACTAAGGCTGGTTCCTGCTGCTCCGGCTTGTATCACTGTTGTCCGAAAGCTACATCTTTACTCTCCCCTTGTCACGGCCGTTTAAAGGAGTGGACCAAGGTGCAGCGCGATTGGAATACATCTTTTAATACAACGAAGAACACTTAACAAACTAACAAAATAACAAACGAAACGTGAAGCCAACGTAGTGCTCACAGTGAACTAAACATGGACAACTACCCACCAAACCAACATGGAAAATGGCAACCTAAATAGGCTCCCCAATCAGAGACAACGATAAACAGCTGTCTCTGATTGGGAACCCACTCAGGCCACCATAAACCTACAACCCCTAGACAATACAAAATCCCCATAGATAACAAAAAACCCTAGAACGACAAAACCCCCTAGACAATACAAAAACTAAACAAACCACCCCTTGTCACACCCTGACCTAACCAAATGATAAAGAAAGCAAATATAACTAAAGTCAGGGTGTGACACCCCTGGCTCTCCATTGTGTCCTTTAACCTTTTACTGCAGTGGGATAACTCAGGGTCACACAGAGTGTTTGGTAGTCTTTGCTTGGTAGTCTTAAACAGATCTACATTATAAAACAAGTATATACCCCACACACATGGTTATGGGCTTAAAAAAAGAAGACACCTGAACCATGTCAGATATAGAGTTGAAATGTATTCAATTTTGAGTTTGCATCCCAATATTACATGTTTTATCCATCACAGGAGCCTGAAATATAACAACATTGTTTGACATAGAAACATAAATGTTTTTTGAATTTTTTATTAATTATGAGATTGTGAAAAATATTGATAACATTCCACCCATGAGGCCACTAGATGGCGCTTTGGTCATATGACTGCAGGAAAGGGCTACAGATATGGTACATTATGTGATGTAGCAACAGACCTATTGGCTACTGCGTGCATGTGACTGACTCAGAGAGAGGAAGCAGACAGAAAATCAGACACATTGACTACAGATCGGATTGTTTAATTGTTGATTAATTGAATGACTGATTACATGCGTGCTGGTGTTGTCAGCCGAACTTCAAAAGACTTCTGTATCACAGTGGCTGGGCCTCTGTCTCTGTCCCCCTGTCCACACACTCTCTCTTGCCTCCTGCCTCTCCCCCTAACCGAGGCATCACTGGCCAAAAGGAACCCGCATCCACCATCTTCCCTATCCTGGAGACACTCAGAGAACCTCGTCAGTCTGAGGGCCAAGTACCTGCCCAGACAGACTCCAAATTCCTCTCATTGTTCTAGTACTAAGTAGATGTTTCGTAACGGGGTCTGGCCCCCTTACCTGTTTCCCGCTCACCTTGTCCTTGATGTTTCCTGAAGGCTGTTTGCTTTGCCCCAACCACAACCACTCCCTCTGCAAATAGGACTCAGGTGATCGACCACACAAAGAAGGCTGTTTCAGGGCACCTGACTCCATGATTAAACACAGTCGGATCCTATGGCATCCAGGATGTTGCCCAGTTCCAACAGTGTTTGAGTAGATTTCTATTGATTCTGATTGAGTTAGAGCTGTTCTAGTTCTAACATATCTATTTCTATCAAGGCTTTACTTTTTTTCAGTTACCGGCGATTTCAGTGATTTCAGCCAGCATGGTCAAACTAATGATACAGTATAACACGTTGTATTGGACTCTGAGGAAACAGATTCAGTGTGTTGGATCTCTACTTACGGTTGTGTAATCTGACCAGAACCTCACATATAAATACAAGGAATAAGCTGTACTGTTTAATATAATTTTCAAAAAACATTTTAAGAGGCCAGACCGATTTCTTATTTTATTTATCTCATGATTTAAGTTGTATTGCAAGATTAAAACCGCCATAACAGCCCAACAGGGGTCAAATGTTGGACGTTACAATCGGATGCAGTTATTTTGTTCCAGTGCCCAGTTAGCCTGGGACTGGAAAATCCTGTGGTGTTACAGAGGTCACAGGGTCAAAAGGTGAGACAGGGGTCAGCACATCTCTGTCATCTGATTAACTTTTCTGATATGTCTCTCTGTGTACGGTCAAAGGTCATGGAGCTCACTGAACTGCAGCCAAGGCAATGTTCAGGATCGGGGGAGTGTGGCCAGGCTAACTCAACCAGCCAGGGGAGAGGAACATTCAAAGAAAAAGCTTATGCACCTACACTGAAAAACTTAGATGATGCATGGAAAAATAGTGGGATATGCTTCCGATGGAAATAGTGTCCAAATGTCCAAATGAACTCTGGAAGATTCCCTGCTTCCCTGTAAATTCCCCTTGATGTAGATATAAAAAGCTTTTTATATCATTTTCCCTGATCAAAAACCTGGAACTCCTTGACAAATTCATGTTCTTTGCTTACATGGAGCCAATTTCCTGCAGCGCCCAAGAAAGAGATTGAATGGATAGAAAGGACATTCCCACTTGATTTCACATGGACACTTGAATGCTCAGAAGAGTTATAGTTGCAAAGAGCGAATGAACATAGCACTTTATTGTAGACTGTAAAGTGAGTGTAATGGTTCTACATTCAATTTCTATTCCTGGAAACAGAAGCACTGCCAATCTAGATGATGAAGAGCACATATTCTACCATATAAGGAGAATTCTGCAGACTACTTATTCACAGAAGGTTACAGGCCTAAGAGGGCTTGTGGTGATTTTATGTGTAAATGGGTGTGTATGCTTGAGTGCTCGTGTAAGTGAATGTGTGTGTGTGTGTCTGTGTGTTGTGGCATTCACAGGTCTGTGTATGGGTGGCAATAGTTAATTAAAGCCCAGTGTGTGACCTCTTAGCTCATGCTGATGTGGCTGGTGACACTTTGCTTCTTGAAAGTCCAATATCTTGAAAATGTGACAGCTGACATGCAAAACATTTCGGGACTAATGATAAAAAACACCAAAAGAGCGTTTTTGAGTGGATTTTCCCTTTAAGAGTAGATAAGCTTGTTTCCATGCTGAGGTGAGGAATGTCAGGCCGACAAGTGTGTCTACGCATATAACACATACAACACACACGCACGAACGTGCACACGCACGCACGCACGCACGCACGCACGCACGCACGCACGCACGCACGCACGCACGCACGCACGCACGCACGCACGCACACACACACACACACACACACACACACACACACACACACACACACACACACACACACACACACACACACACACACACACACACACACACACACACACACACACAGCCCAGTGTGTGACATCATCATACACTGAGGCCGAACGAGGTTAAGCATCACTGATTAGTGAATTTTCAACTACACTGAAATTCCACTCAATATATTATATTTACCACATCAAAGCTCTGACATCAGGATGACATTCCTCATCATTACAGCTGAATGACCTCACCCTTCACTTTCAACTGGTGGTGGTAAACATTGTATGTGGCTGAAAAAACAGCAGCACGTGCTTATCTCCCCACTCTCCTGGCATGTTTGCTGGTCGTGTCTTGTGACTATGAGCTGATAGCTCCTCTCTCCATCAGAGGATTCCAACAGGCAGGGTCAGAGGTGCATGGCACGGAGGAAACACCAACGGGATGAACGGGAGGCCGAACAACCATCCATCAGAAGTTATGTGGGGCTTGAGGGTTGTCTCCTCTGCCTTCAGTCTCTCTTCTATCTTATCTCCAGCATGTGGACATTTATCTTGTGTTATGACAGCCTCGTGTGGTTAGACTGAGCGACTCTCTCTCAATGGACTGAGCGAGCAAGTTCCTTTAGGAAGTGAAAGTTGTTTGTCACTTATTATTCCATGTTTTGAGTTCAAGAGGAAGGAGGTGTCAGGGCGAATTCAAAGCACTGTTCTATAGGTGATGTCATGATGGACCATTCCCTTTTGCCAGTAACGTCACAACATCAACCAGGGTTCCTGTGATGTCAGAGAACGAAAGAGAGAGAAAGAACAAAACAATAGTGTGTTCCTTCTTTTTGAGTCTCAGGTCTGTGAAAAGGCAGCAAGGCTACTCCCCACCCTCTCTCTTAGACCCTCAGGAGGATAGAGCCCAGTTTGAATTAGAGGGTCCTTGTCTAAGAAAACATTCAGTGAAGACCATTAAGGTCCATCACTTTATCTCTTCCCTTGCCAAGGCCTACAGAGTATGAAAGGCTGGATGGTTCTGGTGACAGCCAGCAGATAGCTGGATTAATGGCCAGACCTCCTGCTTTCCAAGAGGAATCTATTTTAATTGTGGTAAAGAAGTCCAAAAAGAAGGTGAAATCATACCAGAAAACAAGCTAAGTATACAGATACAGTACATGGTGTGATTAAGAAACTCAAAAATATCTGACTAAATTGTACTTTTAGAAAGCGTGGACCCAAAGAAAATGGTCAACAGGGATTGTAATTTCTTTATACAGCAGAAGTGCTCTCTAATTTTCAGAGCTTAGGCTGTATTATGGCCAGTCGATGATTCACTGAGGAACGGGTCTCTTCAGGATTTGTGTCGTTATGAAATGACACTTTTAGTGGTGGAGTCTGTCTAATAGGTAGTTTGGGAGTCATTTGTCACTGTGAGGGGGAAGTTGTGAGGGCAGGAGAACAGAATTAAGTCATTGTCTTATAAACACACCAATACATCACTATCTGGGGAACTATTGTGTGTGTGTGTGCATGTGTGGAAGGAAAGCAGTGCATGTGTAGACTTGACAGCCTACCAGTTTTAGACTATGTTTATAGTGGAGCGATACCGTACAGTATGCTATTAAAAAATGCCTCATTAACACTCATCAATAAGAATTCAAACTGTTGAACGACATTAATCATCATGAACAAATAAATTGACTGGATAGAACACTGACTACACCCTACAGTTCAAATTCCCATAGAAACACCCGGCTAAAAGGGAAAGTTGTCCACAACGCTGGACTCCGAAGAGGTCAGCTGAAGGTTACAGTGCTGGAGGGAGGAGGTAGAGCCGGGCAACTCGGCTCAATAATTTGCCAGGAAAATCAATAAAGCCCCAGCCTCCCACTCCGTGACCGAACCGACCTAACTTGCCTTGGTGCTGGAAAGCTGGGCACTGGGTGGCTTTTCTGTGTTGAAGGTGTTTAAAAGCCAAGGACTCTTTCGCTCGCTCGCATGTACACACACCACATGCGCACACACACACGCACACACACACACGCACGCACGCACGCACGCACGCACGCACGCACGCACGCACGCACGCACGCACGCACGCACGCACGCACGCACGCACGCACGCACGCACGCACACACACACACACACACACACACACACACACACACACACACACACACACACGCGCGCGCGCGCGCACACACACACACACACACACACACACCACACGCGCGCGCGCACACGCACACACACACACACGCGCATACCTGCCAGAAGTGACACTTGTCTCACACTTCCTGAGCTGATAGAAATTAGCAGCAATGACTGACTGTGGCAGCTTGTGACGTTGTAGAGTCATTGTTAAATCAAATCCAACTGGTAAATCAAACTGTGGTTGTGTTATTGTGCACAAAACAACTCAACTGCGGTAGAGATAAGGACATAATTATCTTTCGGCAAATTCAACATACATGCCACACACACAGGCCTGTTTATATTTGCATGCACGGATGCACACACACACAGATGCATACACAGATGCGCGTGCGCACGCACACACACACACACACAGTCTAACAAAAAAATAAACAAACTTTGAAAAGCTTTTCTCTGAGATGGAAGAAAGTGATGGTGACCTTTTGTGCCACGGTCAGATATCATCCAGGTCATACCGGGGCCAGGCATTCTCATTCAGCCATGGAGATTCTCTTTGTCCAAGAGAAAGTTCTGTAAGAATTCCTTTCCTATTGGTCATATCACCTACTGAGTGTACAGTTGGCAGGGTTCAAAGACAAACATTTCCTTTACATAGGCATTCATGACACAGTTCATGACAAAGTGGTGATGCATCAACAGCAAACCGCCGAGCACAGCCGTCAATTCAACGTCTATTCCACATTGGTTCAACGTAATTTAATTGAAACGACGTGGACACAGCATTGATTTAACCAGTGTGTGCCCAGTGTGAAGTACCTGAGGTGGTTTTCAAGTGACACAATGGTTCTTCCATTCTATAGATCAGGGGTTCTTAAACTTTTTCATCTCGAGACCCAAATGCGTAGTTGACCGTCCTCCCGTGACCCAAATCCTCCTCCAACAACCCAAATTAAGAAGAAATAGTGTGTGATGTATTTTCAGAGCTCACGACCCACCTCTCACATGCCCACGGCCCACTTTGGGTCCCGAACCATAGTTTAAAGAAACCCTGATGTATGTTGAATGAATAATGGCCCGTCGAAAGTTGACAGGAGAATTACAGGACAGGATAAATGTACTGTAATAACCTCTCCATCAGGACATCTGAGAAACAACTTTACAGGCCCTTGCGTAACCGTTCTGGTTATGAATCGCCTTCATTTTCAGCCTGCTTAAGTCAGCACAGCCATAACACTCTGTAACCATCAATCACATTCTCATGAACGTCTGATGGCTTCTTAGAGTCTTAGCGCGTAGCGAGTGTAAACGGTGCCATGTGTCTCGTAAAGGGGCATTGCCTGGTGCTCAGCCTTCCCCCTGTCACCAAAGCTTTAAACCAGCCCAGTGGAACCAAGCAGTGTTGTAATCCCTGTTTTTTTACCAGGGCCTGTCAAAATGAGGACCAGGTAGCGGATGGAATGCAGTGTGGCTTGGGGCTCGCTCACAGTGGGCTAGTTCGAGCGTTGTTTAAGTGCTGTTAAAGAGTGGCCCATGCCATTTTGCTAAAGAAGCTCTCGTAAGAGCCAGAGCTGCCGTGGCATCACATTAACAGGCCACAAGGGCCACAGATTTAGTCTGTCCGGGCTAGAGAAATGTTGCGAGTGGTTCGCAGGGGGTGTGAAATGTTACAGCGAGTGTAGCGCGTCCGGAGGTCCCCGGTGTGTTTGTTATCCGGCGAACAAACACTGGTTTCCTGAAAAGAGAGAGGAGAGAGGGAAGGAAGAGAGGAAAGGGAACAAAGAGGAGAGGAGAGAGGGAAATAAAACGTTTCACTTTTCTGGCCCCCACAGAAAACCTCCAGTATTGATGGTGGAATATTGTGAAATATTGTGTTGTTGTTTTTCTCTAGTTCTTGGTCCTAAGAAAACCACCTTAGAAACCAAAGTTTCTCCGAAACCAACTAGTGGATCATGTGGCTCAACATGGTCGTTCAGCTTGATTGCTCCTGATTGATTCTCTATTTATTTCCAGACGTCCCGACTGAGGAGGATGATTGAGTGGCACATTATTTCTTGGGGAATGGATTATGTAGTGATATGTTCTCATGCCGTGGGTATGGCAGAGTGTTCTCTCGGAGCGTTCTGTGGGAAACCAATACCCAGTGGGCTAGCTAGCAAACACGCTGCCTCCTAGACAGACAAAGCAGCTGAGAGGGAGAAAGAGACCAGAAGCTGCTGACTACTGAAGCTAACTTCTGCAGTTAAGAGTTCCTAGAGTTATTGACACACATTGGAAGGCCATACTTATAACATGCCTCAGTTATACTGCCATTACCACCTCTGATTTGGGCATAGTCTTTAACTCACAGCACTATAATTAACTAAGTTGGACAAAGGTAATTTCATTAAAGATCAGCCACTCCCTTTTCACCTAACCAAAACCTCATGTATTGCCTCGGGTCACATGTTTTGACATCAAAGAACAATTGAAAACTAATGGAGTACATCCTCTGTTGTAAACACAGAACGGCGGTGCCATTGTGGAATGCACAGTACATTTATCTGAGTAAATTTTACTCAAATTCAATACAATTATACTCTACAAAAGATAACATTTGGTCCCAGTCTAAATAGAGTAAAAATTACTCTTGTTGCAGAGTTCAATTTTCAAAGTTATTTCTACTCTATTCAGTACTTATATTTAACGCCACAAACTGTAATTTACTCTATTTAACTTAACATGGAAACAACTCTACTGCCAATTCACTCAATATAGAATTGAATATAATCTGTGGAAAGTGTCATTTCTTACTCAAATTGAATACATTTTTACTCAACAAAGATAACGTTTGGTCGAAATAGAGGGAAAATTACTCTTGTTGCAGAGTTCATTTTTTTGAGTTATTTCTATTCTATTCAGTCTTTATATTACTCTACAAACTGTAATTTACTCAATTTTGCTTAAAATGAAAACTCTGCCAATTCACTCAATATAGAATTTAATATTATCAGTCAAGATTGGCATTTGTACAACTAAACTTAACGTCAATAAATCAGAAGTCAGTATTTAACAAAGCACTTTATTCTTAAATGTAAAACATTTGCAATACATACAGTACATCAAAAATACTGATGATAATAAAATACAATTGTGGACATGAAATGAAATGTTGGCCTCTGTTCACTTTAATACACGTACATAGAAAAAAGCTCAATATTGCAATTCAATACATCTAACAATGACATGGAGGATTTTGTGAAACTGGCATCTCGCATATCAAAAACACTGATGATAAAATAAAATTGTGGCCTCAGTAAAATGACATTTTGGCATCTGTCCCCCCTTTATTAAAAGTAAATAAAAAAGCCAATATTGCAATACAATACATCTTGGTTTTAAAGAGCTTACTGTGCAGTTGAATCATCACAACTGTAAGACATCTGTATATCAAATGAATGACAGAAAAGCTCTTTAACATCAACTACATAAGGTCCCTCTGTTGTACACCCAACTCTATATGCATTAAAGTGCTCATCAAGACATATTGTCTGTAGGGCAAATGTAACCAACCAGTAACCTCTCATCTTTAACAACAACATGGTGGATCTTCTGAAAAACTGGCATCTCACAATGAACTTTAAGACAAACAACTAAACCTCAACGATACATATTTCCATGGTGTTTGGCCCATTTAATATTTAAAACCGTGGTGTCAATTGGTACCTGAAGAGTCTCAGCCATCTTACAGCCACAGTCCACCACATTTAAAGATAACATTTTACCTAGACCAATCATGAATGTTGATGTCAAATGTCTGCCAACTGTATGCTATTTGACTTTGGTGTTTTTTTGCCAATGTTTTAGTTACATTTTTAAAGCTTTTTAATAGTTTTTAAAAGAAATTATGCTTTGCTTCATAGCGCGTGCACCAGCTATGCAAACCGGTCCACTTTTAAGCATACATGTGGGGTAATGCACCATAAAATGATGCTTCGGTAGCAGCCTCTTTTTTGGAAATAATTGCTTGAATGACCTGTGGTGTTCTGCGATTAAGTGTTAAAAGAAAAATGTAATACCCTTTGATATCATTGGATAAAATACTATGTTTACTATCTGAAGCAACAGCAACAGTAAATACCAGTGTAGATCATTTGGACAAACTAAGTCTCCAAAGAGAAGTGGTAGATTGGGAAGTAAACACCAGGACTGGATAGCATTTAACCCCAAGTCATCAGAGTCCTCTCAACTTCACTGCAGGAGGTTTGTTGTTTTACTCCATGTAACCATAGTTACAGCTCTTTATTCTCCTGTCTATTTCATTTGATGTTGTGTACTTGTCTATCAACTGCAGTATTAGCAGTTTCATTTCATATCGGGCCACTCCCTCCAAGAAATCATGCATAATATCGACAGGACAATTTTCACATGTATTGAAGTACTGCAAGGAGGTTAGAATGCGAGAACGTTTAACACCCATCACAGAGGGAAGACTGGGATTTGTCTCCTTTTTTTGGCAGTGTTCTGCATGAAGTGCTCGAGTTCGCATAACTATCTTGGGTGAATCTTGATCAAATTCAGTCTGAAAGTCCTCTTTCTCAGCAAGACAGAAGCGGCAACAATATCTGGCACTGAATGATTCAACAACACCAAATAAACAGTGAAGACCAAGGTTGTCACCTGTAACTTGGACAATAGTTCCATACACTGGTTGATCATACAAGGGGACCATAATTCCATCCTTCTCAAGTACTTTAATATCCTGCACAACTGGATCAAGTATTTTAGAAAAAGCCATATGTTTTAATGTCTTTGGGCATGAAATAAAGCAACCAAATGAATATTAAGCATAAATTAGTTGAACTTTGGAGGAAGATTCCGTAAGGTGAAATAGATTGCTCCTAATTTATGTTTTCCCCGTTTTGATCCAAGAGGATATGCAGTTTCAAAATCATCATAGAGAAGCTGTATCTGAATGGCTTCTGTTTTGAAAATAGAGCGCGGCTCATGAACAGATCTCCATCACATCAGTCATAAAGTTTTCTTGAACTGGAATCGGTCTGCATCATCTCCTTTATATGAGGGTGTTTGTAAATAAACTGTCATGTTTTCAAAATTGGGATGTAAACAAATTTATCAGTAACAACAATTTGATCATAGCCTCCAGTAGTCTGATTGCGTCGTGTATCACATCTTGTACCAAGAACGTATTCATCTGGGTCTACCCTTCCCCACTTTTCTGTAAAACACTGCCTTCTCTTACTTGCAGAATTTAATCCACCTTTTTGAATTACATTTTTTTCAAAACACTGATCAATTTTACACTCAATGTCACTTTTAATAGGCTCCTGTATAGACAGACACTTATTCACAGATTCTTTAGCTTGATTATGAATATCGTCAACTATCTCTTCCATGGAAATGACCAAAGAGTTAATGGTTGTTTCACCTACACCTGCCACTTTAAGTTCAGCTATGGTTGCAGAGCAGCTGTCTACAAGACTCTTATCGACAAGGACTGAGTCAGAAGGGGAACTTGTTGATGGCAAGTCATCAAAATGACTTACTGCTACATATTCAGCTGTAGAGGGGCCTTCACCATGATCAGAACAAGGTTCATGTGCTTTATAAAGATGCATTCTGAACCCAGAAAAAGTGCCATAAACTAGTGAACAACCAGCCTGACCGCATCTAAGACCAAGTGTCTTTCCTGGACAAAGTCCGTGGACCAACTTCAAGTGTTTTGTCAAGGAATTAGTATTTGCCTGGGGGCTTTTGCAAGCAAAACACAACATTTTAGATGAACGATATGAAAAAGTTTCTGTGTGAAATGAAAAACGTTATTTCCTATGCTGCGTTTTAACCGTTTGTAACCTCAAAACTTTTAGTAACTCAAAGCAGCATCCGAGCCCTCAACTCTGCAACCCTAGGATTAACCTTAGCGGTGTCAACATCAATTTCATAAATTGTGGTTTGCAAGAAGTTGTACACATTTATCAGATCCTGGTTGTACGAGGTACCGAAGACAAAATGAGCTTTGAAAAGCTCATCAAAATAGGCAAGAGAGTCTGGTGACTTACAAGGTATTGCATGTTTGTCAATCACAATGAAGTACTTGTGAATCACACTCCTCTGGGTCCCCACAGCAAGCAGATAGGGTTGAAGGCTTTCCATGATGCTCTCCAGATGCCCCTGGATGCTGGTCCCAGTCTGTGACACAAGAACTTCATTAGTGTGCTATTAAAATGAGTCATGGTTCGCAAACAGTTTGTGAAAATGTAAATTACAGCTACACATGATCTTACCATGATTTGTCCATAATCTTAAAAGTAGTAATTAGGAATAGGAATGGGACAGAATAGTAAACTGTAACCTCACCTTGATAAACTTCACAATGTGGTCACTGGCGTGTCTGGCTGAGATTTATCCTGGTCTCTTGCGGCCATGAGGTGACGGTGGCAGAAGGTGGACAAGGACCAAAATGGATGACATGTCACTGTCCCATCCTGAAAGTACACATTTTCACGGAAAGTTACGTCATTCCATTTTGCTTTCAAAAACAATGATCCCTTCCATTAGTATAATCATTTTATTCCAGCAAACCATTTTCCACTTCTGTTGTGGATTCAGCATTTTGAACCAGGTCTTGCAGGTCGCCTGTCTGTGTGAGGCCACGGCTTTGGTCAATTTTTTATTTATTTATTTTTATTTCACCTTTACTTAACCAGGTAGACTAGTTGAGAGCAAGTTCTCATTTACAACTGCGCCTGGCCAAGATAAAGCAAAGCAGTTCGACACATACAACAACACAGAGTTACACATGGAATAAACAAACATGCAGTCAATAATACAGTAGAAAAAAAGAGAAAAAGTCTATATACAGTGTGTGCAAATGAGGTAAGATAAGGGAGGTAAGGCAATAAATAGGCCATGGTGGCGAAGAAATGACAATATAGCAATTTAACACTGGAATGGTAGATATGCAGAAGATGAATGTGCAAGTAGAGATACTGGAGTGCAAAGGAGCAAGATAAATAAATAAATAAATACAGTATGGGGATGAGGTAGTTGGATGGGCTATTTACAGATGGGCTATGTACAGGTGCAGTGATCTGTGAGCTGCTCTGACAGCTGGTGCTTAAAGCTAGTGAGGGAGATATGTGTCTCCAGCTTCAGTGATTTTTGCGGTTCGTTTCAGTCATTGGCAGCAGAGAACTGGAAGGAAAGGCGGCCAAAGCAGGAATTGGCTTTGGGGGTGACCAGTGAGATATAACTGCTGGAGAGCGTGCTACGGGTGGGTGCTGCTATGGTGACCAGTGAGCTGAGATAAGGCGGAGCTTTACCTAGCAAAGACTTGTAGATGACCTGGAGCCAGTGGGTTTGGCGACGAGTATGAAGCGAGGGCCAGCCAACGAGAGCATACAGGTCGCGGTGGTGGTTAGTATATGGGGCTTTGGTGACAAAACGGATGGCACTGTGATAGACTGCATCCAATTTGTTGAGCAGAGTGTTGGAGGCTATTTTGTAAATGACATCACCGAAGTCGAGGATCGGTAGGATGGTCAGTTTTACAAGGGTATGTTTGGCTGCATGAGTGAAGGATGCTTTGTTGCGAAATAGGGAAGCCGATTCTAGATTAAATTTTTGATTGGAGATGCTTAATGTGAGTCTGGAAGGAGAGCTTACAGTCTAACCAGACACCTAGGTATTTGTAGTTGTCCACATATTCTAAGTCAGAACCGTCCAGAGTGGTGATGCGGGCAGGTGCGGGCAGCGATCGGTTGAAGAGCATGCATTTAGTTTTACTTGCATTTAAGAGCAGTTGGAGGCCACGGAAGGAGAGTTGTATGGCATTGAAGCTTGTCTGGTGGTTAGTTAACACAGTGTCCAAAGAAGGGCCAGAAGTATACAGAATGGTGTTGTCTGCGTAGAGGTGGATCAGAGAATCACCAGCAGCAAGCGCGACATCATTGATGTATACAGAGAAGAGAGTCGGCCCGAGAATTGAACCCTGCGGCACCCCCATAGAGACTGCCAGAGGTCTGGACAACAGGCCCCCGATTTGACACACTGAACTCTGTCTGAGAAGTAGTTGGTGAACCAGGCAAGGGAATAATTTCAGAAACCAAGGCTGTTGAGTCTGTCGATAAGAATGTGGTGATTGACAGACTCGAAAGCCTTGGCCAGGTTGATGAATACGGCTGCACAGTATTGTCTCTTATCGATGGCGGTTATGATATCGTTTAGGACCTTGAGCGTGGCTGAGGTGCACCAATGACCAGCTCTGAAACCAGATTGCACCAGATTGCATAGCGGAGAAGGCACTGTGGGATTTGAAATGGTCGGTAATCTGTTTGTTAACTTGACTTTTGAAGACCTTAGAAAGGCAGGGTAGAATAGATATAGGTCTGTAGCAGTTTGGGTCTAGAGTTGAAGAGGGGGATGACCGCGGCTGCTTTCCAATCTTTGGGAATCTCAGATGATACGAAAGAGAGGTTGAACAGGCTAGTAATAGGGGTTGCAACATTTTCGACAGATCATTTTAGAAAGAGAGGGTCCAGATTGTCTAGCCCGGCTGATTTGTAGGGGTCCAAATTTTGCAGCTCTTTCAGAACATCAGATATCTGGATTTGGGTGAAGGAGAAATGGGGAGGCTTGGGCGAGTTGCTGTGGGGGGTGCAGGGCTGTTGACCGGGGTAGGTGTAGCCAGGTGGAAATCATGGCCAGCCGTAGAAAAATGCTTATTGAAATTCTCAATTATAGAATTATAGTAGATTTATCGGTGGTGACAGTGTTTCCTAGCCTCAGTGCAGTGGGCAGCTGGGAGGAGGTGCTCTTATTCTCCACTGACTTTACAGTGTCTCAGAACTTTTTTGAGTTTGTGCTACAGGATGAAAACTTCTGCTTGAAAAAGCTAGCCTTAGCTTTCCTAACTGCCTGTGTATATTGGTTCCTAACTTCCTTGACAAGTTGCATATCACGGGGGCTGTTCGATGCTAATGCAGAACGCCACAGGATGTTTTTGTGCTGGTCAAGGGCAGTCAGGTCTGGAGAGAACCAAGGGCTATATCTGTTCCTGGTTCTACATTTTTTGAATGGGGCATGCTTATTTAAGATGGTGAGGAAAGCAATTTTGAAGAATAACCAGGCATCCTCTACTGACGGGATGAGGTCAATATCCTTCCAGGATACCCGGGCCAGGTCGATTAGAAAGGCCTGCTCGCTGAAGTGTTTTAGGGAGCGTTTGACAGTGATGAGGGGTGGTCGTTTGACCGCAGATCCATTACGGATTCAGGCAGTGAGGCAGTGATCGCTGAGATCTTGGTTGAAAACAGCAGAGGTGGTCTTCCTAAGCCAGGATTCAGACACGGCTAGGACATCCGGGTTGGCTGAGTGTGCAAAAGCAGTGAATAAAAGAAACTTAGGGAGGAGGCTTCTAATGTTAACATGCATGAAACCAAGGCTTTTACGGTTTCAGAAGTCAACAAATGAGAGCACCTGGGGAATAGGAGTGGAGCTAGGCACTGCAGGGCCTGGATTAACCTCTACATCACCAGAGGAACAGAGGAGGAGTAGGATAAGGGCACGGCTAAAGGCTATAAGAGCTGGTCGTCCAGTACGTCCGGAACAGAGAGTAAAAGGAGCAGGTTTCTGGGCGCGATAGAATAGATTCATGGCATAATGTACAGACAAAGGTATGGTAAGATGTGAATACAGTGGAGGTAGACCTAAGCATTGAGTGATGATGAGAGAGATATTGTCTCTAGAAACATAATTTTAACCAGGTGATGTCATCGCATGTGTGGGAGGTGGAACTAAAGGGTTGGCTAAGGTATATTGAGCAGGGCTAGAGGCTATACAGTGAAATAAGGCAATAATCACTAACCAGGACAGCAATGGACAAGGAATATTGACATGAAGGAGAAGCATGCGTAGCCGAGTGATCATAAGGATCCAGTGAGTAGTGAGGCTGGTTGGAGACACAGCGATTCAGACAGCTAGCGGGCCGGGGTAGCAAGCTAGCAGAAGGGCCTCAGAGGGACGTCGTGACGGGGGAAGTCTGTTTATAGCCTCCCCGTGTGGAGCCTCCTCGTGCGTTTACGTCGGTAGACCAGTCGTAATGGATTAGTAGGGTTCCGTGTGGTAAAGGGGACCAGTCCAATTGGTAGAATAGGTATAGTGGCCCAGGAAATTGTCCGATGGACCTATTCAGCCAATGACTTTCTGCTTGTATAGAGTAGGCCACTTCTCCAGGAACTTTGCAGAGGTTGCATCACCAAACATCAGACTAAAATCTTGCTCAATCTGCAGACAAGATGGAATAAGTCAAGACAGAACAGTAAACATTATGGTGTGGCACTATCGTCATGTAATATATCAGTCCTAATCAGACTGTTGTAGAACAGAACACAATTGTCCTGACAGTTTCAAGGCAAGGCAGTTGAAGATCCACATACAATTCCTGCTATGTCTTGGAATCTTGGAAACGCTGTGAATATTTCAGAGGACTTCACTGGGTCATGAACCATCTTTTGGCTATAGGCAAAGGTCTGCTTCATCTTCTCCTTTACAATTGCTTCATCAGCTGTATGCTTCATCAGTGCAACGGCCTCACAACACAGGCTTTCTGTTGTTGGACAGGTTTCCTCTCTGAAGGGGTCTCTATCAGCCTTTGGACCACCTGTAACATGGTGAAACATTTACAGATTACTGGGTTTGTCTGCTCTATACAAGTATACAATATTGTGTCATAAGATATGAAAAACAAGGCTCAGAAACTCTGCAAGGATGGCCATGCATGCAGTTATGTCACCAGATGAAAAGTAGGATTTATTTGACTCAGAAACAGAATTAATACTAAGACATACTAAAAGAGTAAGAGACTAAGAAACACTTGCTTATACAGATGTTCACATACAATTATTCTCTGTTCATGTGTCTGAATGAGACTAACTACAATCAAAATCACTTGGTCTTCTGTCGTCCCTCTGATGCTTCCCTTTGAACAAATGTCAGTCTCCATGCTAGATATCCACTCCCATCTTCTGCACTGTAATAATGCTCCTAAAGTGCACTGTAATAATGCTCCTAAATATCTTCATATTCATTTTTATCCTTAAAACTACAGATGCGCCCATAGATTAATAATTGCTCATTCAACAGGTCTGCCCCCTGCAGTGCAGAACTTAACTGGGCTTTTATACCACCAGAGTTGAGCTTAGGAGAGATGGCAGAGATGGTGGGCATAGAGACATGTTAATAGATATTTTGTTTAACCTGTCTGGGAACGGGGTTCCGCTAGAACGGGGTTCCCCTCGCCAACAGCCAATGAAATTGCAGGGCGCCAAATTCAATAAACAAAAATCTCATAATTCAAATTTCTCAAACATACAAGTATTAGACACCATTTTAAAGATAAACTTCTCGTTAATCCAACCACAGTGTCCGATTTCAAAAAGGCTTTTCGGCGAAAGCAGAACATATCATTATGTTAGGTCAGCAACTAGTCACAGAAAGCATACAGCCATTTTCCAACCAAAGAAAGGAGTCACAAAAAGCAGAAATAGAGATAAAATTAATCACTACCCGTTGATATTCTTCATCAGATGACACTCCCGGGACAACATGTTACACAATACATGTATGTTTTGTTCGATCAAGTTCATATTTATATCTAAAAACCTCAGTTTACATTTGGCTTTGCCTCCAAAACATCCCGTGAATTTGCACAGAGCCACATCAATTTACAGAAATACTCATAATAAACATTGATAAAAGATACAAGTGTTATTCACAGAATTAAAGATATACTTCTCCTTAATGCAACGGCTGTGTCAGATTTAAAAAAAACTGGTACTTACCTGGAATTGTTTAATAATTACACTCTAAAATGATTTAATTTGACTACTCGAGAGGAAAATAATTTTAACTCTGCAAAAAACACTCTCCAGTTTCTACTGTGTGCATACCTCGAGTAACAAGTGCTTGAGTATGAAGCAAAATCAATCAACCTATGTGTCAGGGAACCTACATAAGCTGTCTTAAAGTGGGACTATTAGGACTTTAGGGTTTCCTCCCTCCAGTCAATAAATATGTGTAAATCCTACTATAATGGTTGCTTTAAAGGGGAATGGCATTGCCCTGGCTGCCTTAACTCAGGAGCTTCTAGCTGTGTAGATTAGAAGCAGCAATTGAGGGGAGATGGAATACTTTCTGCAGCTGTGGAGCCTTTGAAAAAGGACTGTACCTTATATGATCAGTGGGTAATCAGTGTGCAGCTCCCAGGGCAGAGGTCAGAGATGCATGCCCACTTTGAAACACAATAGGCTGTGATATGCATGTGTTCAGCAGAGAGAGAGAGAGAGAGAGAGAGAGAGAGAGAGAGAGAGAGTGTGTTTGGTCGTGTATGCATGAAAGATGTGTGCCGCCCTCCGTGTGAATGTGTTTGTGTGTGAACGATAGAGATCTTTAGATTACGATCGTTACTGTTTTGATTGTTCTGTGATTAGTCGAAGTATTTTGACGCAGGTGCTTTTGCGCATGATATGCACGTATTCCACTACATCATATTTACTTTGAGACATTGACAGGCCCACAAGAGAAAATGGAGACATTCTTAACGTGAGCTATACGAGTTAGAGAAAAAACATAACAAATGATGTTTTCAAGGTTTCCTGATTCAGGGCCGAATCCTAACCGGAGAAATGCGTGTGTAGCTCAGACATTTGTATAAATGATGCATTGATGTCAATGGGAGCTTGGCACGGAAATTGAAGTTACGTACTTGGATCTCCAGTGAGGAACTCAGCCATCACTGTCTACCCAGCTTCAAGTGGACTAATGAAAGAAATACCAAAAGATCGTTTTTGGGTGGTATTTTCCCTTAACATTATGCATCAATTTCCTTAAAAGACACAGGTCCCTGGCAGTATATGCAGTGGTGAAAATGGGGAAACAAAGAGTAGTCATGCTATGTTGTAGCAATATGTATCCATTCATTGACCCTTGACATTGAATAAGGAGATGTGAGAACATACAGTCACAATTTGTATGTATTTTCGATGTTTATGGCTACCACTTTTCAAGTTTTGAAACTAATATCTAGCGCCACACACTTCTTTGCATTCCTGCCTCACATTCATCTTTTGTTATTGTGCGCCCATTCTGAGGTCGAAACTACTACTTAAAAAGGATCCAATTCACCAAGAGTCGAGGAAAGGTCTGCCTTCCTCTCTAGTTGTAATCACGCAGCAGCACTCAAGTCAAATTGCACATTTAAAATTGCACATTATTCCACATATTTTCCCTCATTGACTAATCATTGAAATAACAGAGTTGTTTTGGTTCTATATGTTATGTAACAATGACGTCATCTATATCCTCAACCTCAGGGGTTGAACTCAGTTACCCTAATGCACACATTCTTATGTAGTTACAGTTTGGAGTTTGTGCTACCCAAATGTCTTCAAAATAATCTACCTCATATGACCCCCTCCACTTGATTAGCAAGCAAGTATGTTTGTCACGAGCTGGAGCTGGTGTGTTGTCACAGTCCCACATATTTGCAAATTAGAATAGTACATTGGAAGCACACCATCCCCTGAAACACTAAATATTTTGTAATTGTTGATAAGACCAGTGGTAGTTACCTCACCTGCTTCACCGTGGTTATTTTGCAGTGAATAGCCATGCTCGAGATGAGATGAAGGCTCACAATATCTGTGCTTGGATAGCTAGGATAGTTAGGCATGTTTTTGCTTCTTACTGAATGTTTATGATATATGATCGTCCTCATTAGCCCCCCAGTTGTCTTCTGATAACTTGACTTTTGCTAGTTGACGTATCAGGATGTTTCCCGGGCTATTTTCTCTCAGCCAGCGAGACGGATGGACCACGGCAGGTGGAGGGGTCCATCAATCCTTTGTCTCTGACAGGCCAACCAGAGTTTAGCTAGCCCAACGGCGCTGTAATTACAAGCAGATGTTAACCTTGGTGTGGTTCCAGCGCTACACGAGTAATCCATTACCCCGTCAGAGTCAACGGGACTTGTAAAACAAAAACATAAAGAGTAAAAACAATGACGTAAAAAGGAACATTCCTTTGCTGCAATCTCTTAACACATCTCCCTCTTTAAAAAAAAGATTTTTCCTTGGCCACGGTATCAGGCGGTATCCCTATGCAAAATTGGGATTGGGAGGCCTATTTGGGATTGGGATGTTTCCTCCTCAGATGTGCGATGTGGTATCCTCATCTGAGAGGGTTGGAGAGCCGACCGTCATTTTCAAAGGCAACAGATGTTGCCGTTAATTACATGTGCGGACGGAGTGCATTTTCCTCCATTGAGATTTTTTGTTGTTGTTGTATTAATGGAGCCCAAGGGCCTGTCCTCTCTCTGTGGTGGGGATATGTTGGTGTTGGGGTGTTTCAAGGTTTGTTTTTACATGAATTTGATTCTATTTCATAATACCACATAGAATACACACGCAGTAACAATGGAGTTAGAAAATTGGAGGGGCGAGAGTTGGTGACAGGGACATCAGCTGTCACTGATTTCATCTGTTCACGATCACATTCGCATGGGGTTGTTGTTATAAAAAGAAATCCTCAAGTGAGGTCTGTAGCATACTGGTCAGTGGTGCGAGAAAGGTTGAGCAAAAGTTCACTTGGCAATATGAGGTGGTTGTCTTATTGTATGATGTATGCAGTTCCTTTAATACTCTGTATAACGAGTGATAGCCTACTGTACCTTCAGCATAAGAAACCATCACGTTGTTTAAAATGTTCTTGTAGATGGATCAAATTGGTTCATTTGTAAGGTTTGGATTCTCATTCTAAAGTTTGACCTCACATGATTCTGTACAGGCATATGCATATGAAACCACTTGAAAGGGACCAGAGTGGTGTCAATAACCTATTATTGTCCCGGCATTAGCGAGATTACGCATCGGCCCGCTGCAGTAGAGGCTGCTGAGGGGAGGACGGCTCATAATATTGTCTGGAATGGCACGAATGGAATGGCATCAAACCATATGTTTGATGTGTTTGATACCATTCCACCTATTCCGCTCCAGCCATTACAATGAGAACATCCTCCCCAATTAAGGTGCCACCAACCTCCTGTGGCCCACTAATTCATCTGACTGGTGAATTGCTTAGTTAGGTTCAGAGCATGCTGCATTGTTTGTTTGCTGTGGTTTAATGGGTGATGTCGTGATCTTTTGTCCTGCAACCAACACTATGGACAAGTGTTGTCAATACAGTCATATCAGAAGATTCCTATTCAAGTCAACATTATTTTTATACACTCTCTCACCCATTGAATTAGAATGACTAGAACGGACGTTCAAGTCGACATTCCAGGCGGCCATATTGAGCGTACCTCTATTTCTATGCTCTCACCTATAGGCTATGACTGTGTGTTGATCCCTAGAGTGACATCCTACACCTCATTTCTGGGCCCAGGTTCTCCTGGTCCTTTGGATCAGATGAATGTGTTCTCAATTAAAGCAGTAGGTTTGTACCCGCCAGGGTCTCAATAGAATGAATCTAATAGAGAGAGAGGAACATGTTGTCTTTGGCAGAGTGCCAACCAGGGCTATTGTGGCTTCCCGACTTTAAATTCACTGGTTTTCATGCGGACAGCGTGTTATGAAGATCACCATGAAATGTTCGATTGCATGATGTAGTTGAAGTTACTGTGCAGTTTGCTACCGCTGATGGTTGCTGAGTTGTTGAAGAGGATTTTAGGTCATTGCATTTAGCTGAGAAACGAGAGAGAGCGGATGGAACATTCCAGTTGGTCTTCTAATATGAGAACCCGCTCATTGATTCCACTGATGATGCACTTTCTTTACTATACGTCCATTCAGTGAGGTCGGTAGCGTGTGCAAGTTTAGCGATTGGGCATTCGTTCGACGGTTGCCATGGTGATGTTTTCTGCGTATCCCGGAACACTTGAGGCTCTGTGTATACGTTACCACGGAAACAAGCATATTCTTTTGCTTCAATTTGTGCAATTTGTCCTCGCTCATTGAACAGATTTTAAAAAGGCGCATACCGCCCACCTTATTAGCCGAGCCACCCCAAAGCTATTTCGAAAAGGGCTGCCCTGACAAACAGTAACACTCCCATACAATACATCACATAGGTATCTTGGAGAGAACAGAACCTATAGGTTGAATATTGTCATGAGTCAGTAGATTTTCTCAGCTCGGATTTGAGAGTCTGGAATAGCCATGATTGGATTAAGATGTTGATCCTCCCTCTATACATTCTATACTGTGCTTAACGAATGGTCAGTCTGCCTTTTAAGGCGTCATTGTAGACGTGTCCTGTAAATCACAGTACAGTAATAGCCTACCCTACGCGACAGTCATTGGTATGCTACAGTTAACCTTTCTCCTTGCAAGACTTTCACACTTTTCAACGAATTACATAAGCCAAGTTGTTTAAGTGATATGATTAGTCACAGCAGCATGGCAACCTGAATACGATTATGGTTAGATAACGTGTTTTCTTGCACATCATCTGACGATTGGTCGAATAGAGATGTTCAAAGCAAATGGAATAACTCGATTGCAGTACACAACCATTTTACAATTCTTTTCTCATCCCCGCTACTAAAACAAGCTCAAACATGATTGACACCTATGACAACGCGCTACTGAAAGGCAAGGTAAGAATCAACTTGCATACAGTAAGCTTATTTCAGCTCTATGCAGTTGGCAAGGAAGTTGAATTGAGTTCCTGATTTCACTGGGAAATCAAATGGAATTGATGTGTTGAGGACAACTCATTCTGAGTGACAGTCTGTACTCATCCTATTAGCAGTATCTCTGGCCATGAGGTCTACCTGTGTCAAGGGTAAACGTGTTTTCAGGCGCAGAGTGCATATGATAATATGTGAGTAGTGGAAAAAGAGATGTTTAAAACACACTAAGAGTGTGGAGGGAGGCAGCCTGGTCGGACCCTGTCTTTATATAATGAGAAGGCCATGTGTGGAGGACCGTGTGGGCCTCAGAGCTGGGGGGTGGAGCAGGAGTTGAGATGGTTAGCGGGTTTGGGAGATGTAGTTCCTAGTCAACTGTAGTCCTTAGCCAAGTGTGAAAACAGAGATTATGAAACACAAACTGACCAATATTGATTGGTTCTCTGGCAAAGGTTTACGGTACGTACAGCGGAGAGGATACAATTGGACAAGATCATTTTTCTTCCTGAGGTTGTTAAGGGAGCAGCCATAGTAGATATTTGACCCCTTTAATTCACCCAGTGGGTCATGGCTCTGACAAATATGTTGAATTGTTTTGTAACAAATTAGTTGTGTACACTAAGCACTGTCAAAGTCAACTGGCTTTCCTGTTTACTGTATTGTAAATGTGCTCATAGAGACTAGAATTAGAGTCTGAAGAGAACTCCCAAGTGGTGAGGAGGGAGCAGCATTTCTGAGGTACCAGCGTTCCATAGCCATTCCATACATGATCCATAGATGGACTCGGGGGAATTGGAGCTCAGGCATCGCATTCAGCCCCCCTGCCATGCCTAACAGCTCAAGAGAGTAGCAGCCCCTGCTTTTCCAGCTGTCCCCCCCCCCTTCAAAGGTCCCCCTTCCCTTCACCCCTTACGGCTGTGTCCTGAGTGTGCAACCAGTGGAGGGGACTGGAACGGAACGGGCTCCCTGCCACCACCAGTGGGGTGGGGAACTCACAACAACAGTGCTGTGGTTTCATCCATACAGGGCTAGACACTAACGACTAACTATTGGCGCGAGTGCATCTGGCTGTTCCTCTGCATGCTCGTTAGCTAGGAAGTATCAGGGCGGGTGAGAAGCCTCTGTCCTCTTAGTACAGCTGTGTAGATCTTCTATTTCCACCTCCTTGTTTTTCACTGTTCTGGTGGATGATGCTGTTGTTCCTCTCTGCTGGCTGGGGCGTTTTGGAAGCACAAGGTGGGTATTGTTGTATCTTTAAGCAGGAGTGAATTCAAAGTTGTTGCACAAAACTAGGCTTGCGTAAGAACAAATTACAAGCTAAATGAAGTTCTATGACATACTAAGGCCGGTTCAAGGAGGACTCTGTGTGTGTGTGTGTGTGTGTGTGTGTGTGTGTGTGTGTGTGTGTGTGTGTGTGTGTGTGTGTGTGTGTGTGTGTGTGTGTGTGTGTGTGTGTGTGTGTGTGTGTGTGTGTGTGTGTGTGTGTGTGTGTGTGTGTGTGTGTGCGTGTGTGTGTGTCAGATTTAAGACTTTGTGGCTGTGCCAGCTAGTGACCACTCTGCAGAGCTGCCTCCAGAACAAGATTCATGATGAACAACGCTGACCTGCTCTGATCTCTGGCTAATACATCAGTACTCTAGCTCTGTCCTCTCTCTTCACCAGCTTGTAGGGATGACAGAGGGGAATGTAGAACCATAGAACCAGGGATTGAGGTGATTTATGAGTTCATCTTGAAGCTCTTTGTGAGTTGCCTGCTAGTCAAGCCATCCACTCTCGTTCCTCCCCTTTCCCTAACCTGCCATATACAACCTGTCCGCTCCGCTATGTATATATACTGTATATACAGTGGGCTCCAAAATTACTGACACCCCTGCCTGGCAATGCACAAACAATACTTAAAAAAATATAAACAATATCATTTTAGAGATAAACTCAAAATACCAACATGTGAAAAATTCCACTTATTTAAGTTTATCTAAGTATTACGGAGCTATATTGAGCCATAACATCACTTCCTTTTTCACTAGGGTATAAAAAGGAGGTAACACGCATGCAATATCCCTTTGTCATCCAACACCATGAAGAAAAGAACTGGCAGTTCAAAAGGGACAGATGGTTGTAGACCTTCATAAATCTGGTAACGGCTACAAGAAGATCCACAAGCGATTGAATATACCACTCAGCACTGTCAAGACAATTGTAAAAAAAAAAAAAAAAAAAGATATGGAACAGTTGAAATCCTCACGGCTAGAGGACGCAAATGCATTTTGCCCAACAGGATAGGGAGGAGGATCGTGAGAGAAGCAGCAAAATCCCCAAGAATCACTGTGAAAGAATTGCAGGCCAGAGGTCTTGGGGTCGCCAGGTTTAAAAAAAGCACCATCAGACGCCACCTCCACAACCACAGGCTCTTTGGAAGGGTTGCCAGAAGAAAGCCCTTAATGACCCCAAGATACAGACGCAAGCTCTTGGAGTTTGCCAAACGTCATTTAAATTATGATTAGAAGAAGGTGCTCTGGTCAGATGAGACCAAAATTGAACGTTTTGGTCAGATACAGCATCGGCATGTTTGGCGTCGAAACAGAGATGCATACAAGGAGAGGCACCTCATACCCACGGTGAAATATGGAGGGGGGTCAGTGATGTTCTGGGGCTGTTTTAATTCCAGTGGTCCAAGGGGCACTGGTTAAGATTGATGGCATAATGAATTCCACAAACTATCAGGCAAATTTTAGCTGACAATCTGGTTGCCTTTGCCAGAAGGCCGGGTCTTGGCCATATGTGGATTTTCCAACAAGACAATGACCCAAAACATACCTCAAGATCCACACAGAAATGGTTCTGTGACAACAAAATCAATGTTTTGCCATTGCCATCTCAGTCGCCGGACCTCAAGCCAATCGAAAACCTGTGGGCTGAGTTGAAGAGGGCAGTTGATAAGCGCAAACGCAAGAATGTGAAGGATCTTGAAAGGATCTGCATAGAGGAATGGTCCAAAATCCCTCCAAATGTGTTCCTTAACCTTGTCAAACATTACAGGAAAAGACCATGCTGTTATCCTTGCCAGAGGTGGTTGCACTAAGTACTAAATGAGGAGTGACAATAATTATGAAACCTTGATTTTGGTGAAATGTATTTTATATTAAATAATTGTATGATTTTGGTGGGTTCCATTGAAACATTAATAAAGTACAGTATTTCTCACGTTGGTATTTTGAGTTTATCTCTATAATTATATTGTTTATATTTTTTAAAGTATTGTTTGTGCATTGCCAGTCAGGGGTGCCAGTAATTTTAGGGCCCACTGTATATACCGAGTGGCATAGTGGTCTAAGACACTACATCTCAGTGCTAGAGGCGTCACTAAATAAAATAAAATAAAAGTTTATTTGTCACGTGCGCCGAATTCAACACCTTACAGTGAAATGCTTACTTACAGGCTCTAACCAATAGTGCAAAAAATGTATTAGGTAAAGAAATAAAACAACAGGTAAAAGACAGGCTATATACAGTAGCGAGGCTATAAAAGTAGCGAGGCTACATACAGACACCGGTTAGTCAGGCTGATTGAGGTAGTATGTACATGTAGATATGGTTAAAGTGACTATGCATATATGATGAACAGAGAGTAGCAGTAGCGTAAAAGTGGGGTTGGCGGGTGGTGGGTGGGACACAATGCAGATAGCCCGGTTAGCCAATGTGCGGGAGCACTACAGACACCCTGGTTTGAATTCAGGCTGTAACACAACCAGCTGTGATTGGGAGTCCAATAGGGCGGCGCACCGGTTTGGCCGGTGTAGGCCGTCGTTGTAAATAAGAATTTGTTCTTAACTGACTTGCCTAGTTAAATAAAGGTTTGGGTATAATGTGTATATTTATGTTGTATACACATATTGAGACCTAGGTCTCAATATGTCGTCCCTGTTAAAATAAAGGTAAAAAAACGAAACAAATACTGAGCCTAAACATCCATCAGCTTTACTGACCTGGGCTTCTCTTTCAAGTTAAGGAGTGCGCCTTTAGGGCTTATTGCTCAGGCATAAAATGCTTTGGGTTGAGCTGGGGACGTTTGAATCTAAGGACAATCTGTCCCGATACTGTAACATCTGTTTGTGACGATAGTCGAGACTTGTCCATTCCTTTCAAGGTGTTGCAACTTTACAAACAACCAGCCTTCGATCATTATGGGCATCACGGTCAATTGCAGTGATTGCAGACCCATTCTTCGAACAGAAAATCTGACAACACGGTCAGGTTATGGTGACAGTATCAGTGATGAACGTGGTAACAGTGGAGGTAGTCTTAGGGGCTATAACCAACTCTCAAGCTAGCTACTTTAAGTAAGAACAGCTGATGCTAGCCACTAGCTGACAAATGTTCCTCTGCCAAGTGACAGAATAAAAATCTCTCCCCAGGGTGACTTCACCTGGAACAGCCTGTCAGGGCGGAGTGTACGGCTGACGCCGACGGCCATCCAGAGCCTTTCGGAGCTGGAGCGGACCTGGCTACAGGAGGTAGCCTTTAACAGGCTCCATCAAGACTATGACCTGGGCTGTCAGATCACCATCCCCAAAGGTAAAGTAGCGAGGTGTTTTTGTGTGCGTGTGTAAATGTCGTCTGTCTGACTTCCTTTCTAGTCCGTCCATCTGCCTGTCCGTCTGTCTGGTCATATGGCTAGTCAGTCTGTCCCTGTGCCAATGCTACAAGCATTTTCACAAACATATGCCATCAACATCCACCTTGGACCTCTCCGAGACCAACATCAAACTGTCTAGCAGACAACCGTGAACTTCCCCTCCACAGAGTGTGTTTGGGGAAGCTGTAAGCACTTATGATTTGAGATGTAAACCTCAGTACACATGTTTTCCTATACAGTACATCTAGAAGACTCAGGAGTGAACTTCCTGTCTTATGTAGTGTCAGTAAGACACTTACACATGAAGATGTGTAGACCTTTCCACTCAGTACCATAGGGCCGTAGCCTGCTGCTCTGTTCTAAGTCATGCTCTGTGGAGAGCTGTATATTAGCCAGGGCGTGCATTCCAGTCAAAAGTTCTACCTCTCCCCCGGATGATTTAATGCGTTTGTCTGTGTTCCTTATGAATTCCAGAACCCCTCAGGCATGTGTTACTGAGATATTTCAGCACACTGACTGTGGGTTTTGTTTATCTTGAGCCTGGGGTTGGGTTAGCCGGTGTTTCGCTGAGGCCTGGAGATCCTTGAAAAAATAGAGAAAAGAAAAGCAAATGGCTCGTTGGATTGTTTCACGAGTCGTTGGAGTGGGGAAGAGAGAGAGAACTGGAGATTCCTGGGATTACTGTCCAACTTTGCAGAGTCAACTGACAAGAATCCAAACCATTTCCTCTTCTCTCTCTCTCTCTCTCTCTCTCTCTCTCTCTCTCTCTCTCTCTCTCTCTCTCTCTCTCTCTCTCTCTCTCTCTCTCTCATACACCTTCCTCTCTCTTACTTTCTGTCACACACATACTGTCTCCCGCTCCCTTTCTCTCATAGCATCTCTGTCTCACCCCCCCCCCCCCCCCCGCTGTCTTTCTCCCGCTCCCTTTCTATTCTTCACTCTTGTTCTCTCATACTCTGTCTTTAGATATTCCATCATAACGATCTGTAGATATGTCAAAGCATAGTTTCTTAGCAACCTGTTCTATGTACCTGTACCAAGAACAGATTTGACTGAGTCAATGGGGAAAAAAACAATCCCTGTTAAGATTATAAACCAATCATAAAAGAGCATACCCACAGGGCACAGATGTCAATTTAACATCTATTCCACATTGGTTCAATGTCATTTCATTGAAATGACAGGGAAACAACGTTGATTCAACCAGTGTGTGCCCAGTTCATAACATCTCGACTGTTTTGAAGACAGATCAATCCACTGTTCGAAAATAGGTGCTCTGGCTATAGACACAGTTTTGAGGTATTTCCCCAATAAGAGTTCCAACCCCTGGTCCAAGCTGCCAGAGGTTTCCTGTGCATTAATCAACGTTCTTGCTAGGAGTCATAGATCTTGTTGACAGCTGACAAAACACTTCTTTCCCTTCCTCATAACGATTCAGTCCTTTTCAAACTGAAACTCATATTTGGATCCACACTAATTCAAAGCATGATGGGAAATTGTCCAAATAGTCCACTGCTGGTAATATCTTTTCTTGTTAAGTGGTGTGCTGTAACCTTGATATAACAGTATAAGAATATGCTATAAAATATATTTTACATTGAAGGGGCTCATTCTCTACTTTTCTCAGGGTTAAGTTTCACTTCCAGGATTGAGCTCAGGTGAACTGGAAGCCCTGATTCCTTATTATAAAGTGGGTGGTTTGAGCCCTGAATGCTGATTGGCTGATTCCTTAATAATCCCTCTTCACAGGAAAGCCTGAGGATCAAGAGGAAATGAGAATGTCCTATGTTTCTTTCCTCTTGATCCTGTATTGATGAAACCACTGGACCAGAGGCTGGAGACACTCATCTGTCATCTTTATCGCTACAGTGTTCTGATAACCGATGCTCTTTGAAGCCACTGGCTCGATCATCTCCAAAATGGCCGACATACATGCTACTGGAAGAGATCACCTAATGTGACAGCAGGCCATTGTGTGAGTTGTTATCAGTGTGTACAGATAACTGACAGTTTTCATTATTTTCTTTATCAGATGGGCAGAAAAGGAAGAAGTCGCTGAGGAGGAAGTTGGACTCTTTGGCGAAAGAGAAAAATAAAGATAAAGGTATATTGATGTGAAACCCTCAACATGGTTATCACTAGTTACCACATCCACAAAGTCATAAACCCTGCCCATTTCTTCAATTTCTCTTGTTAAAATTTTATTTAAACCTAACCTTAACCTAACCTAACTTTAAATTAACCAAAAGCAATTTTTAAATGTTTATTATTTTTATATAGCCAATTTTGACTTTGTGGCTGTGGTAACTAGTGGAAATCCCTCAACATGGTATTTTATGGAAAGACTAAGTGCTTTGTACTGTACATTTTCCTGCTGTGACAAACTGGTCAAATTAATATAACAGATCTCTAGGCTATGCAAGCAGCATCCTCCTTGGTAATGCAATTAACACTGTTTAACAAGGCAGACATTGAAAGCGGTCCCTTCACTATTGGTGCTTCAAAATGGACTAAGGAGGCATAAAGATAGTGGAAATATTGGAAGGATAATCATTGGGTGTCTTTTCAGATGCAAACTAGAACCAGGGGTTAGGGGGGAGCCCTCTAGTTTACATTTTTTCTTTGGATTTTTCTTTTTTCTTTTTATGCTGTCACTTACATTTATGAAGACGTTTTCCCAGTCCTGAACATTTAGTTTCCAGGGAAAACAGAACCTTGTCAGTCCCTAGCCCTACACTCTTAGAAGAAAGGGTTCCAAAAGGGTTCTTCGGCTGTTCCCATAGGAGAACCCTTTTTGGTTCCAGGTAGAACTCTTTTTGGTTCTGGGTAGAACCCACTGTGGAAAGGGTACTACATGGAACCCAAAAGGCTTTTTGCCCCAGAACCAAAAACGGTTCTTCAAAGGGTTCTCCTATGGGGACAGCTGAAGAACCCTTTAAGGTTCTAGATAGCACCTTTTTTAAAAGTGTAGCCGCAGCCCCAGGTGAATAGAAGAGTGGCTATGAAAACACAGACATATTTACTAGGGGAGGAGGAGGGATATATTTAGCAAAGTGGAGCGACTCCTTGTAAGGGGATTGGGCTGAAATACAGCCACTGTGTCTGCATCACAGACGGCATATTTGGCAATGTGATAACTACAGATCTGATAGAAGGTAACTCTCCAATAGAGATGGAGGTATAAACCACTCCAAGTATCTTACACATTTGCTCACAAGCTGTGGGGAACTTTCCTTGCAGTCAGTTTATTCGATGTAAACATGCATGTATGTCAGGTTCTCTTTGATGCTGGTGGGCAACGGTAACATCAACGTCAGCTCTGCCCGTTGTATACAGTACCAGTCCAAAGTTTGGACACACTTACTCATTCAAGTGTTTTTCTTTATTTTTTACTATTTTCTACATTGTAGAATAGTAATGAAGACATCAAAACTATGAAATAACACATATGGAATTATGTAGTAACCAAAAAAGTGTTAAACAAATCAAAATATATGTTATATATAGTAGCCACCCTTTGCGTTGATGACAGCTTTGCACACTCTTGGCATTCTCTCAACCAGCTTCACATGGAATGCTTTTCCAACAGTCCCACATATGCTGAGCCCTTGTTGACTGCTTTTCCTTCACTCTGCGGTCCAACTCATCCCAAACCATCTCAATTGGGTTGAGGTCAGGTGATTGTGGAGGCCAGGTCATATGATGCAACACTCCATCACTGTCCTTCTTGGTCAAATAGCCCTTACACAGCCTGGAGGTATGTTGGGTCATTGTCCTGTTGAAAAACAAATAATTGTTCCACTAAGCGCAAACCAGATGGGATGGTGTATCGCTGCAGAATGCTGTGGTGGCTAAATAAATCATTGACAGTGTCACCAGCAAAGCACCCCCACACCATCACACCTCCTCCTCCATGCTTCACGGTGGGAACTACACATGCGGAGTTCATCCGTTCACTTACTCTACGTTTCACAAAGACACAGCGGTTGATACCAAAAATCTCAATTTTGGACTCATCAGACCAAAAGACAGGTTTCAACCGGTCTAATCCCAGCTAGCAATGAAGAATCGGCCTAGAAGCGGCCCTCTTTCGGGGGGCTCGAACTGATTGAATCGGCCCGGAATCGGGTGTCGGACTCAGCTGTCTACTGGAATTCAGCCGACTTTGCAGGCATCTTACCAGAATCCCCCAGAAGCGGCCCGATGCAATTGTGCATCGCCTCATGGGTCTCCCAGTCGCGGCCGGCACGGGTCTCAAACCAGCATCTGTAGCAACGCAGTTTGCACTATGATGCAGTGTCTTAGACCTCTGCTCCACTCAGGAGGCTCCAGCCACAAAGTTTTTAATGCTAATCAATTGCCTTGCACAAAGTATCAAAATTATACATAAATACTACACAGGACTCATAAAGAATGTAATTTAAATGTTAATTGTATTTTTCATCACAGAAACAATGAGAAAATATGGAAAAATAATTAATGAAATGTTAATGATGTAAAGCAGCCCGTGTAATCATCTGCCAGAGAGTAGCCCCAATCGGCCCGAGCACCAAGTAATACATTTGGGCCAGATAACTCACACCGGAATCGGCCCGAGCTCAATCCCCGCATCCTAGCCATAAGTAATACTGCCGAAGGCGGCCCAGAATCAGGCCAAATGACGTTGGCCAAGTCTGACTCTCAACCGAGTCCCCCGACTTTCAGCCGGAATCGGCCCAGATCCACTGTGCTAGCTGGGATGTCTATTGCTCGTGTTTCTTGGCCCAAGCAAGTTTCTTCTTCTTATTGGTGTCCTTTAGTAGTGGTTTCTTTGCATCAATTTGACCATGAAGGCCTGATTCACCCAGTCTCCTCTGAACAGTTGATGTTGAGATGTGTCTGTTACTTGAACTCTGTGAAGCATTTCTTTGGGCTGCAATTTCTGAGGCTGGTAACTCTAATGAACTTATACTCTGCAGCAGAGGTAACTCTGGGTCTTCCTTTCCTGTGGCGGTCCTCACGAGAGCCAGTTACATCATAGCGCTTGATGGTTTTGCAACTGCGCTTGAAGAAACTTTCAAAGTTGTCGACATTTTCCGGATTGACTGACCTTCATGTCTTAAAGTAATGATGGACTGTCGTTTCTCTTTGCTTAGCTGTTCTTGCCGTAATATGGACTTGGTCTTTTACCAAATAGGGCTATCTTCTGTATACCACCCCTACCTTGTCACAACACAACTAATTGGCTCAAATGCATTAAGAAGGAAAGAAATTCCACAAATTTACTTTTAACAAGGCACACCTGTTAATCGAAAGGCATTCCAGGTGACTACCTCATGAATCTGGTTGAGAGAATGCCAAGAGTGTGCAAAGCTGTCATCAAGGCAAAGTGTGGCTACTTATATGTAGAACATATATTTTGATTTGTTTAACACTGTTTTGGTTACTACATGATTCCATTTATTTTATTTCATAGTTTTGATGTCTTCACTATTATTCTACAATGTAGAAAATATAAAAGATAAACCCTTGAATGAGTAGGTGTGTCCAAACGTTTGACTGGTACTGTATGTAAATAATTCATCACAGCAGCAGTCCCATTCTCAGTTTCTCATGTCATGTAAACTCACTGTGGGAGAGGTCGGCGGTCGATGAAACATTCCCCTGAGGTACTGGGTTAGAAACATAGTGGCTGTGAACATGCAGGCTGCCAAATGCTTTGTCATTAGGGTGTGTGTGTATGTATTTATGTGTGAATGCCTGCATGTGTATGTGTGTGTTTAAGTAAACATTCTCAAAGTGTGTGGTTGTAGAGAGAGTGGACTGTGTCACCTAGCATACAGTATATGGTTGTTTTGTACATGATTACTCGCTTACTCTCCCTCCCTACTTCCCTCCCTCCCTCTCTCTCTCTCCCTCCCCCTCTCTCCCTCCCCCTCTCTCTCTCTCTCTCTCTCTCTCTCTCTCTCTCTCTCTCTCTCTCTCTCCCTGCTTCCATCCCTCTTTCTCCCTCCCTCCCTCTCTCCCTGCTTCCTTCCATCCCCCTCTCTCCCTCGATCTCTCTCTGCTTCCCTCCCCCATCCCTCTCTCTCCCCCTCTCTCTATCCCAGCTGTCCTGTGTTGTCTCAAAGCTCTGGCTCAGTCTGTCACCAGAGTTGGACATATGTGATGATGTGGCATGTGCTGTGGTCCATTGGGTTGATGTGATTCCATACTGGCCTCTGGAGCAGCCTCTCTCTCAGCTGTTTAGACAACCATAGTAAATTAACTTTCTTACATTTGGGTACACATTGCATCAAACTCACTCCTGAGAGGGATCTGTTTACAATGTAGCCTTCTACCACCGCACTGCAAAAACAGAATGTGTTCGGGGACTGAAACAGAAGTCTGTCTGGGTGATGGCTTTGTCTTGTGATTGGGTGGACCTTGGGTTTGTGCGGCCCAGAAGATAGATTGTCATCCAATGTCAACAACGGTTTCCATATTGAACCTAACATGGCTTAACATTTACTGTATTCTGTATCTCTCTCGGTTCTGGTTTGGAGACGCACTTGCTAAAGGCTGTAACATTAGTTGATTTTAGTGTGCTCATTTTGAGTACGCAAACTAAAATAGTTTAGTTTCTCTCCTAGACAGAGAATGAGAACAGGTCTAGAGTAGTGCCAGATCACACGGACGCTGTTAATTGAGTTTACGAGACTGCCGTGAGCCTGTTCTAAAAATGACTTGTAGCTGTGCAGGCTTTATTGTTCACTGGGATCAAAGACCACCTGGCTAATGTGGTGGGCTTACGTGCAGAGAAGTCTTAAACTGACGTACTGTTAAGAAATGGTTCCTTGTTGACTTATTTATGGGATAATATAGGCTGGATGAGACGTTTTATGAGATTTAGTTTAATCTGTTTAATTCGTAGCATGTGTAGTAATCTCTTTTTGGCGTGTTCATCGAAACACAGATGGTCTTGAAATGTTTAATTGGAGATTTGTTTCATGTTGATAATCCTGAGCTGCGATAAACCAATTCTGTAAACAGCATTTTTTTTGTTGCCTAATCCCTTCTCTTTCCATTGTGTGAATTGAATTTCAATGAATCCCTTCTCTTTCTTTAGTGTGAATTGAATTTCCGTTAATCCCTTCTCTTTCTGATGTGTGAATTGAATTTCCATGAATCCCTTCTCGTTCCATTGTGTGAATTGAATTTCCGTTAATCCCTTGTCTTTCTGTTGTGTGAATTGAATTTCTCTTTTTTTCTCCCTTGTCTTCCTTCCCTTCCTCTCTATCACTCTGTCTCAGACATGTCAGTCATGTCTCTTGTGTTGTCTCTTAGTCACTATGATAACAATACATTGTTAATATTGTTTATATATATCGGGAGCTTGGGACTATAAGGTTCTATCTGCAAAAAGGTGATTCTGAGATCATTGGCTTTGAAGTTCCAAACCCTCATTTGTGTCAGTAATTTGTATCTTATATTCTTTTGAACTTAATATGAATTGGGATATTTAGAGTACAATATACTGTAGGTAGAGAACGTTGATCAGAACAAGGCTATGTCAATAACATTTTGACAAAAAGGCAGGTTCTACCTGGAACCAAAAAGGGTTCTTCAAATGGTTGTGCTATGGGGACAGCCAAACAACCCTTCTAGGTTGCATTTTTTTTTCTAAGAGTGTACTGTCAGGGACCTGTCTCTGTTAGGGGAATTGATACATCTTGTTAAAGCAAAATACCACCCATCTTTCATTAGTTCACTGTTGTTTTTCATTAGTCCACTAGAAGCTGGGTAGACGGTGATGGCTGAGTTCCTCACTGGAGATCCAAGTACGTAACTTGAATTTCCGTGCCAAGCTCCCATTGACATCAATGCATGATTTACACAAATGTCTGAGCTACACACGCATTTCTCCGGTTAGGATTCGGCCCTGAATCAGGAAACCTTAAAACATCATTTGTTATGTTTTTTTTCTCACTCTTATAGCTCACGTTAAGAATGTCTAAAGTGGCCATCCCATTCAACTGTACAATGAATGTCATTGTTTGTATTGCTGTCTTTTTTACTTTATTTTTATTGGAAAATAAAAAACATATTATTATAAAAGAATGTCTCCATTTTCTCTTGTGGGCCTGTCAATGTCTCAAAGTAAATATGATGTAGTGGAATACGTGGATACGTGCGCAAAAACACCTGCGTCCAAATATTCAATGAGTAATCACAGAACAATCAAAACAGTAACGATCATAATCTAAAGATCTCTATCGTTCACACACAAACACATTCACACGGAGGGCGGCACACATCTTTCATGCATACACGACCAAACACACACACACTCTCTCTCTCTCTCTCTCTCTCTCTCTCTCTCTCTCTCTCTCTCTCTCTCTCTCTCTCTCTCTCTCGCTGAGAATATGGTATTTACATTCCTCTCTCTCTCTCCCCTTCCAGAATGCATCCCCCAGGCTTTCGGTATGGCCCTGTCCCAGGTAATCGCCAACGACCGGACCCACAGGCAGCGCCAGGACGGCCTGCGTCAGGACCCTCCTCACAGGGAGGAGCATAAGGACCCGTCGGACCTGGTGTCGTCCATCCTGCAGTTTGCCACCAAGAGGTCCACCAATAAGGAGCTGTCCAGCAGTAACTCCTCCCTCAGCTCCACCTCGGAGACAGCTAACGAGTCCACGTCGCCCAACACGCCCGAGGCTGCCCCGCGGGCACGCAGGAGGGTGAGGGTCTCCCCCCACACGCCTACTGTACCAACTCCATGCACACACTCCATCATTGTGCGTGTGTGTTTGTGTGTGTGTCTGTGACCTCAAGTAGACGTCAGCTTGATAATGCTCTCATTGCGGTCTGCAGGGGGGCATGTCGGTGGACTCCATCACAGACCTGGACAATAACCAATCCCGCCTGTTGGAGGCGCTGCAGCTCTCTCTGCCCGCTGAAGCGCCCAGCAAGAAGGAGAAGCACCGGGACAAGAGGCTGAGCCTCAACCCTATCTACAGACAGGTGCCTCGCCTGGTGGACAGCTGCTGCCAGCACCTGGAGAAGCATGGTACGAATGAACACAGCCCCTCTCACTGACCACACCTGGGGCCTGTTCAGTAGGGCACAATATAGCAAAATGTTTTGCAACGGAAAACAAAAACGAGCGCAGGTAGCACCTCCCTGTTTCAAAACGTTTCCTATGTGCTGGACACGGCTCTATTAATGTGGTCAAAATCCTGGTCTTTGTCAGGGATCACTCACCCGATCTGACCCTACAGGGTGCAGTCTGTTGGAGTTTCCAGCCCCACGTCTTAACCCCGCCCTGCACTGCCCAACCAGCCCCACATCTTTACCCCGCCCTGCACTGCCCAACCAGCCCCACATCTTTACCCTGCCCAACCAGCCCCACATCTTTACCCCGCCCTGCACTGCCCAACCAGCCCCACATCTTTACCCTGCCCTGCACTGCCCAACCAGCCCCACATCTTTACCCTGCCCAACCAGCCCCACATCTTTACCCCGCCCTGCACTGCCCAACCAGCCCCACATCTTTACCCCGCCCTGCACTGCCCAACCAGCCGCACGTCTTTACCCTGCCCAACCAGCCCCACATCTTTACCCCGCCCTGCACTGCCCAACCAGCCCCACATCTTTACCCTGCCCTGCACTGCCCAACCAGCCGCACATCTTTACCCTGCCCTGCACTGCCCAACCAGCCGCACATCTTTACCCTGCCCTGCACTGCCCAACCAGCCCCACATCTTTACCCCGCCCTGCACTGCCCAACCAGCCCCACATCTTTACCCCGCCCTGCACTGCCCAACCAGCCGCACGTCTTAACCCCGCCCTGCACTGCCCAACCAGCCCCACATCTTTACCCCGCCCTGCACTGCCCAACCAGCCGCACGTCTTTACCCTGCCCAACCAGCCCCACATCTTTACCCCGCCCTGCACTGCCCAACCAGCCCCACATCTTTACCCCGCCCTGCACTGCCCAACCAGCCCCACATCTTTACCCTGCCCTGCACTGCCCAACCAGCCCCACATCTTTACCCCGCCCTGCACTGCCCAACCAGCCCCACATCTTTACCCCGCCCTGCACTGCCCAACCAGCCCCACATCTTTACCCCGCCCTGCACTGCCCAACCAGCCCCACATCTTTACCCCGCCCTGCACTGCCCAACCAGCCCCACATCTTTACCCCGCCCTGCACTGCCCAACCAGCCCCACATCTTTACCCCACCCTGCACTGCCCAACCAGCCCCACCTCTTTACCCTGCCCTGCACTGCCCAACCAGCCGCACATCTTTACCCCACCCAGCACTGCCCAACCAGCCCCACCTCTTTACCCCGCCCTGCACTGCCCAACCAGCCCCACATCTTTACCCTGCCCTGCACTGCCCAACCAGCCCCACATCTTTACCCCGCCCTGCACTGCCCAACCAGCCCCACCTCTTTACCCTGCCCTGCCCAACCAGCCCCACCTCTTTACCCTGCCCTGCCCAACCAGCCCCACATCTTTACCCCGCCCTGCACTGCCCAACCAGCCCCACATCTTTACCCCGCCCTGCACTGCCCAACCACCCCCACATCTTTACCCCGCCCTGCACTGCCCAACCAGCCCCCCATCTTTACCCTGCCCTGCACTGCCCAACCAGCCCCACATCTTTACCCTGCCCTGCACTGCCCAACCAGCCCCACATCTTTACCCCGCCCTGCACTGCCCAACCAGCCCCACATCTTTACCCCGCCCTGCACTGCCCAACCAGCCCCACCTCTTTACCCTGCCCTGCCCAACCAGCCCCACCTCTTTACCCTGCCCTGCACTGCCCAACCAGCCCCACATCTTTACCCCGCCCTGCACTGCCCAACCAGCCCCACATCTTTACCCTGCCCTGCCCAACCAGCCCCACATCTTTACACCGCCCTGCACTGCCCAACCATTCCCACATCTTTACCCCGCCCTGCACTGCCCAACCAGCCCCACATCTTTACCCCGCCCTGCACTGCCCAACCAGCCCCACATCTTTACTCCGCCCTGCACTGCCCAACCAGCCCCACATCTTTACTCCGCCCTGCACTGCCCAACCAGCCCCACCTCTTTACCCCGCACTGCCCAACCAGCCCCACATCTTTACCCCGCCCTGCACTGCCCAACCAGCCCCACATCTTTACCCCGCCCTGCACTGCCCAACCAGCCCCACATCTTTACCCCGCCCTGCACTGCCCAACCAGCCCCACATCTTTACCCCGCCCTGCACTGCCCAACCAGCCCCACATCTTTACCCCGCCCTGCACTGCCCAACCAGCCCCACATCTTTACCCCGCCCTGCACTGTCCAACCAGCCCCACATCTTTACCCCGCCCTGCACTGCCCAACCAGCCCCACATCTTTACCCTGCCCTGCACTGCCCAACCAGCCCCACATCTTTACCCCGCCCTGCACTGCCCAACCAGCCCCACATCTTTACCCCACCCTGCACTGTCCAACCAGCCCCACATCTTTACCCTGCCCTGCACTGCCCAACCAGCCGCACGTCTTTACCCTGCCCTGCACTGCCCAACCAGCCCCACATCTTTACCCCGCCCTGCACTGCCCAACCAGCCCCACATCTTTACCCCGCCCTGCACTGCCCAACCAGCCCCACATCTTTACCCCGCCCTGCACTGCCCAACCAGCCCCACATCTTTACCCCGCCCTGCACTGCCCAACCAGCCCCACATCTTTACCCCGCCCTGCACTGTCCAACCAGCCCCACATCTTTACCCCGCCCTGCACTGCCCAACCAGCCCCACATCTTTACCCTGCCCAACCAGCCCCACATCTTTACCCCGCCCTGCACTGCCCAACCAGCCCCACATCTTTACCCTGCCCTGCACTGCCCAACCAGCCCCACATCTTTACCCTGCCCTGCACTGCCCAACCAGCCCCACATCTTTACCCTGCCCAACCAGCCCCACATCTTTACCCCGCCCAACCAGCCCCACATCTTTACCCCGCCCAACCAGCCCCACATCTTTACCCCGCCCTGCACTGCCCAACCAGCCCCACATCTTTACCCCGCCCAACCAGCCCCACATCTTTACCCCGCCCTGCACTGCCCAACCAAGATGATGTAGAAACAAGGCAGCAGTGTCTGGCCATTCATTCCTGACACTCAGTGAACCGACTTTGCAATCCTTCTCAACGTCGACCCCTGGGCTCACCCCCCCCCCCTACCCCCCCCCCCCCCCCCCCCACCGCTCTCCCGCAGTCTTTAAATCCTCACTTGCTGGACTGAGCATTAGGAGCTAAAGTTCTCTAAGGCGTGAATGGGCCACAGTAGCACTGGTTTAGGTTTGATGGTTCATGATGTCTGTGTTGAAAGGAGGCTTATGGCGGCTACGTCTTCACGTCTCTTCCATCTGTGATTATTCGGCTTGAGTGTCTCTTTGGCCAGTGGAGGATGATGCTCACTTACGTCCTCCGCTGTTTCTTCCGACAGGGCTACAGACGGTGGGGATATTCCGAGTGGGGAGCTCCAAGAAGAGAGTGAGGCAGGTGAGAATCTGGGAGAGGCACTCTTTGATACTTCTCACACATTGCTGCACAAAGCTGTTGTTTCAGCTCACCGTGAGTGGTCGGCGACACCTTATAACTTAATTAATCTAATTAGTAGGTGATCTTGTATTGTTAACTTAGTTGAAGCATCGATTGTCATGAACTACACATTTTATTAATTGGCTGTTCTGGTTGACTATATGGTTTTATAAGTACTTTTTTCTTTACAGGGGCCCATGCTAATTACATTATATTTCTGCATACTGTGATATAGATAGAAGTTATTCAAATTCAGATATATTGACAGAATATATTTATATTCATGCATTGGTTTTGATATTGCCGCCGCTTCGGAGAATACACACCCACTTAGCATTAGTTCAGCGTATGTTATTAAAGGAAGCAGAGCGAATTAACTTGTCCCCGGCTGAAGAGCCAGGCTCCTCTGTAGTCGTGGCCCTGCTCTACAAAGGGACGCAGTCGAGCCTTAATACCATATTTATAATTCAAGCAGGGCTTTTAGCATTCATTTCCATCCCAGGGCCTATATTCAATTTCCATCCCAGTGCTGATCTAGGATCAGATTAGCCTTTTATATCATAATGAATCAGATTACATGGACAGGTATGTTTTGCCTATATCGTCCTAGTGTGGTTTCACTCTGTAGTCTTTTTTTGCTCGCTATTAATTTTTTTCCCTCCTTTTTTTTATGTCAGTTGAACATTTGCTTTTGGTTATTGTGACAGAAAACTCCATTCGTTTTAGTGTTTTTTTTGGACAATGTCTTTGTTTAAAGGAGATTTGAGTGTTTTCTGAGTTCTGTTCTCCGAGTTTGGACTTCTCGTGTTCTCTGTTTGCGTAGCTCATATGCAACGCTCACAATGGCAGATCTCAATCTTTCATTCAAGTCAGCAAAAACAAGCACTGGTGCCAGACAGTTTCAGTCTCAGTCTTAAATGGTGTTGTTTCCGTTCTATGATGGGGAATTTCTTTTTATTTTCAACATCTCACCGTCTGAGGGAATACAATGCTATCAGCGCGTTGAATCAAAATGTCACCACGTGAGACAGTTTACAGACTAGATCATCGACATCACTTAGAGATCGTATTTTCAAAGTTACTTAAATCTCAACCATCTCTCACTTCAGGAAGTACCTATATTAGTAGGCTACTTCCTGCCAACATTTAGATCTGTAACAAAGTTTTTTTTAAATATAAAACACAAGCTATAATCAAACTTCGCTATAATGCTTAATCAAATACAATACTTGGTTATAATGCTTATCTTACTGGACTAAGTGGACCCATTTCAATCCTGAGTAATGCTAGGGGTCAGATTGTGGAGGTAGCAGGTTGATACAGTATGGGAACAGAACCGGTTGGACCAGGACTACCTGTGAGAATGTTTTCACCACCAAGGTCACACCTGGTGTGTGCATACCTGTGTATGTCTGTGTATATCTGTGTATCTGCGTGTCCCCGTAATGTGTGTGGAATGTATTTATGTGAATATGTTTGAGTGTTTCTCTGAGTTCACTTTCTAACTGTAGTCGCTATAAGCAGTAAAGTATGTGGACTACACAGTATATCTCATGTTCTGTTTTACTCTGTCTCTTAGCTGAGGGAGGAGTTTGACCGGGGAGTGGACGTCCAGTTGGATGAGGAGCACAGTGTCCACGACGTGGCCGCGCTGCTCAAAGAGTTCCTCAGAGACATGCCTGACCCTCTCCTCACCAAGGAGCTCTACACTGCCTTCATAAACACCATGTGTGAGGAAACATCAACTTCACTACTTATGAATACTACTCTCTGTGTGTGCAGTAGTAGACTCACTCTTTTTCCTAGGCCCAATCACCTTGGTTGGCCTCTTTCAGTAGGACACACCCTCAGATTGCACTAAACCCACACTTGAGTGTATACTTCAGTCAATGACACACAGACATGCTGTATGCTCTGTAAATGTTGGGCTTTAGCCTACCAGAGTGCACACATTGTGCCAAATGTTGTGTATGTGATTGTCGTTGTCTACATATTTGGCTATGTGTATGTGAGAGTGTGACATATTTATAATGATTTAGACCGAATCCTCACTCTTAACCCCTGACATCTAACCCCTGACCCCTGTCCTGTTCCTCTGTAGTGCTGGACTGTGAGGAGCAGCGGAGTGCCACCCAGCTCCTGGTTTACCTGCTGCCAGCCTGTAACAGCGACACCCTAACCTCTAACCTCTAACCCCTGATCCCTGTCCTGTTCCTCTGTAGTGCTGGACTGTGAGGAGCAGCGGAGTGCCACCCAGCTCCTGGTTTACCTGCTGCCAGCCTGTAACAGCGACACCCTAACCTCTAACCTCTAACCCCTGATCCCTGTCCTGTTCCTCTGTAGTGCTGGACTGTGAGGAGCAGCGGAGTGCCACCCAGCTCCTGGTTTACCTGCTGCCAGCCTGTAACAGCGACACCCTGCACCGCCTCCTGCAGTTCCTCTCTACCGTGGCCAACCACGCCCACGACAGCCAGGACAAAGACGGACAGGAGGTGAGGCGAAGACCCCCTCCGTTACCCCCACCGCTCCCCATGATTCCCAAAACAACCACAAGCCCCTACCCCCTAGACCTCCCTAGAAACTAGATCTGAGAGGATTGGATAGGTGTGTAACCGGCGTCAAGCTGCCGTTTCAACAGTATAGCTTCCTCCCTCCCTGACACGCACTGAGACTAGGGGCACAAGCTCTCAGGAATCAAACCATTGTCATGTCATTGTGTCCCTCTGACGCACAGTGACTAATTTGGTCTCTTGTTCTTCATGGTAGTTGTCCAATCTGTTTAGTAATTATTTTCCTGAAGCACTCAATGAAAATAAAAGGAAACTCAATATAGTATTCTATGAGGTCAATATAGTATTCTATGAGGTCAATATAGTATTCTATGAGGTCAATATAGTAGTCTATGAGGTCAATATAGTAGTCTATGAGGTCAATATAGTAGTCTATGAGGTCAATATGGTATTCTATGAGGTCAATATAGTAGTCTATGAGGTCAATATAGTAGTCTATGAGGTTAATATGGTATTCTATGAGGTCAATATATTGCTATATCTGGTCAAATATTTTTTTTCAATCAGAAAGTATAATGAAAAAGGAACTGTTTTCCATGGGGTGTCTCTTTGTTAATGACAATCAATTGCACTTGTTTGCCTAGTCTAGTGTTGCTGTTTGTGATTCCATGCTACTGTATGCAGGAATCACCTACAGGACACACTAAAACTGAATGCACTCCCTGTACTGTCAGTGGTTTAGATATAACTGTTTGATAAGCAGCTGGCATTATTGTTATTCCTATGTCCTCATCTCGTCCAGGTGACGGGGAACAAGATGACCTCTCTGAACCTGGCCACCATCTTTGGTCCCAACCTCCTTCACAAGCAGAAGAGTTCAGACAAGGAGTTCAGTGTGCAGAGTTCGGCCCGCGCGGAGGAGAGCACCGCTGTTATCGCTGTTCTCCAGAGGATGATCGCAACCTTCCACTCCCTCTTCATGGTGTGTGGGCGGTTCCTTGTGTGTGCGTGCCTGCGCACATATGTGTGTGTTTGAATAAAGATACTATGTGTGTGTGTGTGTGTGTGTGTGTGTGTGTGTGTGTGTGTGTGTGTGTGTTGATATCCTAACCACTCTCCTGTTTAGTCCCTCTTTATAATACAACCTTGCACTTGTATGGTAATTGGACAGGCAGGTACTGTTTTTTTTTACAGTAATGTATTCGTAATAGCCAGCAAACAAGCTACAATTAATCACTTTAGATTGGCCAGTAAGTAAGACTCCCTTGTGTGTTCATTGTATACACTATACACAGGTGAGGTGACGCAGTGTAACAACTACATAACCTACATTGTGTCACCTCAATCTGTTTATGTAGTTACCATGTCAAATACATGGGCTTAGCACTGACACATTTGATGAACTCTCTATGTCCTGGGTCCATATACATCCATTCAATTTCCATTACCTCTGCCTGTCCTCTTTCTCCCCATCACACCTCCCTCCCTCCCTCCCTCCCTCCCTCCCTCCCTCCCTCCCTCCCTCCCTCCCTCCCTCGCAGTGCCACTCAGTAAAATATCTGCATCCCAAAGGGCACCCTGAGAGACTACCTTTGACCAGGGCTCATAGGGAATACAGTGCCATATGGGACAGAGCCTGTGTTTAAGTTAGAGAATCTCCAGGATTTACCAGACAATGGCTCTGTCTTATAGAATGAAAACAAAGCTCTGTGGGCCTTTGTTAGTGCTGTTAGAGCTGATCCTGGACCTGATTAAAGGCCTTAGGGCCCAGTTCCGGACCACTACAGATCACAGGCTTTTGAGACGGTGCCAGAGGGACTTATGGGCCAATCCCTTGCACTGATTGTTCCGACACCACCCCCGCCATTTCCCTGAACAGAAGTTGTATTCGTTGAACTTTGCAGAGGTTGTTTTCCCCTCCCCCCAGATTGTGGAATTCAGGGTAGTGGCGGGACGCTGGAAAGAGGTCTTGTTAGGTTCTGAAATGTTATCCCTCGTGTTTTTCAACTGGGCTGGGTTGTTTGCTGAAGGTCCTGACGTAAACCAATAAAGATGTTTGTAGCTCTTTAGTTGGATGTGTTTGGACTGTCGTGCTTCATTGCCAAATCACTTCTTTTATTACCCTTGTATTTTATTGCCCATTGCCCAGACACTATACATCAGGAATGGGAAACTTTGATGGGGGCAACAATTATTATTTTTTTTTTCAAGTTCATTTCCTGCAATTCTGCACATTTTGCCATGGAGCATAGAGAAGATTTAGCAATTTTATAACTAATTTCATGTAATTCTAATCATTTTGCCATGGGGCGGAGAGAAAAATGTGCAGTTTTACAGCTAATTTCCTGCAATTCTACATATTTTTCCATAGGATGGAGGGAAATGTTTGCAGTTTTTAATATGATAACTGATCATCAATGGGCACTAACCCGGTTAGTATTTCAACCATACTTACGATAAGTTTAGATATCTGGCCGCTAGACTGACTTACCAATCTAAAAAAACAAAATAAATGCTGACATGGGCTAACTGAGTGACTGCTGATGCACAACCAAGTTTCGAAATTGCACCTTATCTATTCTATTATTCTTCCCTCCCCCCAAAAAGTATTTTTGTTTGTTTTTTGGTGTGAAATTGGTCCACGAACCTACAAAAGGGTGTAGCCCGTGGGCCACCAGTTGCCCTACCCTGCTAAACATGGATCCATAGACTGGTATTTAATAGTATTCAATGTTATACTATGTGTTCATGTATTGATTGGCTCGTGATCACTAAACGTGAAGATGGAAAAAGTTAGACTCACTTTCACCATGAGGTTGTCTTGGTCAATAGCACTCCCTAGTGCTCGATCATATGCCATTACATACATAAACCGTTTTTTGTACATGTTTGGTTATGTCTGTGGTTATCTGTGTGTAGGTTCCACCGGACCTGCAGAATGAGGTCCTAATGAGTTTACTGGAGACTGATCCTGATGTGGTAGACTATCTGCTCAGGAGAAAGGCATCACAGTGAGTACATTGGTTCCATGGCACATATCACAGTCACACATTTTGAGTACTCATGGAAAGTAGTCGCTTAGCCTGGTGTTCACGTCTGTTGAGCGAAAGGGAAGAACCCATTATCTATGGCAATATCTTTTTATTCTCTCTACCCATCCTTTTCTCTCCCTTATCCATCCCTCCCTCCACTCCTTAGGAATCCAGACGTGTTGCGATTGGAGGATCCTTTCTTCCTGAGCGAGAGGCGCTCATCCAGTGACTCCAACAAGGTCTCCAGTGGAGAGCTGTCCCCCTATGACAACAACTCCCCCATCCTGTCTGAGCACCTGGGGGAAGGGACCAGCCCAGGGTCAGAGAGGCTCTTTCATGTCCCAGAACAGTACACCCTGGTGAGGCAGGTGGCAGGACGGACACGGGACCCCCATGGGTCCAATCCCTGGGTCTCAAAAGGTAAGAGGGCTACTGTCCAGTTTTACTTAGCTGTGGTTGATATGATCGTGGTGGTGGTGGTGATAATTAAGACGATGATTGTGGTGGAGGTGATGATGATGATTATAATCTTGATAATGATGAGGATGATGATTATAATCTTGATAATGGTGATGATGATGAGTATGATGGTCCCTAAACACGGTCATGTTCATTATGTCAGAGGAGCATGCTAATATCTGGGGAGCCTGGCATTCCACTCTGAAACCAGGGCTGAAGGACCAGCCATATGCAGGTAAGCTGTTGAAATGTAACAATCACATTTTTGGACTTTTACTTATCTTCATTTTCGGACTTTTCCCATTGACATTTGTATCTCCAGGTTCCCATAGCAACATGTCAGAGGGCAGCTCACGCAGCTCCCAGGAAGGACTTGACTGTCTCCAAGGCGATGCCAGGCAGGTGGTACGACGGACACAGACCTCGCTGGGCGTGGCCGAGTGCAGGCCCCACCCCCCTGTGACACGGGTCTGCAGCAGCCCTCATGGCGAGGCGGGACGGCCGCGCCTCCTGCTGAGCCTCAACCCTTTGACCCCACCCCACCCGCACCCCGACAGCCAATCAGCAGCCAGCAGCGCAGAGGACCTCCCCCAGGGCATTGGACACCAGGCTATCCCCAGCCCTAACTCTGCCCACTCGGGTCCCGCCCTCTCAGGGCGTCCTCCCCCTCCCCCGTACAGCGGCTCGTCCTCCAGGCTCTCCCCTGCTGCCTCTAAACCAGCCCAGCCTGTCTCTCCCTCCCCCGCAGCACCCCTTCACCAGCACCCCCTGCAGGGTGGGAGGCCAACGGTGCCACAGAACTCAGCCTCCCCCACCACGTACAGCATGGTACCCATGAGCCAGGAGTGGCAGGACTGGCAGAGGGACAGATGGCAGATCTGGCAACTCTTGTCCTCGGAAAACGCAGACACACTCCCAGAGACACTGGTGTAAGCTGGACCATCGGACCGTGGGGTAGTGCTAGCCATCCCTCCCCTCCGTCCTTCCCCCCAAACATGGACGCCACGGGGTTGTTTACATGTGCAGCTGCTGCCTATACTACGGAAGTGGTACGGAGTCACTAGTGTTTCCTGTTTGCTATGTATTGATCCGTGATTGATGTTGTATCCTGGGGACCCCTTTGCTTGTTATTAAATACTTTCTCTGAGCTGTTTGAGAGGATCAAAATTAACTGTCAGCAAGACATACCTCAAACGTCAAGTTGATCAATTTGATTCACAGTTATTACTGCATGTCCACATTTCGATAAGGCCCCAGTTTAAATTGAGCTGAATGTAATATGTAGAGGTGACTTTTGAAGACAGGAAGGTTTAACGTTTATGACAACAATTGATAAGCTACAGTCAATTTACATGACCAATCCTACCCTTATATATTTACTGAAGTCATCACATATATTAGTGATTGCTGCTAAATATTCAGAAAGTATTTACTTGCTGATAATATATCCCGGTAAGTATCGTACGAGTTTGTATGAACAGAGTTTTATTCAATGTCAGTCACCAAGTAACAGAGCCCACAGTATAGTTTTTGGAACAGTTTGTATATAAGCATTCTAATGTATTCTATGTCAACCTAGCTAAAAAAAAGAAATTACAGGCTGTCTAAATGTTTGTGTTGTGTGGTTTAACAAGATAACGTCTGTCAAAGCTTTACTGAACCAAGTTGGGTTCTAAAAGAAAACTATTATTGCGATCAGTACAGTAATGTGCCACGTGCCAAAATTCCTTTACTCTCTTGTCATCAAATGTTTTTTGGGCGTCTATAAAGTCTCATCTGCTTTCTCTCATTCCATAGTTAACATTGTTCTTTTAGCTTTTGGATTTCACTTCACCATGGTTGCTACAGCATGGCTTATGGTACAAGCTCATATCAACATAATTCATTCCAATGATCTCCCTCATTCCATTAGGTGGTTGATGTCAAGGTTATGGCTGCATAGGAGTATTTTTGGAAGCAGATTAAAAAGACAAGTTCATTGCTGGCCTGACAGGTTCATTGCTTTACCTCTCACTGTATTTATCTGATTGATATGGGATTTTACTAGATATTTGCACTTACTCTACTGGACTCTGGGAATTGACAAAGCTTTTTTGAGTACTCCTTTTCAACAACAAAATAAACAAGTCTCTTGCTTTTGTCATTACATGCACTGTCTGCCTCTATAACTTACCTGTTGCTTTTTGCTCCCAAATACATTAGTAGTCTCCAATCATTTCCCAGTTTTGTGGATATTTGCTGGCAAATATTGCACACTTTCTAAATGGTAGTTTGTGTGGTTATGTTTGTTTCAATCCGTCCGCATGTCAGAGGAATTTGAAGTTTGACAGACATTGGAATTATTTACAAGGATTCACACATTTTTACATGTCTTTGCAGTGTCCGACAAAATGAGAGTACTTGTCGAAAACGCGTCCCATCTTTACTTCTATAAAAAGCGCTTTCAACAGTTTCTAAGCACTATTCTGAATGTCAATGTGTTTGGAGTCAAGTATGCCATAGATCCATGCTCTTTGAAAATTATTTGATACCCCACATTGCTTTATGGTTGTCAATGATTTTTTGTAGCTTGTCATCCAAGATTTAAAAATGTATTTTTTATAACTATCATGTCTGTTCAGTACTGTAACATATGAAATAACAGTTTTTACTCCAAAAAAATCTACAAACACATGTATAAGGCCCGAGTTTTGACCTTATGTCAGCTTTTGTATTGTGTGTCGTCTTAAATATGCCATGGTGGAATTAAACGTGAAAGAAGGTGTTTCGTGTACTTGGTTGGTTAACAGCTTGTGCCCTTATACACCTTTTACCAGTGGCGACGTAACCACCGATTTCGACGATGCATGAATGTTTGACGGTGTAATAACAGTATAGAACCAAAAGAGGGGACCCTAGATCTTTTTGCTTAGTCGTCTTGTCCACAGGTCATTCTAAAGGTCTCGAAATCATCCACATCATCCTTTATCACCCAACGTTCTTAAAACAATTTGGATATAGTCGGACAATTTCACAATTCTTCACCTTGAAAGAGGAAAAATAATATGAAAAGAGAGAGGAGGAGAGAGGGCGGAATAGAGAGTGTGGAAGGGAGGAGGTAAGAGTGAATACCAAGACCTCCATGTTAGAAACCTGAGATGAGAACCCTCCATGGTGGCGGCTTTAATTCCCACTGAGCTCAGGACAAGTCCTAAATCTGTTTACGGCACAGAACAGAGCTGAAAATGAACTTCCAGGAGATCATTTCCCACATCTTAATTGGTAATGTCCTGCTAATCGGGTGTGTAAGTACAGCCAGAGAGAGACGTGGTCAGAAGAGACAGCGATTTTCCACAGACTTCAGAGCACCATAGAAACATGCTCTACTATTTGATAATTTGAAGATTGATTAAGCTATTCAGTAGTTAATTTTGTGCAATTATTTGCAAACCATCAACTATAAGTATTTTGAACATTTGAAAATGAATATAATCCCCTAGCTTAAAATAGTTAAAAGGGATGTTAAGCTTTCTGTGGAAAATAGCTTCCATAAAACAAAATCATTCTGATTTGTGCAATCAGACTGTATAACGACCTGAAAACGGACTTCCTCAAAGATAGTTGACAGTCAATGGTGCAGTGTCCCATGGACTGTTCAGAATCCCCTCTAGTTCACCATCCAAACCAGCAGTCAAAGCATGTGATTAAAGTATTTCCTTTAAAGTCTGTGGTTCACCCAATCGGAATTCCAATCACTGTGTATCTGTAGACCACTGAATATTTCCCTCCTTTTTCCGAGAAGGCAGCGGTAGGCCTTACCGTCCTTACTCAATATGGGCTCAATTTCCCCTTAGCATGATGTAAGCACAGACACAAGGAGAGAAAGGATACAACACATAATGAATCAATTTACTTGAATATTCTGAGGACCATAGGATTTTTTTTCTCAAGTTATCAATGAGTACATCTTACCGACATCAACCACTTAAGAGAGGGATACATTTTTCTATTAGTTTCCAGTGGATATCTCAGTTTATGGAAAGCAGTGATCATACTCTACAGGTATGGAGCAGTGTAGCTATTTGCCCTTGTCCATCTGACATTAACCATGTATTGTAATAGATTGTCAGTGTTGCAGAACAAGCAGATACAGTGGAGGCAGATGATCGCATGCAGGCCACAGTAAATCCCTCTGTCTCCGGTTTGGCTCTTGTAAAGTGGAACCATGGGGACCAGATGGTTTTGGAGCCAGACCCAAAGCTGACCTCAATCCTTAGCCCAGTGGAGGAGGGGTGGTTCTGGTTCTGAGAAGGAACACGCCCGTCAGTGGTTCTGTTCTGTCTCTGAGGTCCGACTCCACTCTGCTACACTGCCCACGCAAAACACTCCTGGTGGGAGAGAGGGAGGGAAGGAGGGAGAGCTGTGGGGGGGGGGGGGGGGGACTGGTAGAGAGAGGAGAGGGAGAGAGAACAGAGAGAGAGGGAGAGAGAGAAAGAGAGAGAGAGGGGGACTGTGAGAGACCGAGGAGAGAGAGAAAACAAGTGAAAGTACGCTTCTTCAAAGAGATGAACACACACACCCCTGTGCCTTCAGGGAGAAGGTTTGACTGACTCTGTATTCTCTCCTGAGTATTTCTCCGCCTCCAGAAGTAATGTGAACTGTTTGGTATCAATCACAACTAGAAAGGAGTTGTACAACAAAAGCTCTTTTGTGGCCAAAAACCGACAAGCCCAGTAAGATCGAAGCTCAAACAATGACTCCAAACAATGGCACACAATTACTTTTCTCCTTAGAAGCTTTCCTCTGTTATCTGAATGCTTGCTCATGCATTGTTTCTGTTTGATTTCAATGTTCTAGCTATTCAAATGAGCCCACCAAAGGACACCGTGAAAAGTCGCTATGCTGCTGACTACTTACAGATTCTGTGATATAAAGAATACTCACTTTTTGCAATCTGCCTTAGTAACGCGAGAGCGATGGGGACTGATGCTTGACTATCCCACTGGACACAGACGTCAATTCAACGTCTATTCCACGTTTGGTTCAACGTAATTTAATTGAAATGAAGGGGAAACGACTTTGATTCAACCAGTGTGTGCCCAATGGGATGTGAATATTAGGCCCCGGTTCTTTTGTCTTTTGTCTCTTTTGGCCCGTAGGACATGTCTGTTTTCCGGACAGCAGCTTTGTTCTAAATAGCCTTTGCGTGGACCGTGAAAACAAATATAGCCAATACAAAGCAGCTTTCTATCTGAGCGTGATGACATGCCTCCTAACAGAATGAGCCGACTGGCCTTTGGTTTCTTGCTGCAGGGGGGGTAAACAGTCGGTTGGTGTGAGCTGTGGGAGGTCAACAAACCGTTGATGTACTGGAGTGTTTAGTTACAGCATATGTGGATCTGTTTTTCTACATAACACATGTTTGCATGTGTTATGGTGCCCAATGCATTAATGAGCCTCTTATCCTTAATGTTTTTCTCTCCATCACTTTTATTTTTCTCACCATCACTGTGTGTGTGTGTGTGTTGGTGCGTGCGTGCGCGTGTGTTGCACAATGAAGGGTGTTTGAGCCCAGGAGGACCTCATTAGCAAAAAGGACCAGCAGCTAGCTGTCTGTTTATAATCAAGATCTCTGACCCAATTATCCCTGTGTCATTGTTATCACACAGTGAGAAAATGCTAAATATCATGGATCTTTGTGTTCTGTTACTGTTTTTGCCACGGAGACCCACTGACGTTTTCCACATGAACTAAATAGCCTGCATAACGCTGTGTACCTTGGGCCAGCGTTTTGATTCAACCCTAAGACAGTTGTGAATCAAGAATGCTGGAATACTTCGTAAACAATCATCCAGATGTGTTTTACCACTGGCTCATCTGCATCATGTTTGAGGTTGTGGTGGTTGGGACAGGGAGGGACTCTGATTTGACTGGATGCCAACAGTGCCCAGAGTGGATGGGCACATCATCAGGGGGGCTGGGATGCAAGTAGGATGGAAGATGGGCGATTCAGAGCTCTGTTAGCTCTGTTAGCAGCCGGAGGGGAGGAGGAAGGGGAGGTGGAGGAGGAGGAAGAGGAGGAAGGAGGGGAGGAGGAGGAGGGAGAGGAGGAGGAAGGAGAGGAGGAGGAAGGAGAGGAGGAGGAAGGAGAGGAGGAGGAAGGAGAGGAGGAGGAAGAGGAGGTGGTGGAAGAAGAGTTGGAAGGAGGGGAGAAGGAGGAGAAAGGAGGAGGAGGGAGAGGAGGAAGAGGAGCAGGAAGAAGGGGAGGAAGAGGAAGGAGTAGGAAAGAGGGGAGGAAGAGGGGTGGAGAAAGATGAGGAAGAAGAGGAGGAGGGAAAGTGCTCCATCCGACCATAACATTGTCCACAGGGGATACGGAGCAAACACGGACTACACATGTTCACACTGATGCTAACATACTGTACTGTACATATGGAAGCACATGCAAACACACACATTCACACACACGTACGAGCAGAAGCGTGCACATACACAAATGTGCACGCACACACACACACACAAAATGTGTAGGATGAAGGTGAGTATTTATTTACAAGTTGAAATGTAGCGGTAGAAAGATCCAGGTGGCGGAGCGGGCAGTGGAGGTGAGTTGATGGGAGTGAATAGGCAGATCCAAGGGAGTAACAGAAGCCACCGACGACCAGGCAGGAATGGGGTGAGTGTTCCTGGTGAATGACTGTAGGCAGAACAAACGGAGGTAAGTTCAAGGCAAGCAAGACGTACAAAACAACAAAACAAACTCTAACAAACTGGAGGCTGATACGCTGGCACAACATACTGTTCATGGCTAACGATCCGGCAGGGAATGGATGTCAGGTCAGTGCTTATGAAGTGGAGGGGTGATGATCAGGACCAGGTGTGCAGATAGCGGATTGGATGCAGGTGCGGTAAATCAGAGATCTCCCAACCAGCTACTTCGCCCGGCAACCAGACAGGGTGCGTTCCAGGACACCGGAAAAAACACTCCAGGACAGAACACAGGCAAAAACAGACTCAGGAAGCGGGATTCGTGACAAAATGTGTCCATGTTTTAGACAGTATTTTGATGTCACATCAATATATATGAAAAGAAAAGCCTTAAACGTTCTCATTCAACTACATCAATGTTCATCTCCCATGCACAACAAAGGATAATGGGAGGAAAGGGAGCAACGTACTGTCAAAATAATGGAAACACCAACATGAAACGCGACAGAATTTTAAAACTTTGTTTCCATTGAACATGCCATACAAATAAAGGCATTTTATGTCATTACATGAAGAGTGCCTCGGTCCTCCTTTCTTTTTGATGACCCATTTACCCCTTTACCAAAGAGCACCTTCTGTCTGCCAAGATCTACTAATGTGTACCTTAGCAGCGCTTCCCTTACTCCTTTGTTCTGTTTTAATAGGCTGTTGGGCCACCACAAGCCACCAGAACAGCTTCAATGCGCTTTGACATAGATTCTACAAGTGTCTGGAATTCCACTGGAGGAATGTGACACCATTCTTCCTTGAGAAATTCCATAATTTAGTGTTCTGTTTGTGGTGGTGGAAAACGCTGTCTCAGGCGCCGCTCCAGAATCTCCTAGAAATGTTCAGTTGAGATCTGGTGACTGAGACAGCCATGGCATATGGCTTACATCGTATTCATGCTCATCAAACCAACACACACAGATACCCTGCTTACCCTTCACACACACACACTCCCTTGATGACTAAGAGGCCAACTCAACACCGATAGCCCTGAAACAGCTGTGATCCCTCGCCATGTGAAAGCACATGTGTTCCATATCCTGCTCTTTGTCCGATCAAAGCCTGCCGCGGGCCCTTACACTATGGAACAGGCCTGTGTGAGCATGCTGAAGATAAAGGCCAACTCAGGTATGTCCTTCCTGTCTCTCTCACCTTGAACACATATTGAATGTTTGGGTGCAATCAATGTTGTGGGACAGTATCCTGTGTAGTTCTTGGTTTTTGGTTCAGTGGGTTATAATATAATTTGGCTTTGATTCACACCTCTAGACTAATCTAAGGTCACTTTTGCATTTTACCTCTCAATAGTAAGAGTAGGTTGGGGAAACATCTGCTGTACCTGGTCATTAGACTCTGATTCAGATAACATTTATAAGCATAGTGAAGTGATTCGGTTGGACCTAAAGAACTGTTCTAAGTGTAACCGATGTGAAATGGCTAGCTAGTTAGCGGTGGTGTGCGCTAGTAGCCTTTCAATCGGTGACGTCACTCGCTTTGAGACCTTGAAGTAGTGGTTCCCCCTTGCTCTGCAAGGGCCGTGGCTTTTGTGGAGCGATGGGTAACGATGCTTCGTGGGTGACTGTTGTTGATGTGTGCAGAGGGTCCCTGGTTCGCGCCCGGGTCGGGGCGAGGGGACGGCCATGAAGTTAAACTGTTACTTTGATGCTGTTGACCCGGATCACTGGTTGCTGCGGAAAAGGAGGAGGTCGAAAGGGGGGTATATGTAACTGATGTGAAATGGCTAGCTAGTTAGCGGTGGTGCGCGCTAGTAGCCTTTCAATCGGTGACTTCACTCGCTTTGAGACCTTGAAGTAGTGGTTCCCCTTGCTCTGCAAGGGCCACGGCTTTTGTGGAGCGATGGGTAACGATGCTTCGTGGGTGACTGTTGTTAATGTGTGCAGAGGGTCCCTGGTTCGCGCCCGGGTCGGGGCGAGGGAACGGACGTAAAGTTAAACTGTTACATAAGGTCAGATATATTTTTAACCTTCCAATGGTAAGAGTAGGTTGGGGCAACATCTAGTGTACCTGGATCATACAGTAGGTCTAACAAGATTCTGCCTCTGAGAAACAGTAAGATAAATGCCATTCTTCTAGGTGGCAAACAAACAAAGCACCCAAACGCTCAACATGCTATATAACATATGACATAGAACTATGACAGATGAGATGACATAGAACTATGACAGACATAGATCATATACAGTATGTCATACATGTCATACAGAGTTCCCTTGACATCCTTTCCCAGTCATTGATCACTCCCTGTCAGCAGCCGTGAAGCGTGACAATAGTGACTTCAGACCACGGTCACGTTTTCCACAGAGATGTTTTCCAGAGCTCAGCGCTGTGTGATGGATGTTACCCAGGAAGTGCTGAAATGAGGAAGTGGAGGTATAACCCTCAAACCTCCTTTAGCCTTCCCAATGCATCTACTGTACTGAAACAGAGAGAATGAAGAACTGTTAGATGTTTGGAAGTAGCCCAGAGCTGCAAAGTGTAGTTGTCTCTGGCAGTCCATTGTTGATAGACAAAGTATACGTAAACAGATCTCGAACATTCAGATGCAACTATGCAACGGGAAGGTCAAAAATTGAAGTTCAAAAAACAATCATTTTGCAACAAACATGGCAGTATTTAGTATTTATTAGGATCTCCATTAGCTGCTACCAAAGCAACAGCTTCTATTTCTGGGGTCCGAACAGGAACAACAGCCGACATCGTTAAATAAATCAATACAACATACAACATACACATACATTATTACATTATTACTCTATTACTACAAATTACAATATAAAATCTACAATACCATAACATTACAGTGTGTGTGTGTGTGTGTGTGTGTGTGTGTGTGTGTGTGTGTGTGTGTGTGTGTGTGTGTGTGTGTGTGTGTATGTGTGTGTGTGTATGTTAGAGTGTTTATTCGCGTGTGTGTGTTTGTGTGTGGGTCTCACAGTTCCCATTGTGCCGTGAAGAGTTGTTTTATTTGTTTTTTTTAAATTGGATTTTAAATTGAGTTACTTGATGTGGAAGAGAGTTCTACGAAGTACTGCACATTTCCCAGAGTCTGTTCTGTCTTGGGGACTGGGAAGAGACCACTGGTGGCATGTCTTGTACGGGTGTCTGAGCTGTGTGTTAGCTCCCGCGTTGCTGTCGCGTCGTGCCATGAGGTGTTGTTTTATTCTGGGTTTTTTTTATCGGATTTTACGGCTTCGCATGAGTTACTTGACGTGGAAGATGTCTGAGCTGTGCGTTAGCTGTTTGTACAGACAGTTAAGTGTTTTCCACATGTCAATACCTCTCACAAAGACAAGTAGGGATGCAGTCAATCTCTCCTCTACACCGTTCCGATTCACAGTCAAGTCTACGAACCATGCCAGCATGAAATTGTAGAGGAAACAAATGATAGAGAACATTCCTCAATCATCTTGACACTCTCAAGGGTGTTCCCGTGTATTCTGCCGGATGAACAGATGTGATAAGCCAATTTGATAAGCACCGCGTCACATCAGGGGCACATACAGTGTCTTTCTGTTTCACTGCACCATCGGTTTCCTAGGCGACAGCCTTGCTGCTTCTGACTGGCTGAGTGCAATTTCCTGTTTTGTTTTGATTGTGACAATCAGGTTGAATGGTCCCTCCAGCGGGGCAGCAGCAGGGAGATGCCCGCTAGGAGATTGTTATATCTGGCAGGGAGTATGGCGCTAACTAACATCCCCCAATGCAAACACTATGCCAACTGCCAATTTGATGTGTTACAGCTGGGATCTGCCCTTCGTGAAGTGTCTGCATGTTGTTTGCAAAAGGTGAGATTTGTCCTACAACCAATGCCTCTATTCATTTCGTTTATTGAGTAATTCTCACCTGTGATTGTAGAGCCGGTGCTCTGGGTTTTTACAAACATGTCTTCATACATTCATGTACTGTATGTACAGTATATGTCGACACATACTCATACATGTGTCGTGTATGACCTTAATATGATGTTAATCTACAGTAATGGAATGTCTCACATGACATTTTCACCATGGGTTAATCAAGTCGGACAATGTGAAAAGGACCTGCCATCCAACAGTCAAAACCCATTAAATCAATACATCAACTACATCCGTGAAATAAAGGCCTTGCAACTCTAACGCAGCTCATTTGTCCAGATGTTTGCATGCAGAGCGGACAGACTGTTATGAGTAAGCTGTCCTTTTTTCCATTTTAGCTGCACTGGCAGCGAACCAAATGGAGACAGTTTGGCTCGTGGTGCCAACAGACCTGAAACAGACAGATTGGTTCTCTCCTATAAGAACTGTGACTACATGGGTGCGTCCCAAATGGCAGCACATTCCCCATATAGTGGGCTATTCCCTATGTACCTTGGTAAAAAGGTGTGCACTATATAGGGAATAGGCTGCCATTTGGGATGCAGCCCTTCTGTGAAGACATACTCAGTGAAATGTTTCGCATACCTATGTTGACATATGAGCGAATGGAGGTGTATGGGTACAGGAAGGTCAGGGTAACTAGAGACAGGTACAGTCAGCTATCTGTTTAAATGGTTATTAAAACATCATGCAACATTCTATGCCCCATCACCTGGCTCCAATAAATGCATCATTCACCATTGAAGCGTATGGAGAATGTGTGCTGAGTATCAACTAAATATCCCCAGGTTACCAGGTACCAATAAGCTTCGTGAAATGACGTTTGAAAAGCCGTCCTCTCCTCTCCTCTCCTCTCCTCTCCTCTCCTCTCCTCTCCTCTCCTCTCCTCTCCTCTCCTCTCCTCTCCTCTCCTCTCCTCTCCTCTCCTCTCCTCTCCTCTCCTCTCCTCTCCTCTCCTCTCCTCTCCTCTCCTCTCGCACCCAGGCTTCCCGACAGCCACGATAAGGCACATACATTTCACTCAGGATATTAAAAAGCATATAGATAAAATCTATGTAATATGTTGAGGGGTGTTAAGGGTTCTCTCTCCATCTGATAGCGTTCTAAACTCATATTGCTAAAACAAAGCTCTGTATTACATGTAATATAGCTGTCAAAACATATTGTACACACATTTTTACCACGTCGGCGGCACATCATCAGCAGCATATTACCCCAGGGTTGGTATTGTACTTCATGACTTCACAACACCTTTCTGTTATTTCAGGGGAGGTGATTGGAGTTCTGCAATGACGGTGTAGTCCCACATGGGAAGTACAGGAAGAATAAGATGTTATGACAGATTGTGCAACACTGTTTCAGAGATTATATTAATCCAAGCATGCCTCAGAAGAAGGGAAACCAGTTGTTTCAAGGTGCAGGTTTTTTCATAACTTTGTTTATATGACCGGTTCAGTGGAAAGTAAGTAACAGTGGGACAGCAGAAGCATCTGAAGTGATGTTCTGGATCACGTCACCATCTTGACCGGAAATGATGTCACTCAACATGGAATTCTGAAATCAACTGTCATTATTTGTATTGCAGGTGCAAAATGGTTGTAAAAGAAATCTCTGTTATGTCTGCATGGATTTAAGATAGACCATCAACACATTCCCTTCCCTTCTTCATTGAACTCGCAGTAGTAGCTTTGTTCTCCAAACATTTTTAGAATAGGTTGAGAGATGGTTGTTTTTGGAGGAGTAAGAAACATTTAAACTACAACTCTCTGGCAAGTAACATATCATTTAAAAGGGAACATAGATAATTACAAATGACAGGACTGCTTTGGAGGACAATGTGGTACCTCCTGCTGACCTTGCAGTTCGTCAAACCTGATCTTGCCTCAGTGTGTATATAGGGCAAAGCTAAACTACACTATACACCCTTAGAAAAAAGGGTTCCAAAAGGCTTCTCTTATGGGGACAGCTGAAGAACCCTTTTAGGTTCTAGATGTAACCTTTTTTTCAAAGAGTGTAGAGACTGTTCTGGGCACGACCGCCTTTAAAACCACATAACTATAGGCTCTCAGAGCAGGTTGTAATTATGCTGAAGCAGAAGTCCTGATTATAAGTAGGCTGTGTATTTGCTGAAGAGAAGACTCTGAGTACAGGCAGGGTCATCTTGGGCCTATATACACACACACACACACACACACACACACACACACACACACACACACACACACACACACACACACACACACACACACACACACACACACACACACACACACACATAGACAGGAGCACACATGAACACACACACACACACACACACACACACACACACACACACACACACACACACATAGACAGGAGCACACATGAACACACACACACACACACACACACACACACACACACACACACACACACACACACACACACACACACACACACACACACACACACACACACACACACACACACACACACACACACACACACAATGTCAATGTAAACCATTCACTGAACATTCCTGAGCATGTGAGAGCAGGGGCAGAGAGGTGGCCGAACTGAATTTGGCCTCGGCCCTATGAGCAGTATTAGAAAAGCAGAACCTTTGGCTCTCCTCCACATTCCTCTGTCCTCTCTCTCACTGTACCTCTCTCTCAGTGAGCCTGTCTGTAAAAAGACTGCTGGGAGTGGTATGCACCATTTACTGTGAGAACTCACTTTGCACAGCAGATAGCAGCAGGCAAATCGTTTAAGGATCAGCTATCGTACACTATATAGACAAGCCATAAGTATAGACACTAATGTATGTTTTTCTCAAAACACAGACACATTTGACATCAGTTGTGCAGGTAACGGGTTGAAATGATTGAACAAACTTGACTTTTAACTCTATACTACTCAATATAGTCCCAACAGGTGATATGTTCTCTGTCTTTCCCTCGCTCTTCCTCTTTACAGAACAACTCACTTGTTCTGCTTGATGACTTTGGATGTCGAGGCTCAACACTCGCTCAGATTGCCTGCCGCACTAGAACATAACTAGTCCATTTCCAATTAAGATAACGCGTTCTCATATTAATATTAATCAGGATGCTATGCTGATGTTCTTGTTGAGCTACTTTTGATTGAAGGGAGAGACACAGATCTGCTCTACTTAGACGAGTTTAACGGTTGCACATATTTTTAGAGCCGTACCAAATTGCATATAAAAAAAAAAAGTTCAATTAATCCCACTTGAAGAGACGAGCAGAAGGTATTTTGAGGTACCTTCAAATCTTTTCCCGTGGTCCACCGTGCATCTTTGGCATGGATGCCAAATCTGTAGTTGTATGCCACTCCATATTTATTGTTAGAATGAATAAATAAGATTCACAGGACATCTTTTCCAAGTTGTGATGTTTTTCAAAGGCATCCCGCTCAGTCTACTGGGTGGGCTAGTGACCGTAGATGGCCTGAAACATCATACATCGCCGCAGAGGTTTTGTGGATAGGAAAGATGGATGTTGAGATTCACTTCTCTGAAGTTTGGTTAAAGTTGCATCCCCCCGTGTGCGATGTGTATTACTTGGAGAGGAGAGAATGAATGAATAATGCAAGGTCAATGCCTGACGGGCATCTATTATTATATTCTATTGTTTGGAGAGGTCTGAGCTTCAGTCGTCTCTGTGAAATATTGATTCCGTACTTAGCAGTTGTTGAGTGGAACTGTGGTATAAAGGCAAGATAGATTGTGGGGATTTTCTGGAGAGACACATGACTTATCGGCTATACACAAGTGTGTATCTTGCCTCTCTTGTCCACCATCTTGGACGGGTCAGGCAATGACTTTATATTTTCTTCCTCCCCGTTTCATTTTTATTTTTTAATTTCACCTTTATTTAACCAGGTAGGCCAGTTGAGAACAAGTTCTCATTTACAACTGCGACTTGGCCAAGATAAAGCAAACCAGTGCGACAAAAACAACAACACAGAGTTACACATAAACAAACGTACAGTCAATAACACAATAGAAAAGAAAAATGTAAAAATCTATGTACAGTGTGTACAAAAGTAGAAGAGTAGGGAGGTAAGGCAATAAATAGGCCATAAAGGCAAAATAACTACAATTTAGCATTAATACTGGAGTGATAGATGTGCAGATGATGATGTGCAAGTAGAGATACTGGGGTGCAAAAGAGTAAGAGGGTAAGTAATAATATGAGGATGAGGTAGTTGGATGGGCTATTTACAGATAATAATCGGTAAGCTGCTCTGACAGCTGATGCTTAAAGATAGAGAGGGAGAGTTTTGCAATTCGTTCCAGTCATTGCCAGCAGAGAAGTGGAAGGAAAGGCGGCCAAAGGAAGTGTTGGCTTTGGGGATGACCAGTGCAATATACCTGCTGGAATGTGTGCTATGGGTGGGTGTTGCTATAGTGAGCTGAGATAAGGCGAGGCTTTACCTAGCAAAGACTTATAGATGACCTGGAGCCAGTGGGTTTGGCGACGGATATGTAGTGAGGGCCAGCCAATGAGAGCATACAGGTCGCAGTGGTGGGTAGTATATGGGGCTTTGGTGACAAAACGGATGGCACTGTGATAGACTACATCCAGTTTGCTGAGTAGAGTATTGGGGGCTATTTTGTAAATGACATCGCCGAAGTCAAGGATCGGTAGGATAGTCAGTTTTACGAGGGTATGTTTGGCTGCGTGAGTGAAGGAGGCTTTTTTTGCGAAATAGGAAGCCGATTCTAGATTTAGTTTTCGATTGGAGACGCTTAATGTGAGTCTGGAAGGAGAGTTTACAGTCTAACCAGACACCTAGGTATTTGTAGTTGTCCACATATTCTAGGTCAGAACCGTCCAGAGTAGTGACCCTACTCCTCCCTCTCCTCTTCTTCATTGATCTCTCTCTTCCCTCTCTATGTGGTTCTCATAGCTACTGTGCGTAGAGCTGGAGGGAAACCCAGCATCATTAAACATGACAATTAACTTTACAGTCGTTAAGTGGATGGCTTCATTGGAAGTTCCCCCAAGGATTCATCCTACTTCTTCATTTCAGGGGGGAAAAAAGCCTTTTCTTCAAAACGTTAGAGAGAACCTAATGCCACCCATCATACAAGTTACAGTGTGTGAATACTGTATGTATCCTAGTTGGTGTATGATTGATGTACACAGTGCAGTGTAAGCATGACTTAATTCTTCCCCTTTGGGAAATCTGTTTCATTTAAAAGTGAGTGAGGCATCACCACGTTCCTTCCTGTCCACATGAATGTTTCAGAGCTGGTGCTTTTTTCCCCCCCTTTTGTGTCCCAGGACAAAGTTCCAAATACTTTTCCTCACTGCTTCTCTCAATTACCCTCTCATAGCTATACTGAAATAAAGATTTCTTATGAATTACTTATGGCTATAGCGTAGGAGGGCTAAGGCTTATGTACAGTACGTTTTGTCCATCGCCATAGAACTTCAGTTGTTGGGGTCATTTTCACTCATGATCCTCTCCTGTCCAGGGCAAATAAATATTCAGCATGGATTAATATACAAGATCATATGCTGCAACCCACAAATCTGTTTACTAATGTTACAGATGTACAAGGCAAGATCAGGACTTGGTTTTGCCCAGACATTATGTTTGAATAATGCATAATTATTATAATGAAAGCGCATTGGTTATGTAATGATTGTATCCTATCAAAATACATGAAGCGACTAATGCACTACGGGCCAGTTGTCTGAATTTAATGCAGAATATTTCTTTCTGTATTTTGGTTGGTGTGAATATTGCTTTTGGGAATGATTTGCATTGAAATTGAATTGGGAGAAAAGTGGTTCAGACAATTGTGATGGATTTTTCTCAGGGGCGAGCTAAGCGTACTGTCTACTCTGGTTGACTGATCCTAGTTGACAAACGGTTTACTTATCTTTAATTTGTGTTCATTATTTCAAACTGAATGTTTTATATCAAAGCAATGAACGACAGGAGAGAAAAGTGGATTTACGCATGCTGGCCAAGATTACTCAATACAACAAACTAACCCAGTATATGTTTGTTTTGTCAATTTTGGGACAGAAATAGTAACTTCTGGAAAACATACTGACTTTTTCCAAATTTTGTTATGTTACAACCTTATTCTAAAATGGATTAAATAAAACAAAATCCAAGGAGCTCCCGAGTGGCGCAGTGATCTATGGCACTGCATCGCAGTGCTCGCTGTGCCAGTAGAGATCCTGGTTCGAGTCCAGGGTCGGTCGCAGCTGACCATCACTGGGAGACCCATGGGGCGGCACACAATTGGCCCAGCGTCGTCCGGGTTAGGGGAGATTTGGCCGGCAGGGATGTTCTTGTCCCATTGTGCTCTAGAGACTCCTGTGGCGGGCTGGGCGCTGACACGGTTGCCAGGTGTATGGTGTTTCCTCTGACACATTGGTGTGGCTGGCTTCCGGGTTAAGCGGGCATTGTGTTAAGAAGCAGTGCAGCTCGGCTGGGTTGTGTTTCGGAGGACGCACGGCTCTTGACCTTTGCCTCTCCTGAGTCCATATGGGAGCTGCAGCGATGGGACAAGACCGTAACGACCAATTGGTAAATAAACAAAATCCTCATCCATCTACACACATAATGACAAAGTGAAAACAGGTTGTTTGAAATGTATAAAAAAATAAGTAATTGAGCTCAAGTGCATCCTGTTTCCACTGATCATCCTTGAGATGTTTCTACAATATACTCCACTTGTGGTAAATTCAATTGATTGGACATGATTTGGAAAGGCACACACCTGCCTATATAAGTTCCCACAGTTGACAATGCATGTCAGAGCAAAAACCAAGCTATGAGGTTGAAGAAATCATCCGTAGAGCTCCAAGACAGGATTTTGTCGAGGCAAAGATCGGGGGAAGGGGACCAAAACATTTCTGCAACATTGAAGGTCCCCAATAACAACATTGGCCTCCATCATTTTTAAAAGGAAAAAGGTTAGAACCACCAAGGCTCTTCCTAGAGCTGGCCGCCCGGCCAAACTGAGCAATCGGGGGAGAAGGGCCTTGGTCAGGGAGGTGACCAAGAATCTGTGGAGATGGGAGAAGGACACCCATCTCTGCAGCACTCCACCAATCAGGCCTTTATGGTAGAGTGGCCAGATGGAACCACTCCTCAGTAAAAGGCACGTGACATACCTCTTGGAGTTTGCCAAAAGGCACCTGTCACGTCTGGAGGAAACCTGCCACCGTCCCTGGTGAAGCATGGTGGTGGTAGCATCGTGTTGTCTGGATGTTTTTCAGCGGCATGGACTGTGAGACTAGTCAGGATCGAGGTAATGCTTGGAATATTTTGTCCTGTGAAACGCATTTAACAATGCCCACGTTAGTTTCTACTCCCGTCTCATGTCCTGTCCTTATTTTGTTTTTATAGTAAAACAGTGTGCTATTCAAAACTCCCCAAATACAGGTGTGCCAAGCTTGTAGCATCATACCCAAGAAGACTCGAGGCTGTAATCGCTGCCAAAGGTGATTCAACAAAATACTGAATAAAGGGTCTGAATACTTATGTAAATGTCATATTTCAGTATTTAATTTTTAATACATTTGTCATTATGGGGTGTTGATTGAGGGGAAAAAACAACTTAATCAATTTTAGATTAAGGCTGTAACGTAACAAAATGTGTAAAAAGTCAAGGGGTCTGAATACTTTCCGAATGCATTGTAAAACAGACCAATTAAACACGGACACCAATTTAACTTTTTTTAAACAGTTTTTGTACACCTGCCTTTGAAATGATGGCACATTTCACTCCCAAATGTATGGGCTGGGAATCATCTAGTGCAACCCATACAAAGATGATGGTCTTGGTGGCACAGTTTGACATGGGATGATGGATTACAGGAATTTGTCTTGGCACTTTACTGTCAACTTTGATTAAGGTGTAGTCGGTGCTTGATGTGGGCCGGAGCTGTCTTGAGCGCCTTACCAGCACCTACAATTTTGGTCATACCGGCTTCTCTATAATCACCAGCCCAGATTCACACACTGAGGCAAAAAAGCTTGATCAAAGCGGAATAAAGGCGAGATCTTGTCACGTTCCTGACCTGTTTTCTGTTGTTTTTGTATGTGTTTAGTTGGTCAGGGCGTGAGTTGGGGTGGGCATTCTATGTTATGTGTTTCTATGTTGGGTTAAATGTGTTGCCTGATATGGTTCTCAATTAGAGGCAGGTGTTTGACGTTTCCTCTGATTGAGAACCATAATAAGGTAGGCTGTTCTCACTGTTTGTTTGTGGGTGATTGTTCCTGTGTCTGTGTATGTCGCACCACACGGGACTGTTTCGTTTGTGTTCGTGTATGTGTTCGTTCCTGTTCGTGCGTTATGTTATCTCGTTCAGGTTTGTTCACATCGTTTCTTGTTTTGTAGCTTATTCAAGTGTATTTCGTGTCAGTGTTCGTCTTGTCAATTTAATTAAATCATTATGTCTACATACCTCGCTGCATGTTGGTCCGATCCTTGCTCCTCCTCGTCCGAGGAGGAGGATTACGACTGCCGTTACAGAATCACCCACCAACAGAGGATCAAGCAGCGGGGTAACGGGCAGCAGCGACAGCAGCGGCCAATTACACAGGACTCCTGGACATGGGAGGAAATTTTGGAGGGACAAGGACCCCGGGCTAAGGTTGGAGAGAATCGCCGCTCTCGGGAGGAGAAGGAGGCAGCTAAAGCCCAGGAGCGGTGGTATGAGGAGGCAGCACGTAAGCGAGGCTGGAAGCCGGAGAGTCAAGCCCAAAAATTTCTTGGGGGGGGGGGGGGCTAAAAGGGAGTGTGGCGAAGTCAGGTAGGAGACCTGCGCCAACTCCCTATGCTTACCGTGGAGTGCGAGAGTACGGGCAGACACCGTGTTATGCGGTAGAGCGCATGGTGTCTCCTGTACGTGTGCATAGCCCGGTGCGGGTTATTCCACCTCCCCGCACTGGCAGGGCTAGATTGAGCATTGAGCCAAGTGCCATGAAGCCGGCTCAACATATCTGGCCTCCAGTACGTCTCCTTGGGCCGGTGTACATGGCACCAGCCTTACGCATGGTGTCCCCGGTTCGCCTACACAGCCCAGTGCGGGTTATTCCACCTCCCCGCACGGGTCGGGCTACGGGGAGCATACAACCAGGTAAGGTTGGGCAGGCTCGGTGCTCAAGGGAGCCAGTACGCCTGCATGGTCCGGTATATCCGGCGCCACCTTCCCGCCCCAGCCCAGTACCACCAGTGCCTACACCACGCACCAGGCTTCCAGTGCGTCTCCAGAGCCCTGTTCCTCCTCCACGCACTCTCCCTGTGGTGCGCGTCTCCAGCCCGGTACCACCAGTTCCGGCACCACGCACCAAGCCTCCTGTGCGTCTCCAGAGCCCTGTACGCACTGTTCCTTCTCCCCGCACTCGCCCTGAGGTGCGTGCCCTCAGTCCGGTCCCACCAGTTCCGGCACCACGCACCAGGCCTATAGTGCGCTTTGAGAAACCAGTGTGCCCTGTTCCTGCTCCCCGCACTAGCCTTGAGGTGCGTGTCTCCAGTCCGGTACCACCAGTTCCGGCACCACGCACCAGGCCTACTGTGCGCCTCAGCAGGTCAGAGTCAGCCGTCTGCCCAACGCCGCCTGCACTGCTCGTCTGCTCAACGCCGCCTGCACTGCTCGTCTGCCCAGCGCCGTCTGAGCTGCCTGCACTGCTCGTCTGCCCAGCGCCGTCTGAGCTGCCTGCCTGCCCAGCGCCATCTGAGCCATCCGTCTGCCCAGCGCCATCTGAGCCATCCGTCTGCCCAGCGCCGTCTGAGCCATCCGTCTGCCCAGCGCCGTCTGAGCCATCCGTCTGCCCAGCGCCATCTGAGCCATCCGTCTGCCCAGCGCCATCTGAGCCTTCCGTCTGCCCAGCGCCATCTGAGCCATCCGTCTTCCCAGCGCCATCTGAGCCATCCGTCTGCCACGAGCCTTCAGAGCCGCCCGTCTGTCCCGAGCCATTAGAGCCGTCCGTCAGTCAGGAGCTGCCAGAGCCGCCAGCCAGTCGGGAGCTGCCAGAGCCGCCAGCCAGTCGGGAGCTGCCAGAGCCGCCAGCCAGTCGGGAGCTGCCAGAGCCGCCAGCCAGTCGGGAGCTGCCAGAGCCGCCAGCCAGTCAGGAGCTGCCAGAGCCGCCAGCCAGTCAGGAGCTGCCAGAGCCGCCAGCCAGTCAGGAGCCGCCAGCCAGTCAGGAGCTGCCAGAGCCACCAGCCAGTCAGGAGCTGCCAGAGCCGCCAGCCAGTCAGGAGCTGCCAGAGCCGCCTTCCAGTCATCAGCCGCCTTCCAGTCATGAGCCGCCTTCCAGTCATGAGCCGCCTTCCAGTCATGAGCCGCCTTCCAGTCATGAGCCGCCCTTCAGTCATGAGCTGCCCTTCAGTCATGAGCTGCCCTTCAGTCATGAGCTGCCCTCCAGTCATGAGCTGCCCTTCAGTCATGAGCTGCCCTTCAGTCATGAGCGGCCCTCCAGTCATGAGCTGCCCTCCAGTCATGAGCTGCCCTCCAGTCATGAGCTGCCCTCCAGTCATGAGCTGCCCTCCAGTCATGAGCTGCATCTAGTCCGGAGCAACCATTCAGTCCAGAGCTGCCTCTCTGTCCGGAGCTGTCCTTCAGTCCGGAGTTGCCCCTCTGTCCTGAGCTACCCCTCTGTCCTGAGCTACCCCTCTGTCCTGAGCTACCTCTCTGTCCTGAGCTACCTCTCTGTCCTGAGCTACCTCTCTGTCCTGAGCTACCCCTCTGTCCTGAGCTACCTCTCTGTCCTGAGCTACCTCTCTGTCCTGAGCTACCTCTCTGTCCTGAGTTGTCTATATTTAGGAGGGGCCTTGGTGAAGGTTCCTGGACCATGGTCGGGGGCGAGGGTCGCCACTCAAGGGACGCTAAGGAGGGGGACAAAGACAATGGTGGAGCGGTGTCCTCGTCCTGCGCCGGAGCCGCCACCGCGGACAGATGCCCACCCAGACCCTCCCCTTGAGTTTTAGGGGTGCGCCCGGAGTTCGCACCTTGAGGGGGGGGGGGGTTCTGTCACGTTCCTGACCTGTTTTCTGTTGTTTTTGTATGTGTTTAGTTGGTCAGGGCGTGAGTTGGGGTGGGCATTCTATGTTATGTGTTTCTATGTTGGGTTAAATGTGTTGCCTGATATGGTTCTCAATTAGAGGCAGGTGTTTGACGTTTCCTCTGATTGAGAACCATAATAAGGTAGGCTGTTCTCACTGTTTGTTTGTGGGTGATTGTTCCTGTGTCTGTGTATGTCGCACCACACGGGACTGTTTCGTTTGTGTTCGTGTATGTGTTCGTTCCTGTTCGTGCGTTATGTTATCTCGTTCAGGTTTGTTCACATCGTTTCTTGTTTTGTAGCTTATTCAAGTGTATTTCGTGTCAGTGTTCGTCTTGTCAATTTAATTAAATCATTATGTCTACATACCTTGCTGCATGTTGGTCCGAATCTTGCTGGTCCTCGTCCGAGGAGGAGGATTACGACTGCCGTTACAGATCTGCATGAATTCTTCAGGATTGGTGGGTCCCCTGCGGGACGGTTGAGCTAACGTAGGCTAACGTAGGCTAACGTAGGCTAACGTAGGCTTAAAACTTAACCCACCAATCCTGTTAACTTCCTGTTAACTTACTTTTCACCACTTTTAACCCTGTTAACTTCTTCAGGAAGTTAACCCACCAAGTTAAACAGCAACGGACAGCGGGCATTTCATTTCTTGATTCCGCTTTGCTCAAGTTTATTTGCCGCTAGTCTGTGAATCTGTGCGTGACAGTAGTCTGTTCGAGATAGGGCAGATTGAAAATGCGCCAGCCGGAATATGTATGATTCGCTGTTCCAAGTTGTCAAATTAAGGTTTGTAAGGTCATAAAAAGTCATAGAAATTAGTTTTATAATTTTTGTTCATGTAATTCATAAAGGCACACTTTCAAATATTATGAACACAAAAATGATTAACACAAAAATCTACATTTCAGCCATCATTGGAATGACTCTTCAGTGCGTGTCTGTAGCTGCTGTCTGTGCCGGTGGAGGCTGCTGAGGGGTGGACGGCTCATAATAATGTCTGGAACAGAGTGAATGGAATGGCATCAAACCATGTGTTTCATGTACTTGATACCATTTCACTGATTCCTCTCTAATCATTACCACGAGCCCGTCCTCCCCAATTAAGGAGCCACCGACCTCCTGTGGTGTGTGCCAGTGTGAGTGGGCCGTTGCCCGAGGTGAGAGAGCACGACATTTCAGCAGCGGGTATAAATCAATGACAAACAGACTAAATAGATAGCCAATTCAAAACAGAACTTGAAGCAGATTTATCACTAGTTAACTATGGCTAACTAACTATTAATGCCGTTGCCGCCTTTCCACCAGCACTGTAGATAACCTAAATACATCTGCAACGTTGGGAAAATCCCATGTAATTGCGCCAATGTTACAAATATTCTAAGAATGGCCTAATTGACAAATAACTTGCTGTAACAATATTTGAGCATTATACACATGTCTAGATACCTTGCTATGAAGTAGCCTACCTCATCCATTGATCCCTGATGTATTGAATGAGGGAATTACTTCATAAAGACAAAATAATTTGCTTGTGGGCCTAATGTTGCAATATTTTATATCACGGGTGGCGACCATCCTTGTAACGATCTTCGTTGGGAGAAAGAGAGGAGGACCAAAGCGCAGCGTGGTAAGTGTTCATGATGAATATTTAATGGAACAAAACTGAAAACTGAAATACAAAACAATAAAGTGAACGAACTAAAACCGAAACAGTTCCGTGTGGAACACACGGACAACCACCCACGAAACCCAGGTGAAAAAAGGCTACCTAAATATGATTCTCAATCAGAGACAACTAACGACACCTGCCTCTGATTGAGAATCATACCAGGCCAAACGAAAAAACCAACATAGAAAAACGAACATAGATAACCCACCCAACTCACGCCCTGACCATACTAAAACAAAGAAATAACAAAAGAACTAAGGTCAGAATGTGACAATCCTCCAGGATATCCTCCAGGATAGCTACCCACATTGTAGCTTAAACATCAGCTGCTCAACAGGACCTTCAGGGCTGGATCAAAAGCCAAGCCTCCAGATGTAGGGTTGACCACATGTTGACAACATGTGATTAACAGTGCAGTACTACTTTGTTGGGGGTTAAGTACCTAAATCAAGGCCACAATGGCAGGAGATGGTCGGCCTATATGGGATCAGACACAGCAGCCTTCCAATGTCAATAATGCTTACTTTTTCATGTAGGCTTTAATAATAATAGTCATGAAAATTTGGTTGAAAGTCATTGAGAAGTCATGGAATAGCTGTATGAACCCGTAACAGTGAATAATCAGAGGTCTCTATAGTATAATGTAATTTGTGAATTTCAGGGTGAACATAGTCTAATGGACTTGGAAAAAGACAGCTCCTGCTCTTATTTCATCCCAAAGCACTGGGTGTAGTATTACTTCATAGTCAGCCATATTGTTGGTTGTGTTGTTTTCTAAATGATCCAAAGCTAAGATTAACAACATAGAGAAACATTGCCAACACATTGAGTGCTGTCAACTGAAGTATGTCCCATTTTGCATTAATCTACAAATTGCAAGATTACGGTGGCCAAAGCCAGAAATAACTTCATCAACATCTGGTCCTCTCCTCTCCTGCCCTGCCCTCTCCGTGGGCAATCCCAGACACAGCGCTAAACTGGACCCAGGTCCAACAGCAGGGTGGAGTTCCATGGATCTCCTTCCATTTCAGACAGTGGAACTTTGCTGAGGAACCATGGTATAATGCCTGGACATACAGTGGAAACTGTGACTCCAGCCAGTCCACTGTTTGCGTGTGGGTTTGTGTGCGTGTTACAAATGACAGAGTTTGTTCTGAAAACTAAGAGTCATTATCTGTGGTAATTAGTTTGGTTAACAGCTGCTTCATTCTCCACACACAGATTTGAGCATCATCACTGGATTAGTTAATTTGCCTTGCTCCAGTGCTCCAGCCTACAGTACAGTATGACGAGTCCCAGCTGCCCTCAATGCTAACTTTCTTAGAGGAGTGAAGTGCACTGTATCGTACCAGGCCTGGGTCTTCGTGCCTCAAGCGAGAGTGCAACATGTTCCAATGAACAGCTGACAATTACATCTCCATGTGAAGGGAAAATACACACATCTTCAGCTGGTAAAAATCTAACTCTTTACTGGGAACGTTTTAGAAGAAGTATAATTTGATTCATTCAAGTGCACAGTAGAGGTAACAATATACAGCAGCCCTGTGGATGCTGGTTGATAAAGTTGATTGATAGTAGGTTGCAGAATGTATGTAACTACCGCTATGCCATCCCAAGTTGTCCAGAGTGAGCGGGACCAATGACCATCCAATGACTATCTCGTGGAAAATACTAGGCAAACATTGATTGATTGAAAACACTTCAACTTGGCCATTTGACCTAAAATCAGCTGATGTTAATCTACTTATGCACTCTCACGACATGTTTGTAAAAAACATTGACTTGGATGTGTGTGTGTGTGTGTGTGTGTGTGTGTGTGTGTGTGTGTGTGTGTGTGTGTGTGTGTGTGTGTGTGTGTGTGTGTGTGTGTGTCTCTCTCTCTCTATGTGTGCAAGATTACCATAAATCTCAGCTGGCTGAATCTCTATATATCTGATGGTGTATTTATGGAATGTTGTTTTGGTGTAGCAGTCTCAGTCTGCCATGAGCAATTTCTGTAACGGAACTCACGAAAACACATTTCTTGCCCAGACTGACACTTGATATGCAGCGTAGCCATCTTGCCAGGGAGTTGTGAAAACAAAAATAGGGTAAGTAGTGTTTCGATGATAAACAGCTATGGCAACCACAACAGACAATTGAAGGCAGGAATAAATGAAAGAATGAAAATAACGACTTGTCCAAAAGTCAATGAAAGATACAGTTGTCATAATTTGTGGTAGCCACGGGACCAAAACAGCAGAGAAGATGAGCCTCGCGCTTCAATGCTCTTCGTTGGTGCAGAAAGTGACCCACTATGCTGTTTACTTTCTGCATCTATGTCATGTCACTGAGTCTACCTTCAATGGGATACTTTGAGATTTTGTCAATGAGGCCCTTTATCTTCTTCCCCAGAGTTAGATGAACTCGTAGGTACCATTTTGTTTTTCCGAGCATGCTAGTAGATAACCATAGACTTCCAGTCATTGTGCTAACGCTAGCTACCATTGGCTCACGAAACTACCTCTAACTTTGTTCATACTGGGCACAGAGACATAAAAATGGTATCCACAAGTTCATCTGACTCTGGGGAAGTAGATAAAGGGCCTCATTGCCAAAATCCCAAAGTATCTCTTTTACCCTAATTTCAATGTTTGCAACCCTGGTTGAAATGAAGTAAACAATACTGGTTGATTACTTTATTCAAATCCAATGTATTTCCCACGTTGATTCCACGTCACAATACTGGACAAATTAAGTTGAAACAATGTTGATTCAACCAGTGTGTGCCGAGTGGGACATTTGTGTTAACATATACACTTTTGTCATTGATGACACACATCGCAAGTAACACACAGTGAAAAAAAAAAAAATCGATTACATTCAAAAAACAACTACAAATCTAAAGTGTTGAAACTCTCTGTAAACCTTGCTCTGAGAGCTGGCTTTAGTCACTAAACAAAAAAATGTGCCAGAGATGTGTTTAAGTTTTCATGTGGCTCTGAAAGCCTTCAATTCCCTTAATTCCTTCAAAGCGTGATTGTTACTATTCGTCTGAGAGCACAAGGCTTTTCTTAATGCCTCCTAAGAGCTGAAACGGCATTGTTCAGAGACCCACTTGGCCAAATAAGAATATATATTTATATACAAAATGAGAGGTTATGAAATATGCATCAACAAAAGTGGATGCTGCGGTTTCCCCTTTTATTTGAAGATCCCTCGACATGATCTCCTTGGGGAGAAATACATGCATCCGATAGAGACGATACAGAAAGGCTCTTAATGCTCTTTCTGGGGTTCAGAGAACACAATCTGTCCGTGTTCTCTTCGGGAAATACCCAGATGAGAATAGTTCATCAGCGGTGGACTATCCATGAGCAGTGATTGAAGTAGGGTGGTTACCTTTGAATGACAAGAGTTTCAAAGATATTTCAGGAACACCAAATGATGTGAGATCATCAGACTGTAGGTCTTTGCTCAGATCTTGCAGTAGAATGACAGTCCCTCTTCAAATGATTCACACCGTTGTTTATTCTCAATTTCCCCAAATGATCCAGCTCAACTCAATGTGCTGTCCAATCATAAGAAATGTGCCATGTAAAACAACCGCTGGTATGTGCTGACATATTCAAGAAATTACTAAACCTGATACTCTCATTTCCATACCAGAGGTCTGTTGTGTTCCTAAAAATCTATAGAGGCCTGTGAAAACACTTTATAAAACAAATCCCTATCCCGATGAAACAATGATACATAGAATGAATGTTTTTTTGTGCTTCTCCAGGGAGATGAACAATGTCTCGGCATGTACTGTACTCTATGTCAACACATGTATTGTGCAGTATGGGATGAAATAATTGAAAGAAATACAAGACACATGTTTGTTAAATGTGACGGAGTATGAGAGGATGACAGACATTCTCTAATATAATCAGGGAATAGTTCTCATTGTCCCGCTCTTTTCCCCCCCTCTCTCTTCCCTCTGTCTCTCATTTATTTATCTCTGTATGTCACACCCTGATCTGTTTCACCCGTCATGTGCTTGTCTCCACCCCCCTCCAGGTGTCGCCCATTTTCCCCATTATCCCATGTGCATTTATATCTGTGTTTTATGTTTGTCTGGTGCCAGTTCGTCTTGTCTCATCAAGCCTACCGGCGTGGTTTTTCCCGTACTCCTGTTTCGCTCTAGCCCTTGTTTTTCCGGTTTTGACCACTCTGCCTGTCCTGACCCTGAGCTTGCCGTTCTGTAGCTGTCTGACACTGCCCTGGATTACTGACCTCTGCCTGCCCTGACCCTGAGCCTGCCTGCCGTTCTGTACCTTGTCACACCACCCTGGATTACTGACCTCTGCCTGCCCTGACCCTGAGCCTGCCTGCCGTTCTGTACCTTACTGACTCTGCCCTGGATTATGGACCTCTGCCTGCCCTTGTCCTGTCTTTTGCTTGCTCCATGTTTGGTCAATAAACATCTGTGATTCGAACTGTCTGCATCTGGGTCTTATCCTGAGTCGTGATAATATATCTCCCCACTCTCTCTCCACCTCCCTCAGCAGAGAAACAACTGCACATTCTATTTATTCTATCTAGCATTAATCTCTCATGGAAAGGTCCTGGTTGCCCATCAGCATGACCTTAGTCCCAGGACATTGTCTGTCTGAGACGGTTTGCCAACCAATGACCTTTCAAAGGTTAGAAACCATGAGCCAGTGGACTACAGATTAGCCTACAGTTGTTAAGTAAATGTTCCCTCTGGAATCATCACCACTAAACACTGATATAAGACCACTGGGACTACTGACTACTATTAAATATATCTGTGTTGTTGTGACATGTGTAGAGGCATTATCTCAGGTATGACGTTTATCCATAGTACGACAGTGGACAATGTGGGATGCGGTAGTGGTCCGTCCATAGGCTACAGATGTAGGATCTTCATTTGAGCCAGTTTGCTACAGCACGAATAAAATCCTTCAGCAACAGAAATTGTGGATTATAAAAAATTTACATTTTTGTAGGGGTTGGCACATTTTTTGTAAGAGAAAATCAAGTCTGCAATTTCCAATGGGAAATTACAAACTTCAGAAGCCTTTTTAAATGGCAGGTAGCTTAGTGGTTAGAGCATTGGGCCAGTAACTGAAAGGATGCTGGATCGAATCCCCATTTCAGTTGAAGGCATTCAGTTGTACAACTGGCTAGGTATCCCCCTTTCCCTAAACCTCAAATGTGACTCACTACCTGGATTTGGTCTTGTGTACAAAATGGTGTTTTTTACATTGGATACAAGTAGAGACTTGGAGCTACAAAATGATATATCATATGCTGCATTTGAGAGAATATGGGGAAGTAATTCTGCTTTGAAAGTTTATCAACTTGTAAACTGACTTTTGAGAAAATTGATTTTGAATGCTTTGGAATCTAGTGAAGAGCTCTTCTTTGTCTACACCCATTCAACATCGTTCATACCCTCTTAAGCTTTAGCTCCATCCATCTCGTTTTGCTCTCGGAGCGCACACTTGATGCTCTGGCCGATGATTTGTTTACCTATGGATAACATGAAAACAGCCTAACCATCTCTACTGGCAACAATTTCATTACGCTTTTTTGCAGTCGTTTACTGACACCGGCCACATTCAACGGGTGTTGTACACACGTAACGTTTGCTAACGAGCCAGCCAGCTAACGCTAGCTAGTTAAACAACAATGAACAAAGTGCCAACAATGCCATAGTGCTGGGACCTAACCAACCAGGTTCAATGTTAGCTAGCTAACATTAGGCTCTAACTAGAAAAGTAAACAGCTCGGGGAAACAAATAATAACGTCAGCTAGGGAGCCAGCCAGCTAACATTAGCTAGCTAGCTAACAGTACACTTTTGCTTGAAATGAAACCAGCTTCTGTCAAAATTAGAAATGTGTAATATCTGAAAATGTAGCTAGACAACGCTAGACTATTGTCACGCCCTGACCATAGAGAGCCCTTGGTTCTCTATGGTGTAGTAGGTCAGAGCATGACTAGGGGGTGATCTAGTATATCTATTTCTATGTTGGTGCTAATGTGGTTGCCAATTAGAGGCAGCTGTTTATCGTTGCTGTCACGTTCCTGACCTTGTTTTCCTTTTGTATAGTTGTGTTTAGTGGGTCAGGACGTGAGCTGGGTGGGCAGTCTGTGTTGTTTGTTCTATGTTAAGTGTCAGTGTTAATTGACCTTGTATGGCTCTCAATCAGAGGCAGGTGGTTGACGTTTTCCTCTGATTGAGAACCATATATAGGTAGGTTGTTTCACATTGTTTGTTGTGGGTGGTTGTATCTCGTGTCTGTATGTCTACCACACGGGACTGTTTCGTTTGTGTTTCATGTAGTCTGTTCCTGTTCGTGCGTTCTTCGTTTATTGTAAGTTCTCAAGTCCAGGTCTGTCTACATCGTTTATTTGTTTTGGTAGTTTGTTAAAGTGTTTTCGTGTTTCGTTCTGTTAATAAATATTCATTATGTCATATAACAACGCTGCGCTTTGGTCCAATCCCTACTCCTCCTCTTCGGACGAAGAGGAGGAGAACGATCGTTACAGTTGCCTCTGATCGGGGATCATATTTAGGTAGCTATTTCCCCACCTGTGTTTTGTGGGATATTGATTGTTTGTTAGTGTGTTTGGGCAGTACGTCCTCACGGTCTTTGTAAGTTTTGGTATTTTGTTTTGTTAGTTTCACTTAAATAAATATGTGGAACTATACTCACGCTGCGCCTTGGTCCGCTCATTTCCAAGATCGTGACAACTCTCTTACCTGTATACATCATCATGCATGATGGACACGTCTCCCTCCCTGTCAGGAATAACATACCACGGTTGCCCTTAGTTTGAAGATGTAATTCGGAGACAGGTGTTTTCTCCATCTCTTTAGCTATCATACTCTAATTCCACTTATTTCAAAACTTGATTCTCCAGAAAGTGGAGAGCAACACTTATGCAGCTCCACTATATAATACATTAAAAAAAGCGGCGTTCGACATGATTACCAACACAGACTGACGAGATCAAAAAGACAGAAGCCTTCAATATGGCGAGATCAATCCGGACTCCTCTCTCGGCATGTCCAGCCCACTCAGCCAATCATGGCTAGTAGGAAGGTTGCCAACTTTTTCTGTGGCTTAACCAACAAGGCTTGTAATTTAACATTTGTATTCGTATTTACAGTTGGCATACAAGTTTGTTATTAAGGAACAAGAAAGTTCACATATTCGAGAAGATATTTCTGCATTTTGATAAATATTTTTTACGTTCAAATGGCTCTCCTGTGAAGTCGTGACTTGCGGCATACGCCTAGTTTCCTGAACCGGGTCACAAATACACTAAAAGTTTTAAATGTCCTGAGTCGCAGGAAATGTCCTGAGTCGCAGGATGATCAAATTATGATCCCACATCTGTACATGTGTGTCAGTAATCTGATGGACAGTCCTCCACCAGTCTAACACTCCAATCAGAGGTGTAATAAAATAGTGTTGCAGAACATGTAGTAGTGGTCCAAGCACATGCAGGGTGTGTTACAGTACAGTTACTACCGGGCTTGATGTGTAGCAGTGGTGTCACGGATAGCTCTGTGGTTGTGTGCGGCACACATGGGCCGATAAAGACATCGAATTAGAAATTACACAAATCCTGTCCAGGGATGGAAAAGGAAGAACAGCTCATCTCTTTAATGCGCCATTGCCCTTAACCACACAATTGTTTCCCGGTGTGTCTGTTCAAAATTTGAGATCAGGTGTTATCCATTATTACCAAAAAGTTGCAATTTGCAGTGTAATATAAAACAACATAACATACCATAGTTAAGTATTCTCGGTTCAATCTGTGTCCTTCGCCATAATCGTCCCATAGATTAATTAGTATGATGGAAATATACAGTCATAACCTAGTTTTTACTAATGCCTGTAGCTACATACGTACTATATATGTTATCCCCAGGGTGGACTATTATCATGTTGCTCATATGAAGGTCACACAGCAGGGTCATGTTAATTAGACACCAAACAGAAGAAAAATGGATGGAAACGGGGACAGTCTACCTGAATGTGTCCAAAAAGTAACGTTTGTTTTCATGAATAGGACCCAGTACTCTCTACATCCATCCACACGTCTGATGGTTTCTCTTCTCCAGATCATTGCGCTCACTAGCTAATTAACCCCAATATGCAGTGAAGTGGCACATGGGAGATGGAGGCCATCTGCAATCTATTCAGTTAAATTTTTTGGGGGGAGAAATCCAACTGTGTGGTGAGGTGTCCTGGAAGAGATACAGTATCACCATGACAGCATTTCAGAGTCCAAGAAGACATTAGTGTGTACACTCAATCTCTTGCATACAAATTCCCTTTGTCAGAGCTTAAACTTTAAGAGTTTGTGAACTTGTGAAGGATATATTTACTTCATACTTAGCAAATAAAAATGACAGAGGCGGATTTGAGTAAAACAAAACAAAGCTAATCGTTTTGGGCTTGGGGGAGTACTGAGCTAGCTTAACTGTGGAGGAACAAAGCGCAAAAGGAATCACTCATTAATTGTGTTGGTTTTGTTCTTGGCCTTCTGTAACAGGCAGTGAATGTAATTAAAATTAGCATGCCCCCCAAAGAAGCAAATAGCGAGAAATCGCTTGTAGAACACAGTGAGCGAGCGGTGGCTCCAAACTGAATCCAAGGGAAACTATGCTCTGAGGACGCCTCAGGGTCCTGGAGGGTCCTCTGAATGTGTAGATAAAATGTTAATATATACATCTGTCTGGAAGAACACAGTAAAGTTCAGAGCACAATCTGCAGCCATTGTGATGTACTTACCGTTGCCTTCTGAGAGTCACTGCCGTGCTTATTGGTTTAGTTCACTACCTTTACATGACACCACATTTGCCACATTTCCCTCCAGAGGTACTGTAGGCTTTTTATTTTGTATTTTTTTAGTTAACTGACTTGCCTATTTAAATAAAGGTTAAGATCAAATTCTTATTTACAATGACGGCCTACCCCGGCCAAACCCTAACCCGGCTTGATGGAGGCTATAAGGCTAACACATCGATCCCATCCAACCCCCCCAGTCTCCTGAACCTCCGAACCCCTCAGGGGCAGCTGAGAAAAATGAATCATTTTTCCAGGTCACTTCCCATGGTTGCTCCTTGCCCCGCAGCTGACTTGGCCTACGCTAATTACAAAGTCGACCGGGGGTCAAGGGAATGGAAGGTTTCTGAGAGTCGCAGTGGCATGAGGCGGTAAGTGGTCGTGGCATGCTTCTTCCCCACCCTCGCCCACACTGAAGCCCGGAGGCATTGCCTGGCGGGCTAGGAGGCTCGGAGGAGAAGCAGTCCTACATATGACAGAAGCTCCAGAAGTACTGGAGAGCCTGCATGCTGCACTGACTAAATGGGCAGAGACTGACAGAGTTCAACGCTGGCTTCCGTCTTGGCACATGGCTTTGTTGGGATGCACTGTACAGTATCTCACTGCACAGTTCATGGCCACTGACATGGGTGAATGGCTGTTGGTTAGCATTGTTCTATGGTCTTGAGATGTATGTTGTGTAAAGGCATTGGTGTCTCCTCAATTCTCTTTCAATATTCCGCTAAATTGCGAAGTATCTTTCCATTTAACCTGCAATACCGTAGTTAACGATCACACTAGCAGTTTCCTGGCTACTGCTTCATAACTCTACCAATCCAGCAATAATTTCAGTGACAGACACAATAGTCATGAATAAATTTGACCTATTCTTTCCAAGCCAACAAAATAATACAGCAAATAATTCACCAATTTCTGGAATAAAATGTATGTATTCTAAGGGAAAATATTGTCTGAATTATTTCAAATCCCATTCTATTGGTGCCCAGTAAATCCAGATACACCCTCAGGGACAGTGTTTAGCTGGATGGATTTGTGTATTGTCCTATACAAGCCATCTCCATCTTTGATTCTGACCCATATTACATAAGATTGAGGAGGATGGAGGGGAGGAGGCTGAAGATGGTCCACAGTTATGAAGGCTTGTGTTGCTCCACATTCAGAAATCGTGTTATGTATACTGTGACACAAAGCATTAATGTCATGATCAGGCAGTCTTTGTTCAATGGCTTGTAGGTAACAGCATTGCCAGTGGACACTTTTGCCCATCCATTTCTCTGACACAGATTTGTGTTGGAGAGTTATGCTTCACCCCACCACTGACCTGTACCAAAGCAAGCTGTATTACAGTGAACCTGTCACATCCACTTGTATACAAACTACTGCAATTCACTGGAGGGATGCTATTCTCTCTTTAGAGTTTAGACCTGGCTCTGTTGCTTTTGCTCTGGCTCTTTACTGGGTGGCCCTGGGTTTTGTGTTTTTGGCGCCACTATGTATTACTGAAGTAGCTCTGAGGGACCATCATTCCTCTGCCCAGGAGATGACTGCTGCACGGTGTCCATGTTAGGACAGGCTCAGTCTCAGCAGGACGTATTCTACTTCTGCTATAATATAGATAAGAACAGCATGTTGTTGATACTAGCTTTAAAAGGCTTTGCAGATAAGGATTGACGACCTAAATGTCCCTATGCCCCTGCCCACCACTCTGAGATTAGCTACCCTAGTATCTGTGTACTATATTGTCCTTTGCTGTTACTTAGTTTACTTCATTTAAGAACTTCATGAGCAGTTACTTCATTTAGGATTCCACTTTCACTGTTTAATGTCAGCAAATCCATAGGTGGTGAACCTCCATTCTCCCCAGTTTAACCATAACTGATCTATAGGTGGTGAACCTCCATTCGCCCCAGTTTAACCATAACTGATCTATAGGTGGTGAACCTCCATTCCCCCCAGTTTAACCATAACTGATCTATAGGTGGTGAACCTCCATTCCCCCCAGTTTAACCATAACTGATCTATAGGTGGTGAACCTCCATTCCCCCCAGTTTAACCATAACTGATCTATAGGTGGTGAACCTCCATTCCCCCCAGTTTAACCATAACTGATCTATAGGTGGTGAACCTCCATTCCCCCCAGTTTAACCATAACTGATCTATAGGTGGTGAACCTCCATTCCCCCCAGTTTAACCATAACTGATCTATAGGTGGTGAACCTCCATTCCCCCCAGTTTAACCCTAACTGATCTATAGGTGGTGAACCTCCATTCCCCCCAGTTTAACCATAACTGATCTATAGGTGGTGAATCTCCATTCCCCCCAGTTTAACCATAACTGATCTTGGTTTTGTCTCTTTGAAGAGCTTTTGTCCAGCTATGTTCAATTATCTATTTTTTCTAACCAGAGCTCGCTTATGCTGCTTGTTTAGCATTAGAGCAATACAATCACTGTCCCGATGGTAAACTTAGTGAGTCGTCTTTGTCTAGCTGGCCACTAGAGTACTTCTCAACTGATCCAGCTATCAGATTCCATGTTGCTGTCACGTTTGTTATAATGAGTGGACCAAGATGCAGCGTGGTATGGTTCCATCCTCTTTATTAGGTAGTGAAAACACAAAGAAAACAATAAAGCGCAAAACGAAATGTGAAGCTCATGTAGTGCTCGCAGGCAACTATACATAGACAAGATCCCACAAAGCACAACGGGGAAATGGCTGCCTAAATATGATCCCCAATCAGAGACAACGATAAACAGCTGCCTCTGATTGGGAACCATACCAGGCCAACATAGAATTATAATCACCTAGATAACCCACCCTAGTCACACCTAACCAACATAGAGAATAAAAAGCTCTCTATGGTCAGGACGTGACAGTTGCATCCCTACTGTCTAAAACCTATTATGAAAACAACAGTTTTAAGTTGGGTGGGCCTATTCTGTTAGCTTTGTTGGGATAAAATTAAACCAATTGCAATCTAACTGAACACATTGTTGGATTATCTCTCATGTGTCTGCACGTGTGGGTGGAGGGATACTAGCAAAATCAGTTCCACGTCCTGCCTAGCCTTTAGGGAAATTGGGCTGTCTAGTTGCAGCTTGCCTATGCTACTGATCTTGTAAGAGGTTTGCACTGCTGGCACCGCTATGGGTAATTCAAATCCCCAGCCTGTGTCATCAGGGGGTACAGAATATTGTTGCTTTTCCCAGATGTCTAAAGCGGTCGTTTTGGATCTCGCTCCATAACTACAGGACATTAATTTGAAGCTCTGGTGGATAATACTGAACCCCCATTGTCAACCAAACTGCAGGCATGCTGGAGCGGAGCGCGCCTCATACTTGTAATTCAAAAATCCTGCAATCTGCTGCAAAAATATTTTGGCCTAGATATACCCAGAGCCAATAGCATGTTTTCCAAGTCAATGGGCGACGCTACAGAGAGCGTGATTATCACCAGGAACAACAAGGGAGACTGCTGTGTGTTTGAATGGAAAGAAAACCCCAGCTGATCCCTCTGCCTTCAAGGACTGTCTGGAATACCTCATGATACACACACTTCAAGTTGAGGGAGTTTACACTTCATATTCAGGTATAGTCAAGTTTACACTTTACAAAAACATATATTTTAAGAAGGTTTACCTGTTCATTATAAGATTTCACAGTTAAGAGTCATTTTATAAGTAGGTTTATAAGAAGCACATGATAAATGTTCAGAGTCAACAAGGGATTTAAAAGGGATCAAGCCCATGTAGGAAAGAGCTGGATCCACTGTCTCCACCATGTCTATGAGAGAGAGTGATAGAGATAGTGGGACAAACCGTTGGTGCCAAGTCTGCTGTCAACACAATCAGTAGCATCACCCCCCTGAGGTTTCCCGCTCTTTTGTGCCCCAGTCTGAAGTCAACGAATGGGAGAGTGGGAAGAGGGAAGGTGGGGGGGAGTGGTGGAGGAGCAGGCAGCTCAACGCTCAATGTTCCGCTTAATGGGAAGAGAGGTCCAATCCACATGATAAAGCACTCAAAGCACTGGTCTCTCCAGCCTGCTTCACGCTCTCCTGAGCAACTCGACAAGTACGAGTCAGGGGAAAGGGGGAAGGGGGGAGGAGAAGGAGAGGAGGGGGAGAACAACAGAGAGAAAGAGTCACTGTGGAGGCTTGATTACTCATGTTGTGTTTTGAGTGCCCGTTGGATACGTGGCTCCATCTCTCTCTGTCTCTCTCTTGTGCCGTGCTTCACTGTTTTCCCAGGTTGGTCATCCTATGTTTGTCTGTTCTCGGTTGGAGGATTACGAAAGAGTCTTGAATGTAAGTACTTCTTCATTTGTTCAGGGCCATCCTTGTGAGCTATTGGAGTTTGTTTAGCTAGTGGAAGATGCTGATGCACTAAGCTTGGTCACACATGGGGAGGTGTGTTTCAGGGGGCTCCATGTGCTTGGGCATGGGTGGCGTCTGCACGTGTACGTTGTTGTTATTCCATCTGTGGCTTCCACTCTTCGGGTCTGACTTGGACTGGGATAGACTTCTGGAGCATGGCATTGAGATTTACTTCAAATTGATTCAGATTCAGTAAGTCAAAGTAATTAAAAGTATTAAAAATACTTTGAGGTAACTATATGCAAACGTATGTCCAGAAAACAACTCTGAAATTGACTGATTGGACTGTGTATATTGGAGACCACAAATACCATAGATTCAATAATACATAAACCTACTACATTGCTGATTCATTTTGCAGGACAGTCATTGAGAACATTATAACACGTTCATTTCAATGGAACATTGGATGTCCTACTACGGTGGCTGAAACAGGAGGCAGTTGCTTTGCATGTTGAAACAAAGATCCAAGTGATGTTAGATTTCATGCAGAGGACATTTTTCAGATGAATTCTTATTGGGACCATAATTCCAGTCTTGACTGACTGACGTCCAATATAATGTCCCATTATAATGTCCCATGTCCTTTGTTTTATTGGAATAAGGCTTTAGCCTATTTGTAATCTCACAGGCAGCAGCCAGAAGGACTCTGAAAAGGGCAAATACCCTTGAGCAATCATATACTGTGCCTTTTTCAAGGGATTTGTCTTTGGAGGTTTGCCAGAATCAGGGTTTGCATAAATATCACTTGAATGACATGCTCACTGGTGAATTGTATAACAATCTAATACAAGAATGTACCGGGTACATTAGAGGGCAATACCTTCAACTGCGCTCAAGGACAAATGGTTTTAATTTTGCACTCAGTTGCAGGACCATGTTGTCAGGCTTTTGAACACCTGCATCTGAACACCTGCAACACCTGCAACTGAGCTGGGATAAATTTAGTCTTACATTTTTTGTTGTTGGTAGTTAACATTTACATTACATTTAAGTCATTTAGCAGACAATCTTATCCAGAGCAACTTACAGGAGCAATTAGGGTTAAGTTCCTTGCTCAAGGGCACATCGACAGATTGTTCACCTATTCAGCTTGGGGACTCGAACCAGCAATCTTTTGGTTACTGGCCTAACGTGCTTAACCCATACGCTACCCAGCAGGAGGAACACTGAGACACGCAATTCTGACCTAACTTACGGTCTTTTTTTGGTCAATTAAAGATGAAAGATTTACCCATTTTGAATGTTATATTGTTTTTCTGCATCTCTGAGCAATGACCTATCAATTCCCGGGGTCATTTCATGTTTTCATGTATATCGAAGCTATTGCCGTTCAAGCAGGAAAAAATTCTGCCGATAAGGCGTAGCACTGCGATAAAGCCGCTCTCACTACACTCGAAGTTAATAGGAATATGACTTTTAGATAGTGAAAACATCTATCATACATGTCAGATTTCAATATTTGCCGATGTAATAACTTGGGAGGTTGCCTTCTCTCGAATGAGCCATTGGTCATATTTTTGCGATTTTCCTACCTTGAGAATTGTGTAATTGAACAGGAGGTCCACCTAATATCTCCTATTTGTCTGCCTCTTCAGTCCAGGGTGCCTTGCATGGTTCCGTTGTGAATGTCAGACTCCACTCTGCGAGGCACATCGATCTGCAGATTGAACATGGTGAGATTGTAGACTCCTAAATTGACTCCAGTTTGTTTTGGCGATTTTAAAGCTAACTAGCTACTCACATGTTGGTACTTTGGTATTATTGTGTGTAGCTATGTTTGCAGGCCAGCCCATAGAGAGAGTATTGCATTGTGGGTTTTGTAGTCAACTTGAGCTGCAACAAATTTCCACGATTTTCACATTACTACCAACTGTATTATAAAGAAAAAATGTGTTAGTGTTATTTAAGACTATAAATTATAGGAATGAGTGGTTTTGGGTGGATTTTTCCTTTAGGGCCGAAGCACTTTGAAACCCACAGGATACTGTATTCATCCAGGCCTAATTGTATATTCCACATAGAACTACAAATGAATCATAAATGTCACCGTGACCCTTTTCCACTTGGTTGTCATTATATGTAGCATGCTTTTATAGGGGTATTTTGATTCGGTGCAACTCAAGGACATTTGAAGTGAGTTTCAGTCAGGACGACTGATGAATAATCCACATAGTGTACATACATTTAATCAATTAGGCCCGAGAGGGTGTGGTGTATGGCCAATAAACCACGGCTAAGAGCTGTTCTTATGTGTGATGCAACGTGGAGTGCCTGGATACAGCCCTTAGCCGTCGTATATTGGCCATATACCACAACCCCCCGAGGTGCCTTATTGCCATTATAAACTGGTTATCAATGTAATTAGAGCAGTAAAAATATTTTTTTTGTCATACCTGTGGTATATGGTCTGATATACCACGGCTGTCAGCCAATCAGCATTCAGGGCTCGAACCACCCAGTTTATAAACATCAATAATACACATGCTTGGTACAGTACGTATACAGAGTGCACATCAAATAAAGAGAGTCCGAATTGGTGGCTGCAACCTAAGTTTTAATATTCATTGTTGGTTGTTTTTCTGTGTGGCTTCTTTCTACCTTTCACACGGTTCTGCCCTGGGTCCATTGTTATAGCGCGGCAGATTGTGTCCTAACATAAATATTGGATGACAAGATAAGTGTATTGGTGCAGGGGCCTGGTTCCTCCGTTCACCCCCTCATCTAAACATATAACACACATCAGCTAGTCCCAAGGGAGTGATAAGATACATTCTGAAATATTTCTTAACACTTCGAGGTCAGGAAGGTAATATGCTCTTGGGAAACCGATGAAAGGCAGGATAGCTGTCCGGAACTCTTTATTTACTTGTGAAAAGATGTACTTTCTTATTCAGACTTCTCAGTTGACCTTGAGCTAATATTTATCCTCTGAGAGAAACTGTGAAATGGGACTGCTTGAGCTCAGACATATACTGTAGATGTAGGATCTTCATTTGATCACTGTTTTGTTGCTGAGAATTTTCTTGCATAGCAGAACATTCTAACTTGTTCAAGGTTCAAGATTCAAGGTTTAAAAAGGCTTCTAAAGTTCCCAATTTCCACTTAAAAATTTCAAATTTGATTTGCCCTAATGACAAATGTATCAACCCCTACAAAAACATCCATTAATTATAATCTACATGATCATTCACATTTCCTGTTGCTGTAGGAGTAATTTCCTACTGTAGCAAACTGACTCAAATTAAAAATCTACATTTGTATTTATAGATTTGAATAGCTTCAGTTTGCCCCTCGCTTCAGAAAATCCCTGATTCTAGTTGACACGCAGAGTTGAGGCAGTGGTGACAAAGTCAGGGAGTGACGGTTTTGGACCTGAGGCATGGAACAGAGCTGTGGTTGGTCACACTGCTGAGACTGTTGACACAGAAAAACAGAGAAAGTGATGCTGTTATACAAAGGCTTTGTCTTTGTATACTTGTCAAATAAACTCCATCAGAAAGTCACGGCCACTCCCTAACAGGAAAAACAAAATGGATAATGTATTCATATTACTGTGGTGGTGTCACGTTCCTGACCTATTTCTGTTAGTTTGTTGTATGTGTTAGTTGGTCAGGACGTGAGTTTGGGTGGGCATTCTATGTTTTCTGTTTCTATGTTGGTTTAAGGGTTGCCTGGTATGGCTCTCAATTAGAGGCAGGTGTTTGGCGTTTCCTCTAATTGAGAGTCATATTTAGGTAGGTTGTTTCACAGTGTTCGTTGTGGGTGGTTGTCTCCTGTGTCAGTGTTTGTCGCACCATACGGGACTGTTCGGTTTGTTTGTACTTCGTTCTTTTTGTGTAGTCTATTTTCCCTGTTCGTGCGTTCTTCGTGTTATGTAAGTTCGTATAGTTCAGGTTTGTCTACATTTGTTTTGTTATTTTGTTAATTATTTCAAGTGGTTTCGTTTCGTGTTTTTCCCGTCTTGTTTTATTAAAATTATGTCATTTCACAACGCTGCGCCTTGGTTCAATCCATGCTCCTCCTCTTCGGATGAAGAGGAGGAGGACTACCGTTACAGAACCACCCACCCAATAACCAGAACCAAGCAGCGGTGTAACGGGAGGAACGGACAGCGCACGAAGCAGGATTTATGGTCTTGGGAGGAGATCATGGAAGGAAAAGGACCATGGGCTAAAGTGGAGGTGAATCGCCGCCCATGGGAACAGCTGGAGGCAGCTCGGAGAGCGGAGGAAACTGGAGAGAGGAACCTGCATTATGAGGGGACGCGTCTGGCACGGAAGCCCGAAAAGCCCGTGAGTACTACCCAAAAATTTCTTGGGAGGGGGCTAAGAGGTAGTGGGCCAAGGGCAGGTAGGAGACCTGCGCCCACTTCCCAGGCTAACCGTGGAGAGCGGGAGTACGGGCAGACACCGTGTTACGCAGTAGAGCGCACGGTGTCTCCTGTACGTGTTCATAGCCCGGTGCGGGTTATTCCACCTCCCCGCACTGGTAGGGCTAGATTGGGCATTGAGCCAAATGTCATGAAGCCGGCCCTTCATATCTGGCCACCAGTACGTCTCCTCGGACCGGCTTACATGGCACCAGCCTTACGCATGGTGTCCCCGGTTCGCCTACATAGCCCGGTGCGGGTTATTCCACCTCCCCGCACTGGTCGGGCGACGGGGAGCATTCAACCAGGTAAGGTTGGGCAGGCTCAATGCTCAAGGGAGCCAGTACGCTTGCACGGTCCGGTATTTCCGGCACTACCTCCCCGCCCCAGCCCAGTACCACCAGTGCCTACACTACGCACCAGGCTTCCAGTGCGTCTCCAGAGCCCTGTTCCTCCTCCACGCACTCTCCCTATGGTGCGTGTCTCCAGCCCAGTGCCTCCAGTTCCGGCACCACGCACTAAGCCACCTGTGCGTCTCCAGAGCCCTGTACACACTGTTCCTTCTCCCCGTACTCGTCCTGATGTGCGTGCACTCAGCCCGGTGCCCCCAGTGCCGGTACCACGCACCAGGCAAATAGTACGCTTTGAGAGTCCAGTGTGCCCTGTCCCTGCTCCCCGCACTAGGCTTGAAGTGCGTGTCTCCAGTCCGGTGCCTCCAGTTCCGGCACCACGCACCAGGCCTACAGTGCGTCTCAGCCGGCCAGAGTCTGCCGTCTGCCCAACGGCGCCTGAACTGTCCGTCTGCCAAGCGCCGCATGAACTGCTCGTCTGTATTGAGCCTTCAAAGCCGCCCGTCTGCCATGAGCCTGCAAAGCCGCCCGTCTGCCATGAGCCTACAGAGCCTTCCGCCAGACTGGAGCCGCTAGAGCCTTCCGCCAGACAGGAGCCGCTAGAGCCTTCCACCAGACAGGAGCAGCCAAAGCCTTCCGCTAGACAGGATCAGTCTGAGCCATCCGTCTCCTCAGCGCCGTCTGAGCCATCCGTCTCCTCAGCGCCGTCTGAGCCATCCGTCTCCTCAGCGCCATCTGAGCCATCCGTCTCCCCAGCGCCGTCTGAGCCATCCGTCTCCCCAGCGCCGTCTGAGCCATCCGTCTGTCCCGAGCCATTAGAGCCGCCCGTCTGTCCCGAGCCGTCAGAGCCGTTAGTCAGTCAGGAGCCGCTAGAGCCATTCGTCAGTCAGGATCTGCCAGAGCCGCCAACCAGACAGGATTTGCCAGAGCCGCCAACCAGACAGGATCTGCCAGAGCCGCCAACCAGACAGGATCTGCCAGAGCCGCCAACCAGACAGGATCTGCCAGAGCCGCCAACCAGACAGGATCTGCCAGAGCCGCCAGCCAGCCATGAGCGTCCAGAGCCGTCAGCCAGCCATGAGCGTCCAGAGCCGTCAGCTAGCCATGAGCGTCCAGAGCCGTCAGCCAGCCATGAGCGTCCAGAGCCGTCAGCCAGCCATGAGCGTCCAGAGCCGTCAGCCAGTCATGAGCTGCCCCTCAGCCCAGAGCGGCCATTAATCCAGAACTGCCCCTCAGTCCAGAGCTGTCTCTCTGTCCGGAGCTGCCTTTCAGTCCGGAGTTGCCCCTCTATCCTGAGCTACCTCTCTATCCTGAGCTACCTCTCTATCTACCTCTCTATTCTCACCTACCTCTATGTCCTGAGCTACCTTGTCCCGGAGCTGTCCCTTTATTTTGTGTTGCCTATATTAGGTGGGTGGAAGAGAGGGGTGGTCATTCTGAGGGGGATTAGCAAGTTGGGATTGACTATGGTGGGGTGGGGACCTCGTCCTGAGCCTGAGCCACCACCGTGGTCAGATGCCCACCCAGACCCTCCCCTAAACTTTGTGCTGGTGCGCCCGGAGTTTGCACCTTAGGGGGGGGGTTATGTCACGTTCCTGACCTATTTCTGTTAGTTTGTTGTATGTGTTAGTTGGTCAGGACGTGAGTTTGGGTGGGCATTCTATGTTTTCTGTTTCTATGTTGGTTTAAGGGTTGCCTGGTATGGCTCTCAATTAGAGGCAGGTGTTTGGCGTTTCCTCTAATTGAGAGTCATATTTAGGTAGGTTGTTTCACAGTGTTCGTTGTGGGTGGTTGTCTCCTGTGTCAGTGTTTGTCGCACCATACGGGACTGTTCGGTTTGTTTGTACTTCGTTCTTTTTGTGTAGTCTATTTTCCCTGTTCGTGCGTTCTTCGTGTTATGTAAGTTCGTATAGTTCAGGTTTGTCTACATTTGTTTTGTTATTTTGTTAATTATTTCAAGTGGTTTCGTTTCGTGTTTTTCCCGTCTTGTTTTATTAAAATTATGTCGTTTCACAACGCTGCGCCTTGGTTCAATCCATGCTCCTCCTCTTCGGATGAAGAGGAGGAGGACTACCGTTACAGGTGGGATCAGTTTCAGTTCAAATGTATTTATTTACTTTATTTATCTTTATTGAACCTTTATTTAACTAGGCAAGTCAGTTAAGAATAAGTTCTTATTTACAATGACGGCCTACCAAAAGGCAAAAGGCCTCCTGTGGGGACGGGGCCTGGGATTAAAATAAATAAATAAATACAATATAAATACAGGACCAAACACACATGACAACAAGAGAGACAACACAACACTACATAAAGAGAGACCTAAGACAACAACATAGCAAGGCAGCAAACACATGACAACACAGCAAGGTAGCAACACAACATAACAACAACACGGTAGCAAAACAACATGGTAGCAGCACAAAACATGGTAGAAACATTATTGGGCACAGTCAACAGCACAAAGGTCAAGAAGGTAGAGTCAACAATACATCACACAAAGCAGCCACAACTGTGAGTAAGAGTGTCCATGATTGAGTCTTTGAATGAAGAGAGATAAAACTGTCCAGTTTGAGTGTTTGTTGCAGCTCGTTCCAGTCACTAGCTGCAGCCAACTGAAAAGAGGAGCGACCCAGGGATGTGTGCGCTTTGGGGACCTTTAACAGAATGTGACTGGCAGAACGGGTGTTGTATGTGGGGGATGAGGGCTGCAGTAGATAGGGGGGAGTGAGGTCTAAGAGGGATCAGAAATAAGCATCAACCAGTGGGTCTTGCGACGGGTATACAGAGATGACCAGTTTACAGAGGAGTATAGTGCAGTGATGTGTCCTATAAGGATGACAACATGGTCTCATTAAAATGTCAAAATGGTGACATTTAACCTCTGTACCCAAGCTGACCTATTAGTTATATGAATGATACAGATATTCCTTTACATAGACTGCTATATGTTGTTAGTCAAAGCCTACAAGGGAAGATACCACAATGGTTCGCAGTGGTCAACAAGGCAAAGGCGAGTTCACATCAGCACAGTCCGTCTTTCGTCTAATTACTGTGGTCCGATTTTAATAAACCAACTCCCTTGTTGCCATGGTAGAAACACCACCATTTCCAAGCAAGGCCTTGTGTCTCAGATCTATTCACGGCCAGCCAGTCTCCCAAATTACTGCTGAAAATCTATCCTTTCCCCCTGCTGTGACTTCTAGTGTCTGGCAGCCATTCTCTGGCTCCTCCACATCACACAGTTTCCCACTTGAGTCAAGAATGCTGGAGTTTTCAATAGAACTAAAAGTGGTTTGTTGGTGAGGGTCTTTCTCTTCTACGCTGTGGGGTTACTGGACTGTGTGAAGGGTGGTTTGTGTTCCGCGTGACCAGACATGACATTGGAACGTACCTCTTGGCAAAGACAGGCTTGAGAAAACCAAGCGAATCCAACTTATTGTGGTGGAGGTTGGATATTTAGTTCTATTCTTCCACCCGCACTTACTCATTAAAGTGTGTTGGCTTGGGAAAGATTCAGTGGCCACCCTTTTCCAGCTCTATGCTGGAGGACAGTAGCAGAGGACATACAGTCGTAGTGTGTTTACCCCTGGGATGGTGTTGTGCAAACTTGTCTTTATATTCAATGTCATGGCTATTAAACCAGCTATGACCCTGCCACAAATAAAATGGTCAATGACTTTACCCTGAGGCCAGTTTCACATCACTATCTAATGAAAGTGGTAGTGCGGTGTCAGTCTTTGAGCATACAGGGACATGATAGGAAGCTGCTGTGGAGGTTTGTTGACTATAACACGGTTGACACCGTCAATATACAGCAGAAACAACCCGAGAGAGATCTTAGAGCAGAAACTGATAACTGCAAATATATTTTGGCTTGAATATCTTGACTTAGACCCAGGGCAAGTCATTGACCTCAGACAGTACCAGTATTAGCCTAGTCTGAGTATCTGAGTTGACTTACAAGGGCCTAACGCCATCATGTAGGTTTATTGTCTCTCAAGTGCACACTTGATTTGAACTGGTTGAGTTTAGGCTTTGTGCCAACATGATTTTAGTTGCATTGACAAAAGGCGCTGATGGAGTCTGTGTACACAGCTGTCGGCGTTAACTGGATATTCGATTGGATGATGTTTTCAGTCAATGGCACTGCATTTACACAACAGAGCAGTAGATTTTCTTTTCAAGCTAGGCTAGATGATAGCCCAGGATAAAAGAGAAGAGAAGCGACTACAGAAAGAACGGTATTGATTGTCTCCTAGCCTTTAGAAAACACATGTTGACTTAAAAGGAAAGAAGACAATCAATGTATTTCCCTATGTCATGTTGTCACTGTGGTGAAACTACAACAAGTTTACACATTTATTCTTATCAGATCTCGAGCACTGAAACATCGTCTTAGATGACATTCTACATGCTTTTTGCTGCTGACAATCTGCTGTGTGCTTTGTAATTATCCATTGTGTTTGTGGACCCATTTGAGTCTATGGAGGGAGACCATAACAATACATTGAGATGCAAGGTGTCTACACACACAGCTAAGCCATGTTAAATCTCATTAATGCAGAGAGGCCACTATTGGCCCTGGGGAAATGTCATTTTGTTATCAATTTCCCCTAATCTCCACTAAAACGGGCTCAAGGGGACAGTATTATTAAATGCAAGGGCTTTGGTGAACAGTCCTGGCACATTGGTTATATAATTTCCCTGAAAGGCCTAACATCAAAGTTAAATGTCATATAAATGGTCAATTAACCTAACGGAATCCATTTAGAATTCACATGAGACGGGTTATGTTAACAGGGTATATTTATGAAATTCAGGTAACACTATACATTAGGCTGCTCTTATACCCGTGTAGTAACACCGCAATTACACTAGTAACAACATTTCTAACATGATGTTAACGCACACAGTGTTTCAGCATTAGTACACAGGTAGAAGATCAACTTGATGTAAAGTATTACAAAATATAACGCTTATTGTTAAACGTCACAAGAGCAACTTAATGTAATGTGTTAATGAACATCTAGTCCAGGGAGGGTGACACTGTGCTAACTTGATCATGCGTTCACGCTTCTCGTTCCACACTATCGACTATGGACACGCTCTGTTGTCTCCACAGTTCGATGCAGCAACCCCTCAATGTTGTTTTCCATCCACACAATCCATTTGGACTCATTTGATATCCATCCCGTGCACGAGCACACACTGAGAGGAAGTGTCAAGGTTGCAGTGCATCGCCACCAATCAGAAAGCATCTTTCTTCGTTAGCGGATAACAAGTTGTGAGACAACAAAGCCACGGTGTGCCAAGGGAATTAATGGGAAATCAGCATGTGGCCTATGATACATTCTGTAATGTGTTTTAAAGAACAAAACATCACATTCTGTCTAGATAGAGGCCTACAATGCAACGTTTGCTGGACAAAGGCTATGCTGTATGTGGTTTATTGATTTAGGTTTTCGATGTAAAAAGAATAGAGATAAGGTGCTTCTTTTGCCTTCTGTCTGAGTCAGAATCTGTTAAAGGCCCAGTGTAGTCGAAAACACGATTTTTCTGCGTTTTATATATATTTCCACACTATGAGGTTGGAATAATACTGTGAAATTATGAAAATGATGATAATGCCCTTTTAGTGTAAGAGCTGTTTGAAAAGACCCCCTGAAATTTCAGCCTGTTTTGGTGGAATGGAGTTTTGGCCTGCCTGGTGACATAAATTAGTTTACACACTCTGAGAAAGTTTACACACCGTGTCCTTTTGGAAAGGGTTGTACATGGAACTCAAAAGGGTTATACCTGGAACCAAAAAGGGTTATTCAAAGGGTTATCCTATGGGGACAGCCGAAAAACCCTTATAGGTTCTAGATAGCACATTTTTTTCTAAGAGTATAGATCAATTAAAAGGGAGTTCGAAACCTCTCTGCCAATAACAGCTAGTTTTCGGTTTTCCCCTCCCCACTTAGACCACTCCCAGACAGTCCTAGCTAAATTATTGCTTGAGAAATTGCTCTTTGCTAAGAAGCTGTTTTTGTTTCTTTTTGACCATTTTAATGAGAAATATCACAGTAAAGTACTTAATTGTTACTCAGAAATTATTTGATATTGAGATATACGGCTGCATTGGACCTTTCAGACTTTTAACTGTTCAGGGTTGAAACTATTTCAGGTGAAAGAAACCCATTGTTTGACTTCCCATTGAAATCCTTAGAACTTTTTGTTTAGTTTGGAACCTATTCGAAACTTTTGGAAGGTGAATGGAGAATTTAAGGAAGATTTGTCCTTCGAGATTTTGATAGGATCCCACGACTACAGCCTGGCTCGAGGGCGTATCAAGGGATCACGCGACCTAATGGCCGCTCATCACCATTTTTTATTCCTCTGCCATAGCTAGCCCGTGTCCGCTCATGTAAAATGCATGGCTCTGATGAATGTTCCCACGCCTTCATCTCTTAGCCCCATTAAGCATTTCTCTCCCATCTCTCTGTCTTTGATGCCTAAAGATGATGCATAACTTTCGTATTAGCGAAGAGCGAAGTGAGATATTCCAGTTCTGAGCTAGCCGAGGGTATAGACCTCTTGCTCTCTGTTTTGAAGGAGAGATAAATCACGTCTATCCCTAACGGGCCGTCACATTACACACTGCATTACTTCTAGCTCTACAGTTAGGGGAACGGCGAGGTTAGAGTGACTGACTTATTCATGACTTATTCATAAACTTGCATTTTTATACACCTGGATATTTTTAGTGTGACGTTGCTAGCAAGGGCATATGGTACAGGTGGTAGCCCGCCTGGGAACTTAGTCTTCTCCCATCCATATTCGTCCTCTTTGACTTATTCTTTCAAGTCGTTTCCATCAAGTCGTTTGTTCTAAATTATTATAAGACGTGTTTTAACTGTCTCATAAACCGTGTTATATATCGTATACGTTCAGATTGGCTGAACAAACCCCCAGTGCTCACTCCCCCACGCTGGATATGAGTGATGCGCTCATTAGATATAATTTCTCTCTTTAACCATTTAATCTCTAATAACTTCAAGCGTCACAGCTTACATGGGCACTCGACAAATAGTGCCTACATACGATACGCGTTAAAAAAAGGATTCGCTGGCTATCGGGATGGATTTGGCACATCACAGTTCCGCTGTAATCCATGTGAGTTGGTCATAGTAAATGCATGAAACATATACAGTATTTATGTCATTGAGGATGTAGAGGATTATAGCACATCGCACCATCACAGGGTCCAAAACCTTATTTCACCCAATATGTTAGTTTCTTGCCGGAGCCTAGCTGGTGTCAGTGATGGGTGGGTTGAGGGCGAGAGCGGAGAGGACGTGTTTGACAGTTTAAGGCCGCTTTGTAATACTGTTCCCACTGTGATAAAATGGTGATGCTGTGTGACATGCCAGTGTTGTGTGTGTGTGTGTGTGTGTGTGTGTGTGTGTGTGTGTGTGTGTGTGTGTGTGTGTGTGTGTGTGTGTGTGTGTGTGTGTGTGTGTGTGTGTGTGTATGTACGTGTGTGTGTGTGTGTGTGTGTACGTGTACGTGTGTGTGTGTGCATGCATGCTTGTACCCATATGTGTCTGTGCACATGCACGTGTGTGTGTGTGAACTGGATTTCCCCTGTGTGACAGAGAACGAGTTCAGTGCCGGGCGAGGGGCGTTTGTGTGTGTGTTTGCCAACACTTCCAGCATCGCCGCAAACTGTTTTCACTGTGTAATGCACTGTTCAATGCTGGATTTGATTCAGCATCAGGACGTCTACTTGAACCATAAAGAAGAAAACACACAATTCATGATGCTAAAGATATTGATGTTATATTTCCATTCACCCCTTGTAGGCTATCTCACTGGTTTGTATCCCCTGGCAGAAAGGAGAATGCAGTATTCACTGGATATAGTCATTATTGACCTCTTCATTCGTCCCTGAGCGGTCATTTCATTCAGTTTGTGTCCAATTATTAGTTATTGCCTAGCAACCACAGCCGACTCATTGGAAGTCCTTGAACAACACAACACAGCTAAAAGAGAATGTCTGGTCCTTTCAGCTGATACATGTCCTTTCTCTCTGTGTCTTGTTGAACCACGCAGCCAGGCATACCTGTGGAACTTGGTGATTAGATCTAAAATATTGGGCCATTTTCTAGGTGCCTGTGTTGAGATGCCAAATGCAAACACTGGCCGAATATATCACCACAAAGAGTAAAAAACCCTCTTTAAAGGCCCATCTGAACTCAGTTAAAGGGGCAAAGGTCACCAAGTGAAGAAATGTGTTTGGGATTTGCCTGGAGGCCATGACGCCTTAGAGCGTGATGCCCCCGAGGCAGACGTGTACTTGTATTAAAGTGCCCTCCCTTTTCTGTGAGTGCTTTGTCAACAAAGCTATGCAGAGAGCTTTAGATTTCCACTCAGCTTTATTAAACTACTACTAACATGTGTAGGAGCTCCACTGTCAGACCATACCAGTTCATTGCAGGAGGGAGTCGAGATAGATGTGAGTGGTAAAGATGTTACGACCAGGGAGGAAGATGGGAGATGTTGATAAGAAGAGAGAGAGTGTGTGTGTGTGTGTGTGTGTGTGTGTGTGTGTGTGTGTGTGTGTGTGTGTGTGTGTGTGTGTGTGTGTGTGTGTGTGTGTGTGTGTGTGTGTGTGTGTGTGTGTGTGTGTGTTATCCATAGCGGCAGTGCCCTCTAAATAATCTGGTCAGGCTTATCCCTTTAATGGGCTCACTTAGAGAAAGGAGGCCATCTCCTGAACATTCCAAGCATTCCACCACGTTAAAACCAAGGCTCCCAAAACACGTCCTAGAAAGAAATGTAGAGAAACCCCATATAACAGCTTGTGCTAATAATTTATGTCAGTTTCAACCACAATAATCGTCCACACCCGGATGAAAGAGCTGGCATTTTTGACTTCGTACACTCTGCCTTTGCACTAATGATTCCACAGACCTTGTGTAGGTTGATGATATTACTTCCACGTACTAATTCAATTGCAGTCCTTCCAGGAAGAACAGAGAAAAGAATAGAAGCACAGTATCAATAAAATAAATAATACATAAAATCCTGTACATTGGAGGACGCAAGGAGCAACCTTGTTATAAATGACCTTTTTGACTTGTATAAGAGTCTCTTGAACACTGAGGAGGCTGACGAACGCTGAGCTCCGCCTGTGTGCTGAGTGGCATGCATTGTGTTATTACAGCCGAGCCGGGGGCTTTCCAGCCAGGCTCTGTGACTGGAGGTCTATTGTGGGCTTAATTAAAGAAAGAGTCTGTGCTGTGGGTATTCATGTGCTTTCTGAAGAGGCCTCTCCACCTAACAGCACATCCCAAAGCAGCAGCAGCTCTCAAAAGGTTGCAAAGAGAACGGGGCTTTTATTTGATTTTCTTTTTACTCTCAGGGAAACGGAGGAGATCATCTTACTCTGGAGATGAGCACTTATTTACTGAGGCTATTCTGGCGTAGTGTTTTTCCCAAAGGTAGAGCAACCTCTCTCCTGCTCAAACCCGCTACATAGTCTTCGTCTTTTTTTGCATTTCTGCAGACTATACATCATGTTTCATCAAATGTGCTTAGCTGATATAAAAGCATATTTTGGGATGATACAATAACTTTGCTTTTTCAGTTAAAAGCTCAACTCTCGTCTAAAATGAACCTTAGATGGAAATGGATTGACTTGTCTTTCTCAAAAGTACATTTTTTTAAAACTGTGCCTTACTCATCCGGTTCCAACTCTAAAAATAAGAGCCAGAATCACTGCCACGGTCAGGGTGCTTAACTAGCCAAGCGCCCTGAGTCATTCCATTCAGCCAAGGTCTTGTCTTGTCTTAAACTTCAACTCTTTCTCATGAATACAAGCGTATTGCATTCTTCTTCCAAACACGTTTGCTTTGAAATGCACAGATTCTAGAAGGAAGGTGGCAGATTTGAACTTTTCAAGTGACTATGGGGAATGTGACCCAAGATAAGGTCAGTGAGTCACTCAATATAATGCAGAAGTTGAGGGAGAACGAACGCCCTACTTGTCTCCAGAAGTAAATGACTGGGGCCAGAATCTTTAATCTAACCTTCTTTCGTTTGGGGAGAGAAAACAGCATGCTACAATTAACTTTTGCAAGTGTGTGTGTGTGTGTGTGTATATGTGTGTATGTATGTGTGTGTGTGTGTGTGTGTGTGTGTGTTTGAGAGAGAGAGAGAGAGAGAGACATAGAAAGAGAAAGAAAGAGAAAGAGAGAGCGCGAGAGCGAGATACCAAGAGAGATACCAAGAGAGAGACGAAGCGAGACAGAGAGCTTTGACAAGATTGCAACGAGCGTAAATTATAAATGGGACAATACCAGGAGGGAGAGAAGATTATAAACCAGGATTGGTGATTGACACATTTTAATTTCAGCTGCCATAATCCCACAACAGGCATACTGTACTGTACCAACTGACTGCACAGCGTGGGCTGTCCCTGCTCTAGCCACAGTACCTCCCGATTGGCTCATCTAAAGCAGCACGCCCACTAAGCTATTTGAATACAGAGTGGAGGGGAGGGGGAAGGGGAGGTGGACCGGTGAGCTAGATTCCCTCCTCCTGCCAGCGTGTTCTCACTGGGCTGGGGAGAGGAGCGGCTTTCGGGTGCGAGGAAATATGCCACGAGAGGCGATGTGACAGCCAGAGACAGACGCACACTGACACAAAGTTCCCCCAGTCGGACTGGAGTATTGCTGGGCTACTACTGCTGCAGCTGGTCTGTTGTAACGGAGAAGGAAGGGCCTCTTCCGACCTGACGGTTCAGCAGCTCAGTTCAGCTCTCTCATTTCGTCTTCCTCTCTTATTTCACTCTGTTTATGGACAATGGGATTTTAACCATGTGGCAGGTAAGGAGGACTGTGATTGATTGTGTGGAAATGTTGTTGTGTGGTCCCTGAGGCTGTGGGGTCTCTGGTTACTTAAAGCAGGGGTCATCAGGAGTCCTCTCCAAAGCTCTTTTACATCTACTGATGATGATATCACAGAGAGAGATGAGTTCTAATCATCAATAACTGGGATTACAGTTACAGACCTAATGATCGTATGACCATGAGGTTAAATAGGCAACATTTCCAGATGGGACTCCCACCATATACTTGTGAGAGGTAGTTCATTTAGTGAATATTCTACTGTATCAATATAACCTATTGATCATTTGTAGAATTTGAGTATGATACACTTTACTTCAAAAACAGTGTTATTGTGTTTATGAGACTAGAACAGGTTTTCTGTTTGGGGTTATTACATAAGTAGTTGTTGTAGTGCCTTGCATATTCAGATGAGGGGACTGTGATATGTAAAATATTTTTGAAAGCTGGAATACAGTGGGACTCCTAAGGGTGCGTGTTGTGATTGTATCAGCGCAGGGAGCGATGCCTCTGTTCGCTTCCACAATCGTTTTCATGTGACCTAATTGTGGGACGCTGACGAGCTTTTGTCCTCTTAGCAGACTTTATATGAGTGGGTGAGAGATATCGGTGGGGTGTTCACAAAGTTAGTGTGGTGTGAGAAACCTGAACTGTTAGGCTTTTTATTGAAGAGAATTTGGCACACTGACTACGGGGGCGGCATGGATGGGGTGGCAATTGGAAGGATGGCATGTGTGTGTGTGTGTGTGTGTGTGTGTGTGTGTGTGTGTGTGTGTGTGTGTGTGTGTGTGTGTGTGTGTGTGTGTGTGTGTGTGTGTGTACGTGCATGTGTGTGTATACACATGGGCACTTGTGTTTGTTCATGCTATGTATTTCTGAGTTCCTCCAAATCCACTCAGCATACTGCTGTCACCATGGTGTGATACTGATCACACAGAGTAGGAGGGAAGCAGAGGTCACATCTGCCCATTCAGCGACATGTCCTCTCCAGCCAGGCATGCATTTGACAACAGTCTGCTGAGGACTCCTGTCCCTAAGCACAGTACTGTGGGTCAAAGGCACAGAGATGCTTCTCTAACCTTCTCTCCCCTGGTTCCAGATCTATTTGTTCATGTTTGGCATGACAATGACCATATCAGGTGACAGACAGCACACATATATCTTGGATCAGGCTTTGCATTTATTTCTTTGATAATGAAGGGAGATCTGTGATTTCAAGATATGGTTGATGCTTTGTTAATAACCTGTTTTATAGCGGCGCACAGTCGACTTGGTCAGTGGAGACGAGTGCTTGAGGACCATAGTCTGATAAGCTCTCGTGGGGCCACTTTGACCTGCCACAGGACATGACAGAGTGTGGGAATGAGTCACTGTGGGAATGAGTCACTGAACACTGACTTGCTCTGTGTTTGTCACTGGGCCTAAATATAGCAACAACAGCATTGTCTGATTGTCTCTGCTTTCCTGTGTCTTTGATGTACTTCTGGTCATGTTGTGTGTCTTGTTGATATAAGGTAATTAGATGGATGGTGACTTAGCTGTTATCTTTGCGTTTGTAGTGGCAGATTTTCAGTTTAGTACAGTTGTGCTGTTTGCTAATTGCAATCTGGGTATCTACCGGCAGGAAATGAGCCACACACATTTTTTTTTTCTCTTCTGCGCCAATGCTTATGCCTTCTTTGATTATTTGGTCCAATAGATGCATGAACAATATTTCCATGGTAACTTCTTCTGCATTGAGCCTTTGACAATGAGAGACTTGTTTTGGGATTTTGGCTCTGCCTCTTCGATCAAGGAAGTCGTGTGGACCGGAATGCAGTTTTTCAGTTTCCAGCGATCAGCCATAGTCATTCGGCAAAGTAGAGCGAGAACAATTAAAATCGGAAAAGTGTGACTGTAGTTTGATGGTTGCCATTTTGGGGGAATGTGGGATGACGAGAGCCTTCTCTCTCAAGATCCAGAGAAGCAGATTCTCAAATGTATAACGGTGTGTCTTTCTGCACGTCTGCATTGTTGCCACCAGAGAGCGTTCTTTCTTGAAACGTCTTACAAAGTCACTTTGACGGTCATTTTCGTGTATAAATTGAAGAATTTAACGGAGTTCTCGCATTCATATCACAAGAATGGACAAACAACAGTATTAAAACAGGCAAGATAATAGACAGGCTTGTGCATGGGACATTGCACATAAAACCCTGAAGAAGAAGGCACTGCATGCTGAAACGTTGGTTGCTATACCCATTACATATTTGGGAGCATAATTAGTGTGCAACTTTCTTTCATTTTATAGTTTACTCTCCTTTACTCAGCACTTCAACAAAACATTTTTGGGGTGTGTGTCAGCTTATGTCTTTTACTACAGAAAACTCAATAAAAGGTGTAGTATTTGAAGTGTGAAACATAAACAGATATCACTTACACATAGGCTGCTTAAACACCTCCCATAGTGGGTTCATAGAGCTTCTAACTTGATCCATGTGTAGGGTGTTATGTATGCTGTTATGACCTTATATGACTGTTTACCAGGTCAGTTCAAGCATGCCAAGGATAACCTGGGGTCAGCCTCTTGGAGTGTGACTGATGGAGCAACCAATGACCCGTGGTCTTACTGACATGTCAGGACGAGGGCCCCCCAATCCCACGTGTCTGCAGTCTATAGCGACACCTTCTGCTGGTAGAAATGGGTATCAGTATGACTTGACGATGTGTGTCAGAGATAAGACAACCACACACACACACACACACACACACACACACACACACACACACACACACACACACACACACACACACACACACACACACACACACACACACACACACACACACACACACACACAGGTGCACACACACATAGGCGCACACACACACAAACACACGGAAGGACACATGCACACACGCACACACACGAACACGCACATGCACACACAGGCGCGTGCGCACACACACAGGTGTAGGCACACGCTCACACAAACGAGTGCACCCACACACACACACACCTTTATTACATTCCCACCTCTGACCTCTAAGACTGTTAAACTCAGTACCGTAAGCTTCCTAGCTCCATATAACATTCCACAGACGCCAGGTAAAGTTTTCCCACTCTCTCCACCCCGGCACTGGGTCTTTGACTCTGCCAGAACTGGCTGATGAGTGGAGAGGCATATGTCACCCCTGACCCCTCTCTCCTCCTCTGTCACTGACTGACACTTAGCCATGTCTGTGGAAAAAAATAGCTGGGCCTTGAAGAATATCACAAAATCACACCAACAGTCTCAGCTATTCTGAAAGCCAGACACTGAAAACATGAAAACATGCACACACACTTGCATAGTTGCTTGCATAGATCTCTCTCTCGTCATCTGTCTTATAAGGGAGTGGAGCGAGGTAGAGGGGAACGATCCTATACAGTATGATGCATTACAGATGAAGGAGTTATGTGCTGTTCACATCGCACAGGTCATATAAGATGTCTCCACCGTAAACTGGATAGACTCCCACTTTCTACACAAACTCATAACCTCACATATGTGACTCGATTCAGGAAATTAGGCGTATGTCGCGGGTCACTACTTCACAGGATAGCCATTTTTTATGCTGACTTGCTGTGCAAACATGCACTCACACGTAAGCATGCAGGCATGCAGGCTTGCACACAGGCACACGCATGCACGCAACACACACACACACATATGCATGCTTTCACGCACACACACACACACGCGTCATGGAAACCTTTCCATCTGGGCCTGTCAGCTTTATAAACACTATTATCTAAACACATTCTTCCCCAATCTGTCCCCAACACAAATTTATTTTTTAATAAATGTTTTTATTATTATTCCATGTCTGGGTCAGTCAGGAGGGGGGAGTGAGATGAGGATCATAGCCAGAGAGACCCCCCTGAGTCAGATGTGCCAGTTTAAGGTTCCGGGTCCCCCCTAATCGCCTGGCTCGCACCCCAGCCTCAAATACAGCGTCCAATCCCATTAGTCGTGACTGACCCGATCCTCAACATGAAAGTCTCTGATTGGTCACAGACACAGTGGCAGGAGCGGATTATGGATAAACAGGCAGGATGTCTAGGGCCGAAACAAAGACAGGCAGGCCAAAAGTGAGGGGAGGGCGAGAGGCTAAATGCTAACGCTAATGAGTCTGACGTACGGTGTGGGGCGGTCATTAGAGATGATTAGGGGGGCACTGCATGCAACGGTCATGGGGAGAAGGGGAGAGAGAGAGAAAGACACTGGGTAACAATACACTTTGTATTAGAACTGGTGTCATAACAGTGGAGGGACTGGGGCTATGGAACTGTAGCTGTGACAAATCTGTTTTTATGCCAAGACCATAGGGTCCAATAGCCATTTAAGTAGTGGATATTTTCACACTCTCAACAATGACATTGGAAATATGCCTACAGTATATATTGACAATAAAAGCAGACATCAATGGCATGAAGACTATGCAACAAATGTTATTCTATGGTTCAGAGGGTGGTGTCAATTTCATACACAATAAAACATCTATAACTTCAGGTAAATTGTAAAGGGGGGGGGGTCAGCTCCTGAAAGAAACTTTAGGGTCAGGAGTTCATCTCAGATGCTCCAACGGTGTGTGTCTGAAAGAGATTGTTTGTTACTCTTAACAGCCAATCGTCTAATCTACCATTAGGTTATTAAACGTGTTCGGAGAGAAGCAAAAAAAAATGTCAAAAGTCCCCGGTAGCTAGAACAATTGTTTTCAATTTTTGGCCCTGGTTTGGAAACTATAGATTATGTCCTGAAATATGAACTATGGACATGTAAGCTTTGATTCTTATTATATACTGTATATCGATTATAAAACTATAATTATTCATTTGTATTTCTTGGTCCCTTTTTTTCAACCCCAAAATAATGCAACAATTTTTCCCCCATTAACAATGGCAAAAGAAACCCTGCTATCTGAAGTATGTATCTCACATCTAATCCCCAAAAGTTGGGCGAGATGTAGACAAGACATGTTTGTATTTACACTACCTACAGTATAAATGGTTCATTCTCTTGCCCCAAAACACATTGTGCATCTCCTCCTGTTTTTTGCCCATCTCGGTTCATTTGGAAATGGAAGTGCATACACATACACACACTGATTATGCTAGCTAGGTCAATGCCTTTGACCTACTTTGAGCGTTGCGCTCCGTGGGATGCCACAGTCGCTCACGTCAGCCACCGGATGGACAATATTCCCCTCCATTTTGTTACAGCAGCTTTCTGCTGGTTCATTTATTTATTTGTTTATTCTATTTTAAGTTTCAGCTGTTCTGGGATAACAAAAGTGGGATTACAAAATGCCATCCATTGTATGGGATCTCCCTTTTTCGATCGTCCCATTGTACCGAACTGAACGGGAATCTTGACCACATATTATTGAATAAGGGGTGTTTTGTTTGGCTACTCCAGCTACAGACATTCAGTAGGAGACACAAGCTTATTATGATAGCATAAGGGCTATTTTTACATCCAATTTCAATATACTGTAGCTTGAAGGCGTTAACCAATCTTCAATCAAATACTTTCCCTTTTTGTCTCAGAGCATCTGCTCTTTGCACCCTTATACATCATATTGTCTTGCCCTTTCATCTTTCATCCACTCTTCATGAAGTGACTGTTTTTAGAAACTGGAGAGAAAAATGATCTGTTTCAAATGTTACAGATCAAAGATAGTGAAAAAGCCACAACCTCTAGTAACTGAGTTGAATTAAAGATACAACCAGTACCTCCACACAGACAAGATATCCAGAGAGACACAATGGGATATGCACAGTGCTCTAAATCAGGGGTTCTTCAACTTTTTCAGCCTGGGACCCAAATGAGAAATTCAATGTTTTCCTGGGACCCAAGCTCATGAAAACTTGCCCCCTTTTGAAGGCCTTAACCGAGCAAAATATTTTAGTGGCCACCCTCTTGAAAGCAGAGATATTTGTTTTTGTTTTAAAGCAATTTTACACATTATGCCATGGGGCAGAAAGAATATGTTGCAATTTCATAACAAATTGCATGCAATTCTACAAATTTTGCCATGGGGAAGAGATATATATTTTTTGCAGTTTTGCAGCTAATTTCATGCAACTATACACATTATGCCATGGGGTAGAGAGAATATGTTGCAATTCCATAACACATTCATGCAATTCTTCAAATTTTGCCATGGGGAAGAGATGTACATATATATAATTTTTTTATTTAAAAAAAAATTGTTGCAGTTTTACAGCTAATTTCATGCAATTCTACACATTATGCCATGTTAATATGATATTAGAGTGAGGGTGCAAAACAAAATCAAAGGGGCCCCCCTGGAGGTCAGGGCCCCCCTTCCAGGGACCCCTGGAGGTGCCCTGCGTCAGTATTCGGCCACGATAACTACAATTTTAGATAGCTAAATACACTAACTTACCAATCAAAAAATTGTTAGCTGACAAGGCAAATTGAGTGACTGACAAGTGACTGACATAACAAGAGAAAGACTGCTGATGCACAACCACATTTCAAAATTGCACCTTGTATTCCACTATTGTAACTCTCAACAGTAAGTTGACCCCCCTCCCCCCTCATACTTTAAAGGTTGCTCTAAATGTTACTTAGGACCATATAACTTACTCACAGTAAAGGCAAATTTAGCTGAAAGTGATAAAGTTGCCTTAACGGTAAATCAAAAGGTTAGGTTTCAACTTGGTATGAAGATAGTGTAGCCTCTTCTTCATTGGTCATATTTCAGTCCGGCTATGGCCTAGCTGGCTATCAGTGTGAGTCTCCATTCTTTGTACCTGTCCCAACCTGGCTGCAATTGCCAAACCAGCAACATTTAACTTTCTCAACCAAAACCTGCCTGAGGCACCATTTGAGTTTCAACAGAAAGGGTTAATGCCTTGAACGTTACCAAATGGAGAGTCTTGTAATTCTACTTGTGACTCTCTCTCACTCTATCAGGCATATCAGCACACTAACATGACTCCACACAGTATTTTATTGATCTTAAAGGTTCAGACTCAGTTCAACCACTAACCCTTGTTAGGCCCTTTGGGAAGGTCATCACAGTCTATTTTTCACAGAGGTCAATAGGAAGAGTCCAAGACTAGTGTCTAAATTACATGTCATAGAACTTTACGCAAATATTGTTTTTCATATCTGTACGTGTACCCCCCAGTGTACACAATGTGTTTCCCTCAGATCTGAAATTCACACAGTATTAATGACACGCGTTACATTGGTTATTCTTCTGACACCTAACCCTGCCCGGTTTCTCATTGGACCACAGCTATAAATGAGCAGAAGGGAGAGAGAAGACAATACCCTCTCCCTCACCCCCTCCCTGCCCCTCTCCTCTCTCCCTCCTTCCCTCCCGCACCTCCACTGTGAGGTCCGACAGATTGCAGTGTCACTTTTTTTTGTGTGAAGTGGGATTTGTCCACAGAGCTAACCGCTCTAGTGAACCGCTCTCTCTCGCTAACTTTCCTGGAATTGCCGAGACAACTCTGTCCTTTCCGGTTGTGCCTCTGTGGCTCCTGGGAAACGCTGGTCGGCAGCTACACTAGACGACTCCGTGTATTCAGTGTGTGCGTGAGGAGGATAAGGGATAGGCAGGCAGCAGAGCGATGCCTGCTGTGGACCGGTGTTCTACCCCGCTGTGTCTCCATGCTCAGGGCTCTGTCCTCTGAGCTCCCTGCTGCCTGTGTTTCTGATTCGGGCTCTTCAGCTTCTGTAGCATCGTCCACCTCCTCGGGAGAGATGCCTGCGATGCTGAGTGCACGGGAGCGAGATCCATCGGTGGGTACTGAGTCCATAGGCTAAGAGGGGATACGCGTGCTAAGGAAGGGAAAAGACCATGGCAAAGTCTGACGGGGGCTCCACTTCATATCAAATCTAATTGTATTGGTCACATACACATGTTCAGCAGATGTTACTGCGGGTGTAGCGAAGTGCTTGTGTTTCTAGCTCCGACAGTGCAGTAATATCTAACAAGTAATATCTAACAGTTTCACAACATATACACACAAATCGAACTAAAGGAATGGAATTAAGAATATATAAATATATGGACAAGCACTGTCAGAGTGGCATAGACGAAGATACAGTAGAGTAGAATAGAATACATGAGATGAGTAACGTAAAATATGTAAACATTATTAAAGTGACTAGTATTGCATTTATTAAAGTTCTTACTTGCTTTGGACTTTTACCAGAGGAATATATTCAGCTCTTTCATGGTTTATCTAGTGTTATTAGGTTGAGGGCAGACACTTTGACATGCCCTCGCATACTTTAATGGCGTACACCGAAGTCAAGGGACCGATTTCGTCGCTGAGTTCAGGGAAACGATTGGGTCACTGCAGTTGTCTCTGTGATAGCGAAGTCATTGTTACTACGGTGCGTGCTAAATTGATTCATTCAGTTCTGTATCAGTTCAATTAATGTAGGCAAGTTTGGTGTTTCAAAACTTGTGACTTATTACACAATGTATGATCCTTAATAATGAATGTGTTTGGTCACTACAGCTTCTGTCCGATGCCCGAAGGTTTAAGCATTCTGCAGTTGACATTCAGTGAACTCACTGTCCCTGATCAGAGGAATTCAGAGACGATTCCATACCAAATAAGAAGATGTGTGTCTGTCACAGTTCCAGGGGTTAGGGGAGTGGCGTTGCTTAGCAATCTAGTCCCACTTGGAACTAGGTCAGAGAGATGTATAGTACCGTATTTGCTGTACACACAAGTACAGAAAACAGTGACATCTGTTGAAAATGCTGCACTCAGGGACATCCCTGGAAAAACGGCTTCATTAGAGGAAGGATTATTCTCTGACTTTGAAGGGTTATTCACTTATTGACACGAGACTTTGAAGAAGGGTTCAAATTGAACCGTTCAATTACATCAGGTCAGCATTAACATTGTCAAGTAAAATCACATAATGGTTTTGGGTAGCTGTAAAATCATTACATTTCCTGGTAGACAGGTCCTGCTTCCTGTGCTCTGCTCAGCATCAGTTTATTGAAAATTATTTGCCCCTTGCTGCACTCAGCCAACCTGAAGTCTGAGGGTACATTTTCACTGCCGCAGGATTGAGAGACGGGCATGGCGTCGGAAGAGTATTGTCACCGGTCACCTCAGACAATGGCATGAGTGTTTAGTTGACCTGTCTAGACAGCATTGTGGGGGAGCACATTTCAGTTCTCTGTTCTGATGAGTGATTATCTGCATTCAGCATCAATTGGGGATTAAATAACCCACCTGGAGGCCTACAAAAATGATATACAAATGTATATTGCCAAATGTATTGAGTTGTGTAACCAGGTTTCCAGGTAGAAGTGAAAAACATCCCTCCTTATTGGTTTTGACAAGGGTTCTGAATCACCGTCAGTCAGTGTGTTACAGCTTGCCATTACCGAGACAGATGTTTAACATAAATTGTACTCCTGTCCTCTGTTTATTAACATTAGACAATTAAGACAAATAAATAAAGGAAACACAAAATAACAGAAGAGACTTTTGCTTTGTTATTTCTATGACCTCAGCTTTTTCAGCATCACCCATATATTGTGGATATTTTAAACAATACAAGCTCTGATAGGTCAATACTCTACGTTTTTGTTGAATTCATTTTCATTGAAGTACGGAATCTGATGACAATGGAAATGATCTGTCAACTTTAGATAATCATTCACGTGTATTTATCTGAACGGTTCATTTCATCCCAAACTCTTCTGTCCACCTCTCCAGATAGCTGAGCAGTTAACCTGGATTTCGCTGACACCGCGCCTGAGTTCTGCTTGAGAGGATGGAAGCGCTGGAGTCAGAGCTGACTTGCCCAATCTGCCTCGAGCTCTTTGAGGACCCGCTGCTCCTGCCCTGCGCCCACAGCCTGTGCTTCGGCTGCGCCCATCGCATACTGATATCCCACTGCGCCTCCAACGAGCCCGTCCAGTCCATCGGAGCATTCCAGTGCCCCACCTGCCGCTATGTCATCTCTCTCAGTCCGCAGCGTGGCCTAGAAGGACTGAAACGCAACGTCACCCTCCAGAACATCATCGACCGCGTCCAGAGGGCCGCCTCCTCCGGCCCCCTGGCCCTGTTGCCCCACAGCGGGCCCAACTCCCCTAGCGAGGACGCCGGGCGATTTGCCCTGGCCTTGGTCCCTGCCTCCACCGCCATGACCAGCCCCGGGACGCCGCCCAGCCACGTGCAGTGCCAGTTCTGCGAGCAGGACCCGCCGCAGGATGCCGTCAAGACGTGCGTGACGTGCGAGGTGTCATACTGCGACGAGTGCCTGCGCGCCACGCACCCCAACAAGAAGCCCTTCACGGGCCACCGTCTGATCGAGCCCATGTCGGACTGCCACCTGCGGGGGCTGCAGTGCCTGGAGCACGAGGAGGAGAAAGTGAACATGTATTGCGTCACCGATGAACAGCTCATCTGCTCTCTGTGCAAACTGGTGGGAAGACACCGAGACCACCAGGTGGCGGCCTTGAGCGACCGCTACGAGAAACTCAAGGTAAGGGATGACTTTTTGAATGAATGCATGAACCTGGTCGCTATGCTCTGCTGGTGGACATGTTGTTTCCAGGAGGGGAGGCATCAGAACTCTGTGGATAATGTGTGTGACGGGGTAAAGAATTAAAAGCGAGAGGTGAGGAGCTGCGGAAAGCTGTGTGTGAAGTGAAAAGAGTGAGAAAGTGAGATGCCTTATTGTGCACTCGTAATCGTAGGTGTGACTTTGTAAGTGCAATGTTGTGGTGAAGAAATACAGCTACTATATTTTGTTTTGAGTGCACTATAATCCTCACTAACCATGTAGCCTAGATTTCCAACAAAAATGATGTTATCATCATCATTAGCGGAGCGTCCTAATCATACAATTAGTACAAGTACTGCACCGCCCCAAAATGCCAAGAGGGTCTCTCTGCATGTCTCCTGTGCAGGCAGTGTGAAAATAGGGGCTCATTAATGACGGGGAAGATGGCTGCCTCCAGAAGGTTGAGGTTAAACAGTGGTAATCGCTCTGTTTGGTGGGGGTTGGTTTAATTGAGTGTGACTGGTAGGTGGTGTTAGAGGCTGTTAGGGAGGGCCCATTGGGAGATGGCCTGGTATTACCCCCTCTCCGCAGGACAAATTAAGACCAGAGTTTGATTTGTGAGAAGGCCATATGTGATCACTGATTTTCAGTTTGGCATCTTTTGCAATCTGGTCCATCTCTCATGTGTACGTTAAGGGGTCTAGAAAAGTCTTCTGATTACAGAAGTAACACATGAAGTCCAAATTGTAACTATTATCAGTGCTTAATTTGTAAATTAAGGTTCTGAAACAAAATGTGAGCGCGAGAGGGGGGGCTCTGACCTGGGGGGCTCTGAGCTACCGGACTGCGTTATAAAACAAACCGTTTTATAATAAAGCATTGCATGCATATCATCGTATTTGCCTAGTAGAGCAGTAGAGTAGAGGCACTTACAGAAGTTGCACAAATGGGGACATTTTTTGTAGCCTAGGGTCTGGGAAAAATGTGTCCTTTTATAAAAACATTTCATGCAATTCTACGTCATTTTAAGTGACTGGTGACTTTAGCAGAATATTTTTTAATTCAGCACAAATTATAGAAATTACAGGCTACTTTGACACCGACAAATTGATAATCTGAGATTAATAAAAACGACTTTGTCTTGAATCCATCCAAATGCCTAGGCAGTAGGTGTGTGGAGACACACAAAGGCTGCGTTTATACAGGCAGCCCAAATCTGATCATTTTTTTCACTAATTGGTCTTTGACCAATCAGATCAACTCTGAAAAAGATCTGATGTGATTGGTCAAAAGACCAATTAGTGGAAAAAATATCACAGCCTTATTGTACAATATGAGGACGAAATTATAATCCTAAAAAAGCTTTCCACTTTCACTGACTCACCCAATGATCCACAGCTCACTCACCAGTCATGGACAATGAGCTGGTGTCAACAGCCTATCTCTCTATTGTTTTACTTTGTAAACAATGCTGTTCACTCAACAGGCCTATTTGGAAGTTGATCAAATATGTTGGTATCCTACAGACAGATTCTCTTTTCAGCAGGAACCAATTACTTTACAAAACATATGTTTTCCTGCAAATGTATTTGAAATATTGCGAAAGGTCTGTTTTGGCTGCATGCTATTCGCTGACTGATTTGCAGCGTGTTCCTGAGGCCAAGCCTTGTGATTGGGCTACACACAATCCACTGATATGCTATTTATTTTAAATAAGCTATTGATCTTCTGTGGCTAAATTATAGACGTATTCCTAGTGTAGTATTCTGAATTATTTCATTTATTTCTGAACAGACAGACAGCAGTAATTCTATTCTTTAGCAAATGTATTATTTCAATTTCTCAGGGGTGCTGCAGCACCTCCAGCACCGTCCAGCACCCATGCAGCACCTCCAGCACCCTTCCCGTGGCTATGATTCTAAAAGGAAGTAAATGACGAAGTGCAACGCTGGAGAGGCGATAGTTGCAGGCTCATGTCCGTCAGAGCAAGAGAGACGGGGAGAGATCATAGAAAATGAATATCATTCTAGTTCTGTGAGTGATTCAAGAGTACTTCTCTCTTCACAGCAACGGCTACAATTATCTGCCCCCTATAAAAGGTATCTTTTAATTAGAATTTTTACATTGCGAACGGTAGGCTACCGCATACTGGCAAAACTGAAAGGTGCCGGATCCTATTCCGGCAGGATCTGGGCCAAATTAAGCACTGACTATTATGTTCAGTGTGTATTGCAAACAGTGAAAAAAAATGGTCATGCCACGAGAGGTAGGCTACCGGATCCTTGCAAAACTGAGAGGTGCTGGATCCTATTCAGGCAAGATCCAGCTCAAATGAAGCACTGGCTTTTTGATTTTCAAGGAGATGAACCATTGACGGAGGGTGTTTTATTCTACACTACAGTGTCTTTCTGCCTCACTTCTATATTATGCATGCATTATGACAGACAGATGCATTCATATTAAGGTCAGTGGATCTCCCAATTAGTACACGGAATACTGTCATAGTGGTATACATGCATTTCTCATGGATCTTCTGCGCTTAAAAGGCATTGCACATTGCACAAATGAGCAAACCAGAGGATACACAGTCATGTAAGAATGCAAGGGCCGGTTACCGTTCTGCCGCCCTAGGTGAGTCCAAAAAATGCTGCCCCCCGCAAAACTAGAATGGGTACCTGGATGCATGATTATAGACTTGCTCTGAGGCTTTGGGGTTCTTGGTTATAACATGGAGATAATTCATGATGCAGTGACAACGCAATACCACATGTAGGCACTGCAATTGTAAAATAAACACATTTCGACCTACTGTAGAGGAAGAACGTGCTGATGTATGTCCAGTGAAGTAAAATTTGTTTTCGGAGTAATATTCTCAGTGTTGAGAATCCTTTACATTTTCCAATTTGAATCCAGTAACAATTAAGCAACGGAATGCAAACATGAGCGTTTCTTAAGTCCAGGTAGTCCATCCTTGTAAGGGTAGGCGAAGCTCGGATGTAGGTCACTACTACCGGAACCCTTTGCACCACACCATATAAAATTCATACACTATTGATTTGATTTTTAAGCTTTGCTCATGAAAGAAAACATTAAGGATCATTAAAAGTGTACTAATATTAGGCGGAGCTGCCTAGCGATTGAAGGGAAATTACTGTCCTATGATTGCCGCATTTTCAGTGGTGGCAGTGGGCCTGTGTGAAGGGGCTAGGTCGTTGTGGCTACACCCTTTCCTTTTGGGAGATAAAATGACCATTTCACGGAAACGTACAGAGAGAGGAAATGGTTCAAAATATCATCGGAGATCCATGGATCTGGGTCATAGAGGAAGCTCTGATCTAACAATGCAGAATGATGATAAACTTGTAGTAGCTAAGCAAAGACCTTTGACTGTCCTCTGTCTTCCTCCCCTTCCCAATGGCACAGCTCCTGGCTTGGCCACAACTCATCACTTTACTCAGCCCCAGTACAACTTCTTCCTCCACGCACTGGAGTAATCGAGTCTTACTGTTACACTGTCATGACCCTTTGTCTACAGCCTTGCCTCTGATCTACGACTGGCCATGCAGATGACTTTGTGTCTCAAAGGTCTAGGCCAAGGGACTGCCCAGAGACAACACAAGCATTGACAAGTGTTATCATGTACAGTTTGCTATGCAGCATTATGGCTTGCATTTGGCACAACTGGCAGAGTAGTGTCAGGAGAAACGTTACGTTTATCATGAACATATAGTGATATAAATGATTTTGTATACATTTGATGTCAACAAAACTAATGGCACAAAATCACATGGATCCTGCAACTTTCCCACATGGTGTACACATGAAGGCCTGGAGTCCATTAAGTGACAGTAAATAGCTCAAAATTGCTTGCCTTTCTCCATAAACAAAATCACTGTGTTTATATCAGACAGAAACAGCTTGGGAAAACGAAACAGGAGAAACGGAGAACTGAGGGAGATGAAGAGAAAGTTGACACACCTATAGGTGCGGAGAACGTAATGGCACACAAACTAATACTGAGACAAGATACACAAGCAAGACAGACACATTAATAATAAAGCAAATTGTGAATTGGCAACATCAGAGAAGTTGATATACAGTCTATGGCTGTCACAACATTCTGTATCCTCTGCTCAACAACCAACAAGATCTTACGGTCTCACTTCAGTATTCAACGTTTGTACAGGGGGGACAAATGTCAAAACTCGACAGCTGTGTTTAGGTATTCATTCCGACTGGTTAAGGTAAAGGTTTTAGGGTTAACCCTGTGAGACCCAAGCATAGGCCTCTGATTATCGGTTAGGGTTATTTATTTTTTTACTTAAAGTTTGTAGAACAATTTTGCTGAAAGTTGCATAAATGTAAAATCTTTAGGAAGAATTTGTGTTAATTAAGAAAAATGTAAAATTCTATAAAAAACACATAAAAATGTATCAAAAGCATTGACGTGCTGGCGCATGTCCTGTGGGTCCTGGGGTATGATCTTTGACCCTTTGTAACTTTCTCACTCATCATTATTGATGATTCATTCATGATTATCCGTAATCATGTTAGCATCCACATTAATGTAGAATTGTTTCGAAACATGTTCTATTCTCATTTACAATGTAAGGGAGTCCAAAATGACACAAAACGTTAATTACCATATAATTCTATTTCTAATTTTTTAACTTTTATTTCACCTTTATTTAACCAGGCAGGCTAGTTGAGAACAAGTTCTCATTTACAACTGCGACCTGGCCAAGAATAAAGCAAAGCAGCTCGACACATACAACAACACAGAGTTACACATGGAATAAAGAAACATACAGTCAACAATACAGTAGAAAAAAATCTATATACAGTGTGTGAAAATGAGGTAAGATAAGGGAGGCAAGGCAATAAATAGGCCATGGTGGCGAAGTAATTACAAAATACCAATTAAACACTGGCGTGAATGATGTGCAGAAGATGAATGTGCAAGTAGAGATACTGGGGTGCAAAGGAGCAAGATAAATAAATAAATACAGTATGGGCATGAGGGTAGTTGGATGGGCTATATTACAGGTGCAGTAATCTGTGAGCTGCTCTGACTGCTGGTGCTTAAAGCTAGTGAGGGAGATATGAGTCTCCAGCTTCAGTGATTTTTGCAGTTCGTTCCAGTCATTGGCAGCAGAGAACTGGAAGGAAAGGCGGCCAAAGGAGGAATTGGCTTTGGGGGTGACTAGTGAGATATACCTGCTGGAGCGCATGCTACAGGTGGGTGCTGATATGGTGACCAGTGAGCTGAGATAAGGCGGGGCTTTACCTAGCAGAGACTTGTAGATGACCTGGAGCCAGTGGGTTTGGCGACGACTATGAAGCGAAGGCCAGCCAACGAGAGCATACAGGTCACAATGGTGGGTAGTATATGGGGCTTAGGTGACAAAACAGATGGCACTGTGATAGACTGCATCCAATTTGTTGAGTAGAGTGTTGGAGGCTATTTTGTAAATGACATCGCCGAAGTCGAGGATCGGTAGGATGGTCAGTTTTACGAGGGTATGTTTGGCAGCATGAGTGAATGATGCTTTGTTGCGAAATAGGAAGCCAATTCTAGATTTAATTTTGGATTGGAGATGCTTGATGTGAGTCTGGAAGGAGAGTTTACAGTCTAACCAGACACCTAGGTATTTGTAGTTGTCCACATATTCTAAATCAGAACCGTCAAGAATAGTGATGCTATTCGGGTGGTCGGGTGCGGGCAGCGATTGGTTGAAGAGCATGCATTTAGTTTTACTTGCATTTATGAGCAGTTGGAGGCAACGGAAGGAGAGTTGTATGGCATTGAAGCTCGTCTGGAGGTTAACAGTGTCCAAAGAAGGGCCAGAAGTATACAGAATGGTGTCGTCTGCGTAGAGGTGGATCAGAGAGTCACCAGCAGCAAGAGCGACATCATTGATGTATAGAGAGAAGAGATTCGGCCCGAGAATTGAACCCTGTGGCATCCCCATAGAGACTGCCAGAGGTCCAGACAACAGGCCCTCCGATTTGACACACTGAACTCTATCAGAGAAGTAAATACGGCTGCACAGTAATGTTTCTTATCGATGGTGGTTATGATATCGTTTAGGACCTTGGGCATAAAATAATCTGAAACACAACCAAAATGAACTGCAAATGCATCCAATACATTTGTAGAGTCACAAGCTTGACGTAGTCATTGCGTGCTAGGAATATGGGACCAAATACTCAACTTTTGATTACTTTATTTATAAGAATCTTTAGGGAAGTCAATCATTTTGACACCTACCTTTTTGAGTGAAAAGAAATACTACTTGTTAAACAAAATCTCTTTCTCTGAGCAATTGGGTTAGTATAAAATAATATAATTTCCCTTTTTTTGCATACAGTTTAGCTCAGTATTTTTATTATTTATTTCATACAGTCATTATTGCTCATCTTTATCAAGGATGTTAATCATTTCGGACCCTGAGCATCTAAAATGAAGTCTTTGTCACGCCCTGACCTTAGAGAGCCTTTTTCTTTCTCTATTTGGTTAGGTCAGGGTGTGATTTGGGTGGGCATTCTCTGTTTTCTGTTCCTTTGTTTTGGCCGAGGGTGGTTCCCAATCAGAGGCAGCTGTCTATCGTTGTCTCTGATTGGGGATCATACTTAAGCAGCCCTTTTTCCCACCATCAGGTTGTGGGATCTTGTTTTCTGTTTAGTGTTTCTGCCTGACAGAACTGTGCGCTTTCGTTTTCACGTTTGTTATTTTGTTTGAGTGTTTTTGAAATAAAAGAATCATGAACACTTACCACGCTGCGCCTTGGCCCACTCTTCATACCACCAACGAGAGCCGTTACAGTCTTATTGTCTGAAATAGCAAAATGCATCAAATTGATCTATCCACCAAAATTTATTTTGCTATCAAAAAAGGTATTTTTGTGGATTTTCTATGTATGAAGAACAGCTAACTTACATTTAGTAATATTTGGTTGTCCTGTTTTAACTTGAAGAGAACCTCCTGTCTTACCTCTTTACCATAAAATGAATGATCATCAATGGCAGTTTTTTGACCTCATAGTTCTTTTATTTTTATTTTTAAGATATACATTTTTATTATTTTCATATGTAGAGGCAATTTCAATGTTACTCTTATTTGGTTGTCTATGTCTTGTCTATCAACATATGAAGAGTTTCATTCAAAACGCTATAATGTATATCCACCTCACTCTCAAATAACTAGTACTGCTAGTCTTTACACAGTCAAATGTGACACACATGCTGGAAATGAGTCCCACAGTGCCCTCGGCAGGGGAATTCTGTAACATCTTTTTTTTTATAAAGAACTGTGCAAATTATACATTGGTGACATCAATATTTATTATCCAGAGCGTATTCATGTTGAGATACCAAGGTGAGACAACCATACATCACAGTCAAATATACACGATACGAACATTCCATTCCAGCTAAACAATGGATATATAGCTTTTAGACATGTAAAATCTATGAATTAAACATCTGAGAACAGCAAAATGTTGCACACACATGACGTTTCTCATAATGAAGCACTCATTTCTGATGATAAAACACAAATGCAAAAAATATGTGTATATTGCGTTTTGGAACAAAACTCTTCATATGAATGTGGCCTTTTGTCTCAGTTTTGCAACCCTTTAACACTTTAAGCACAAAAATGAATTTTTACAACAATTTCAAAAACACTTCTAGCCCTGGTTCAGAATTATTATATACATTACCAGTCAAAGGTTTTGACACACCTACTCAGTGAAGGGTTTTCATTTATTTTTGCTATTTTCTACATTGTAGAATAATAGTGAAGACATCACAACTATGAAATAACACATATGGAATCATGTAGTAACCAAATAAAGTGCTAAATACAAAGTTGCCACCCTTTGCCTTGATGACAGCTTTGCACAACCACACATCCGTTCACGTACTCTGTGTCTCACAAAGACACGGTGGTTGGAACCAAGAATCTTACATTTGTACTCATCAGACTAAAGGACAGATTTCCACCGATCTAATGTCCATTGCTCGTGTTCCGTGGCCGAAGCAAGTCTCTTTTTATTATTGGTGTCCTTTAGTACTACTACTACTAAAGGACACCAATAATAAGGAATTCAATCATGAAGGCCTGATTCACGCAGTCTCCTCTGAACAGTTGATGTTGAGATGTGTCTGTTACTTGAACTCAGTGAAGCATTTATTTGGGCTGCAATCTAAGGTGCAGTTAACTCCAATGAACTTATCCTCTGCAGCAGAGGTAACTCTGGTTCTTCCTTTCCTGTGGCGGTCCTCATGAGCGGCAGTTTCATCATAGCGCTTGATAGTTTTTGCGACTGCATTTGAAGAAACTTTCAAAGTTCTTGACATTTTCGTTATCGACTGACCTTCATGTCTTAAAGGAATGAAGTCCTGTCATTTCTCTTTGCTTATTTGAGCTGTTCTTTCCATAATATGGACTTGGTCTTTTACCAAAAAGGGCTATCTTCTGTATACCACCCCTACCTTGTCACAACACAACTGATTGGCTCAAAGTTATTACAAAGTAAATCAATTCCACAAATTAACTTTTAACAAGGCACACCTGTTAATTGAAATGCATTCCAGGTGACTACCTCATGAAGCTGGTTGAGAGAATGCCATGAGTGTGCAACGATGTCATCAGGGCAAAGGGTGACTACTTTGAAGAATCTGAAATATAAAATATATTTTGAGTTGTTTAACACTTTTTTGGTTACTACATGATTTCATATGTCTTATTTCATAGTTTGATGTCTTCGCTATTAATACAATGTAGAAAATTGAAAAAAATAAGAAAAACTTCTGAATGAGTAGGTGTTCTCAAACTTGTAGGTTCCAAACTCTGTTTTAGACGATACTGACATTATGACCAAAATTATTCTATTTACACTTTGTAGTAGGTGTGTCCAAACTTTTGACTGGTACTGTATATATACACATAATCACTACATCTTAGAGAACACAGGAAAAAATGGCTCAAGTCATGTACTTGCATTGATGGCTACCAACATATGCTTTTGTAGGGGGACCTTTGTAGTCTCAGTCGAGTGGACAGGTCTCTAATGTTTCAGAGGCTACTAATGCCAAAGTAATCATACTGACACGCAACAAATGCTACTAAGCGATAAATATGAGTCTAAGGAAATGCATATAGTGTTTGACATAATTTTTTAGTTTAGGATCTTTATATGATGCGATATAGGTAGCGTTGCATTTTTGCAACTGTGGGTCTAAAAGGGATAAAACAGAAAAAAACGTAATGGTTAAGTTTAGGCATTAATTCCGACTGTTTAAGGTAAGGGTTAAGGTTTGGGATAGGGTTAAAACATACAAAATACAAAAGAGTGCCTAGCACTGGGGTTCAAACCTCGATCCTCGGAGCCGTAGCTTGTGGTTCAAGCCCTTCCTCTATCCTAATCCACAACGCCCTATCAAGCCGCGAGCCTACTAGATGGTAATAGGTGCTCACATTGCCCCTAGTGGATGGTATCCAAGGCATCTCCCGACGTCCTGGGAACCTGGACAAACGTTGAAAACTGAAGTGGATCTGGTGTGACCTGGCTGCAACAACAGCGCTAGAGGGAGTTGTGATGTGTGATGACCCGGTAGACATTTTTCAGAGGATTAGACTGCTTGTTCAGGGACACCCGGACACAGAGTGAGCAGGAAAACAACGTCCCACCTGCCTATGTGGAAAGAGACAGTGGTGTAGCAACAGTATAGGATAATCGGTCTACTCCCATGACATCACTGCCTGAGGCTAACTATGTCTAACATCACTGCATGTCAGTCAATACCACACTCAGTGAGTTAACACAGGTATAAAACATGCTTCTTGTTGTTATTCTGAACAGACGCCTGCTGCTCAGAGATGTTTGGTATTGTGTTATGTAATATTGGGGAATGGGCACTGACATGATAGGACATGTAGTTCTCGGGGACCATTGTCTGCTAGCTTTTGTTCTTGTTTCAGATCAGTGTCTGACCAGCAAATCAAGGTATGTGCTTGCAGGTAATTAAATGCCAGGCAAAGCACAACAACCAGCCTAGTTGCCCTCGTATAGAGGATGCAGAAGAAGTTATGTCACACGCCGTTTGATCAGTGACCTTGTTTACAGTATAAAAGGTACAGGACCTGACGCACCATAGCAATGATTCATTCATTTTACTCAGGGGTGTGAAGAGGGTAGGCCTCCTAGGACTCACGCATCTTAGGGGGATGCTTTAGGAGGATGCTCACTTCGGACTATGGGAGAAGGAGAAAAGGGCAAAGTGGTGATCCTGGTACTCCTGAGTCACGCCGTTCACAAAGGCAAACATTGGAGTAGGAATTGACACCCCAATAGGTTCATACTTACAAATATATAAAAATGGTGTTATTTCCAAGCCACACATACATTATAGGTTGACCTTTGCATTAAGATAAAAACAGCCTTGCCTGTCCTCAGCTCTCTTTATGCTATGATAGTGTCAAAGAAATAGTGTTTTGGATGCATTTGGTGTTTCCTCCAATATTGACCAAATACTTATTTTCCACCATAATTTGCAAATAAATTCATAAAAAATCCTACAATGTGATTTTCTGGATTTTTTTTCTCATTTTGTCTGTCATAGTTGAAGTGTACCTATGATGAAAATTACAGGCCTCTCTCGTCTTTTTAAGTGGGAGAACTTGCACAATTGGTGGCTGACTAAATACTTTTTTGCCCCACTGTAGATATGATCAGATATTGAATAGTAAACGTTTTTCCCTCATAGTAAAGGGTTCTTACAGGGATCTTGGAAGGTCAAGTTGAAAGAAGCCATTGAAAGCTTGGTTAGTGGTAGCTTTCTCTTGATCACATACAGATGTTGAAGGAAAGACGTTTGGAATGTATTTCCTTTGTAGAACTCCCTGCAACTGCCTTCAATGTCATCTGACCACACTCAGGAGTAGCCCACTTTTTTTTTTATAGAACTGTATTTAAATCTCAAAAGTTTCCATATACCCTTCCACTAATGACCAGGGATTTCTTCCAGTTTGGAATGTTAACAACTGAAATGTGGCTAGTGATATTCCGCAATGAAGAGAACTAGTGCATTTGGTAAATGGATACAGTAGGCTGTCATTTCATATACTACATTATCTCCTGCTGAGAGAACATTCAAAATAGAAACTGACTATAAAGATGTAGGTATTCCATCCGTTTTATTGGCATTTTGGTTTTTAAAAACAAACACTTTGAAATATCTATAAATAGGACAATTGCATTGAGTTTAAGTTCAACCATGTTTTGAATTTTTTATTTATTTCACCTTTATTTTTCCAGGTAAGCTAGTTGAGAACAAGTTCTCATTTACAACTGCGACCTGAGCAAGATAAAGCAAAGCAGTGCGACACAAACAACAACACAGAGTTACACATGGAATAAACAAGCGTACAGTCAATAACACAATAGAAAAAAAGAACGTCTATATACAGTGTGTGCAAATGGCGTGAGGAGGTAAGGCAATAAATAGGCCATGGTAGCGAAGTAATTACAATTTAGCAAATTAACACTGGAGTGATAGATGAGCAGATGGTGATGTGGAAGTAGAAATACTGGTGTGCAAAAGAGCAGAAAAGTAAATTAAAAACAATATGGAATGGGGTAGGTAGATTGGGTGGGCTTTGTACAGATGGGCTATGTACAGCTGCAGCGATCGGTTAGCTGCTCAGATAGCTGATGTTTAAAGTTGGTCATTGGCAGCAGAGAACTGGAAGGAAAGGTGGCCAAAGTAGGAATTGGCTTTGGGGATGACCATTGAGCTATACCTGCTGGAGCGCGTGCTATGGGTGGGTGTTGTTATCATGACCAGTGAGCTGAGATAAGGTGGAGCTTTACCTAGCATAGACTTATAGATGACCTGGAGCCAGTGGGTCTGGCGACGAATATGTAGCAAGGGCCAGCCGACTAGAGCATACAGGTCGCAGTGGTGGGTGGTATAAGGGGCTTTGGTGACAAAACGGATGGCACTGTGATAGACTGCATCCAGTTTGTTGAGTAGAGTATTGGAGGCTATTTTGTAAATGACATCGCCGAAGTCGAGGATCGGTAGAATGGTCAGTTTTACGAGGGTATGTTTTGCGGCGTGAGTGAAGGATGCTTTGTTGCGAAATAGGAAGCCAATTCTAGATGTAATTTTGGATTGGAGATGTTTAATATGAGTCTGGAAGGAGAGTTTACAGTCTAGCCAGACACCTAGGTATTTGTAGTTGTCCACATATTTTAAGTCAGAACCGTCCAGAGTAGTGATGCTAGTCGGGCGAGCGGGTGCGGGCAGTGAACGGTTGAAAAGCATGCATTTGGTTTTACTAGCGTTTAAGAGCAGTTGGAGGCCACGGAGGGAGTGTTGTATGGCATTGAAGCTCGTCTGGAGGTTTGTTAACACAGTGTCCAAAGAAGGGCCAGATGTATACAGAATGGTGTCATCTGCATGGAGGTGGATCAGGGAATCACCCGCAGCAAGAGCGACATCGTTGATATATACAGAGAAAAGAGTCGGCCCGAGAATTGAACCATGTGGTACCCCCATAGAGACTGCCAGAGGTCCGGACAACAGGCCCTCCAATTTGACACACTGAACTCTGTCTGAGAAGTAGTTGGTTTCTCAAATGACTGCCTCGCCTGGTTCACCAAGGCTGTTGAGTCTGCCGATAAGAATACGGTGATTTGAAATTCATGGCTTAAAAACAAAGTGTCCATGAATGCCGATGACTCAAGTTTTATGTTAAGTCCGCAAGCTAGAGCCCTGCAATGTCTCATCGATAACTTTTCTGTACTCTCTGGACTAAAACCTAATTATGATAAGTGTACAATATTACGTATTGGATCCTTAAAAAATACAACTTTTACATGACCTTGTAGTTTACCTATAAAATGGGCTGATGGTGAAGTAGACATACTCGGTATTCATATTACAAAATATATAAATAAGCTCTCCACAATGAATTTCAATAGAAAACTTGTAAAAATAGACAAGATCCTGCAACCATGGAGAGGTAAATACCTGTCTATTTATGGAAAAATTGCCCTGATTAACTCCTTAGTCATATCTCAGTTTACTCACTTACTTATGGCACTGCCTACTCCTGATGATTCGTTTTTAAAATCATACGAGCAAAAAGTATAATAATGAATATGAATTGGTTGGGTTGAGATTATTAAATGTAAAAGCACTAAACCTCTCTAAAAGCTTCACTCATTCAAAAGTTTTATTTGAACCCTAAATGGTTCTCAAGTAGATTAATAAGAAAAGCTCATCCATTGCTTAAAAATTGCCTTTTTGCCTTTGTGCAGATTGCCATGTCTCATTTTCGATTAGTTGAAAATGATACTTTTGTCAAAGTATCTGTCTTTTTCAAACAAGCATTGCAGAGCTGGCTACAATTTCAATTTCATCCCCCTGAAAAGATAGAACAAATATTACAACAAATATTATGGCTGAACTCAAATGTGCTGGTTGATAAAATACCTGTATTTATGGGAAAGATGTTTGAAAAGGGTATTTTGTTCTTAAATTATGTTGTAAATTGTAATGGTAGAGTTATGTCCTTCATGGAGTTATCAGAATTGTACGGGAAGGTCTGCTCAATCCAAGAGTACAACCAATTGATTACAGCATTGCCCCAAAAATGGAGGAGGCGGGAGGCAGCTGGAGGAGGTAGGGAACTGGTCTGTCTGCCAAATATAAAGGATCAAAACTGGCGGAGGAATAAAAATAGGAAAGTATACCAGTTTCATTTGAGGACGAGGATGTTGACAACTGTGCCATACAGATTGCAAAATAGTTGGGAAGAGATTTTTGATGTACCGATTCCATGGTACAGGAGTTGATATATAAAACAACGCAAGATTCAAGACTTTGTGCTTTTCAGCTAAAATTATTATATAGAATTCCTGCCACCAACAAAATGTTGAATATTTGGGGCATAAAATCATCGAAGCTCTGCAGATTTTGTTGTGAGGATACAGAATCAATAGACAATTACTTTTGGTATTACCCTCAGGTAGCCAGTTTCTGGTCTCAGGTTCAGGAATGGCTGAAAATGCATAGCATTGATCTAAAATTGACCCTAGAAATAGTACTGTTAGGAGATCTGGAGAGACCGGGTCAGTCAATTACTAATATACTAATACTCTTAGTAAAAGTATTTATCTTTAACACGCAATCGATTAGATAGATTGAAATTGTACGTTAAACATCATAGCATAGTTGAAAGATATGTGTTGCATAGAAACACGAAGTGGGTGGCCAGCAGAGATAGATGGGATGGGCTGAGGGAAGCTGAGGGTTGGTATGTAGAAATGGAGACAAGTGGGAGTGGAGTTGATGTGTGAGGGGAGAGAATGATGGTCAAAAGATAAAGGGAAAAAAAGTCTAAAGAAAACCTAATAAAAGTACATTTGAATCACACTAAGTGGCAGTGTTTTTACAACTAATGCCGGTTTGCCTGAGGCTGATGCCGTGCAGGTGTTTGTACACATGCACATACACACACTCTCATTCAAATAAACACATACAAGAACACACACATACATGTAATAGTGCCAGACATGCACACAAACATATAAAGTAGGCATTGCTGTTATGATTTCAGTTGTCCTTGATGTACTTTGTTTTAAATTTAGTATTTTTTAATATATTTTTTTGCATTGTTGTTTGCTGTTTTCTTCTGTCTTTTCCATTTTTCTCTTTAGTTCATTCTCTTGGTTGTTGGTGCATTGGGGGGGTTCTTGGGGGTGGGGAATAGAATTTTAAAAAAAATCTTGTTTTTTTAATTCCGGGGGGGACTGTGGGAGGGGTCTCGAATGGTTGAGGGACAGCTATTGGGGAACTGTGGGGGGATCTTGGAGGGTTCGGGTTTCACAAGATTGTGATCATGAAAAAGAAAACTATGACATATATTTTATATCAATGTCATGCACACGCACACTCACACATAAGGATGGCTCTGTTGAGGAAAGACTGATACATATTTGATAGTGTCTTGTTTGTCCTTCATGTTCTAATACTTTAATGTTACCCTTTCCTTTTTTTTGTTTTTTTGTTGTTGTTGTAATAAATAATAAAAAATAAAAAATAAAAAAAAGAATACAGTGATTGACAGAGTCGAAAGCCTTGGCCAGGTCGATGAAGACGGCTGCACAGTACTGTTTTATCGACAGTACTGTCTTTTATCTGTCTATTATGATATTGTTTATTAACTTGAGCGTGGCTGAGGTGCACCCATGACCAGCTCGAAAACCATATTGCACAGCGGAGAAGGTACGGTGGGATTCTAAATGGTCAGTGATCTGTTTATTAACTTGGCTTTCGAAGACTTTAGAAAGGCAGGGCAGGATGGATATAGGTCTATAACAGTTTGGGTCTAGAGTGTCACCCCCTTTGAAGAGGGGAATGACTGCGGCAGCTTTCCAATCTTTAGGGATCTGCGGCGATTCTAAAGAGAGGTTGAACAGACTGGTAATAGGGGTTGCAACAATGGCGGCGGATCATTTTAGAAAGAGAGGGTCCAGATTGTCTAGCCCAGCTGATTTGTACGGGTCCAGGTTTTGCAGCTCTTTCAGAACATCTGCTATCTGGATTTGGGTGAAGGAGAAGCTGGGGAGGCTTGGTCAAGTAGCTGCGGGGGGTGCGGAGCTGTTGGCAGGGGTTGGGGTAGCCAGGAGGAAAGCATGGCCAGCCGTAGAAAAATGCTTATTGAAATTCTTGATTATTGTGGATTTATCAGTGGTGACAGTGTTTCCTAGCCTCAGTGCAGTGGGCAGCTGGGAGGAGGTGCTCTTATTCTCCATGGACTTTACAGTGTCCCAAAACTTTTGGGAGTTAGAGCTACAGGATGCAAATTTCTGTTTGAAAAAGCTAGCCTTTGCTTTCCTGACTGACTGCGTGTATTGGTTCCTGACTTCCCTGAAAAGTTGCATATCGCGGGGACTATTCGATGCAAGTGCAGTCCGCCACGGGATGTTTTTGTGCTGGTCGAGGGCAGTCAGGTCTGGAGTGAACCAAGGGCTATATCTGTTCTTAGTTCTACATTTTTTGAAAGGGGCATGCTTATTTAAGATGGTGAGGAAATTACTTTTAAAGAACGACCAGGCATCCTCGACTGATGGGATGAGGTCAATATCCTTCCAGGATACCCAGGCCAGGTCAATAAGAAAGGCCTGCTCGCAGAAGTGTTTTAGGGAGCGTTTGACAGTGATGAGGGGTGGTCGTTTGACCGCAGACCCATAGCGGATGCAGGCAATGAGGCAGTGATCACTGAGATCCTGATTGAAAACAGCAGAGGTGTATTTGGAGGGCGAGTTGGTCAGGATAATATCTATGAGGGTGCCCATGTTTACGGATTTAGGGTTGTACCTGGTGGGTTCCTTGATAATTTGTGTGAGATTGAGGGCATCTAGCTTAGATTGTAGGACTGCCGGGGTGTTAAGCATATGCCAGTTTAGGTCACCTAACAGAACGAACTCTGAAGATGTGTCTCCTGCCTAATATGAGTCTTTCCTTTTACCACCATAGACATTTCTTTACTCCATACAGACAAATGTCTTTCAACAGAGGTCTTATCCACATGATTTATCTCTCAGTGAATCTCATTTACTCTATCAACACATTTACAGACAACAGGCTTGGATCACCCCAACATTGTCATACATTATTTATTGTCCAGTAGTTTCAAGATATGTAACAGATGCTTCTTTCACATTTCTTCTGATACTCTGATTTATTCTGAGCTCCTACTAGGTGAATAAGAAGAAAATACATAATAAATATCCTCCTCAACCCAGAGCTTGTATCCACTTTAAACTCAGTGAGTTGAGACTATGGGCTATAAATACATGAGATCAAGAGTAATTTCTCCTGACCCTAATACAAATTTACAACAGGGACAATTTTAATTAATCTTCTCAGGAATGTGGGGGACAAATTCCATTGTATTAATGTCAATTTCAATCGGCCATTAGATTGAACACGCCGAGGAGAACATAATGGAGGGAGTCACATGGGGCATACTGTTTGACCCCTTAGTTGGTGACTGAACTACGGTTTTGGTTTCCAGTGATACCTATTCAATATGTCCGTTCAAGCAAGAAGACACGCTAGTAGTCCTTGTAGTATTGCTGTTCTCCTCCATGGGTGAAGTTATTTTTACACCCCCGTTGATCATGCCATCCCCTATGGTCCTTAATGTGTTTTTTTTTTGTATGTCATCGTCGTATTAAGGCCATCCATTAGACTGGTAAGCCCCCCCACCCTTATTCTCCTGCTTGGCTCGTCTGTTGTTTACGCTGTTTACCCATGGGGCAACTCCATTTAATCCCTACTGAACATCACATTGTGGCTTAATATGGTCGGTTTGGCAATAATATGATAGAACGATGAAATAAAGAAGACAGGTTTTTTCTAGACAGAATAGGAAGGGGGAAAAGGGGAAAAACGTCAGGAAGAACAGCTTACATAAAGACTCTTTGATAGGTAGATGGGCTGTCAGAGGAGCTTTTGATGCTTCATTTGCCGATCGGGGGGGGTTTATGCATGACGTTTTTTTCCCCGGAGTGGCTCAGGCTCTGGCTCAGGCTCTGCCAGTAGTGTTAAGCTGTGAGTCCTGCTCAGAGACTGACTGACCGGGATGAGGCGGTATCGGGACGAGGGACAGGGGCAGCGCCCGGAGGTTCGTGTCCAAATTGTCCAAAAGTGAATGTGACAACTGTGGATGAGATTTAGGAAGGGGAAGGAGGGAGGAGGAGGAGATGTGGGAGGACGAGAGGGAGGAGGAGGAAGATGCTTCTCCGTTTTGGCTTTATGATTTTGCTCTCTCTAAAACAGAAATGTCGGACCTCTGACACCTTTTGATCAGCTTGGTTTTGTGTTTATTTTCTCTTGAAAGTATGGTAGGTTGCTTTTCAGGCTTGTTCGTAAGAAAAACAAGGACAATAACTGTTGTTTTCTCTTCTGTCTTCAATAGTCATTTTCTCTTTCTTTTGCAGCAAGCGTTGGATTCCAACCTGAGTCATTTGGTCAAGAGGAACAATGAGTTGGAGGGGTTGATGGGAAAGTTGATCCAAACCTGTCAACATGTAGAGGTGAGCGCTCTGTCACTGACCATGCTATGAGTTCAGAAATGCGTGCATGTGCAAGAGGCATACTGTAGTCAGTTAGTGTAGTGCATGTGGTGCAAGCCCAATTAACTGTACAGTATGTCGTTCACCTCAGTGAAAACCACAAACTTAGTAGATTTTTGTATTGATGTAAAATTTCAAATTTCAAATGATGGTTTCCCTGACATGATTATGCTAATGTTGCCATGTAATCATGGAGTAGTTTATGTGGCAACAGATGCTCCTGTCTCCGCTTGAGTTTGCTCATCTGAATTTGTACATAGAATCATGTTCTCGAATTTCAAAATGCACAATGTTTCCCTGATATGTAGGCTACTAATCACTGAGTTGTCAAGCAACACATTATAAAAATGTATTATAATATATACATGTCCAATTTTTAAATGTGCCCATGTGCAATACAATCAGATTTTTTCCTGATGTATCTATACTGAGACAAAAGATTGGTTGTGCCACTTCTTTAATGAAGGTTCTTCTGGATTAAGACTTTCTGACCATAGTCACTTGTTCTAAATTAGAAGTGCCTGAGAGGAAAGAGTCACAGCCCCATGGTGGAAGGGTGGGCTAGGAAATGAAAATGACATGGCCTGAATGTTTATGACTTATACTCTAAGCAGAGATTGTACTATGTCTCCATGGCCACTGTGACCAGTACACTAAAAGGGTGGTAACATTTGAGGACAGGCCGCAGGTCCACTTTGGTAATTTCATTTAGCCTTTTAAAATCCACAAACCTGGTCCTTTCAAAATGGATGTATTTAAAACTGCTTTGGGAACGGGGGCAGTATTGAGTAGCTTGGATGAATAAGGTGCCCAGAGTAAACTGCCTGCTACTCAGGCCCAAAAGCTAGAATATGCATATAATTAGTATATTTGGATAGAAAACAATCTGACGTTTCTGAAACTGTTTGAATTGTGTCTGTGAGTATAACAGAACTCATATGGCAGGCAAAAACCTGAGAAAAAATCCAACCAGGAAGTGCGAAATCTGAGGTTTGTAGGTTTTCAAGTCTTTGCCTATCCAATATACAGTGTCTATGGGGTCATATTGCACTTCCTAAGGCTTCCACTAGATGCCAACAGTCTTTAGAACCTTGTTTCAGGCTTCTACTGTGAACGGGGAGAGAATAAGAGGTCTGGCAGAATGCCATGAGCTAAGTCAGGAGCGAGGCTGTGAGAGTGAGCTCTGTTCCTTTTCATTTCTAAAGACAAAGGAATAGTCCGTTTGAAACATTATTGAAGATTTATGATAAAAACATCCTAAAGACTGATTCTATATTTCGTTTGACATATTTCTACGAACTGTAATATAACTTTTTTGACTTTTCGTCTGAACGAATTGCGCATTTGGATTACTGGGCTAAACTCGCAAACAAAAAGGAGGTATTTGGACATAAATGATGGACTTTATCGAACAAAACAAACATTTATTGTGGAACTGGGATTCCTGAGAGTGCATTCCGATGAAGATCATCAAAGATAAGTGAATATTTATAATGCTATTTCTGAGTTTTGTGACACCTCTCCTTCTTTGGAAAATGGCTGTATGTTTGTCTGTGACTTGGTGCTGACCTAACATAATCGTAAAGCCTTTTTGAAATCAGACACTGTGGCTGGATTAACGAGAAGTTTATCTTTAAAATGGTGTATAATACTTGTATGTTTGAGGAATTTTAATTATGAGATTTCTGTTGTTTTGAATTTGGCGCCCTGCAATTTCACTGGCTGTTGGTTAGGTGGGACACTAGCGTCCCACATATCCCAGAGAAGTTGAATAATGCATCAGAGAAAAAGAGGGGAAATATCTGACCTCGTTTTCATGGTGGATGTAGGTCAGAAACGAACGTGTACTTGGTTTTTAAACACACTTCCACCCATTAAATAATGAGTGTATAGGCTAACTCTCAAGCATTTCTGTGTTTTTGTGTGTGTGTGTGTGTGTGTGTGTGTGTGTGTGTGTGTGTGTGTGTGTGTGTGTGTGTGTGTGTGTGTGTGTGCAGCTTGTGCTCAGTGAATCAACTTTGTTCTTTGTAAAAGTAATCTGCGTGAATAATTGAGGAATGTGGAATGAGCTGCAGAATTATTGTGCAACTCATGAAACCACTTCATTAAATCTGTAGATTTTAATTTGCTATATCCACCCCAAGGATTACAGTTAGAGGTTTTTTTGTATAGTCATCATCAGTGTGCATAAATGTGCAAGGACCGGAAAGACACCCTTTCTCAGCACTTAAAGAGTACACAGGACGCGTGTGTACTTTTTTGGAGAGATCGCTGAATATTTGAAAGCCTTCTAAAGCAAATCAGCCTCTCTTCCACCTTCTGTTAAATGTTTCTGAGCTCTTTTGACGTGCAATTCCCCAGAAACGCTTTTGCTTTGGGTTAAATGAATCGCTTATGCTCCTGCCAAAGACTCATCTTTCATGTCCGTCACACGCTCCCTTGCCATGTCCAAAGGCTGAGCCCAAAGTGTGTCCTCACTGAACATCCATCTCCTACTGTAATACGGAGACGTTTCATTAGACCTAAAATCCACAAATATTCCATGGCAGATCAGAGGGAGACATGGTGGCACTCACCCATGACCTCCTCTAAACCCTGTGAACGTACAGTAGAGAAACACACTCACATGGCGAAGGAACCTAATTACTGGCGTTGAAAAGACGCATCTGTGTGCGTTTCAATGAGTCCTTTCATATCATAAACAGGCTGTCCACACCAGGGAGTGACCGTAACACACCTCGTTGGCTTGGCAACGCTCAAACAATCCCTCTTTCACAACTCCCCTCTCCGCTTTTCGCTTCGCTTCGATTGAAACTTGTCCAGGTGGTGAAATCTGTTTTTCACCAGGACATAAAAACGGGCACCAAAGAGGCATCTATTTCAAAGGCCTGTGGCTAGTAAAGTGGACCTGAGCGTGCATGCACTCAACAATCGCAAACCTTCAAGATCTGTAGACTGATCCAAATGCTACATAGAATTGAGCACTGTTAGACTCAGCAAAACACAGGCGCGGGCATTCTTTATCTTCTGTAGTAGCCAGAAACAAACACACATTAAGGTACTGTGGCTCAATGTTGATTCATTCACCCGTAGGTTATTATTTGCAATGCAAAACCAACTGACATCTGAATTATCATTAGTTGAACTAGAGCTTTAAATGGATACTGCAAGATTCTGGCAATTTATCTGTTTTTCTACTTTTTTCTAAATCAGGGCCTTGAGACAGGTCGGACATTTTGACAATTACAAAACATTAAGTCAGATGAACTCGTGGATACCATTTGTATGTCTCTGCATGCAGTTTACAAGAAGTTAGAGGTAGTTTTGAAAGCCAATTCTGAGCCACTGCTAACTAGCATTAGCGCAAACCATACACTAGCGTTCCTGTAGACTTCCAGTCATTGCGCTGACGCTAGTTAGCGTTGGCTCTTGAAACTATCTCTAACTTCCTTCATAATGCAGACATAAAAATGAGTTTGTCTGACTCTGGGTAAGTATAACAGTAAATGGTTTGTAATTACAGTTTACTTAAGGCTATGAATTGTCAGACATATTAATTATGTTTCATTTGTGTTTCCCAGGTCAATGCATCACGGCAGGAGGGAAAGCTGATGGAAGAATGCGACCTCCTGATTGATATCATCCAGCAAAGGAGACAGATCATTGGGACCAAAATCAAGGAGGGAAAGGTACGATCCAGGAGTGGCCATGGGTCTGAAAGGGGAATCCCATCCAACACACACATACAATCCTCTGCACTTTCTCTGAGCTGCAGTCTGAACCGTACGGCCTGGGAAGGAATGTAATAGTGAAACAACAGAAGGGTAAATGTCTCTCGCCTTCTGTTCGGGGTCTGCATTGGATCTGTTGGAAAGTCCACCGTCTGTTCACTCTCAATCTGTTCATTTATGATGCAAAGCGAACATTTGAACAAGGTCACCAGGGGAATTGGACCATGCTTAATTATCAAAATGTCCAACCTACAGGGCATGTCTCAATTATTTTTACTGACTGACAGAGTTGGAGTTCGCTCAAAGCTAACTATTTGTAGTCAATGAAAATGACTTAACACTTTGTGTTACTTTTACTTGCTTCATTTCCCTTTCTGAATTTCTGTTGGCGTTGGAATTACCAATAGCTGTCCAGGGTTAGTCAGAAACCAGATTCCTGCAGTTTCTCTAAATGACGGGACTTCCTTCCTTCCTTCCTGGTCTCGTGTCAGGACTTGAGTCAGGAGCGGGGCCTTAAAGTAGAAGTTTAATATCAAGGGCCATAGAGGCAGTTTAGCTCTGACCTTTCGGCGGGAAATGAAAACCTGCCTAAATAGAAATCCTTTATGGTGGACAGTTGCCGCTGAGACGATAGAGAGACAATTTGGTATTTTTTCCTGCTCCCACACCTCTGGCATTGTCCAGATATAGGATACGGGTGAAAAGTTGTTTCATATAAATACCAGAAAATTGCAACAAATATATACACATTCGAATGAAACCAAAGATTAATTGTTCAGTTTAGTGTGTCAGAAAAGGTTGATGAGGGTAGTGACTCTGACCTAAATACAACCTCCAACCAACCACATTTCACTGCCCTCAATCACTCTCTCTAAACCTCTCATTAGGTGAAGAGAAAGCAACAAGCCAAAAACATCTGGATACGATCCCAAAAAGCCCCATCTGGGCTAAATCTCTACCATCCCTGACGTGGGATTCAGTTAATCACCTTTAACCCATTCTAACCCCCCTCTGTCCTATTTGCTCTATAGGCGGTCCGGATCAGGAAGCTAGCCCAGCAGATCTCCAACTGTAAGCAGTGCATCGAGAGGTCCTCTGCTCTCATCACCCAGGCCGACCAGACCCTGAAGGAGACGGACCACGCCCGCTTCCTCCAGACCGCGAAGAGTATCACCGAAAGGTGAGCAAGGCTAGCACGGAGGATGTGTCAGGACCCGGTGCGAGAAACAGTCACTAATAATCGTCAGAACCCAGAAGATGAGGCAGACACAGCAGTACTAGAGATGGTGGTTTAATTAAAGAACAAAATCTTCAGGCAAAGAAACTAAATCCACAATGTCCAAAAATAAAGCCAAAAGGCACAAAAATGGAAATCCTCCAAAATACAAAAGAAACTCCACAAAGTGGTAAAAAAAAGCAGGGAAAAACAAACCTCAAAAGACTACTCAAATAATACACAAGAACTAAACCAGAGAACCTCTGGAAAATTCAACAAGAGAAATATCTGTATAAAACAAGGCTTGGGCTGGCGCTGGGTGCTAACTTACAAACACTGAGCAAGGAACTGAGGAACACACAGGGTTTAAATACTAACAAGGGAATGACCTACAGGTGCAAACAATAATTAGAGCAAGAAAAACAAAAGGTACAAAAAAGGTGCAATGGGGACATCTAGTGACCAAAACCCGAACAGTCTTGGCCAAAACCTGACAGGATGTGGTAGAAATTCACTACAAACACCGGCTCTGACTAACCATTGGTAATTCACAGTCAATCAACATGACCTCTGGCATCCTATGAAAATGTGCAACATAGTGGGATAGTTGTGAACTAAACCCTCTGGGATATGTGTTAGGGTTTCCATGGCGACCGCCTCCTCTCAGGTCCTGATTCCAGAGATCAACCTGACGGACACGTTTGACACGTTCGCTCTGGACTTCACCAAGGAGAAGAAGCTGCTGGAGAGCCTGGACTACCTCACAGGTACAGAGTACAATCAGCTCTGTTTACTAGTAGTGGTGGGTGCCAATAGTGATCATTTAATACAATATCGGTATATTGTGATAATGTGGCAATATCGTGATATACTGTGATATTGTTGCCTATATTGTGATATTGCTTTATGTCATGATGTCTACTATATCAAAGCACTGGCAATATATCTCCCTATATTCTATTGTCAAGTGCAAGAGTTGGCATCTCTCTCTACAACCATAACCTAAAATGTGGTTGTATGCACTCAACCTAACTGTGGTCCAAAGTAACACATCTACATAATGCCAAAATTGTCCATGTTATTGCAGTACCCCAAAGAATTATACATCATATGAATAGATTTATATGAGTTTGTGGAAGAGATTGTTGTTTAGTCTTTGTGATGGCAGAGGGCTTCGCTTGAGGGCTGGCTCACTAAGTGAATCACTCTGAGTCATCGATGTGCACTCACTGGCGGAGGGGGAGCGCGAGAGAAGGAGAGAGAGGGAGGGAGAGAGGGGGAGAGCGAGAGAAAGGGAAGGAGAGATGAGAGAAGAGAGAGAGATGAGAGAAGAGAGAGAGGAGGGTTAAGGGAGGGGAGGAGAGCGAAAGATGTCATCAGCCTCTGATCAACTGTCAACCTCTGAAATATCATCTGGGCTATGAATTATCATTAGCATACAAATGCTTGGCAATCAATATAAGTCACAAGCCTTCAGTCCTCCTTTAAGAGCCACAGTACTTTGTTTGAGGTAAAACAGCACGCTCAAAAGGTGAACCACTGTTATTTCATCGTTATACCAGAGCACGCATAACATTTTCCATTCTTCCCCTTCTCCAATTTCTCATTACCCTTATCTAGCGCCAAGTCCTCCGGGCATCAGAGAAGAGCTCTGCACTGCATCGTACGACACCATCACCGTCCACTGGACCTCAGACGACGAGTTCACAGTGCTTTCCTATGAGCTCCAGTATGCTATCTTCACAGGGCAAGCCAACATTGTCAGTAAGTATCTGGGTGTCGGCACAAATGCAGTCACACATACCAGAAACACCTCCGAGCGCACAACTATCTTCATAGGTCAAGCCAATGTTGTCAGTGTGTATCAGGGTGTAAGTTAAACTACCCTCTGGCATACCAGGCACACCACAATGGTATCTTCACATGGCAAGCCAATGGTGCTAGTAAGTGCACAGAACGCCTTGAGAGAACGGCTTTGTGCTCGCAGAACTCTCTCCTGATGATAACTTTTGTATTTTCCAACTCAAAGCCCCGTGATAAATCAGGTGTAAAGCCAAACAGCTGGAGGACTCAAGAATCAAAACCGAATCATGCGTTTCTTCTCACCGAGCCTGTCGACTAGGGCCAATGGGGTGAGCTCAAATCTCAGGATCTCAGCTTGAGTTATTGCAGTGTCAAAGGGGACAGAGTGGAAAGGAGGGAGGGAGACTAGCTGACTCGGAGCGAATTACAGTCATAACACGAATCAGTGCTCAGAGCCCTCCTCCCCCACGGATCGCGCCTGAATGCCACGCTCATGCATACTTCGCTGGGCAAGCAATATAAAATGAGGTCAGGGGATGGGAAATATAGCTTCTTAGATGAAGAGAACAGAGGGGGAAGTGTGGTTTGATGAAAGCGGACAGCTAGCGAACAAGGAAATAGGATGCCATGAGAATAAATGGGATATGATTTGTCTCATGTTGTGATCATCTCTTCACTTCAACAAAGAGAAGAAACTGAGAACTACCAGAACTTTAGCTTTAATACTGCAATACATCATCAGTGTTGCTACAATTTGGAACAAGAGCAGTTGGCTTTTTCCACGCTTAAATCATGTTGAAAACTCCAGTGCCCCCAAGTAGAATGACTTTTTGAATGTCTTTCGGTACTGATATACAAAATGAATGAACATAAATGTATAATAGAAGTCTACCATGTTCACCCTTGAATGATAATTGAACATAACAATTGTATCAGATGCTGTCTTTGGAACCCCATTGAGAAGGGCCTTTTAAAAAAAAGTCTACCAACATCAGCACTTTTCATGAGGGGTGGCGTAAACCCAAAGTGACATGTGCTTTTTTCCACTTCCTCCTCTCCTCATCCTCTACACACGCCATGTTTTCTTCCCGCCCAAGTTTCACATCCAATCCCCAGGTCTAAGCTCTGGGCTGAGGCTGAGGAGTTGTCACAATGTCACATCTTTGAAATGACACTTCAGAGGAGAAGGGGTGACGGCAGTCCATTTAAAATATTGGCAAATGTGCTGTACATTCACAGTGCACTGTACATTTACAGCACGGCAGCCTTCAGAACACGTTAGACATGATGATGGGGTATGACGGTACATGGTAGCCTATAGGGACGGACAAAAAGGTGTAATGGGTTCGCGCTCAAAAAGATGTCGCGTGAAGCTCACGGAGAATACACTGTGCACTCAGCACGACGGCTGCTCTGGCAGAGAATTAAGCCTGCGGGCATCAATGTGGCGCAGCACGGCTTAGTATAGGCCTATCAATGTACAGCACAGCCAGTCCCACGGACATAGAACAGCACAGCCATTGAGAGGTGAATAACACCTACAGTAACCACATGAAACAACAGAGTAGAGTGAACGGCAATATATATGGAATGTGTTGGATCATAAGAAATGAATCACTATAAATGGCGTAATGCTACGTTGCATACTGGCTGACCGTCTTTTTGAACGTCCCTGGCATTTGTCATAATGGATTGACTTTGTATGATAAATGACCCCTTAATTCCCCGTAGATCTACTACACCTTCCAACACCAAAGTCCTATTGGACAAGAAGCGTTGTCTGAACACACTGATCATGCATCCTTCCCCTCTCATGTGGGTTTGATAAAAGGCCATCGAATTGATTGAGCGAATGACTGATTGTGGAATTTGGACCACTCCTCTCTATCCTTTAGCTCTGGTCTCCTAGGATCACATGAATCGACTTCCTCCCCTCCTAACACAAACAGACTCAAACCTACACCTCTCTCAAACTATAGATAAGAGTTCGCTAAACTAAAGAATAAAAATATACAATATGTTGGGGAAATATAGACTTAATTAGGTGAATGTTTACATTCGGTCCAAGTATGATACTTACGTTGGCTGAGGATTGGCTGTCTCTGCAGCAGGCAAAGCAAATCATTTCCTCATTCTGTGACAATGAACGTTGCTTATGTCCTGGAATTCGACAGTTTACAAGTGACCTAATTAATTGAAGATGTTTGCTTTTCAAAGTTTATTAAGGCCGCAATACATGTGCAGTCTGTGTTATTGGTCTGTTATAGCCACTCTGTGTGTGTTCATGTGACTACGAGTGTGCAAACGGAAACGTTTGTGTGTACACTGTAACTGTGAGTCTGCTTCTCCCTCCCAGGCCTGTGTAACTCTGCAGACAGCTGGATGATTGTGCCTAACATCAAGCAGAACCACTACACCGTCCACGGCCTGCAGAGCGGCACCAAGTACATCTTCATCGTCAAAGCCATCAACCAGGCAGGAGCCCGCAGCAGTGAGCCAGGGACACTCAAAACCAACAGTAAGGGCTCCGTATTCATTACGATTTACTTGGAATTATAGCATGCAGTTTTAGAGAAGTATCTTGTGATTCTTACCTAATATGGTCACCATATTATGTTTTCAATACGGTGTCCATATTAGGACAGCATCACATGTCGGGGATGGTCTCCTAATATGGACACCATACATACAGCTGCTGCCTTCATAGTCTATCCTATCCTAGCCCCTTGCTAATGTAACCATGTTGTCTCTCTCCGTCCTCTTCGTCCAGGCCAACCTTTCAAGCTGGACCCCAAGTCCGCCCACAAGAAGCTGAAGGTCTCCCATGACAACCTGACGGTGGAGCGCGACGAGACGGCATCGAAGAAGGGACACGGCCAGGAGCGCTTCACCAGCCAGAGTAGCTACGGCGTCGTCGGCAATGTTTACATCGACAGCGGACGCCACTACTGGGAGGCCCTGATTGGAGGAAGCACATGGTGAGTTAGACCTGGGAGACATGATGGACCAATGTCTTGCTCTGAGCCACATGGTGTTTGGCCTGTTGGATCTGTCTGGGTAGAATGACAGAGATAGAGGGGCGGTCATGATACGCCACATTGTAAGTCACTTAAAGGCACATTTATACAATGTAGTCAGAGAAAGATTCAATGCACATTTAATAACTATGAGTTTTTAACACTTGGTAAGTGTTCACAAGTGTTGAAGTGTTTGGGTTTTAGAGGCAGGCTAACAGTGTCTTCTTACTTCTTTCTCTGCAGGTATGCGGTGGGCATCGCCTACAAGTCGGCCCCCAAGCACGAGTGGATCGGCAAGAACTCGGCCTCCTGGGTCCTGTGCCGCTGCAACAACTCGTGGGTGGTGCGTCACAACAGCAAGGAGCTGGCCATCGAGCCTTCGCCCCACCTGCGCCGCGTGGGTGTCCTGCTGGACTACGACGCCGGCTCGCTTACCTTCTACGACGCCGTGGGCTCGCAGAACCTGCACACGTTCCACGTGTCCTTCGCCCAGCCCGTGTGTCCCGTCTTCAATGTGTGGAACAAGTGTCTGACTGTCCTCACAGGTCTGCCCATCCCCGAACACCTAGAAGGGTTGGAAACCCAGGACTGAGACCCCCTGGGAACTAAAGTTCCACAGAGACAAATCAGACTAAGTTGGATTGGGTTAGGTTAGATTAAGCCACCTCCAAGGCACTTTGGGCCACTATGAACTAGCAAAGGCCATCTTCAATCTTGAATCATCCCAGAAAACGTCATGCTACCACCTCATTTCATTTTAGGCACTTTGGACCACCCCTTGGGCCAACGTCAATCGCACAGACCACCCTCGATTCAACCACAGACCGCTGTTTGCAATGGGAAAGAAGGAAAGCGCTACGTAGCTATACAGTTGTGAATTATAGCATTGCCCAACTCCCACCTTCATGATTATGGAACCAAAGTAGCCATGAATTTAAATGTTTTTACTACCATTTTCTTGTGCTTATATGACAGATATTAATTATTGAAGTGTAAGAAAATAGCCTAGATACATTTCAATATGCACATCTTCCCTTACGTTTACACACTGTTCATACGTTATTTATGGTCAGTTTACCAGGGATAGGAGACATTTATAAATCTAGGGAAATTATTTTGATGCAATTTATCGATGTTACTTTCTAATCTAGAAAAAGTATTGTGTCCTAATACATTCATGTGTAAATTATACATATTTTGTGGCAACATAATTACCTTTTTCCTTATAGTACCTTAAACCCACAAGTGTAAAAGTACTATTGCATTTTAGACAAGCAGGGATAAACAACACATTGCATTTTACATTTTTGTCATGTTTTGTAATGGGATAGGTCCCTCTTTGCAATGGGATAGGTCCTTTGTAGTTCAGCCATGCATGTTAGTGAGTATCTCTCAGGTCTATTCCAAATCCTGTTTTCATCCATGAAAATAATGCAAACTACTTTGTCCTCTCCTGAGTGAATACTAACTTCCTACTGTACTTAGCAGTTGTCACAAACCTGAACTGAAAAACACTTCCACTTTGCTGTTATGTACAGTGAGGACAAGACTATTACAATCATTTCTCTACATTTCACTCTCATTCCACTTACAAACTCAGTAAATTATTTCACCAAGGTCGATGCCACCACTAGCCACAGCTTGACCTCAGCTTGACCACTGTATGACCCAGTGACCGTGAACTCAAATGTTGTAGGATACGTCTCGCCACCACACACAGGCACTCCATGATGTACATAACGTATTATGTTATCTTTTACTCTGTCTTCTTTCAAAAGAAGAACCATCTGGATATTTTACAGATAATCGTTTTGTTTTTAAAAGGAACAAAATGGATTGGTTCACTCATTAATTTGTGTCTTAGGTGTGGTTTGGGATTATCCGTTTCCTTGTATTGGATGCAGCGATTATCTGCTCTTTAATGTTGCCACAAAAACGGTTTCAATTCAGATGTATGTTTGAATCCTGTGGACACTATTTTAGGAAAGAGGATCGGAATGCTTGTGTCACTGTACAAATATGAAGTAGCATTTGTCGATTGTCAAAGGTACAATAAAGAAAGATACATTTTAACTTGTTTACTGCCTCTTGTACTGTATATTTTACACACACACACACACACACACACACACACACACACACACACACACACACACTCTGTCGTAAACATCACTTTAGCAATACACCACATGGTCTTTGTCTGTTTCCGACCATCAACGTAGCCTAATATATCGTTGCTTCTCTTTCTAGACCCTTGCCTTCCTACCATAAACCAACCCAACCAGTCATCTATGTCTAAATTAAGCCTACAAGCTGGTGAATTTATCCTGAGAACTTCCTGTAGACAACAGGGCCTCTTCCTGGTCCACTAAAGGCTTTTGACTCTGGTTCACAAGGGCAACGGTGTGACCGGGCAATATGGGCTTTACCTAAAACAATATGGGCCTCAGACAAAACAATATGGGCCTCAGACAAAACAATATGGGCACCAGACAAAACAATATGGGCCTCAGACAAAACAATATGGGCCTCAGACAAAACAATATGGGCCCAGACAAACAAAGACCTGAAAACAACTGACTGGGGTCCTTCCTCTTACAACTAACATACATGTTTAACAACAGTGTTTGGGAAGGTGTGTGTGTGTGTGTGTGTGTGTGTGTGTGTGTGTGTGTGTGTGTGTGTGTGTGTGTGTGTGTGTGTGTGTGTGTGTGTGTAGTCCTTCATGTATGTATTTGACCTAAAATGGTACTCCACTGAGTAAAAACTGTGATGACGTGGAAAACTGATGGGACTTCCAAAAAGTTATCAATGTAATTTAGTCTTAAGCTGAATTCAATGACAGGGTGAAATCTTTGATTGATTTCACACTTGCATCATTTAGCAGACGCTCTTATCCAGAGCAGCTGGGGTTAAGTGCCTTGCTAGATGACAGATTTTTTTTATTTTCAACTAGTCAACTTGGGGATTCAAAAAAACAACCTTTTGGTTACTGGCCCAATGTTCTTAACCGCTAGGCTACCTGCCGTCAACATATCACATTGAATTCACGTTAGTTGACAACTCAACCAAATGTAAAACAAAAATAGATGTTGAACTGATCTGTGCCCAGTGGGATGGTACAGTGATTCTCAAGAGGCAGCAATTGCACCAGCCCAGGAAACTGTTAGGCTGACATGATTTTCAAGGACATCTCTTTTGGTCACCCGGTAGAAAAGCTTTAGGGACTTGGTGTGTGTTTGGTGTGTGCGTGATGTCATACGTACGTTGTGCATGAGTGAGTGTATATGCATGCTTGTGCGCGCATGCGTGTGTGCATTCATGTGTGCATGCATATGTGACTGTGTGCATGCATGTGTGTTGTTCATGAACTTACAGTGACCCGGCACATCAATTACTGGTCAGTGGAGGTCATGACTGAGCAGGAGTGCTGTGACATTTCCCTCATGGCTGGATGTTTGGCCAACACACCAGGAATCTTAGCTACCCGTGAAGGAACTGCCCAGAATCACAATCTACAGACACAGGAAGTGAAGGACAGTCGATAAGAAGGAAATAGGAAAAATAACAAAAACAAATGTCTATATCAACTGCCTTCATTCAATTTGATAAACATTGTCTGGTTTCGTGTGGCTATTTCGTTGTATAACAGGCATCTACACACATTTCAGTAGGGCACCCATGTTGCTGGTCGCGTATTAAAAGGAAAAGAAACCGAAAAAGTTGTCCACATAATTATACTTCACATTATGGCACATGATACTCTTTTCTTTAAACAAAAAGTATTACACCAACTGTGGATGCCGAGTCGAGTCAACTCCATGAATGGCCAGCAGAGGCCAGTATAATGTGAAAAGAAAGTACTTCATCCATAATCCATAACATCATTTGGGAAAAATCTAAGAAAGTCTTGTGCCAATGTCTAACGGTCAGGGTAGTGATTTTAATAGGATTAATTACAATAGGACCACGCATGCTGAGTTGAATCTGTGTAGTCTGGCTCTTAGTATGGGTTATGGTTAATATCTCTGATACAGGCGTCCGGCTATCAACAATGATCTGACAGTACTGATTGTACTTTATCAAAACAACATCTGTGAATTTGGAGTACTATAACATAAACAACAACAACACACTAAAGAAAAGATCCTATTAATTCACTGACTACAGCTGTTCCAGTAATCAACGTTGGATCCTAATGAAAAGCTTATCGGTTCCTCTTACACAATGTTTTGCTTCCTGCCGTGTAATAAATTGCCGTTTGATTCGCTGTGCCGCTGATGGATCGTATGAAGGCTGGGAAGCAATTCACTCTGAAGATTTAAGTCCTACTGCCCTGGGCCTAGGTTTTTCTAAAGTTATCTATCTGGATTTTGCCTATCGGATAGGATTAAATGTATGGAAATAGAATGAATAGAATGGGAGTCCCCATTCAAGTCAATTGTTTGTCAATTCTATTCATTCTATGTCTATGGATTTAATTCTATCCGACAGGCAAAATCCAGATGGGTAACTTGAAAACCTGGGCCCTGCGATTACAGGATTATTAGGATAGATAAATGAGAAGGGAGGCGTTTTGGAGTCAGTTGTAAACAAGCATCATTCTTGCTTCCTTCTTTCCTGGTCTGATCGGATGGCCTAAATGTTCACAATGCGTGATTACAAATTCACAACGAATGGCATAGCGTGACAACCCTGACTTGCACATGACACATAATGCACCCATAATTCACCGTGTAAAGACACATGGAGACTTTTCATCAGATTGATATGGTTTGTACCAGCATAGTCAGACAGAGCACGCTCTGTATCCAGTTACACCAGCATTCACGGACAAAAAAGTTAAGGGAACATGTCAACGAGGATAGAATTTCAAAGAGGATAGAATTTCATAGCGGATACACTTTCTTGAAATCATCATGTCTCAGGTGAAGATGGGAAGGTCTGTAATCACAACTATTACCATAAATATGATATCCTCCTATGTTCCCTCCATCAAGCCTAATCAGAACTGGGAAGGTATCAGGTCTGTAAATCTAACATCCTAATAGTTCTGATGTTCTTTCATCAGACCTAATCATAACTGAGAATAGCGGGGGAGCTCTTTGAGAGCTGGGTCAGAATAACAAATGATGCGCTCGTTTCACCTTAAATCATATTTCCCCCCAGCCCTCTCTCTCCATTTGGTTGAGGCAGCTCTGACAGCTCCTGTATCTGTCTGCACCACTCTCTTACATCCCCACTGGGCAAGTTCAATTAAGAGGCACCTCACAAATACGCTCAATGCAAAGCTGTGGACTCTGTCTCGCCTCTCTCTCTCTCTCTTTCTTCTCTGTCTGTCTTGCTGTTTGTCTCTCTCTCTCTCTCTATTCTGTCTGTCTTGCTGCTTCTCTCTCTCTCTCTTTCTTCTCTCTCTCTCTTTCTTCTCTCTCTCTCTTTCTTCTCTGTCTGTCTTGCTGTTTGTCTCTCTCTCTCTCTCTATTCTGTCTGTCTTGCTGCTTCTCTCTCTCTCTCTCTCTTCCCTGTCTTTGCTGTTTCTCTCTCTCTCTCTCTCCTCTGTCTGTCTTGCTGTTTGTCTCTCTCTCTCTCTCTATTCTGTCTGTCTTGCTGCTTCTCTCTCTCTCTCTCTTTCTTCCCTGTCTTTGCTGTTTCTCTCTCTCTCTTTCTTCTCTGTCTTGCTGTTTCTCTCTCAAATCAAATCAAATTTTATTTATCACATAAACATGGTTAGCAGATGTTAATGTGAGTGTAACGAAATGCTTGTGCTTCTAGTTCCGACAGTGCAGTAATATCTAACAAGTAATCTAACAATTCCCCAACATCTACCTAATACACACAAATCTAAAAGGGTGAATAAGAATATGTACATGTAAGTATAAGGATGAGCGATGGCCGAGTGGCATAGGCAAGGTGCAATAGATGGTATAAAATACAGTATATACATGTGAGTAATGTAAGATATGTAAACATCATTAAAGTGGCATTATTTAGTGCATTGTATAAAGTGACTAGTGATCCATTTATTAAAGTGGCCAGTGATTGGGTCTCAATGTAGGCAGCAGCCTCTCTGAGTTAGTGATTGCTTTTTAGCAGTCTGATGGCCTTGAGATAGAAGCTGTTTTTCAGTCTCGGTCTCAGCTTTGATGCACCTGTACTCTCTCTCTTTCCTCTCTGTCTTTCTTGCTGTTTCTCTCTCTCTCTCTTTCTTCTCTGTCTCTCTCCCTCTTTCTTCTCTGTCTGTTTCGCTGTTTCTCTCTCTTTCTTCTCTGTCCGCCTTCCTCTCTCTCTCTCCTCTGTCTCTCTCTCTCATTCTTGTCTGTCTGTCTGTCTGTCTGTCTGTCTGTCTGTCTGTCTGTCTGTCTGTCTGTCTGTCTGTCTGTCTGTCTGTCTGTCTGTCTGTCTGTCTGTCTGTCTGTCTGTCTCTCTCTCTCTCTCATTCTTGTCTGTCTGTCTGTCTGTCTGTCTGTCTGTCTGTCTGTCTGTCTGTCTGTCTGTCTGTCTGTCTGTCTGTCTGTCTGTCTGTCTGTCTGTCTGTCTGTCTGTCTGTCTGTCTGTCTGTCTGTCTGTCTGTCTGTCTGTCTTTCTTCTCTGTCTGTCTTGCTCTCTCTCTCTTTCTCTCTCTTTTTTTTTCTTTCCCACATTTAGTCAGTCAGCTACTGAGTCAGTCTCTCCATCCTTTCATAATAGTCAGCAATTTTATCCTGACAGCCAAGAGAATCCAATTATTTTGCACCCCTCAATCCTAAAATCTTCACCTAGGGTGAAACAAACTTGGACAGGCCCCCCTTTTACCACTGCACCAGCTAATTAAGTGATGATAATTTATTGCACTCCACATTTGCGAGGGCTTTTGTGCTTTCAAGCCATTGAAAAAAAAGCAGCTTGAGCAGCCGAGCGACTGAAAACGATAAAGCCATAAATTTAAAGGTCCCCGCATCAGCGCTTACGCGTTACCTAGGTGTTTCAGTCTTCTCCCTGACCTTTCCCCTCCACTAATCTACAAAGTAAGAGCAGATCCAATGGGAATTGAGATGATGAGGGCAGCCGAGAAACAATGAACGGCGAGGTCACTCAAGGACGTGCGCAGCCACTTTTCATCCGACCGTTACCATTCTGAAGAGAAGCTCTATCTTACACTGACTCCCAGACACAGGACATGTACAGCCCCCTGGCTGGGTGAAATAGATGCTGACGCTCCAATGGCAATGGCTCACCACGGTTTAGCCCTCCCCCTCAAGGTCTGAGCAGTTTAACAGCACATTTTCCGTAATTCATTTGTTCATTTGTTTTTTTTTGCCATGGCTATGACGTGTTCATATGCTATCTGGGGACGGCGGGTAGGGAGGCTTGGTATACCAGTGTCCAATGGTGAAAAAGCAAAGATCCTCAGTTATGTCAGCCCAGGTTCAAGCGGCGCTGCCTTTAAAAAAAAAAGGAAGATAGCGGAGAGATGATGTGAGACGCTGTGACTCAGTAGGTTGAACAGACAAGCGGAGGTGTGTTTGCACAGGGGGGCGGGATATGACGGGGGGGGGGGGGGTGCATCGCAAGGCAAAGTGCTTATGGATAACCTGAGCAGAGTCCCCTTGGAGAGAGATTTGGAAGTTGCACTCTCCCAGGTGACACTTAAATGGCATGTTGCTGCCCCTGTTGTGTTGAAGGAAAGACAGCTCAGGATTAGATGCATCTGTGTGTGTGAAGGGGGTGGGGGTTGGGGGGGGGGGTGTAGTGTTTGCTTGTGTGCGTGCTTGCTTGCTTGCATGCTGTTTGTGTGTGTGAAGCGCGAGGGGGTATGTCTATCCGTCAATCTGTCTATATGTCTGTCCGTGGCTCAGGTGACTGAGGTCCTTGATGATCTTCTTGGCCTTCCTGTGACACCGTGTGCTGTAGATGTCCTGGAGGGCAGGCAGTGTGATCCCAATGACGCGTGAAAGCAATATCTTTAAATACATCTGGAAGTTATGCAAATATTACCCTTTTTCAGACATATACTTGATTTTGACATCAAGAAGATTATTTCTCTTCAATACTCCTCTGGAGTTTGCCATTGAGGAGGAATGACTTGCATAAATATCTCTCTTCAGGGGACGAAAAATGTACATTTTCTAAATGAAAAAATAAACGCAGCATATTGATTCGCTTTGATATAACATCCCTTAACTCTTCTTGATGATAGGCAAGATTAAAATAAATGTTCTTACCAGGTGACTTGTGAGGTGAATGGGAATGATACAATTTTTACATCCGAACACCAGAGGGTGCTGTGGACACATGAATGAACCCAAGTGGATGCTTAGTGGACTGGGAAAACCTGGCTTGGCGCCTCATGGGGCCTCATTTCTACCTCTGCAACACTGTCATGCAGAGAGCGAACACCGAACAGAGGCAGCAGAGACAAAGCTCATGCAACACAATGCAAAACAATACTTCATTCTCATTTGGTTGGTTACGTATGCTTTCCATGTCGCCCATTCTTACTCCAAACCGAGACCGGTGTGGATTTTTGTCAGAAAATAAATTTCCACCATGTTTTTACTCTAAGCCACCCTCAACCCATTCCAAATTCACAACCCTCCATGTTTTCTACTTCCTGGGGGCAGCAGGCGAAATCATGTCTTTTAGGAGATGAACGTCCACATTCACTCCCGGCAGTTAGTGTGCTGAATGCATACCGGAGTGACACAAACAACCTGGGGATGTTGGCTAAGTTTAATATCCATTTGGCGTTGTGATTTTATGGGTCAGCACGGCTCCAGTGAGACGAGCGTCAGTCGAGAGATTCTCCATTGCACACCTTGAATGAAATGAAATCTGATGCAAAGCAATGCAATCCAGCTACATTCGCTACAGAAGACTGCAACCAAATAGCATTGATACTATCTATACATTGTATCATTGGGGTGTACACTAACTGGGCTAACTGCTCTGCAGATACTGAGCAGGAGATAGAGACAACTAGACTACATCTCTAAACGTTAATTCAATCATTTGTAGTCTTAGGAGTGCAGTAAAAGGTTGTCCATTAATTAATAATGACTAATGAACAAAGGAAAGATTTTACCTTCTGGTGGTGCAAAACCTGACCTGATTAAAACACAAGTGTAAAAAAAAACACACAAAAAAACACAATTGTGTGTACGTGTGTGTGTGCCTGTTTATGTATGTGTACAAATTCAGTGTGTGTGTGTGTGTGCCTGTTTATGTATGTGTACAAATTCAGTGTGTGTGTGTGTGCCTGTTTATGTATGTGTACAAATTCAGTGTGTGTGTGTGTTCCTCTGTGTGAGTGTGCATGTGTGTTTGTGTGTGTGTGTGTGTGTGTGTGTGTGTGTGTGTGTGTGTGTGTGTGTGATTATGCATGTTTTACCATAGTCTCTGATATTCTTCTCACCATGTCTGATCTGTAGATTGACAGGGAATTCCAGGGGTCCTGAGGAGGATACTTTAAAGCACTTCGTAGGAATAGTCAGCCAGCAATACAACGGGGGATTCAAGGCATCACTCCTTCAATCAACCTGTAGAATTGGAGTGAGCTGCTAACAGCGGCCCACTCACACTCTAGAGCACAGAGAGGGGATTTCAGAGCCTGACAGGTGGCCCTTTGTAGTCCTGCCAAATCTACAGAAGGGAAGTGCAAGCCGATTTCCACCCCGAGTCCATTTCTCCACCCCTCTGCCTGGACTAGTTTGAAGACTTTTAATCTCAGACTTTCTTTTTAGGGGTGGGGATAATTCATGGGGATCTAAAGCTGAGATCCTGTGAAATGCCATTGGGATTCGACTTCCTCTTACTGTATATTCCCACTATAGGTGTATAGTTCTGTCTACAGTTGAATGATATTTTGAATTAATATAAAAGATATCAAAACAGATGAAAGCGCTTATCACTAATTCATGGGGATCTAAAGCTGAGATCCTGTGAAATGCCATTGGGATTCGACCTCCTCACACTGTATATTCTCACTGTAGGTGTATAGTTCTGTCTACAGTTGAATGATATTTTTTAATGAATATAAAAAGGTATCGAAACAGATGAAAGCGCTTATCACAACAGTGCCATGAATCGACAGTATGCAGATGGGGTATTAGGGATCAATAGTTTGTTAGTCTCCCCTGTTAGATGCTCTGTCAAAGGTAAGTGAATGTGCCCATGGACTCTTTGTGAAATGCAAACCTAATGGTTGGACCAAAGGTCGAGCAGCGGAGACCAGCAGTTCAAAATCGATGGCTGGATTAATCTCGTTCCACTGTGCAGCTATTACAGCGGGGGAGTGATCACTAGACCATGGCAAAGGCCAGCATTCATCTCTGTAATGATCAAATGTGTCGGATGACAAAAGGTCCACTTTTAGGAACCACTGCAACATAGACATAGGCTCTCCACCTTTTCAGCCTCGACAAAGATGCACTCCAATTGAGACGTATGCCGAACACTGTGAGGACACTGCCGAACACTATTCTCCCTGACATGCTCCTGTGCACCTCTCTGTCCAACACCTTATCCTTACATTAAGTGATGCGCATATGATTTTTCATTGACACACCTCTCCGCTCTCACACACAGTGTGATTCCATGGAAAGAAAGGGGTGTGGAAGGATACCGTGAGTAATCTTAAACCCTTAAATCTGGAATTGTAAGCTTAACTGGCTATTTATAGTCCTTTAGTCTCAACCCTAGCACCCAATAAAACCCCTCATTCTCCTCTCGTACCAACTTTTTTATAGAAGCAGATTGGCATGGGAGGAAGCAGAATGGAGTGGAAACTATTCACATTGAGACTTTGCTGTATTATTTTCCACCAGAATCCCCTGACAACCAGAGCTGGCCTTTCATATTAACCTTGGCTCTCTACCCTCCTCCCCCTCTTCCTCCGCGAACCTCCAGCACCAACCAACCACATCAGCCTCTAAGGGATCAATTGAACTACAAATTCAATGAATTATTTGGCAGCTCCTGTATTTCCTTGGAGAAACCATTCCTCTAGCTATCAGTCGAGGGGGGAAAAAAGAGGGCAAAAAAGAGAGCAAAAAGAGGAGAAAAAGCGTCAGTTTGCTATGGGATGCTTAGCGCGTGGCTCTGACTGGTCTTGGCAGAGGAGTTGCTGCGTTCACTCCCAGCAAGGCTAAATGAAAAGCTGTACGAGGAAATGAAAGAGGGCCAAAGGATAAGATCAGGAAATACAATAAGGAGCTGTCTTGTAAACAACACCTTGATGGCAAAAACAGATAATAAAAGGAAGTGTATTGAACAGCCATTTCATTTTTTCTGACAGGAGGTGGTGTGTTTGCTGTTTTTTTCAGTTAGCCTTGGTGTCTGAGGCTTTATGCTGACGCTAACATTATCTTGACTTTAGAAGTGCTAAACACCCCTCACAGTCCCTCCTTCTCCAATCCAATACCATTGCTTTGTAGGTAAAAGCCATGGCAACGCGCTTACAATACCAGCCAATGTGTACATTTTTCCAACATTCAATTGCTTGTTTAAATAATAATAATTTATCGTACCAGTCATGATATATCATGCACTTTCACGACATTCAGCATGCTCATAAATAGCATACATAAGCAAAGATTTGCCATTATCATTGATTTTATTCATACATTAAGAGGCCACCCTTGAAGATAATGAACTTAGCTGGTGTATGCATTATTCACTCAATAGAACAAAAGAATAATATTAGATATTCATATTTGTTTTCGGAGCATGGGTGATTAGTTGTGGGTGTGTGAGAACCTGTTTAGAAAATATGATGAGTGTGAAGACCCTGACGGGAGGATCAACTTTATAGGGCAGAACAAGTGAACCGTTCCACCAGCGTATAAGACATACCGAAAGGATGCTGTGACACATTTACTTCCTCAGGCCTCATCTCACCAAGTGGTTGTTGCACACTAATGGAATAACATTTATAAAAGTTCTCTTCCAGCAGAATATATAATATAATACATGCCATTTAGCAGACGCTTTTATCCAAAGTGACTTACGGTCATGCGTGCACACATGAAAGATAACTACTTCCTTTTAATGGATGTAAAGTGCCTGTAGGCCGAAACATGGAATATTATGGAGTCCTGAAATAAAAAGGCATCTCTTACTCCTTCTTTCTATTGCAAATGAGAGTGCAACCCAACAACAGCAGCAGCAGCAGCAGCAGCAGCAGCAGCTGTATGTCTGTCTAGGAGGAAGTCTGTGTTCTTCTACAATAGCTGACAGAGCGGTGTTTGTCCGCGTCAGCAGTTTGTGTGACCGCCTGAGGAAGTCTTAAAGTACCGATCTCCAGGATTGGATGGAGTCGTTTGATTACCACAGCCCGGTGCTTCCTCCAGTACTTTCAGGACTCTCAGTCCCTCTCCTCTCGAAGGTTCGAGGAGCTTCTACCTACATAGCATTGTTGTCTGGAGGAGTGGTGCTGATGGTGGGAAGACTATTGTGTTCTAATAGCCTGACCACCCACACGCACACGTTTGTTGAGTGACACTTTATCAGTGTAAATGTTTCTGCGATGTCCCCATAATTATAAGTTAACTGCCCCCACACAACTTGTGCGGGCACTTTGAAGACTCACAATGAAGACTGAGAAAGTTTCTGCATGAGGGGACTAAAAATAAAAAATGTACTGTTCTTAATGTTGACGAGTGATCATTCAACTGGCATTGTTATTTGATATGATGTGTTGGAAAATGTACATTCCATGCAAAAAGTTGAGTTTTTCTACATTTTAGTCCCCGTCATAGCAGTAAAATGTATAAGATACCACATTTAGTGGGGCACGTCACTTGATTTCATCATAACAGTTTATGAGCCATCCTAGAATATTAGGACAAACTCCAGGCCAAGTGGAGGCTGCTGAGGAGAGGACAGCTCGCAATAATGCCTTGAATGTAGTAAATGGAATGGTATCAATCACGTGTTGCATAACATTCCATTGACTCCATCCCAGACAGTATTATGAGCCGTCCTCCCCTCAGCAGCCTCCATTGCCCAGGCCAGGTCCTCCTTTTATCTGATGAGCAAGGATGGCCACGCCGTCGCCATTCCTCACAGCTGGTTAAGATCAAGAGCGACAACACACACACAAGCCTCTCCCAATCTCCCAACACATGTGGATGTGTACTGCATGAGTCTCTATGAGTGAGAGGTGAACTCCTGATTAAACGCTACTCGCCGCCACGTTCATCCTTCCTCCCTCCGTGACATAAGCCCAGGCATTTAGATCACTTAGCACTTTCTGAATCACTGCCTCTCTCTGGCTCTCACAGTAGCCTCCTCCTCGGCAGCCAAAGACATGGGGAGGAGGATAAGGGTTCATCAGACAAAAAATAACCCATCAGGGTGAAAATATTCCTCCTTCCTCATCTACACCCTTGACTTTCTACCTTCATTCCTGCTCTCTTCATGTGTCTTTGAATGTTCTTCACTTATTTGCAATTTTCCAGTTCAGTGGAACCTCTCTCTTTAATGTCGAATAACAACACACTCTTCTGAACATGTACAAATTACCTTGACTAACCTATACTCCTGCATATTGACTCGGTACCGGTACCCCTTGTATAAAGCCTAGTTATCGTTATTTCATTGTGTTACTTTTTATTAGATTTTTTACTTCAGTTTATTTAGCAAATATTTTCTTAACTCTATTTCTTGAACTGCTTTGTTGGTTAAGGGCTTGTAAGTAAGCATTTCACGGTAAGGTCTACACCTGTTGTATTCGGCGCATGTTACAAATACAATTTCATTTGAACCTTCTGGAATAGAAAAGACTGGTCTTCCATGCATTTTTTTTATTCCCCCATGACTGGTAGACTATAACTCATTTGTTAGATAACTTTGTTCTGGCACACTGCGCCTGAAAAAAACCCAACTTAAGTTCCCAAGGTGATTATAAATATTGTTAGTCCTGGTAGTAGGTCAATATAAAATGTCTCTTGAGACCCCTGGCAGATTTCTCCTCCTCCACACTTTGCGTGAGCTTGTCAACACCCCAAAGTCACTTTCGCTGTCTTTCTTTACAACGGAGTTTCTTCCACCTCATTGCCTAAGCAACCTCTGAAACCGACTCCTGTGTCGGGCTAACCTGTGCTGACAACCCCCCGCTGGAGGAAAAAGTCGGCACATGGGCGCCCGCTCACCGCTCTATACACCACACCGCTGTCTCCATGCCCCAGGATCCTCTCTGTTCCAATCCTGATTGACTTCCCTCTTGCTCAAAGCCTGCCAGCTCTGTAGGTCATCCAGCTAGTAGAAAAGAGAAAAAAAAAATTGAAAGAGAAAGAGGGGAGTGAGTGAGAAAATTTAACAAAGAACCCACACTGGCTCTCACAGTGTTGTGCTGGTATATCTCAGTCTCTGTAGACTGTGGAGCATGGCAGAGTATATCCATCTGTCTATTTGTCTGTGGCATGGTGAAATTCACTTATTTTATGTCTGGGTATGACCTGAAAGGGAGAAGCATTTGCTTGGGGAGAAAGTTCAAAGCATCAAGGAGAGTCTAAGATGAGAGTGAAAGTATAGTTTGTGGTTGTGCATTTTCAAGCCGTGTTTTAAAATGACCTGAAATGAGGAAGTGCAACCACTACCCAGGACTATAATGCTATATTGTTTTTGTCATGACTGTTTCTATGCACTTTCAATGCAAAGTATCCATTTTCTATGTAATTATACGCACAAATGGTTTTTAAATGGGCAACACTGAGAGAAATAACTACGGCACTCAGTCTCTGTAGCAAAGTGTCTTAAATTGGAGTTGAACATGTGGGTACTCGACGTCACATGTCCTCCTCCTCACCAGCTAATTGGTCTTCATTAGGAGGCGAACGTCACCAGAACTTGGCACTAACGAAACATCCTGTTATTTTCTGTTAAACTATGGGGGGGGGGGGGGACGTGGGGGGGGGACTTTAGCTGTAGTAGTATTTGAAAAGAAGCTGTTTGGAAATGATGTGTGTTAATTGGGCTGAGGACGTGCTCACGTCTTCTGTCTTCTGGGGACTGCCTATGTAGTACCAAAACCCCGGGTCTAGCCAATCAGCATGATACAGTTGCTCCGTTTTCCTGTCAGAACAGTTTGTTCTAACATAACACACCTCTCAAGAGGTCAGAGCTTTAATTTTCTTCGTAGGTATTTTATTTAGGACTTTTTTCTCTTGAGACATGTTTTAATTTGGCACGCACTTCAGAGTCAAATAGGACATTTCAAAGAAAAATGTAAATAGCAAAGTGGGATTTGGGTCCTTTTAAAAATGTAACGTTAATTCTCATTACAAAATGAACATCGTTGGAGAATAATCCTTGGCAGTTAAAGCAGGGAATGGGCTAATATTTCCACAAGACTAAATACGTCAGGCATGACTGGAGGGAACCGGGAAGTAGGCCGCCCGCGGAGGGAAGGGAAGTTGACGTGAGAAGATCACTGTGTAGGTGAGAAGGGAGACTGGGGCATCTGACGCAGGCAATGGAGGATGGGCTGTGTGTGTATGTAAGTATGTGTGTGTGTGTGTGTGTGTGTGTGTGTGTGTGTGTGTGTGTGTGTGTGTGTGTGTGTGTGTGTGTGTGTGGCAAAGGAACACCGGTACAATTTGTAAAATGCAAATATGACCCAGTCAAACACGCAGGAGAGGGAGAAGAGTGAGACAGAGTGTAAGACAGAAATAGAAATGTGATTCTACGATAGAAACAGAGAAAGAAAGTGGGATAGAAGGATAAGGAGAGAGAAGGTAGGAAGAAGTAAGGCAGGAAGGGCCCAAAATGAAGGCGTTGAGCAACTTTCAGATGAATTATGAATTATAAACAACCGAGGGAGAGAAACCCTCTATGGATTCGAGACGCTGTACTGATGTGTAACTCTGGGAAAAGCAAGAGACTCTTCATACGGTGACTCTTCAGGACTTTGCAGAGAACAAGATAACTGTTGCTGCAATATGTATCCACGTCTTGAACACCAGTTGATGAGCGACTGTTGAAATTATTGATGGTAAATGGCTCTCTATTTCAAATACATTTGATATAAGAGATTCAGGATGGCTAATATGCCTTGAGTATATGGAAAGTAGTGGAGAAGTCATGAGACATGACTTTACTCTGTTGAAGCAGGTGATGACACATAATCAGGAAACATAATGACTGTTTTCTTGGATCAGTTTGGCCTTTTAGATAATAATGAATGATGTTATAAAGACAGAGGGGACCTGATCCTAGATCGGCACTCCTACTCTGAGATTCTTTGTGAAAAGGGGCCGTGAACATTGAGAATCGGCAGTCAGGATTTTGTGGTGCTGTCCGTGGTTCTGAACCTCCTCCGTCACACCTCCGTTTGTTATTGTTAGATATATACGATGAGATGATTTGCAGTTCCTCAGTAATTGGAATGACCAGATTGTGGCCGGTGCGTGAGCAAAGACAGAATAAAGAACACATCCACCTTTGAAAAGCAGTCAAACAGAAGGGGTACCAGAAGAGAGACACACACACACTGTACACACACACATGAGCACAAACACACAGCATGCATGAGCACGCACGCACACACACACACACACACACACACACACACACACACACACACACACACACACACACACACACACACACACACACACACACACACAGACACACACACACACACACACACACACACACACACACACACACACACACACACACACACACACACACACACACACACACGTGTTTGAACATGGAAAGATTCTGCACAGTTTATTTGGAAGATTCTCTCATGTATTTGTGTCTCGCTTTCTCCTCCTCAACCAGGCAAAAATGTCCTTGTGACGAGCCCTCATTACAGTATCTCTTCTCAAACACACCAAATACAGGTCTGGAACTGGACATCAAAGTCAACAGAGCTCCTTTAATATGTGGGTCTGAGCAGCAGGGAAAGAGTTGGCCCTGCGGCACAACCAGGGCTGATTTCAGTGACCCGGGCCACTCTGTGAGATCTGTGAACTGTGTGTGTGTGATGTATGCGCAGTGGAACCTCTGAGGAAAGAGTTCGCGATTTGAATTGGAGCAAAGATGAATCAGCTCCACTCCCCAGGCCTGGTGCCCTTCAGATCTCAGATCAGTATTTGACAGTGGTGGGAAAAGTACCAAATAGTCATACTTGAGTAAAAGTAAAGATACCTTAATAGAAAATTACTGAAGTAAAAGTGAAAGTCACCCAGTAAAATTCTACTTGAGTAAAAGTCTAAAAGCATTTGGTTTTAAATATACTTAGGTTTCAAAAAGTAAATATAAATTGCTAAAATATACTTAAGTATCAAAAGTAAAAGTATAAAATCATTTCGCATTCCTTATATTAAGCAAACCAGACGGCACAATTGTTTAGTGTCATGTTTTGTCTTTGATCATCATGTCTTGTCCCTGTGCTTCCCTCTGCTGGTCTTATTAGGTTCTTTCCCTCTTTCTATCCCTCTCTCTCCCCCTCCCTCTCTCCCTCTCTCGCTCTCTCTCTCTATCGTTCCGTTCCTGCTCCCAGCTGTTTCTCATTCTCCTAAACTACCTCATTTACTCTTTCACACCTGTCCCCTATTTTGCCCTCTGATTAGAGTCCCTATTTCTCCCTCTGTTTTCCGCTTCTGTCCTTGTCGGATTCTTGTTTGATGTTTGCTGTTCTGTGTCCTTGTTCCGCCCTGTCGTGTTTTTGCCTTCTTCAGATGCTGCGTGTGAGCAGGTGTCTATGTCAGCTACGGCCTGTGCCTTCCTGAAGCGACCTGCAGTCTGTGGTCGCGTCTCCAGTCGTTCCTCTCTACTGACGAGAGGATTTCAGTTTCCTGTTTTGGATTTACCTATGATAATTTCCAGGAGAATCATTGTTTGTTTAAGCCTGGAATAAAGACTCTGTTTCTTTAAGTCGCTTTTGGGTCCTCATTCACCAGCATAACATTTAGTTTTTGTACTTTAAGGATAGCCAGGGGCACACTCCAAAACTAATTTACAAACTAAGTATTTGTGTTTAGTGACTCTGCCAGATCAGAGGCAGTAGGGATGACCAGGGATGTTCTCTTGATGTGTGTGAATAGGACCTTTTTCCTGTCCTGCTTTCGAAATGCATTCGAAATGTAACAAGTAGTTTTGGGTGTCAGGGAAAATGTATGGAGTAAAAAGTACATTATTTTCTTTAGGAATGTAGTGAAGTAAAAGTAAAAGTAGTCAAAAATATATATAGTAAAGTACAGATACCCACAAAAAAGACTTAAGTAGTGCTTTAAAGTATTTTTTGTATTTAAGTACCTTACACCACTGGTATTTGACATGGCTGATCAAACCATTTCCTACAGACAATGTATTTTATTTCAAAGTAAGCCTCTCATGCTGTTTTTTGGGGGTGGAGATGTTTAGCTGACTACAAGTCAGTGGATTTAATTGAATTTAGGAGAGAGCAGACAGTGGAATTATTAACTTCAGTTGTGTTTACCAATGAGCCAGATTGAGATATGAGACCACATGTCTATGTACACATTTTAACATACCATTTTAATGAGACATTACAGGAAACATTTTCCTCTATTTTGAGTTGTGCACAAGTTCCGTCACTCATATTGCATATACAGTATACAGTATTTATCAGATTATTACTTAAATTGTAATTATCTGCAGGACAGTGGCAGTATTCCAGTCCTTCCAGTCTATAGTGAATGGTTGTGTTGTTTTCAGCTTTTGACAGGCAGCATAAGATCTGAGGCTTAAATGACCGCTATAAGTGCATCTGGCTGAAATAAAGTAATTGGGAGTCATTTCCTACCGAAGCCATTACATCCATTGCTTCAAATGAGAAATTCAGCTTGACATTTTGAAAAACGCCAAACCTTTCAGACATAACTTTCTTTTCCTCTGCTCCCTTCACTCTCTTTCTATCAAATATACCCCCCTTCTCAAAATCCCCTGCATTTTCTGCTGATGAGCCCTCCCAAAAGTAGCTGCAATTACATTCGAAGCCCAGGGCAAGGGATAGGAGTGGAGGCAGGCGGAGAGGGGAGAGATAAGGGGGATGGGGGGGGTTAGCTGTGTGCGATTGGTCATGCTTACCCTCTCTACTGAACCTCAAAGAGACTGAGAGATGAGAGAAATGGGATTGGCTATTCTCTTCCCCCGGACGAGAGAAATAGACTGGGGGCCTGGGTCTTTGGTCACCGCACCCGTGGCCCAAATGATGACTCATGGCTTTAATCTTGTTTGCTCGGGATTGATGCTGCTGTAGCCTGAGTTCCTACACTAGCTGCCATAGCCACTCCATACTGCAGACTGGCGCCTGGGCCTACCACATAACAGGAAGAAAGAGGCAGCTAACAGGGGCCAAACGACAGTCAGAAGAATCGGTGTCACTGTAAAAGATTAGGGCGCTGTTTCAAACAGGAAGAGATGATGAAGCCTTTCCTGTCATGAACTCTTGGCAGGACGTTGCTTTCAGCATTACACCTGTAACAGAGGTGCTGCAAATCTGAACCTTTATCCACAGATCCCCTTTAGAAATCCTTTCACTTAGTATTCCAAGCCTGCTGGACTTGTTACTGTAGCGATGTACGCTGAGAGTCGGGAAGAAAGTTCAGGGAGTGAATACATTTAATTAATAAATGAGCTAAACAAGAAACACAAACAGAGCACCGACATGATACAGGAACAATGACGACTGGGGAAGAAACCAAAGGGAGTGACATATATATGGCAGGTAATCAAGGATGTGATGGAGTCCAGGTGAGTGCCATTATGCGAGTAACACTGGTGACAGGTATGCGCCCTAACGAGCAGCCTGGTGACCTAGAAGGCTAGAGAGGGAGCACACGTGACAGCTACCACATATCATCCCAAACCAGGAGGATTAGAAATAAGTGCAAATAGCCTACAGTCACTCTGCCTTTCAGCAAAGACTCATTTCATCTTCTTTACTTCTAGGAAATCTCACCGATTTTATTATGCTCATAAATGAATAGGCTTCGCAGACACAATTTCACAACTGCCCAATTTAGGAACGAAAACTAATGAGTTCTGTTTGCCATACTATTGAGGGACTTTGTGTTATTTTCTCTTTGTGTTAGTATTATAAATATGTCTGAACATCATCATTATTGAGCACCACTTGGACTGTCTACTTTAAGAATTTAGGAAAGTTTCCAATGAGTACTTTGGGCCGTTATCGTAAGTGCGTCAGATTGGGTTGTGGTAAATATGGAGGCCTTTTATGGCCACATACATAACTCTTGATTTCTAAGGACAAACGCTCGGGAAGAATAGCAACTGCTCTGTTTATAGAATGACATTAAAACCCGGGGATTCTCCTGAAAAATAGTCAACCCACACCAATAAAAAACAAAAGCGGCTTAATGAGCAAAAGGCTTTCACAAACTCATTATCAGAGGGCTGGAAAGACTAAGGCAGCGCACAATTACAAGGCCCTACACTTATCTTGTCGCTGCAGATTCCTGTGGAGGGGAGAAATAAAGTGTCCAGTAAGATTATAATTACTGAGACTTCTGGTTTGCCAAGGGAGAGTCAGGACAATGATTCGCTGATTCTCAGGACTTACTGTCATGCCAGGCGAGATGTATCACGGTGTATATGATTTATAATTCTGTCACTCCGTGTTAACCATTATGTCCCACAAAAATGTCACGTTACAATGATGGATTTGCGTTTTGTCCGTATAGTGCTCATTGCTACAGATTCATCTTTTTACCCGGTGGTTTTAACTTTATCTCTGGAATGGGTCCGTCCACCTGCTTGCCACCACTTTGCAGCTAACGGATCAATTAGGGAACAGTTAGCATGAGAGTAGATGAATTGGAGAAGATGTGCAGTGTGTCCCTGGTAAAACACTGAATCGTAGTGCTCTTGGTCCAGCTGGTGGGTCACTTAATGTGGCCCATTTAATTCTAGTTGATCTCAATGAAGGACTATACCGCAGAAGTCCTTTTTACCAGTTTCGAATTAGACACTGGAAAAGTTCTACCAAATGGAACAAAAGATCATAATGCCAATAAATACACTTTAAATCAATATCGTTTACCAGGCACAATATTATATGCTTTCAATGAAGGCCTGTACCTCAGGAGTCTATTCACAAGTTTTGAACTGCAGACTGGAAGAGTTCTATTAAACTGCACACAACATCATATTGCTAATCAATACACTTTTTTGGACCATTGACTACAAAACGAACAGACTCAAACAAAGGCTTGCAGAAAGGCTCCAAAAAAGCCCTGGAAAAGTGTGTTCAGCCAAAATAGTATCAAGGCCTTATTGCTGAGAAGGACAGCTTCCGAACATCCAAAAAGACCCAGTGATTATGTAATTGACCTTGCATCTCGGGATTTTAACTGTCACCCCTGTCGATGGATGTTGGACTGAACCGCAAAATCCCAGTGCTTGACCGACTGGTACAAAGTAAGGCCAAATTGCCATAATCATAGTTTGTCACCTTGGCAACCACAGTTTATCCAATGAAACGCAGTTGTATCAGTGCATTCTGTAAAGGCATACAGAACAGCACGGTATGTACCCAGTCTTGCTTTTCTGTTCAAATCTGGTATTTTGGAGTAACAAATAACGTGATGTATTATTTTCTTATAAAGAAAAAAAAGCACTCGTTCCATCTTAAAAAAGTGGGTGACTCACTGTGTCAGAGGTACTTGTACTGCCCTCACTTCCTCCCACTATTAAATAGACCAGGATTTAGTCAGTCCAAACAATCAAAGCTTGATGGTGAGTTGGTTTGGGAAACCCTGAAATGAGAAAAACTGCATAACGCCCACAGGTTGCAATGACAGGGCAGGGCCAATGTAGACTTGAACACAACCATGGTAACACGTCAACCACAGAATTACAAAATAGGTTGTTTATTCCGTGGTCATTACAATGTTATTACAGTTTCAATAAAATAGGAACATTGCTTGAGGGGTTCACAAAATCTAGTAGACGTATTGAATTTAAGTTGTGTGGGTTCGATACATGCCAAAGTTAAATAGGTATCGCACAGAACATGGTAGGTTTCTAGCGAATACACAGCACTCAGGTTAGGTTCAGTGGATACACAGCAAACTAGCACAGCAAAAGCGAGGAAGCATTACAAAAGTTGCAAAGTTAAATCACAATAAGTACAACTACTAAACAGTAAGGCTCTAGACAAATGTAAACTATATCCTTAAGAGTACACAGCAGGAAATACAATACAAACCAGCTTCACCTGGTTGGTCTCCAAGTTGCCAAGCAACAACCATTACTCTTTACCTTAATATCACTAACAACGAAGCTCAATAACAATACAAAAAAAAATACAAAAAAAATATCACCCTTGCAGTAGCGAGGCATGGCAGCTTGGAGTCCAACCGCCTGCTACCTCTCCCTGACCTGGGCCTCGTTTTCCAAAGCCTACATAGCGTTAAGATCATCGTTAGAACCTTCTTACGATGCATCCTCCGTAGCCGAGCTGTTTCCCAGAGCCTTCATTAGCAACGTGGCTCTTAAAAACCTTTGCAAATCTAGGAGTGTTTCAGACCACTCGTAGAGCAGTGAAAGTGCATCGTCAGATGCTTTCTCCCCTTAACTAGGCTATCTTTGTGACTGACTGCTGATAACTTCAGAATGAAGTTGAGTACAAATACAAAGTATTGACGAAGTATTTGCAATTGTTACAAACAAGGATAAAATAATGCTTCAAATGAAAACCAAGATGACTACATTAAAAGACACAGACTACATGGGCCTATATATTGTCCAATCAACTGACTTCTATTTCACAACTAGGCTATTGTCAATTTTTTTGCCTCAATGTATTTCATGATGTGCCCAATCTGTGACTTAGTGCATTATCATTGGGTAAGCACAATAAACCACCTCAATGCCCTACTGTATTTGCAGCGATAGGTTGTAATAAACTCAGCAAAAAAAGAAACGTCCTCTCACTGTCAACTTATTGTCAGCAAACTTAACATGTGTAAATAAATAACTGAGACATCAACTGAACAAGTTCCACAGACATGTGACTAACAGCAATGGAATAATGTGTCCCTGAACAAAGGGGGTCAAAATTAAAAGTAACAGTCAGTATCTGCTGTGGCCACCAGCTGCATTAAGTACTGTAGTGCATCTCCACCTCATGGACTGCACCAGATTTGCCAGTTCTTGCTGTCAGATGTTACCCCACTCTTCCACCAGGGCACCTGCAAGTTCCCGGACATTTCTGGGGGGGAATGGCCCTAGTCCTCACCCACCCTCACCCTCCACCAGCCGATCCTGCTCAATGGGATTGAGATCCGAGCTCTTCGCTGGCCATGGCAGAACACTGACATTCCTGTCTTGCAGGAAATCACGCAAAGAACGAGCAGTATGGCTGGTGGATGAGCCTGCAGGAAGGGTACCACACGAGGGAGGAGGATGTCTTCCTTGTAACACACAGCGTTGAGACAACAAGCTCAGTCCGATGATGCTGTGACACACCGCCCCCAGACCATGATGGACCCTCCATCACCCCTGGTGAGACAAAACCGTGACTCGTCAGTGAAGAGCACTTTTTGATAGTCCTGTCTGGTCCAGAGACGGTGGGTTTGTGCCCATAGGTGACGTTGTTGCCGGTCATGTCTGGTGAGGACAAGCCTTACAACAGGCCTACAAGCCCTCAGCCCAGCCTCTCTCAGCCTATTGCGGACAGTCTGAGCACTGATGGCGGGATTGTGCGTTCCTGGTGTAACTCGGGCAGTTGTTGTTGCCATCCTGTACCTGTTCCGCAGGTTTGATGTTCGGATGTACCGATTATTTGCAGGTGTTGTTACACGTGGTCTGACACTGCGAGGACGATCAGCTTTCCATCCTGTCTCCCTGTAGCGCTGTCTTAGGCGTCTCATAGTACGGACATTGCAATTTATTGCCCTGGCCACATCTGCAGTCCTCATGCCTCCTTGCAGCATACCTAAGGCACGTTCACGCAGATGAGAAGGGACCCTGGGCATCTTTTTTTTGGGGTGTTTTCATAACTTTGACCTTGATTGCCTACCGTCTGTAAGCTGTTAGTGTCTTAATCACCGTTCCACAGGTGCATGTTCCTTAACTTCTTATGGCTGCAGGGGCAGTATTGAGTAGCTTGGATGAAAGGTGCACAGAGGTGCCCAGAGTAAACGGCCTGCTCCTCAGTCATAGTTGCTAATATATGCATATTATTATTAGTATTGGATAGAAAACACTCTGAAGTTGCTAAAACTGTTTGAATTATGTCTGTGAGTATAACAGAACTCACATGGCAGGCAAAAACCTGAGAAAAAATCCAAACAGGAAGGGGAAATTCTGAGGCTGGTGGATTTTCAACCAAGGTCCCATTGAAATTACAGCGAGATATGAATGGGTTTGCATTTCCTACAGCTTCCACTAGATGTCAACAGTCTGTAGAACTTTGTCTGATTACTCTACTGTGAAGGGGGGCCGGATGAGAGAAGAATTAGTCACCACTGCCATGAGGTGACCATTCTTTAACCATGCGCGTTCACATAAGAGGGAGCTCCGTTCCATCGCTCATCTGAAGTCAATGTAATTCTCCGGTTGGAACGTTATTCAAGATTTATGTTAACAACATACTAAAGATTGATTCAATAAATCGTTTGACATGTTTCTACTGACTGTGACGGAACTTTTGGACATTTCGTCACGTTTTAGTGAACGCGCTTCGTGACTTTGGAATTGTTTACCAAACGCGCTAGCAAAAGTAGCTAATTGGACATAAATAACGGACATTATCGAACAAATCAAGCATTTATTGTGGACCTGGGATTCCTGGGAGTGCATTCTGATGAAGATCATCAAAGGTAAGGGAATATTTATCATGTAATTTCTGGTTTCTGTTGACTCCAACATGGCGGCTAATTTGACTGTTGTTCTGAGCGCCGTCTCAGATTATTGCATGGTTTGCTTTTTCCATAAAGTTTTTTTGAAATCTGACACAGCGGTTGCATTAAGGAGAGGTATATCTATAATTCCATGTGTATAACTTGTATTATTATCTACATTTATGATGAGTTTTTCTGTTGAATCGATGTGGCTATGCAAAATCACTGGATGTTTTTGGAACTAGTGAACGTAACACGCCAATGTAAACTCAGATTTTTTGATATAAATATGAACTTGTTCAAACAAAACATACATGTATTGTGTAACATGAAGTCAGTCCTATGAGTGTCATCTGATGAAGGTCATCAAAGTCTAGTGATTAATCTTATCTATATTTGTGCTTTTTTTACTCCTATCTTTGGCTGGAAAAATGACTGTGTTTGTCTGTGATTTGGCGGTGACCTAACATAATTGTTTGTGGTGCTTTCGCTGAAAATCCTATTTGAAATCGGACACTTTGGTGGGATTAACAACAAGATTACCTTTAAAATGATACAAGACACATGTATGTTTGAGGAATTTTAATTGTGAGATTTTTGTTGTTTGAATTTGGCGCCCTGCACTGTTGTCATATCGATCCCGTTAGCGGGATTGCAGCCATAAGAAGTTTTAATTGTTTATGGTTCATTGAACAAGCATGGGAAACAGTGTCTAAACCCTTTACAATGAAGATCTGTGAAGTTATTTGGATTTTAACAAATTATCTTTGAAAGACAGGGTCCTGAAAAAGGGACGTTTCTTTTTTTGCTGAGATTATGTCTGTTGGAGCTGAGCCGTCATCAGTATTGTGGAAAATGTTAACGTTAGATTTGAATGAAGAAAGCTGAACCCGGGGCAGCTCCGCTTTTCTTTCCATCCTAACCGTTTTCCACTCATGGTCTAATTACACACTTAGCGAACGTTCCCTCTATGTGCTTGTTTTGGAAACACTGAAAAAGTTGGCTCATAAATAACGATGCATCTGGTACGATCAACGTAATGCCTAAGTTTCATTGTAATGCTTAAATTACCACTGGAAAAACAAGGCCCTGGCTTCTGTGTCCAGAGCATCTTCTTCTTCGGGATTGGGTTGGCAGATCGCATCCAACTTAAGTTGCATACACCGCCACCTACTGCACTGGAGTGTGAGGCCAGTCAAGGCCTACCTACCTTAAATTCTCTTCGTAATGTTAGATTTTGTGATACAAAAATTAAAATGGCACCACCAACTAACCCTACACCTATACACCACTATTTAATATAAAAAAATATATATAAATCCCCACCCCATTCCACTAGTTCCTCCTTCCTCTTTCCTCCTTCCTCCTTCCTCCTTCCTCCTTCCTCACCAAGAGCCCTGTAAACTGCCCACTCCCCGATGACATTCTCCACCTTTCCGCCATCTGCGCCCAGAGCACACCATGTTCTCCTGTTTTAAAGGGAGGGGCACAGGTGTGCTCAATCACCTTGTTAACCTGTAAGCAGGAAGACAAACATAATGAATCACAGAGCACATTCAACACAAATGCAACACGTAAAAAGTGACTGCCCATAAAAAGCAACTAATCCCTTTGAAAACGGCTTATGTGGCATCGATATGAATCAGAAACATTTATTATAGTGTCAAAATCGACTATAAAGTGTTAAATAGAATAATTTTGGTCATAAAGTCAGTATCGTCTAAAACGATAAAAGTTTGGAACCAAATAAATGAAGGTTGGGTTTTGATTGCAATTATGTTAACAAATCATACCCTGTTTTGCCAAGCTCCACTTGCAAATTGTGTCTCCTCCCACTTCGCTTCCCTTCATTGTTTTCTTGCATTCGTTTTCAACCCGGGTTGCCTTCCGGTCGTTAGCTAGGTGCCCCGTTCAAAGCCCACGGTGAAGTCGGCTCAAAACAAAAGTCACATAATTAGCACGTAGAGTATTGAGAAGGATTCTGTGTTTTCACATGCAAAAGTGATTGCTTTTGATAAAAACGCTTTATCTGCCTTCCCAATGAAGACGAGTTTGAAAAGTCAAACATATATTTTATGTAAAAGAGATGTATGTTTTCTGGACGAATCACCATACTGCTTTGTTGACAACAAGACCAAGGGGGCAGATTACTGTTCCATTTGAGAAGAGCGTTCCTCCCTCACTGCTTTTTCTCGTTCATGTCACGGGCCATAGACCACTGTCCCGTGGCTCGGCATAATTGAATCCGCCCATTGAGTAGGGATCCGGTGTGCAACGACCAGTGATGGTAAGTATAACCAGAGATACAGGAATATAATGACCTCTCTGGTATAACTTCGCTAACAACGATAGATAAAATTATTGCTGGTTATGTAGGTAGTCATCTTTTGATAAAGCAAGGCAGGCTAGCTAACCTTTTAGCTAACGTTAGTGTAGCTAGATAAGTAGCTAGCTACCTCATTACAACTTAGTTAGGTCGTAGCTCATACAAGTTCATTGTGTATTGTCTAGGTACTGCTGGTTATGTAACTTTATAATTTGATAATACCAGAGAGGCAGGTTAGCTAGCTAGCTACAGGCTAACATTGCCTACAAATCGAATTTGCAAGGTAGTTCGTAGCTTATACAAGTGTAATGTAAGGACCGACACCGGAGATGAGAAGCAGGTCAACATTTAATCAGGAATAGACAGGTAACAGAACAGGAACAACGTCAGCACACGGTTAAACAAAGACAAACGATAATAATGCTGAAGCAGGGAACAGAGCGAGGAACCAGACATATATAGGGAAGGTAATGACAGAGGTGATAGAGTCCAGGTGAGTCCAGTAATCGCTGATGCGCGTGACTGGGGAAAGGCAGGTGTGCGTAATGATGGTGCCAGGAGTGCGCAATGCTGGGGAGCCTGGCGTCCTTGAGCGCCAGGGGGGGAAGAGCAGGAGCAGGCATGACAGTACCCCGCTCTAGGGGCACCACTCGGCGTCCCAAATGGGCAAGCCTGATAGGCCGGCCGAGGCACAGACGCTGGGCAAGCCGGCTGGGAGTAAACTCCCGACGAACTGGCAGAGGCATGGGAGCCTGACGATCTGGCTCAGGCGTGAACGCCTGTCGATTCCGCTGCGGCGTGGGAGCCCGATGAGCCGGCGGAGACGTTGCAGCCTGTCGAGCCGGCTGGGTGTAAAAACCTGACGATCCGGCTGAGGCCTGACGTGGGATGGGCGCATTCCGAGCCAACCGGGGGCAAGAACCTCTCGAGTCAGCTAGGGCATGACAGCCTGACAAGCTGGCTTAGGCACCCCCGGTTCCATCGGCCCCCGGACCCGACATCACCACCAACCAGAACGCCAGCACTTCCCGATGCTTCGTATGGTGGCTTCAGCAATCTGTATGGGCCGATGCCGGAGATGAGAAGCAGGTACGGGGAGTCAACATTTAATCAGGAACAGACAGGTAACAGAACAGGAACAGCGTAAGCCCATGGGTGAACAAAGACAAACGACAATAATGCTGAAGCAGTTAACAGAGCGGGGCTTCCCTAATGACAGAGGCGATAGAGTTTAGGTGAGTCCAATAATCACTGATGCGCATGACGGGGGAAAGGCAGGTGTGCGTAATGATGGTGGCAGGAGTGCACAATGCTGGGGAGCCTGGCGCCCTCGAGCGCCAGGGGGAAGAGCGGGAGCAGGCGTGACATGTAATCTGTATTGTCTAGGGCAAAACAAAATAATGGATACTGCTATGGTGGTAGCTAACTCATGTCTGAGTCGAACTAGTACAGTGAACTAGGAGCAACAAACCGTAATGGCGTCACCAGCCTGAATCTAATCAAATCGGGTGTTCCAGTCAGTCTACATCTTTAAAGCATAGAATTAGGGATTCCACTAGTTACCACAGACACAAAGTCAAAATTGTCTATACTGTAGAAATTCATGAAAACAAAAATGCGCTTTTTGGTTTTCATTTAGGGTTATGCATAAGGTTAGCAGTGTGGTTAAAGATCAAGTTTAGTGTTAAATTATATTTTAAGAAGAGAAATTACAGTGAAAGAATACCATGCTATTGTTTGAGGGGAGTGCACAGTTATGAATTTAAAAGTTATTATTAAACCAATTTGGCACAATTGGGCAGTCTTGATACAACATTTTGAACAGAAATGCAATGGTTCATTGGATATGTCTAAAACGTTGCACATACACTGCTGCCATCTAGTGGCCAGAATCTAAATTGTGTGTGGGCTGGAATAATACATTATGGCCTTTCTCTTCCATTTCAAAGACGATGGTACAAAACAAATACAAAAAAACATGTTTTTTTCATTGTATTATCTTTTACCAAATCTAATGTGTTATTCTCCTACATTCATTTCACATTTCCCCAAACTTCAAAGTGTTTCCTTTCAAATGGTATCAAGAATATGCATATCCTTGCTTCAGTTCCTGAGCTACAGGCAGTTAGAGTTGGGTATGTCATTTTAGGCGAAAAGCGAATCCCCTCTGAAAGTAATGGCGATAGTGACCACCGATGGTATCTATATGCATGGAAGGAATAATACGACCAGAACAGTGTGAGCTTCAACTCCCCTAACCGGCTGAAGTAATGGCGTTCACTATGGCCTTGTCCTGCACCACTTCTACGGAAACCTGAGTCCGAGCCAGCAACCTGTGTATGAGCGACAGGAGTGCTGCATGGGTCCTGAGAACGTGCATGTGGAGTGAGCATGGAGAGGCATTACGTTCAAACTCCTCTCATGCTGCTGGTGCACTGGTGGGAAAATGGACTGGACAGAATGGTCTGTACAGAATGGTGGTGGCAGCTAGCTCAGGTGAGAGATTTGTGTGCTTGAGAAAATATGATTATTTCCCCAGATATTTAAATGGGGACATTATCAAGGGCTATCAACTGTGACAGGAATGAGTTACATATGTGCCGTTGGGAAGATGAACTTTAACACTATCTGAAGAAGAAAATTAAGATACGCCAGAAGATGAGTGCCGGGAAGGAGGGGGGTGGTCAACTGTGCCCGTAAATTGATTTAGGATTACCCTAAACTGTTTATTTAGGGTATCAGGTTGATTGTGGAGGTCTACACACTGGGAAATGTATGGTAATTTAGGTAAAAAATACATTGAGATACCGATCTGTCATTAACGTGCCACTCGCAACAGTAAAACAGGGACATATGGGGGCCGTGATGAGAAAAATGAATCCTGGTAATATAAGTAGTGCATACTGTCTATATATTCTCCATGTCTGTAAATGTACATACTAACAATGTCGGTATGTGCTAAGTTGAGGGTTTCGAATTCAAGTGATAGACTCAATTGAAGCACTAAGGACATTCTAAATTTGGGTTGGATAATGTATCAAGTCTCTGGGGAATTATACAACTCCTCTGTGTATAGTGATATCAGGGGATAGGTCATAGGAGAGGAAGGACAGCTAACAGTGCACAATATAGAGACTACCGTGAAGTTAAATTGAACATCATACATACCCAGATCATGGTGAGAGTAGCAGAGATAGTGTTGTCATTTCATACACTATTTTCAACTTTCAGTGAGGGGTTTGTCAAAGAAAATACAACTCTTCAAAGAATAGCCACAGATCCCTGTATACAGGAGGCCACGTCACCGGACGGGAAGTAGCAGCATCACATCTCCTGCAGAGTGTGATTAAGAAACATGTGACTCAGAGTTTTGTAAGGTTGGATACTCTTCCAACACCACTAATCTCTCCCCCATTCCTAACAGCCAGCAAACACTGGACAAACCTCCCAGAAGATTAGGACCAGTGATGGTAAACGGAAAGTGTCAGGAGGTGGCTGCTTATCAACCGTTGGGACCCAAGGTTTACACTGTAACGAGGGTGTTCACAAAGGGGTGGGGGTGGGGGGGTAGATCGGCCTCGGGATGAGCGATGTGTACCTAACCTGAGCACAGGAAAGTATTATCCACAGGTACCGACTTTAGCAGAACATAGGAGGTCATTGGAGATGTTGGTGGCTATGGGACCAGGTATGAGTTGGGAGACAGGTAGGGAGTATCTGAAAGGTTCAGTCCTAGATCTATCAGTGAACCACAAAGGCAATAGGAGAGCAGGAGATTCAATGCATTTTTTTTTCTCTCCCGGCAGTCGCTGTGGGGACAGTAACCGAATGAGCAGTAGTAGTAGTGAAGGATGCTATAGTCACAGCATGGAGCTGGACTACGACGCAAATGAGGGGTATTTTGAAGCATGCGTCATGGGCAGTGTTAGTAGTAGCAGGGGTTATCTTGGTAGCATTGTTGGGATGTCATCTTCTGAGGGCATTGATGTTGAAATGTATATACAGTGCTGTCATGATATCTGAAGTGAAATAGAAAGATGAATTCAGCGACCAGGTTGGTTCCACCAGGGTAATCATAACCACCATTGATAATGTGATCAGTGCTCTGTGTGTGTGTTTGTGTGTGACCGACCAGTATCTTTGATGAGGGGCTATGAGCTCATCTACGCTGCCATGCCCATGAATGGGGCGCTGGCAAAGACCTTACCTCAATCCTCACCTCTTGCCTGTTCACCAACGGTTGTTGATGAAGGAGACCAGAATTTGTCAGGTTTAGTCTGGCCTGTTCAAACTTCAACATAGTACAGTATATGTTTGTTTGTCAGATATCACCTATCCTAACTACCATTGGTAATAGAATAGTGACTATTTGTGTATGTGTTCACAGATTCATCTATGGAGCCAGCACTTGGAGACTTGCAAGATAATGTAATGACTGACAGACAGGCCTGATACTCATATCTCTGAATGGAGAGAGACCTGGCACTTAGCATGAACATTTTACTACACACAACTTTCACTTGTGTTGTCTTTTATTATTATTGAAGTCAATGGTATCAGTCAATATGGGGAGAGAGAAACCCTGTGTATTCTGCACCAGTATCAGGGAACTCCTGTTGTATACAGGACACCACACATGACAGCATGACCACTCAGACATGTTTGCCAAGGTAGTACCAGTACAACCAGACAAAATGCAGATAGGCATCAAATATCTGTAACAACTGGGAATGACAATGAAAGGTGAAAGGTGAACATCGTTATATTAGCAGAACAATGCTTCTATGGTATTATGTAAAGGGTTGTTTATTGTACGTGGACCTGTTACTACATTTGAACGTTATCAACACTTGGTTAAGAATATCTACATACATTTTGAAATTACATTCTTCTCCGATTACTCTGTAGGCTACTGCTTTCTCTGGCATCTCACTATACATATTTAAAATGGCTTCCTAGTAACTTGGTAATCTTCACCCTGTTACAGATGCTTCTAATAAAGCATCCTGCCTCTCTTCTGAAAAGATGCTGACCTTCCAGTAAGTGCCCAATTTCATAAATTGAGAGTGATTTATATTTGGAAGACAGATTTGTGTTGGAGATGCTTTGCTAGAGATGAGTCATTTGTCTGTTTAGAATTGTACCGAATTACCTTACAAACGTCTAGACCACTTTTCAACAATAGCAGCCACCTAGATTATCTTTTAAACGTCTCTGAGCAGTGTGGCACCCATCCTAACATCGCCCCAAAACTTAATTTCCTGTAGCTCAATACGGCTTACGCTGGAGATTGTCCTAACATCAGGGCTTTAGAGCGGCCACAATGCTATGGCGGCCACAATGCTATGGCGGCCACAATGCTATGGCGGCCACAATGCTATGGCGGCCACAATGCCATGGCCCAAATTGTAAGCTATTACACAGATGAAGAATACATACAAATCAACCCAAGTTAGTATGCCAGGGCTACTTGAGGATTTCCCGTTCATGGCTTTCTATCCAGCAGACCAGTTAGAAGATTGGGAATTGATATGCTGCCACTTAAAAACGCCAGTTTATGGGAAAATGGTGGGGCGTTTTTTAAGCTATGGGAAGGCTCATGTAAATCATCCAGAAATTGACATTTTAAGGTTTCAAAGCTTTTCCCTCTGAGGGAAAGTCAATCAGTAGAAATTAGTAGAGAAGAAAGTATGGGACAGAGATGGGGGAATTCATTCATCTATGGCTATTTATTTTCATGTCGATTCCAAAGGAGCAGCTCTCGGTCATCGATTCTTTAAAGTCCAAAACTAAAAGTATGACAGTTAAATGGATCCTATTTGAGCTTGTTTCCTCAGATTCTCCTCAGCTTCACATTTTTCCCTTTCTCTGCATTTCCATGGCAAGTCTCGCCAACAAATCAAATAGAGTTGGCGTACTCCGGCGGGCCTGTTGTCCAACTCGCGTGCAGCGACGCCAAGTTCCACGACTCGACAGAAAGCAGTTGGCAGCGAACGCGACGAGCGCACACCAAACCAATTAGCATGGCCAACAGGAGTCATTTGGAGAATTTCAGTCTATGGACATTCTCAAGTCTAATGAGGGGTATTTATGTCAATGGTCAGCAACTGACACTTCATTTAAAGTTTCTGAATGCAGAGTAGAATATAAAGTACTAAGGAGGACAACAAAGGAACGTAAGTGGAGTCATGTCCAGGCATGTCCAAACACTTAGAGGAAAAGCTGGCTGCCCTGATTGTCACAGAAGAATAACCTCATCACACACTCCCCATTGTTCAAGCATGGAAGGATGTGTGATGTTTGATACACACGGCAGGCCTTTGAAATGCTCCTGGACACCTGGACAGCTAGTTGACATGAATGGTACATTTGACAGAATAACCGATAACACCTGCTGTTAACTTGGCAGTGGGGATCTCGGGGTCTTCCATTACTAATTTGCATTAGTCCAGTTTTATGGGCATTATTGATAGATCACATGCCTGTATTCTGGGAACACATGCTAGGTAAAAATCTATATGTATTGAGTGGACCGTTAATGTCCTTATAGGCCCAGTTGACTTTACAATACACTTTACATACTGTATAGGACTCTAAAGCAGTAGTCAAATGGAAGGTAGTAAAGGAGAATTTAATCTATATATATATATTATGTTTAGATCAAAGAACATGTGGCAATTAAAGTTAATCGATTAACAGTGCATTCGGAATGTATTCAGACCCCTTCCCTTCTCCACATTTTGTTACGTTTCAGCCATATTCTAAAATGGATTAAATTACTTTTTTCCCGAATCAATCTACACACAATACCCCATAATGTCAAAGTGAATACCTTATTTACATGAGTATTCTGACCTTTTGTTATGAGACTCAAAATTGAGCTCAGTTGGATCCTGTTTCCATTGATCATCCTTGAGATGTTTCTACAACTTGATTGGAGTCTTCCTGTGGTAAATTCAATTGATTGGACATGATTTGGAAAGGCACACACCTGTCTATATAAGGTCCCACAGTTGACAGTGCATGTCAGAGCAAAACCCAAGCCATGAGGTCGAAGGAATTGTCCGTAGAGCTCCAAGACAGAATTGTGGCGAGGCACAGATTTGGAGAAGGGTACCAACAAATGTCTGCAGCATTGAAGGTCCCCAAGAACACAGTGGCTTCCATCATTCTTAAATGGAAGAAGTCTGGAACCACCAAGATTTGAGGGGAGAAGGGCCTTTATCAGGGAGGTGACCAAGAACCCGATGGTCACTCTGACAGACCTCCACAGTTCCTCTGTGGAGATGGGAAAACCTCCCAGAAGGACAACCATCTCTGCAGCACTCCACCAATATGGTGGAGAGGGCAGATGGAAGCCACTCCTCAGTAAAAGGCACATGACAGCCTGCTTGGAGTTTAAACCAAGATTGAACTCTTTGTGTCACGTCTGGAGGAAACCAGGAACCATCCCTACGGTGAAGCATGGTGGTGGCAGCATCATGCTGGGGGGATGTTTTTTAGCGGCAGGGACTGGGAAACTAGTTAAGATCAAGGGAAAGATGAACGGAGCTAAGTACAGAGAGATCCTTGCTGGAAACCTTCTCTAGAGTGCTCAGGACCTCAGACCGGGGCGAAGGATCCTACACAACAACGACCCTAAGCACACAGCCAAGGCAATGCAAGAGTGGCTTCGGGACAAGTCTCTGAATGTCCTTGAGTGGGCCAGCCAGAGCCCAGACTTGAACCCAATCGAAATCTCTGGAGAGACCTGAAAATAGCTGTGCAGCGACGCTCCCCATCCAACCTGACATAGCTTGAGAGAATCTGCAGAGAATAATGGGAGAAACTCTCCAAATACAGGTGCTCCAAGCTTGTAGCGTTATACCCAAGAAGACTTGAGGCTGTAATCACTGCCAAAGGAGCTTCAACAAAGTACAGAGTAAAGGGTCTGAATACTTATGTAAACGTGATATTTCAGTTTTTTATATGTAATACATTTGCAAACACTTCTTTGCTTAGTCATTATGGGGTATTGTGTGTATATTGATGAGGGGGGGAAATTATTTAATCAATTTTAGAATAAGGCTGTAACGTAACAAAATGTGGAAAAAGTCAAGGGGTCTGAATACTTTCTGAATGCAATTTACAGGCATGCTGGACTTCCAGAGGCAGTGATATACTTTTGATTTATTATAGGCATGCTATTATGAGAAGCTTGAGACCTCCTGTTACCGATGTCAGTCAATACTTGAGGTCTTCCACTTCATTTGAAGCTGCCGTCATAACTTAAATCCCCGAATGTCAAGGAAAATTGGGTGCATGTATGTTCACTCTATTTACAGGTCTCTGTTGATTTTGTTGATTCCTTTTTTTGTCATTCCCAAGGTGGGGCGAAATTGATCCACCTCTTATCCAGACAGGTAGAGCGAGGGATAGAGAGGGAGAGAGGGAGAGAGTGATGGGGGAGAGAGTGAGAAAGGGAGGAGAGAGAGATGGAGAGAGAGATTGAGTTAGAAAGAGAAAAACGAAAGAGCGAGAGGCCTGCCTGTCATAAACACACCGGTCAGCCAGCTCTCCTCCGTCAGTCAGACATGATGACAACCCCTTCCTGTCCCTGACTCAGTCATGTATTGGGCCAGATACTGTCACCCTACGCTGCACATCAACGGGTACCCTGCATGAAGAAACGCACATCAGACCAAAGATGGAGCCATCATTTTGTGAAACGTCGTAAATCTGTTTTAGACTGAAACACCCAGGGCTTTGACTTGACGACAGGGCTGAAATATAGATACATGGATAACCTGGGCTGTATATTTCTCTCTTTCCAACACAAGTTGAAATACGTTCGCTACATATACAGTATTAGCATAATATATCATTATCAAACATGCACCATTAACCCGAGACAAACCAAGCTGTTAGAGGTCAGTGTGTATAATGTAACATATTGTACATGTCTTTGGTTGAGCATGCGACCCAAACCAACAAACTGCTGCATAAGCATTCCATCTTATTTCCCTCTAACCAAACCAGGCAAATACTACTGACCCATGCAAATCCTGTGTTTGGAGTGAACTGCCTTTTTGTCTTCTGGTTGGAGGCCGGTGCCTTTTATGAAAACAATTGATTTATTCATTAACCTCTGCTGTATCCTCTAAAAGGGGAAACATCAGGGGGGGGGGGGGGGGGGGGTGTCTGAGGATAGGATATGATAGCAACGTTTCTGACCTTTCATTTGACCCAATTTAGGATGATTAATTTGCTGCTGTGTTTTAGCCCGGGGTTAGATGCGAACAGAAGAGAAACTTTTATAATTGCTTTTCCGGGACAGTGCGGAGAAAGGGCATAGAAAACTTGATGTTGCGTGCTCCCATCAAGTTCAAACAAACATAACTTCTTTAAGTCAAAGCACATCGCTGTGTTAGAATACTCCTGCAATTTAAGGAGATACGTTTTGGTGATGGGGACTTTTTAAAGGGGCGGGCGGAGGGTGGGATGAGTTGGTGTGGGTGGACAACAATAGTCACAATTAAAGGGCATGTATCCCAATCCCCATCTCAGCAATTTTTTTGCGTTCTCCTTCTCCTCTCCTCGCTCTGCAATCCCACCCCCCCTCTTCATTTGCATTTTAATTCCTGTGCTTGGGCTCGTTGCTGGAGCTAATCCTCTACTACCCTAAATGAGGCCTGTGTTCTGAGCAGCCAGAGTCTTCCAAAGCTTCTCTCAAAGCCGTGTTCCTGTCAGAGACATTCTCACCAGCGCTGTTTTACTTTGATGTTTACTCAGCCGCGCCGCTACTGAGACTCTCTCTCTCATCATATGCCTCTGTGACAACCCAGACCCATTAATTCAAAAGTCCTCACACCTTGTTGGTGTAGGGAAAATTATTACGCTTTTTTGGGGAAAATGTTGACAAATATTCACCGGCAGCCACGCAGACGGTGGTCTCACCGAACGGTAAAGAGTTTTGATGAAAAGAGGATTAGGCCTATCTCATCACTATCTGACAAGAGAGCTTTATTGAATGTGTAATCGCATATTTGTTTGGAACCCTCTCGACACAAGTGCTGACAAGCTATAGCCAAGCGGAAAACAATTCCATTCTTGGCGAGCACACCCTGAATCCACTGTGATAGTGATGAACTGAGAAAGGTGGGGAAGAGAAAGGAGAGAGGGAGAGAGAGAGTGTGTGTGTATGTGTGTGTGTGTGTGTGTGTGTGTGTGTGTGTGTGTGTGTGTGTGTGTGTGTGTGTGTGTGTGTGTGTGTGTGTGTGTGTGTGTGTGTCGAGGTGTGATAGGGTGGGCAGATGGAGGGTCGGGGAGAATCTGAAACAAAAATCTGTTTCATTAAAGCCTCACAATCTGGGAAGTGTCCTCCCCAGGTACCAAACTATGCATTTTTGGGATACCAACTTAAAAAATAAAAAATGAATAAAAAATGAACACATCTGAACAAACATCCATGATGGGGGCAACACAACAGCTGAGCTGCTAGCTGCACTGATTCTCTGGTTCTCTGTGATTCCCTTGGCTAGGTACCAGAGGGAGGGGGAATAGAGGTCTCTTGTTGCTGGCTGAAATAAAGTCTGAGTCCGTTTGGAAGCATCAACAGACACACACACACATACACACACACACACTGGGCCCCTAGCTCATTTTGAGCGAGCGTTCCTCACTCATCATTATTAACACTGCTTAGTGAAGAGGCTGTGGCGATGCCTCATTTGCCCACCCTCTTGTAACCCTATTTAACTCACCACCCACCAGCACTTGCAACACATACATCCTTCTTCTCTCCACACACACACACACACACACACACACACACACACACACACACACACACACACACACACACACACACACACACACACACACACACACACACACACACACACACAAACACTCCATAGGCATGAACACACACTGCGTATTGAACAGGCAGTAGGTGGAACACGTCAGTGATTGTAGAGCGGCCCATTTAACATTCCACTCACCCTCACTCTCAAGACCAACCGCTTCAGGGACATCACAATGTGAGAGTGTGTTAACATTCTACAGGCAACTCTACAGAGAGAGAGAGAGAGAGAGAGAGAGAGAGAGACAGAAGGAGAAAGAGAGGGGGAGGGGGAGGGAGAAAGAGAGGGAGAGAAAGAAAGAGAGCAAGAGAAAGGTGGAATTTGTGAGTGAAAGAGACAGAGAAAGGGAGACGTGAGGGAAGGAAGGAAGAGAGAGAGAGAGTGCTTTTCCTAAACACGGCTACGCTTTAGAAAACAAACAACGCTCCTCTTACAGAGGTAATCTTCCTTGTGCTGTTACTGTATGCAAAGCTATACACCTTTATAGGTCTGAGGTAGCTTTTCCTGTAGCTTTCTCGCTCGCTTTCCCTCTCATTGCCTCTCTCTCCTTTCTCTTTTACTCACTCTCTGTATCTGTTTTCTCCCTCTCTCTTTACCCCCGCCCTCTCGCTCTGTTTCACTCTCCCTCTCTCTCGTCACCCCCCCCTCTCTATTTATCCCCCACCCTCTCTCTGAGTCACCTCACCAGCCTCCCATTGAAACGCAGATTGAGCTCAGTACGGTTGGTCGATAATGGGGCGAACACGTAGGTGCCGCGCTTTAAATAACAGTTAATTACTCGGCACTAGAGATGAAAGCCCTCGTTTGTGATGTCTCCTTGTTGGGAATAATGAAACCCGCCTCACCACAAAAGGAGGGAGGGGGGAGGGGAGGTGTGGATAACTCAAAATACAGCAACTAGCAAGGGTGGAATCAATGCATAGAAACAGAGAAATAGTCCAAAATGAAAGAGAAACGTTGGAAAAGAAGTGTGATTTGTAAGGACATGATATCTTGTTTATCTGTGAACATGACACAGGGTTTATTCATAGAAAGGCTCTGGTCTAAAAGTATTCCACTAGCTGTCCATACATACTGGATGTGCATTCATTATGGCTATCGCCTCGTTCTCTCTTCCTCGTTGCGTAGCCAAAACAGACACACAACGTCTCCATTCGCTGATATCTGTTTGGCTGATGTGTGATCTCACCAGTGGGGAGAGGGCTGGAAGAAGGTGGGAGGGGGATGCTGTCGAAAGACTTCAGTTCAAACCTTGTGGACTCAGTCGATGGACTAAAATGAATGGACTCTCTTTACGTGTCCCATCATGGGCGTTCATTACTATTGGATTCAGGGAAAATATAATGTAAGGTCATTATTCAATACCCAAAGGTTGAATTATTTTGGGGGTAAAATAATCTATGCTTGCCTGCTGTCATTCTGTTTTTCACAAACTCAAACCCAAACCTCACTCCCCCCAACACACACCCCACACCAACCCACCCACATACTCACACTGGCTGGCCTGTCCCATTGCTTCTCAAGCAGGCCTATTACTAATAATATACTAATAATGTTACTAAGCCTATTAGTACCCATCAGTTAACAGTCTGGGGGTTCTCTGGTGTAAAGGGCTGCAGGAGAGGACCAGGAGAGTAACCTCCTTCAGCAGGTCACCAACAGGCAAGCAACACAAAAATATCACATACAATGTGCCTGTATTTGCATGTGATAACGGAGAGACATTTTAAAGGTCCAAGTCCCTAGCGAAGCAGGAGAGCGGGAGAGCGAGAGATTGTGTGTGAGACAGACACAGAGAGAGAGAGAGAGAGAGAGAGAGAGAGAGAGAGAGAGAGAGAGAGAGAGAGAGAGAAGTCTAACAAAGACACTGAGGTGTAAATATGTCCACAGATCCACCTATTTTTCACCTACCAACCAACAGACCGCCCTGCAGTCTGAACTATTCCTTCACTCCTCTGTTGTTTGTTTTGTATTTTAGTCATTTAGCAGATGCTCTTTTCCAGAGCAACTTACTGTAGCGAGTACCTACATTTTCATACAGGCATGAATTACAGGGGAGAGAGCACCGCACACATGCCAATTCTGTCGTCTGTAGAGAAGGGGGGAGGCAGGAAAAGGGGGAGAGTTGTGTTTTGTGAGAGAAGAAGTGATTTGGGAGGTCCTGTTGTGCAGGGAATATGATGGAGGGATAGATGGAGGGGTGTTCCACTAGATGGCACTCTTGGGGTGGCACATTTTCTCCCGTTGTCAATCTATCCTCCTCTATCTCCATTTCTCTCCCTTCCCCTCTGTTTCTCCTTCTCTCTCAGGCACATTTTGTACATGAGTCCCTGTGCCTTTCTACAGCAGGGGAATCTAAAATTGCGTTTCCTGAATCGATGGCATGGTGCTTGAAAAATGCAATGTTTTCCTGAGCACACAGTGCCTGTTTGTTTAATTCCTACATCCCTCTCCTGCGCTCTCGTTCGTTCTGTTTTGTCTCCTCTGCTCTCTCCCCCACCCTGATGGAGACGACCTCAAAGGTTTTGAAATAGGCACACCGAAATAAATGGCTGTGGTAGTTAGTGAGTTCCGCAGATAAAAAGGTACGAGAGAGACTTACTACAAAAGGTTGTTTGTTGTTGCCCAAAGGTTGTGCCAGTATGGGTGGTTGTTACTTTATCAACAAAATACATGACATAATTAGGATCTCCTCCGTTGTCAAGGAGGGGTAATCACTCTTCCATCTTTTTAGACAAAGCTTCTCATCCGAGATCTGCTTTTGTGGATTTGCAAAATCTTTGATGATAACTAGATTCCGTGCACACATCTGCAAGCTGGCAACAAGGCAATTCCATGTAAACGTAATTACGCCTTGACTCACATTAAAATGAATGCCAAATGAAAACCATTGATTTCAAAATGTAACAAACCAATCAACTCTATGCACGAGGACTACTTTGAACAATTTACACAGAACATTTCACAATAACACAATTACCGGAACACCTGTGCAGATGCAGAGTTTGGTAACAGAATCATGGTCAAATTTAAGATTCAAAGATGTCTGCAGAAAGAATAGGGTATCAGCTATGACATGACACCTTGAATTTGAAAACATTTGTTTTGGTTATGTAACTGAAGTAGGTGAAGTGGATTTTAATCTGGAATTACGGTAACGGAATTACATCATGGGTCTCTACTGTACTTTCATGGGTCTCTACTGTCTCTACTGATCTGTACTTTACAAAAAGACATAGTGATGGATATGAATATATATATATATATATATATATCATTATCTTCATGGTGATGTATCCTGAATAGGTACTCAAAGTTGGAAATATGCAATATCCTTATTTTGCATATTTGGGTGTCAGTGGCGGTCGGTGCCTTTGAAGATGAGGGAGGGTGAATTTTTTTTTTTTTACGAGCATGGCCTTATTTCTATTACAGCATATTGGATGACTGTCATTCATATTACATTCACCCAGCTCAATGTAACATCACCGATTTTCCCAATTGCTAAAACACAATTTTGCAAACTAGGTTGGTTTTATCAAAATACTTAACACAATTCACAAAACCACACACTCAAACTGCAAAATACCTCATATATCCTGCAAAATGAAGCACTGCAACCAAAACTACATATAGCATTATCAAAATCAAACATTTGCACGAAATGGCACACACTTCATTCATATTACCAGATTTTTGTCTAACCAACTACACACTGTTGGGCATAATGAATAGCACTCTCATCTTTAGTATGCTTTGCCATAATACTAAAATAGTTCAAATTGTAGAAAATTCTAGAAATATTTGCAGATACACACACATGCTGTTGAAACATTTTAGTTTTTATCAAACAAGTCAGTGCAACATATGCACAGCAGATATATTTACATTGGACTGAACAAAAATATGCTCACAAAAAAACAGTAAACTGAAAAAGAAAATTGCAGAAGAAATGTGCAGAAAAAATATATAGAAAAAAAGAGGCAAGAAAAATAATTAGGCAGCATCTTGCCGCACAGCTGGGTCTGGCCACAACGCCTCGTCCACATCACAGGCAATATCTTCCCTTGCCAGACATCGAGGGAAGAAGCGCCTTGAGTGCCTTATCCATCCCTGAATCGCACCCACATCAATCTCATCACAAGAGGCATGAGCACAAAGGGCTGCCAGTCGTATACCTTCCACCGCCATGCCGAAACTAACTCTTCTATGGGGTTCAGAAATGGTGAGTATGGTGGGAGGTATTGCACGAGAAATGGTGGGTGGTCAGCAAACCAGTTTTGGACTGGGGCTGCACGATGAAAGCTCACGTTGTCCCATACTACAACGTACCGGGTTCTTTGATGGTCTGCATCATTCATACGCTCTGGTGGTATGAGAATGTTGTGGAGTCTGTCCAGAAATGTGAGAATATGGGCTGTGTTGTATGGTCCAAGGTTGGCATGACGGTGGAGGACACCATGCATATTGGAGATGGCAGCGCACATTGTGATGTTCCCACCACGTTGGCCAGGAACATCTATAATGGCTCTGTGGCCAATGACATTTCTCCCCCTTCTTCTGGTCTTTGCTAGGTTGAACCCAGCCTCATCTATAAAGATGAACTCATGTGGGATTGCATGAGCATCCATTTCCAGTACTCCCTGAAAACAAAGAACAAAAGCAGTCAATATGGTGTTATCCAGTACACTGGGAAACAATGCTGCGTGTAGTGTACTGCAGTCAATATTGTACTTACATCCACATATGCTCGTCTGACCTCTTTGTTTCTTTGAGAGTTTCTCTCAAACGGCACCTTATAAAGTTGTTTCATTCTGATTTGGTTTCGCTTGAGAATGCGAGCCAATGTGGACAGACTGACTCGTTGAATGTTGTTGAATATGGTGTTGTCTTGGATGATGTGGCCTTGAATTTCTCGTAATCTGATTTCATTATTTTCCAAAACCAAGTTTACAATGGCAGCTCCCTGTACCCCGGTGAACATTTGGCCCCTTCCTCCACCATGGTTGCGTCTCTCAGTCCTTTAGAAAAACAAAAAAACTAAAATATAGGGCTTGGACAATGCAGCCTAAAGATATTTCCCCCACAGTAGAGTAAATTCTACAGGAAATTTGTGCAGTTAGTGTATGACATCAGCCATTCATGAAGTAAACAGGTGTCACCCAACTGATACACTATGGCATGGGGTGTACTACATAGTGTGAAATAAATGTTGGTTACATACCTGTACTCCAGTCTAAATGTCCGGATGACACATGCGACAGTAAAACAGCTCAAGTTGGGCTGCACTCTCTGTCCAGCCTCTCGCATTGTCAGCCCATGGTTGATGACATGATCAACTAAGGTTGCTCTGATTTCATTTGAAAGTTGTTGTCTTCTTTGGCCATGAACTCCTCTACCAGCTCTACCCCTACCTCTCACTCTTCCTCTTCCTCTCTCTGCAACGGCTTCCATTGTTGTTGTAAAACAAAAGGTGCTCACCTGTGGTCTTTTCATAGTGCTTACTTCCTGATTGAAGTGGTAACAATTAACCAGTGAGGTGTTTGGGCAGGTGGCACATGTATTGGCCAATTAGCTCATGTAGTGTCATTTTGAATGGCAGTGTTTTGAAATGGCAAACGTGACTTTATGTCAGATTGTTGTGTCTTATACAGAGAACCGTGTGCAGTGCATTTAAAAAGTGCCATTTTGAATTGCAAAATGTGTGTAAAGCAGAAAATGTGTTTAGACTTTTGGAGACTTGAGAAGAGGTTTTGCTCTCTGTGTGTCAGTTTAAATAATTGTGCTGTGCATGTCATTTTACTGTGTTAGCAATTGGGAAAAACTGTAATAGGTTTAGGCTACCTAGCCTATGAATGAAAGTTTACAACGTAGGTGCACAGGTCGAGATAAGAAATCAAGGTGACAGACAGTGACACATTCAATACCGCCTTGCACACTCATGCCTGCATCTAGCGGATCTAGGGTGTAATCATTAGTCCAACAGTTGCACATGAGAGTTTCTATTGGACAAATTCAGGTATGTTTATCCCCGTTTTTGTTCTGTATGCTAACATTTAAGAAACTCTTTTAAACAGAATTGGTGGAATGAATACACCCTTGATCACACGCAAACAGTTCACTTTCATAGCAGCCACATAAAAACAGCATGATCGTTGCGTATATAATTCCTTCTCGCAACTATCAACACGTTCTCCTCCTCTCACCGTTTCCCTTCGCTTGTGGACTTCAGTGCACAACACATCAGGTGTCTGTGACCAGGTGAAAAAACCTTTCCAAGCCAAACCTTCATATCATAACCACTAATCACTATAAGCAGCCTTCATCGTTGTCACGTCATAGTCAACTAGAACTACTAGAACTAACATGTTAGTAAACCCACTACAATCATGCAGTACAGTGTACAGACAGAAAACAGTTTAGCAGTTACACAGGTGGGCCAGTGGCAATAAATGAATAAAACCAAAAGCTTACTTTGACTCGGAAGAGTTCCAGTTTTGGATAGCCATAGCCAGCTAGCTAACATACTGTAGCATCCCTCTCTGTTTGAGCTGGGTGTTTGAGTAGTCTAAACTAGCTAGCTGCATTTTTCTAGCTAAGTGAAATAAATAAAAAATACATCCACATATAGCTCTCTCTCTCTTGCTTCTCCTTAATTTTGTAAGAAATTAATTTGTCCAAAATTGTTCAACTATTCTTTCTCTCTGTTTGAGTCAACTACCCACCACATGTTATGCACTGCACTCCTAGCGAGCTGTAGCTTATGCTTTCAGTACTAGACTAATTCTCTGATCCTTTGATTGGGTGGGCAACATGCCAGTTCATGCTGCAAGAGCGCTGATAGGTTGGAGTATGTCTTCTGGAAGTTGTCATATTTACTGTGTAAGTCTATGGAAGGGGGTGAGAACTATGAGCCTGCTAGGTTTTGTATTGAAGTCAACGGACCCAGAGGAGGACAGAAGATAGCTGTCCTCTGACTACACCATGGTGCTACCCTACAGAATGCTGCTGAGGCTACTGTAGACCTTCACTGCAAAACAGTGTGTATTAATCAATTATTTAGTGACGTGAATATACAGTATTTAATGTAGCTATTTTGATTTTTCTTAAATTCACTGAGGAGGATGGTCCTACCCTACTATTATTCTACACACTGGCTTTAATTTTAATGAGCCCAGCCTACAAACAAGACCACATTTGGTTGGTCCGGACCAGCCCAAATCTAAACCAATCATAGACGTCTTTGTTTCATAAGTTTGGACATCACAGCACAGCACAGTAGAGTAAAATTCAGTCCACTACAGTTAAGTAGATATGTTCAGTATAGTAGATTACAAAGCAATACGTTATACTGTACTCTAATCTAGCGTGCTCTACTGTACTGTGCGGTCCAAACTTGTGAAACATAGTCATGTCATCTATGATTGATTCAGATATGATCCGGCCAGGGCGGACTGACCAAATTTCAACTACTTTTCAACATCCATTGATGTCCGGTGTCAGTTGATGGTCAGTGGGTGAGGATGCTTGTTACAGTAAATGGAAAGAGGATAGGTGTCATGGTAGGTGTCAGTAAGAGATGGGAGAGGTGACAGTAACTAGAGAGAGAGGGAGAGCGGTAGAAAGAGCGAGAGGGAGAGTGAGAGGTTGTCCAGACCTTTTTCAGTCTTGCATTGACCACCAGACAACAGAAAGAAAACAGTTATGAGCTGAACATAACAGTATGCCAGTGGAAGGGAGGACTGTAGCAGGTGACCCAACTGTGGTTTGGGACTACTATGAAATACCATAGTAGTCAATAGCAGAATTAGGTTGCTGAGTTTTTTCAATGATTACCGATTTGGTAACAGAGTTACGAGTTTGTAGTCACTTCATAATTCATAAACACAATTGATATCAGTAAAAACATTAACTAATTGGTAGGTCTACCTTTACTTGTTAGTTCTGTGAACTTTCATCCTCCTCTGTCCTCATGATGGAGAGAAATTAGAAAATATCTTAAAGATATGTGGGTTTTTGTTAATGGAATTACAAGACACTAGGCAATATTTCTTAAACTTACAGAAGGCAAATAATTCATCCAAAACTACATTTAAGTGTTGATATTAGTTGGCACGGATCTTTACTTCAACGTTATTGTGTTTTGATGTATTTCTTATACCTTTTTTGGACTTTCTGGTAGATGTTTTCTTAGACCCGTTGACCATAAATCCTAGTTGAAAAAGAGCGTCACCCTGTGGTGGTCTCAGATAGAGGTGCCGGTTTATATTTAGGTGCAACTGTCCCAGCGTCCTAGTAAGAGGACGGAAATGACCAGTAGTAGACAGGGATATAATTCACACTTTATTACCACACTCAAGACAGGCACACACACACACACACACACACACACACACACACACACACACACACACACACACACACACACACACACACACACACACACACACACACACACACACACACACACACACACACACACACACACACACACACACACACACACACACACACACACAGGAAGTGGACTAGGTGGAAGTCTTGTAGTGATAGTGATAATATTAGTGGTTTTCTGTAGGAAAGACGGAACAGGGGACATATATATTACAACAATGTGATGGCAGTGTTGGCTATACAATAATAATAGCAGTGAAGCAATATATACAAAGCAGCAATGGCATATCAATGGGTTAAAACACGATAGTAATGGATATAGTAGCATTAGCGATGCTAGCATGGTAATATTATTGGCTGGTAATACATATACAGTATGGTAATAAATATACACATGGCTTTGTAGGCTAAACTGCTACAGAGCAGTAATGCAGGTAAACAGGCTACATAGCACGAATGATAGCATACTGTAGTAAGGGCTAGAATAGCATAGGCATTATAAAACAGGATACAATTAGTGACTAGCATAGTATACAATATGTACAGGGGGAGCTAGCATGCTAAGCTTGCAGGCCTAAGGCTGTAGGTAATAGCCCACAGTAGTATGGACAGGAAGGGAAAGTTAGCATCAGTGTTGGCGGTTAAACAGGCTATGATGCTAACATGCTAATAAGTGGCCATGTTGGATGTGGCTATGACCATATTAGGAAGTGACCGGGCCACGATGAGGTCAGTGGTCGACCATTTTAGGTCAGGATATACAATAACACGACTGAAAGCCATCTTGGCCCATAGAAAGCAAAGGGGAAAGATTTTCCCTCACGGCTGAACATAAAGGTATACGGAACTATGCCAAAGGGCAGACTGTGTTTAGTATGTAACATGGGATTACAGATGGAGGAAATCCTGACATATACATATCTTAAGGAAGCATATATAAGCATACACTAACAAAGCAATAGCAGCATATAACATGTATACAGATCAAACACACCTGAACCATAACAAAGTCCACTTATATGTTCAGTGACGCACTAACACATGGTTGGGGAAGTCCAGCGGAAGCTTGTCCGTGAAATGTCCAGGTATGAGTTGTAGTGGAGGAGAAGAGTTTACAGAGTCCATCTCAACCTGCTATCCTGAAAACTGACTGAGTTCCCTGGAAAATTGCTCCCTAACATATACGGTACTAGTCATACATTTGGAAACACCTACTCATTCAAGGGTTTTTCTTTATTTGTACTATTTTTCTACATTGTAGATGAATAGTGAAGACATCAAAACTATGAAATTACACATATGGAATCATGTAGTTACCAAAAAATAGTGTTAAACAAATCAAAATATAGTCTTGAAGGAGTTCCCACATATGCTGAGCCCTTTTGGCTGTTTTTCCTTGACTCTACTGTCCAACTCATCCCAAACCATCTCAATTGGGTTGAGGTCGGGTGATTGTGGAGGCCAGATCATCTGATGCAGCACTCCATTACTCTCCTTCTTGGGCAAATAGCCCTTACACAGCCTGGAGGTGTGTTTTGGGTCATAGTCCCACTAAGGCCAAACCAGATTGGATGGCTTATCACTGCAGAATGCTGAGGTAACCATGCTGGTTAAGTGTGCCTTGAATTCTAAATAAATCACAGACAGTGTCACCAGCAAAGCACCCCCATATCATCACACCTCCTCCCTATGCTTCACGGCGGGAACCACACGTGGAGACCATCTGTTCACCTACTCTGCGTCTCACAAAGACGCAGCAGTTGGAACCAAAAATCTCAAATTTGGACTCATCAGACCAAAGGACAGATTTCCACCAGTTTAATGTTCATTGCTTGTGTTTTTTGGCCAAACCAAGTCTCTTGTTATTATTGGTGTCCTTTACTAGTGATTTCTTTGCAGCATTTCAACCATGAAGGCCTGATACCTGCAGTCTCCTCTGAACAGCTTATGTAGAGATGTGTCTGTTACTTGAACTCTGTGGAGCATTTATTTGGGCTGCAGTTTCTGAGGCTGGGTCTTCCGTTCCTGTGGCAATCCTCATGAGAGCCAGTTTCATCATAGCGCTTGATGGTTTTTGCGCCTGAACTTGAAGCAACTTTCAAAGTTCTTTCATGTCTTAGTAATGATGGACTGTCGTTTCTCTTTGCTTATTTGAGCTGTTCTTGCTGTAATATGGACTTGGTCTTTTACCAAATAGGTATATCTTCTTTATACCAACCCTACCTTGTCACAACACAACTGATTGGCTCAAACGCATTAAGAAGGAAAGAAATTCCACAAAATAACTTTTAACAAGGCACACCTGTTAATTGAAATGCATTCCAGGTGACTACCTCATGAAGCTAGTTGAGAGAATGCCAAGAGTGTGCAAAGCTGTCATCAAGGCGAAGGGTGGCTACTTTGAAGTATCTCAAATATAAAATATATTTTGATTTGTTTAACACTTTTTTGGTTACTACATAATTCCATATGTGTTATTGCATAGTTTTGATGCCTTCACTGTTTTTCTACAATGTTATATATTTTTTTTTAATTAAGAAAAACCCTGGAATGAGTAGGTGTATCCAAACTTTTGACTGGTACTGTACTGTAGGTGTGAAGTGCCCTATGCCACTGAACAATAGAGCCATGCTGAGGCGGGGGATGGAAGCTTTCCACATCAGTCAAAGGCTCTTCCAGGGCCAGAGAGAGGGTTAACTAGAGAGGGTCTTAAACACTAGCCTTTGTCTATTCCATATTTTTGGTTAAAAAATGTATAGATGCATTAAACCTCTTGGCAATAGGGGGGCGCCATTTCGACTTTGTAATAATTTCGTTTCCAAATTAAACTGCCTCGTACTCAATTCTTGCTCGTACAATATGCATATTATTATTACTATTGGATAGAAAACACTCTCTAGTTTCTAAAACCGTTTGAATTATTTCTCTGAGTGAAACAGAACTCATTCTGCAGCACACTTCCTGTCAAGGAGTGAGATTTCTGAAATCGAGGTCTCTGTTCTGGGGTCAGTTTATAAATTCCCATGTAAGCTATGGGGCTACATGCACTGTATACGCCTTCCTCTAGATGTCAGTAAGCGGTGAGAATTTGAATGGAGTGGATTGCACCATCTGGGGCCCTATATAAGCCCGTGGAACGGAAGGTCCGACCTTTTCAACGGGGCGCCTGGCGCAGGAGGGACATCACAATGGCGTCCTGAAAAGCTTTCGTTTTAGCAGTTCTATATCTCCGGCTCTGATTTAATTTGATTTTTGTCTTAAAAACTTCATAAGGTAGTTAATTTAAACCGACTTATAGCAGTTTATATCAGTTTATTGCGATTTTCTGGAATTTCTTTGTGTCGTGCTATCACCAGTTGGACACCTCTCCTGCACATAGCTAGCGTTAGCTGCTATTTCTACAGGAGAAGAGGACATCTTTCAACCAAAAGACGATTGTTCTGGAGAAAGGACACCTTGCCCAAGATTCTGATGGAAGCTCGTCAAATAGTAAGAAGTCTTTATGCTGTTAATTCGTATTTATGTTGAGAAATGTTAAACAATAATTCCGCCATGAATTTCGGTGCGGTCTCGCTTTAGCGCACGCTGTATGTAGCAGTAACGTTAATTTTAAAAATATAACACAGCGATTGCATTAAGAACTAATTTATCTTTCATTTGCTGTCCAACCTGTATTTTTTTGTCAAGTTTATGATTACTTATCGATTAGAATAGGTGCCTTTCCCAAGATTTCTCCTGACATTTTCTTTGCAGCTTGGCTACTTTTCTCATTGTATAACCACGATTTGTGCCGCTAAATATGCACATTTTCGAACAAACTCTATATGCATTGTGTAATATGATGTTATAGGACTGTCATCTGAAGAATTCTGAGCAGGTCAGTGAAAAAATTAATATATTTTGCTGGGTTATACGTTATCGCTATTTTTGGCTTGAATCAATGCTGTTGTGTGGTTTGCTATTGTGGTAAGCTAATATAATGCTATATTGTGTTTTCGCTGTAAAACACTTAAAAAATCTGAAATATTGGCTGGATTCACAAGATGTTTGTCTTTCATTTGCTGTACGCTGTGTATTTTTCAGAAATGTTTTATGATGAGTATTTAGGTAATTCACGTTGCTCTCTGTAGTTATTCTAGTCGCTTTGGTGAGAGTTGTGATGGTGGCTGCAATGGTAAACTATGATTTATACCTGAAATATGCACATTTTTCTAACAAAACATATGCTATACAATAAATATGTTATCAGACTGTCATCTGATGAAGTTGTTTCTTGGTTAGTGGCTATTTATATCTTTATTTGGTCGAATTTGTGATAGCTACTGATGGAGTAAAAAAATGGTGGAGTAAAAAAAGTGGGGTCTTTTGCTAACGTGGTTAGCTAATAGATTTACATATTGTGTCTTCCCTGTAAAACATTTTAAAAATCAGAAATGATGGCTGGATTCACAAGATGTGTATCTTTCATCTGGTGTCTTGGACTTGTGATTTAATGATATTTAGATGCTAGTATTTACTTGTGACGCTATGCTAGGCTATGCTAGTCAGCTTTTTTACTGATGGGGGTGCTCCCGGATCCGGGTTTGGGAGGAATTAGAGGTTAATAAAAAAAAAATGACTCTTTGCTTTCACTTAACACTCAACTTGACATGCTCCTATGAACGTCACATGTTGGTGACGTTCATTTTATATGGAAATACCCAACACCAAAACCAGTATCTATCTCTTTATATGCAGCTGTGAAAGAAAAGAAAAACATCATTTTGAAGAAAATCCATCTCCCATTGTGAAGAGTCTCTCACTATACCATTGACCACGAGAAACATATATGTTGCATACTATGACATCGTTCTCATCATTCCCTTCTAATGATTCTCTTCCAGGACCTCGTTTCTCTTGGTTTGTGATTGCATGCAGTGCTTTCCTCGTTCAACACAATCACCTGCAATCAGTTCACAGGCAAATCATCATGTGCCCATCACCATCAGTCTAAACCAGTCACAGGTGCTGAAGAAGGGGATGACTGGCATCTGAGCTTGATCCTACGATAAATGAGATTATATTCATTGGAAATGGTTCCTTAAGTAGAAATTTGTGATTCATCTTATGAGTGTCATATACAGTATATTATAACTTGGACGAAAAGGAGACTGTCTCTGTTCTGTCTTTCACTTCAGTTGTATTGGTCTGTGGTAAAGAACTCCAATGTAAAATGTGCTTACCCTCTGGTCATTGAATAACTAAATCGCCCTTCTGTTGCTTTAACACATTGTAACCGTACTCAACCAGACTGATTGACCATCCCAGTACCAAGAGAGGCCGGGGGTTCAATGCAAGACGAGTTGTGGCACAACACACAAGACAGCCGACAATTGGCCTTTTAAAGGCATTTTCGACTTTCGTGGAGATCAGACTCATTGTAAACGCTGTGCATGTCGGTTAAAGTGTAAATAACCTTTAAAAGTCTGTTATAGTGTGCTGCGCCATAACACGCCTTGCTATGAATCCCTGCTTTAATCTAGACACAGTCTGGCATCTAACCTTACAGTTGAGGTTCAATGCCACCTTACATCTTCACTTACACGGAAGAAATGTCACACTTTTTCACACTGATTCCTCGCACTCAATCTACCTGCTTTGAGTCCACCAAAAGACATGTTCCATATTGGAGTTTATTTGTCGCCAAAAAGGTCTCCCAAATGTTGCCTCCCAATTACAGCATTCATAGTATCAGAGATGGAATAGAAAAACTTGAGGAAAATATCACTGTCCTTTGAGGTTGTTTGTTTTCTGTAAATTTGAGCTAGCCGTGGTCCAAGTTGGAATTACCATCACAGAGGACTCAGACGTTAATTAGAGAATGCAAATTGCGTGTTTCTGGTCCAAGGTTGACACAGAAGGCCCTGTACACAGACTCCTTTGTACTCTGTCCTTTTCCCTCTCCTTTGTAGTGCATGAAGCAGAACAGGACAGGACTGTGTATGCAGTAAACACACACACACACACACACACACACACACACACACACACACACACACACACACACACACACACACACACACACACACACACACACACACACACACACACACACACACACACACACACACACACACACACACCACTTTAGGAATAAGGTCAACACCAACTAGGGTTGTTTCGTTTCCCTTTAAAACTCTTGGCAGTTGGGGAGGAAGAGTTCCAAAAAGTTCATAAAAAATAGAAAAGAACACAGACAGAGAGAAAGAACCCCCCCCACACACACACACAGAAATCCCACTCCCAGCCACAAGCTCAAGTTGATGGTTGAGGGCGAATTATGCTTATTTATGCATAAATTATTCAGAATACAATACAGTGTACCAGATAGCATCGAGGGGGGGATCCTCCCGGCTCCTACTTGCCTCGTCGCACCACATCCTGCGACTGTGCATTTACACCATGTCAACATCACAGTGGATGCACACTCCAACGCACCCATTACCGGTGTGCCATGCTACTGGAATGAAACATGGACAGGGGACAGAAAGTAGTTCCACTTGTATTTTTTGGCACGAGGTGGCGAGGCAGGTGTCAGGCAGCGGCGGCGCGCTACCGTTCAAGGTGTCCCATGGGAGCTGTCAGAGTCAGACCTCTTTGTGCCCTGATGCACGCATTAACACCCGGCAACACTTCCCTGTGGCACACGGCAAAGAGAAATGTTAGTTTTGCACTACGCATTAGTGTCACCGGTGTAATAACTTTCAGCAGGTGTGCCACACTCTATATCCTCCCCCATTTAAGATGGCTTTCAAGCATACACTTTGTCCAGGCAGACGCTGCTTGCGATGTCAACCAGAGAGAAGAAAGTGAAGAACGAGAGAAATACTTGGCAAACTAGAGGGAGTCTATTACAATTTCTCTCTTTTTTTTGTACGGATTTGGAAATTTACTCAGAGCTTCAGGCTTCATATATTTCGTTTGGAACATGGTGAAATATTGCTGAGTTCCACGGAGTGCATCAGGCCATCATTTCTTGCTGTGCATACAATTTTGGAGATGTCGGAGCAAACCTGCAGACTGTTTGGAGAAATACTTTCATTATGATTGTATAATGAGTAAAAATACATTTCCCGACCTAGTCTCTCTGTTCAAAGTATGACATCAATCAAACAAACACACACACACACACACATTTGGTGCACACATGCGAGAGCATGCACACACACACAAACAGTATTAATTCAGTAATGAAAGAAAACAAATTACCCCATCAATTTTGACAAGTTAATATTTTCTGGTTTTCAGCCTAATGCCCTCTAGCCTACAGTGCCACGTATTAATTTCTCTCTTCCAGAAATGTTTCCCTTTCAAAACTGCTCTGCAAAGCCCAGACAACAACTCAAGCACCATAAGCACCATTGTTTCAACCCGTTGAACAAGGCTAACCGCCACGTCTCTCAGCACGTGAAATGACCTGAAGCATACTACGAATGACAGCAGGCATATTTAATAGTCTGTGAAGACAACATCCTGGGACTTTATGACCCATGGCCCCTCAACATCTCTCGATGTCTCTCAGCGACCCAGCAGTGGTGCATTGTGGGGCTCTTGGGGGAAGCGGGAAGGGGTTAATGACTCTCGTCTCTCTGGTTTGGCGAAGTCGACACAGGCCCAGCCCGCTGCTTATTAATCTTCATTCTCACTGTGTCTTTAATCCTCCCCTGCTTAATTATAAATCTGCCCGACTGTCGTGGGCGACTCACAAACCCAAGAGCCTCACTTAATATTTCATGCAGCGTCCTCTCGGCGATGCAGGCAACCAACAATTAGCCCTCCTACAGGGACCCGTCCAGGCTAGATAGCCTCTCTCTCCATGTGTGTTAAGACTGGAGCCATTTACCAAACGAGAGAGGGTTATTGTAGTTTTATTCCTCCATCTCTCATAGTATCCAAGCAGAGGAGCTGTAGGAATGAAACACGGCTTAGGTTTGATGTTTTATGCTTCAGTCTCACGTCGCAGATTCATGGCCGCAGCATTAACCAACTTGTCCTTTGTTCTTGACCACTGCTGCAGGAAAAAAAGAGAAACTGATCTGAAGCCATGGTTGTTGTTTAGATTAGAAAGTAATTTTCACCTCAAAAAGAGCCATTAAATATTTCTGGCAACCCAGCCGTAATGGATTATTTTGGTTACGCTTCCACGGTCATCATGAACTGCCCCTCTGATTCCAGGTTTTAGTGGAAATACCTACATTTTCATCAACAAGCTCTTACAGTCTCACGTCAGAATTAGACGTTCATCCAGGTTTCTCAAACATCAAATTTAACCCTCCCGTTGTGTTCGTTTCATGTTAATTAATTCTGTGTTCCCAGTCCAAAATGACCGCCCCATTATAGCTGATTATAAATCCATAATAATACATATATTATCACCTAATGTTGTGTTAGATCTTTTTATCAACTTAAGTTCTTGTGATCATTACAAGTGTTGAACTTCTATTTGCTATTTATGGCCTGTAGGCGTCATTGACCTGAGCTCATACAACTAGTTTTTGAGTAAAAAAAGCATAATGTATGGATTATTTTGACTATAACAAATACTCAGATGAAACATATTGTGGTATTTATCACAGACTACTTCACTGTCAGTTTCCTGGCCTCTCTCCTCCTCACCAGTGTCATTATCAAAGATATGATCAAGAGCCTCCCATACAGTACGTTGTTTGGTCATTGTGCTGCCACAGAATTACAGTAATTGTGAGTAAGGCCTCAAAAAATCTTTATATACCAGAGCTGCGAGAAAAGTTCTATATATCATTGAAACAATGTTGCGATTGTTTGTGAGAACGCCAACAGGTGTGGTTCCCGTGTGGGAAAGATTCCTGTGGGGGTTGCCATGGAGGCCAAGAAGGGGAGTGCGAAGTGTGTGCTCAAACACACGTGCATTTTTAAAATTTGATTTAACTAGGCAAGACAGTTAATAAGAACAAATTCTTATTTACAATGACGGTCTAGGAACAGTGGGTTAACTGCCTTGTTCAGCAAGAGAACGACATATTTTTTCCTTGTCAGCTCAGGGATTCGATCAAGCAGCCTTTCAGTTAATGTCCAGCGCTCTAACCACTAGGCTACCTGTCACCCAATGTAGGGGTCTGGGAGAGGAAGTGTGTCCATCTGATGAATGGGCATGTGCCTGAACTCAATTTTATACACTAATAGTAGTCTCACCCATTCATTTCTAATGACCGGTCATTTTTGACCAGGAACATCACAGGAGTACAAAAGTTATAAAAACACACAAAATGCAGTGAAAATCATAGAAATGTATTTTGTGTGTTCAGATGCCCTGTGTGGACAAAGTCATGGAACCTTGTGACAATCAGATTAAATTAACTACATTTTTCAGAGGAAAAACTTGTAAAACGGTCCAATTCGACCAGAACACAACAGGAGGGTTAAAGTTGTTCCAAAGGCTATGTTTTGCATGAACTTTTAATGGTTAAGGGTTAAGGTTTGGGATAGGCTTAAAACAAAAAGCTATGGATTTCAACATGCAATCTCTATCACCAGAGGTAGATGCATACACCATTGCACCATCACAATCCACTATCCCTGTACACAACACCCTATCAAAACCGAAACCTATTTGAAGGTAACAGCTCTCACTGTTGCCCTTAGTGGCCATTTCCACGTCATCTCCTGACGTCCTCAGACATGGATGGACGTTGAATACTGACTTGTATCACGGGTGACCTGGCTGATTTGTATGCACATCTAATTCATCCCCCACCCATTCACAGCAGCATTTGGTGGTTTAATCAAACACACAGAGAGGGAGTCAAGGAGCGAGGGAGTGTGATAGAGGTGGATGGCTGGATTGAGAGGAGGGAAAAGTCCTAAACTTCCAAAGGTGTCTTCAAGTGCACCATTCAAATCAGTAACCACTGTTAAAGGAGAGAAATAAAGAGAACAACCGTATCATGCATCCTCCATATGTGCTTAGTAAGCAGAGGTAATCCTCATATGCTCTATGCAAACATACAATATGGGCAGAAAGAGGAGGAAGGTGAAGCGCTACTAAGGTACACAATAGTACATTTTGGTAGACAGAAGGTGCTCTTTGGTAAAATATGGGCAATTCCACGGTCACTGTCACGCCTGCTCCCGCTCTCCCTCTCTGGTGCTCGAGGGTGCCAGGCTGCCCTTCATTACGCACACCTGTCACCATCATTACGCGCAGCTGCGCAATTTTGGACTCACCTGGACTCCATTACTTTGTTGATTACCCCCTCCATATCAGTCTGCTCCTCACTGTGTTCCGTGTCAGCATTGATGTCGTTATTTTTCCCCTGTTCAGACGCTGTTCCTGTTCTGTTTCATGTCTGTTGTTTATTAAATGTTCACTCCCTGTACCTGCTTCTCGTCTCCAGAGTCGATCCTCACAGTCACAGAATAACGATGAGACAGAGTTTTTACTTCAAAAGTATGCCAAACAAAAAACATTCATTTTCTGTTTGGCATACACAAGGCGGGAATCTTGATTACATACTCCTCGCGTCCTCTCTCCTCGCCTCCTTCTCAAAACCTATTGGATGAGAAAGCCAAAGGTCCCTCCCCTCTGACCTATGGTTTACTCTACTTGTTCTTTAATGTACTGTACTGTGCTCTACTGTTCTATACCGTATTGTACTGTTTTGTCCATACTTGTGAAACAGATATCTATGATTGGTTCAGATTTTGGCTTACCAAATTTCAACTACTTTCCAATGTCCGTGGAAGTCCTGGGTCAGTTGGTGCTCAGTGGCTGAGGATGCTGATTACAGTAAATGGAAAGAGAGGGGGCTCATAGGTAGGTGTCAGTAAGCGCTGGGAGAGGTGACATTAACTGGAGAGAGAGAGAAGAGAGACAGGGAGAAAGACAGGGAGGGGTTGTCCAGACTGTTTTCACACTGTTGCTTTGACCACCATTATGAGCTGAACATAACAGTATGCCAGTGGAAGGGAAGACAGTAGCAGGTGACCTAACTGTGGATTGTGACTACTAGGAATTCCCACTTTAGCCAGTTCAATTGCAGTCATTATGTTACAGATTTTTGGGTCATTCTGTTACTGATTTGGTAACAGAATGATGCTTTTTAATGACTTAATAAATCATAAACCAAATTGTGATCAGTAGAAACACTAACTTCTGTGAACTTTCATTATCATTCCTCCTCATGAGGGAAAGAAATGTGAAAATGTCTTATGTGGGTCATTATCCTCCCTCATGAGGGAGAGAAATTAGAAAAAATCTTATGTGGATTTTTGCTAACAGAATGACAAGACGCATGGCAATATTTCTTAAACTTATATACAAAATAATTTATGCTAAAACTAAATATTTATGTTGGTATTGGTTGACAGGGGTCTTTACTTGTGTTTTAATGTACTATATATCACCAAAAGTATGTGGACACCCCTTCAAATTACTCGATTCGGCTATTTCAGCCACGCCCGTTGCTGACAGGTGTATAAAATTGAGCACACAGCCATGCAATCTCCATAGACAAACATTGGCAGTAGAATTGACCGCACTGAAGAGCTCAGTGACTTTCAACGTGGCACCGTCATAGGATGTCACCTTTCCAACAAGTCAGTTCTTCAAATTTCTACCCTGCTAGTGCTGCCCCAGTCAGCTGTTACTGTGGAGTGGAAACATCTAAGAGCAACAACAGCTCAGCTGCGAAGTGGTAGGCCACAAAAGCTCACAGATTGGTCCGCCGAGTGCTGTAGTGCGTAAAAATCATCTGTCCTTGGTTGCAACACTCACTACCAAGTTCCAAAGTGCTGCTGGAAGCAACGTCAGCACAGTAACTGTTCGTCGGGAGCTTCATGAAATGGGTTACCATGGCCGAGCATCCGCACTCAAGCCTAAGATCACTATGTGCAATGCCAAGCGTCGGCTGGAGTGGTGTAAAGCTCGCTGCCATTGGACTCTGGAGCAGTGGAAACACGTTCTCTGGAGTGATGAATCACGCTTCACCATCTGGCAGTCCGAGAGACGAATCTGGGTTTGGCGAATGCCAGGAAAACGCTAACTGCCCGAATGCGTAGTGCCAACTGTAAAGTTTGGTGGAGGAGGAATAATGGTCTGGGGCTGTTTTTCATGGTTCAGGACATGCCCCTTAGTTCCAGTGAAGGGAAATCTTAACGATACAGCATACAATGACGTTCTACACAATTCTGTGCTTCCAACTTTGTGGAAACAGTTTGGGGCAGTCCTTTCCTGTTTGAGCATGACAATGCCCCCGTGCACAAAGCGAGGTTCATACAGAAACGGTTTGTCGAGATTGGTGTGGAAGAACTTGACTGGCCAGCACAAAGCCCTCTTCCTGACATCATGCTACACATTGGGCCAACTTCCTGCTTACAGATCTTAACAACAAAACTGCTAAGACCGCCTCTATAGACCCTTGACAATTTGCGACCTTGCTTGAAGCATGTTTTGTTCAGGTACAACATAACAAAGATAATCCAGGAACATGTTCTACTTGTTGAAATCAGGAAGCTCATATGCCCATTTTGAGGAGAGCCTCACCAAATATTATATCATATAGCTGATTCTACCTGTGAGGGGTTTATATCAAAACTTCACATGGCAGCTACTATTGGCCTCATCACATATAGGGCTGAAATCTTTCAAACCCCCCATGAGGAATGATACTAGGCCTATAACGACAGGTCTGCAGTACTTTATGACACGGCTTTGACCTCTCACCTCTGAGAGTGGCTGGTGGCTCCTCCATAGACACACTGTCGATGACCTCGGTGTAATCTTGCCGACCAGCACAGTAGAGCAATGCCCAGGGGGACATTCGGGGGACAGGCCACCCCGGGCTACACTGGGACTGACCGGGTCAAGTCAGACTTGATAAGCCAGACTTATGCATGTGGATCTGACCCACTAGGTCATACCCACAGCCCCTGGTACGGCACTGATAGATTGGGTTGGGTCAGATGTTGTAGTATGCTGTGTTAATACGGTTCTGTGGTATGCATATCTCTGAAAAGGATGTACATGTTCCACCCATCCTTCATGTGCATGCCACCATCAACCTATATTCCCAACAATGAAAACAATGGGTTTCGGTCAGTCCCAAGGCTACTCTCTGTACAGTTTGCAGGTTTGGTTTCCATGTCCAATTGATTTGATATCCACATACCTGTCAGTCAAGTCACACACTGTATATCAATCATTAATTAGCAATTTTGTATACCACTTGTGCATTATTTGAATACTCAGTGAACCAGTCTTTCAGCTTAGTTTGTCGTTGTCCACCTTCGTAGGTACCAAAACAACCAAGACGCTAAATTATTGTCTTGACTGATTAACTGATATGATTCTGAGTGCCGAGAGAGGAAAACACAAGGTTAGTTTGGCACGGCAGGGTTTCGAGAAGGAATTTGTAAATTAAAGGGAGCTTTTTTTCGTTGACTAGTTATATACAATACTTAATACAGTAGGCACTTCATTCATATTCATATTTCTCATACAAACACTATAGTCATCATTATCATGATTAATTTATCTATACTGTACAGAAGTATAAACACAATATGTAAAGTGTTGGTCCCATGTTTCATGAGCTGAAATAAAAGATCCCAGAAATGTTTGTGTACAAATTTGTTTACATTCCTGTTAGTGAGATAATCCACCCACCTGAGAGTTGTGGCATATGAAGAAGCATGATCATTAAACAGGTGCATCTTGTGCTGGGGACAATAAAAGGCCACTCTAAAAGGTGCAGTTTTGTCACACAACACAATGCCATAGATATCTCAGGTTTTGAGGGAGCGTACAATTGGCATGCTGACTGCAGAAATGTACACCAGAGCTGTTACCAGAGAATTTAATGTTAATTTCTCTACCATAAGCTGCCTCCAACATCATTTTAGAGAATTTGCCAGTATGTCCAACCAGCCTCACAACTGCCCACCACAGGACCTCCTCCTTCACGGATGAATCCCGGTATAAACTGCACCGGGAAGATGGCAGAAGTGTATGGCGTAGTGTGGGTGAGCAGTTTGCTGATGTGAACATTGTGAACAGAGTTCCCCATGGTGGCGGTAGGGATATGGTATGGGCAGGCATAAGCTACAGATAATGAATACATTTGCATTTTATCGATGGCAATTTGAACGCACAGTGATACCGTGACGATATCCTGAGGCCAATTGTCATGACATTCTTCCGCCTCCAAGAACTCTTGTTTCAGCATGATCAAATCAAATTGTATTAGTCACATGCGCAACAGGTGTAGACCTTACAGTGAAATTCTTACTTAAGAGCCCCTAAACAACAATGCAGTAAAAAAAAATATGGATAAGAATAAGAAATAAAAGTAACAAGTAATTAAAGAGCAGCAGTAAAATAACAATAGTGAGACTATATACAGGGGGGTACCGGTACAGGGTCAATGTGCGGGGGGCACTGGTTAGTTGAGGTAATATGTACATGTAGGTAGAGTTATTAAAGTGACTATGCATAGATGATAAATCAAATCAAATCAAATTGTATTTGTCACATACACATGGTTAGCAGATGTTAATGCGAGTGTAGCAAAATGCTTGCGCTTCTAGTTCCGACAATGCAGTAATAACCAACAAGTAATCTAACCTAACAATTCCACAACTACTACCTTATACACACATAAGTGTAAAGGGATAAAGAATATGTACATAAAGATATATGAATGAGTGATGGTACGGAACGGCATAGGCAAGATGCAGTAGATGGTATAGAGTACAGTATATACATATGAGATGAGTAATGTAGGGTATATAAACATAAAGTGGCATAGTTTAAAGTGGCTAGTGATACATGTATTACATAAAGATGGCAAGATGCAGTAGATGATATAGAGTACAGTATATACATATACATATGAGATGAGTAATGTAGGGTATGTAAACATTATATTAAGTGGCATTGTTTAAAGTGGCTAGTGATACATTTTTACATAAATTTCCATCAATTCCCATTATTAAAGTGGCTGGAGTTGAGTCAGTATGTTGGCAGCAGCCACTAAATGTTAGTGGTGGCTGTTTAACAGTCTGATGGCCTTGAGATAGAAGCTGTTTTTCAGTCTCTCGGTTCCTGCTTTGATGCACCTGTACTGACCTCGCCTTCTGGATGATAGCGGGGTGAACAGGCAGTGGCTTGGGTGGTTGTTGTCCTTGATGATCTTTATGGCCTTCCTGTGACATCGGGTGGTGTAGGTGTCCTGGAGGGCAGGTAGTTTGCCCCCGGTGATGCGTTGTGCAGACCTCACTACCCTCTGGAGAGCCTTACGGTTGTTGGCGGAGTAGTTGCCATACCAGGCGGTGATACAGCCCGACAGGATGCTCTCGATTGTGCATCTGTAGAAGTTTGTGAGTGCTTTTGGTGACAAGCTGAATTTCTTCAGCCTCCTGAGGTTCTTCACAACGCTGTCTGTGTGGGTGGACCAATTCAGTTTGTCCGTGATGTGTACGCCGAGGAACTTCAAACTTACTACCCTCTCCACTACTGTCCCGTCGATGTGGATAGGGGGGTGCTCCCTCTGCTGTTTCCTGAAGTCCACAATCATCTCCTTTGTTTTGTTGACGTTGAGGGTGAGGTTATTTTCCTAACAACCTGCTCCACTGCAGCCCCATCGATGAGAATGGGGGCGTGCTCGGTCCTCTTTTTCCTGTCGACCACAATCATCTCCTTTGTCTTGATCACATTAAGGGAGAGGTTGTTGTCCTGGCACCACACGGCCAGGTCTCTGACCTCCTCCCTACAGGCTGTCTCGTTGTTATCGGGGATCAGGCCTACCACTGTTGTGTCATCGGTAAACTTCCATGATAATGCACGGATAATGATATGATAATGCTAATGCCCATGTCGCAAGGATCTGTACACAATTCCTGGAAGCTGAAAATGTCCCAGTTCTTCTATGGTCTGCATACTCACCATACATTTCATTCATTGAGCATGTTTGGGATGCTCTGGTTCGAGGTGTACGACAGCTTGTTCCAGTTTCCACCAATATCCAGCAAATTCGCACAGCCACTGAAGAGAGTGGGACAACATTCCACAGGCCACAATCAACAGTCTGATCAACTCTATGTGAAGGATATGTGTCGCGCTGCATGAGGCAAATAGTGGTCACACCAGATACTGACTGGTTTTCTGATCCACACCCATACCTTTGTGACCAACAGATGCATATCTGTATTCCCAGTTATGTACATTTGATAGACTAATTTATTTCAATTGACTAATTTCCTATTATGAACTGTAACCCAGTAAAATATTTTTAATTGTTGAATATTGTGTTTATATTTATGTTCAGTGTAGAACAGTTCCAGCATGGGTAGAAATCAAAGGAGGTTGGTGACACCTTAATTGGGGAGGACAGACTCGTGGTCATGACACGAGCGGAATCAGTGGAATGGTATCAAATACATCTGTCACGTTCCTGACCTTATTTCCTTTGTTTAGTATGTGTTTAGTTGGTCAGGACGTGAGCTGGGTGGGCATTCTATGTTATGTGTTTCTATGTTGGGTTGTCAACTAGCCTGATATGGTTCTCAATCAGGGGCAGGTGTTTTACGTTTCCTCTGATTGAGAACAATATTAAGGTAGGCTGTTCTCACTGTTTGTTTGTGGGTGATTGTTGCCGTGTCTGTGTTTGTGCGCCACACGGTACTGTGTTCGTTCGTTTGTTCACGTCGTTTATTTGTTTTGTATTTTGTCAAGTGTGTTTTTCGTCTTCGTTGCTTTAATTAAAAGATATGTATTCAACCCACGCTGCGTTTTGGTCCGATCCATGCTCCTCTTCAGACGAGGAGGAAGACGAGCGTGACAACATCAAACACATGTTTTGTTGTCATTCCATTGGCTCCGTGTAACGGCGTTCCTCCTCCTCTTCATCCGAAGAGGAGGAGCAGGGATTGAACCAAACTGCAGCGTTGTATTTAGACATAATGAATTTATTTAAGTGTAGACGAAAAAACACGAACTTCACTTGAATACTTACAAAATAACAAAACGAATGTAGACAAACCTGAACATACGAACTTACATATAACACGAAGAACGCACGAACAGGAAAAATGACTACATAAAACGATGAACGAACGAAACAGTCCCGTATGGTGCAAACAAACACAGACACGGAAGACAACCACCCACAAACAAACAATGTGACACCACCTACCTTAATATGATTCTCAATCAGAGGAGATGAAAACCACCTGCCTCTAATTGAGAACCATATTAGGTACCCATTAACCAACATAGAAACAGAAAACATAGACTGCCCACCCAAACTCACGTCCTGACCAACTAACACATACAAAAACTAACAGAAAACAGGTCAGGAACGTGACACTCCGTTCCAGACAGTATCAGCCGCCCGCCCCTCAGCAGCCTCCACTGGTAGAAATTCAACAGTTCCAAATAAACACTGAGTTTACAAAACATTACCTGCTCTTCCATGACATAGACTGACCAGGTATACAATCTAGGAGAAAGCTATGATCCCTTATTGATTTCACTTGTTACATCCACTTCAATCAGTATAGATGAAAGGTAGAAGAACCGTTGAAGAAGGATTTTTAAGCCTTGAGACAATTGAGACATGGATTGTGTATGCCTGCCATTCAGAGGGTGAATGGGCAAGACAAAAGTTTTAAGTGCCTTTGAACAGGTTTGATAGTAGGTACCAGGTGCACCGGTTTGAGTGTGTCAAGAACTGCAATGCTGCTGGGTTTTTCATGCACAACAGTTTCCCATATCAAGAATGGTCCACCACCCAAAGGACATCCAGCCGACTTGTCACAACTGTGGGAAGCATTGGAGTCAGCATGTGGAATGCTTTCAACACCTTGAAATTGTTCTGATGACAAAAGGGGGAACAAGTCAATATTAGGAAGGTGTTCCTAACGTTTTGTACACTCAGTGTAAATAAAGTTTATCACCAAATATTTGTTTTCCATATTCTACGAAGATGGCATGAAAAACAATGGTTGTTGCGGGACAGAAAAACAATGTGCCTTTATTAACAAAAGACACATAAGTCATGACTTTACCAAATAGTCTCAACACCTGCAGTTTACACTCTCAGAACCAGCAGCATAACAAGCAGCCATTTCTCAACACAGTAGTGGCACATTACACAGTATTTGTTAAAAAATACTTTTCACATCTGTATTCCACCCAGTGAGTCTGCAAAAAAACCGTTGTAGTAATGTTAACATTCTGTCCACCTATGACATCTCCCGGAGTGATTTCTTTCAAAATCATTTTCAATCATTTTCCTTTCCCGATGACAGTTGAAATTTACCACAGTGATGAATATTTTAGAGAGAGAATGGTCAAACCCAGACACTGAGATGTTATTTAAATACGTTAAACCCCAAGTCCATCCGTTAATAGACATGTCCACTCATGGAGTTCCAGGAGAAAGTTTCTCAGAATAACTAAAACTTTTGGCTCTGTGCCACTCAAGAACGACCGGAATATGAAACACTTTTTTTAATCAACGTCGATATATTTAACCTATAAAAGTGTCTGGTTTTAATCTGGTCATTTAGGCCCTGCTGTTTAGAGAAGCATAATATTAAAATACTGTCAGATGCTGTTATTCCTAGTTATAATACTGTATCAAAGTGTTATTTATTTATCATGTAATTATTGGCAACACCTTTGACGATGCTTATCACAAATGCCTGTAAAAGCGACAGTTAATTTCACTGTCGGGTTCTGCTGATTTATCTTCCATTGTGTGTTCCTCTGTCTGATGTATAAATCAGTAAGCAAACACAGCGTTTGAGCTGTTGGAAATGTCACGATCTGGACGTGAATGGTTCACGTCGACCTTGAATGTTCGTAATTCTGCCATATTTTAATTACTGCTATTCTATTTCGAAGTGCTCTTCAGATATTAGGCCTAAAGTGAGCGGTGGGTTGTCATGGAAACGTTACATTACATGTTTAAAGTGTTATATTACTTCTACGACAACGGCATAAAGACATCACGACTGCACTTCCAAGTCAAGCATTACTCTCGGTTATCATCAACATTTTTACCTCTTACATCAGCCGGGCAAGTAGGGTTTACAGTATCTCTAGAAAGTGCATGCACATTCTGTTTACTGCTCTCTTCAATTATTGATCGTTTTTTTAATACTGTTGTGATAGGCCACCCTGGGCGAACAGCAGGACATCTCATAAAAACTTCTTCAGGACTCTGACCTAGCAAGAATCCCCCACAGTCCCACTGTCCCCCATAAAATCTTCAACCAGATCGACCCATCCCTCAGGACCGGAGTCTAGTTGCTAATGCCAAAACAAAAACGTAAGGAAGTCTGTGCGGTTGCTAAGCGAGACACTTATAAGGACTAATTAATACTAAACTGGGGAAATCATTTAAGACAGCACCAATTATAATGTGTCGGTATCACACCAGCCCAGCCTCGCAATGATCTCAATTATGGGGGACATGTTGTGGCAATGTCACTGCTGAGGGAGGGAGATAAAAACAATAATGAAAATGTCTTTGCCTGTTTTTTTTTGTACGTAGACAGGAAGAAAACAGTCAATACTTAAATAAATGGGATAAAAAGTACTGCCGGTTGTAGTCAACGCATGGCCTAAACAAAATGAGAAAATGTAACCTGAGGACTTCACTCAGTGAGTTTTGTTCCCACCTGTTTTGGTGGTTTAAAGAAAGACGCATACAGTATCTACAAGGTAGACTTGCAATCCAAACCCACAGACCTGTTCTAGGCTCTCGTATGTGTCACGTTCCTGACCTGTTTTCTGTTATTTTGTATGTGTTTGACGGTCAGGGCGTGAGTTTGGGTGGGTAGTCTATGTTATGTGTTTCTATGTTGGTTAATAGGGTGACCTGATATGGCTCTCAATTAGAGGCAGGTGGTTTTCATTTCCTCTGATTGAGAGCCATATTAAGGTAGGTGTTTTCACACTGTTTGTTTGTGGGTGATTGTTCCTGTGTCTGTGTAATCCACATGGGACTGTTTCGTTTGTTCGTTCGTTTTAGGTAGTCTGTTCCTGTTCTTGCGTCCTTCGTTCTATATGTAAGTTCGTTTGTTTCAGGTCTGTTGCCTTCGTTTATTGTTTTGTAGTTTGTTCTAGTGTTTTGTCAGTGTTTTCGTCTGTTCATTAAAGTCAGTATGTATTCATCACCCGCTGCGCCTTGGTCCGTTAATACACCACCAGACGAACGTTACAGAATCACCCACCAAACCCAGATCAAGCAGCGGGTTAACGGACAGCAACGACAGCAGCAGTGGGTCAAGGAGGATTGGACATGGGAAGAGATTCTGGACGGAGAAGGACCCTGGGCAGAGCCAGAGGAGTGTCGCCGTCCCAAGGCGGAGCTGGAGGCATCTAAAGCGGAGAGGCGACGATATGAGGAGGCAGCACGGAAGCAAGGCTGGAAGCCCGCAAGTACAACCCAAAAATTTCTTGGGGGGGGGCTAAAGGGTAGTGTGGCGAAGTCAGGTAGGAGACCTGCGCCAACTTCCCGGGCTTACCGTGGAGAGCGAGAGTACGGGCAGACACCGTGTTACGCAGTAGAGCGCATGGTGTCTCCTGTACGTGTTCATAGCCCGGTGCGGGTTATTCCACCTCCCCGCACTAGCCGGGCTAGAGTGAGCATTGAGCCAAGTGCCATGAAGCCGGCTCAACATATCTGGCCTCCAGTACGTCTCCTCGGGCCGGTGTACATGGCACCAGCCTTACGCATGGTGTCCCCGGTTCGCCAACACAGCCCAGTGCGGGTTATTCCACCTCCCCGCACTGGACGGGCTACGGGGAGCATGCAACCAGGTAAGGTTGGGCAGGCTCAGTGCTCAAAGGAGCCAGTACGCCTGCACGGTCCGGTATATCCGGCGCCACCTTCCCGCCCCAGCTCAGTACCACCAGTGCCTACACCACGCACCAGGCTTCCAGTGCGTCTCCAGAGCCCTGTTCCTCCTCCACGCACTCTCCCTGTGGTGCGTGTCTCAAGCTCAGTGCCTCCAGTTTCGGCACCACGCATCAAGCCTCCTGTGCGTCTCCAGAGCCCTGTACGCACTGTTCCTTCTCCCCGCACTCGCCCTGAGGTGCGTGCCCTCAGCCCGGTACCTCCAGTTCCGGTACCACGCACCAGGCCTATAGTGCGCATCGAGAATCCAGTGTGCCCTGTTCCTGCTCCCCGCACTAGCCTTGAGGTGCGTGTCTCCAGTCCGGTACCACCAGTTCCGGCACCATGCACCAGGCCTACTGTGCGCCTCAGCAGGTCAGAGACATCTGTCTGCCCAGCACCGTCTGAGCCATCTGTCTGCCCAGCACCGTCTGAGCCATCTGTCTGCCCAGCGCCATCTGAGCCATCTGTCTGCCCAGCGCCGTCTGAGCCATCCGTCTGCCCAGCGCCGTCTGAGCCATCCGTCTGTCCAGCGCCGTCTGAGCCATCCGTCTGTCCAGCGCCGTCTGAGCCATCCGTCAGTCCAGCGCCGTCTGAGCCATCCGTCTGTCCAGCGCCGTCTGAGCCATCCGTCTGCCCAGCGCCGTCTGAGCCATCCGTCTGCCCAGCGCCTTCTGAGCCATCCGTCTGCCCAGCGCCTTCTGAGCCATCCGTCTGCCACGAGCCATTAGAGCCGCCCGTCTGTCCCGAGCCATTAGAGCCGTCCGTCAGTCAGGAGCCGCTAGAGCCGTCCGTCAGTCAGGAGCTGCCAGAGCCGCCAGCCAGTCAGGAGCTGCCAGAGCCGCCAGCCAGTCAGGAGCTGCCAGAGCCGCCAGCCAGTCAGGAGCTGCCAGAGCCGCCAGCCAGTCAGGAGCTGCCAGAGCCGCCAGCCAGTCAGAAGCTGCCAGAGCCGCCAGCCAGTCAGGAGCTGCCCTACAGTCAGGAGCTGCCCTACAGTCAGGAGCTGCCCTACAGTCATGAGCTGCCCTACAGTCATGAGCTGCCCTACAGTCATGAGCTGCCCTACAGTCATGAGCTGCCCTACAGTCATGAGCTGCCCTCCAGTCATGAGCTGCCCTCCAGTCATGAGCTGCCCTCCAGTCATGAGCTGCCCTCCAGTCCGGAGCTGCCACCCAGTCCGGAGCTGCCACCCAGTCCGGAGCTGCCACCCAGTCCGGAGCTGCCACCCAGTCCGGAGCTGCCACTCAGTCCGGAGCTGCCATTAGTACAGAGTTGTCCCTCTGCCCTAAGCTACCTCTCTGTCCGGAGCTACCTCTCTGTCCTGAGCTACCTCTCGTTCCTGAGTTGTCTCCTCTATGTAGGAGGGGCCTTAGTGAAGGTTCCTGGACCATGGTCGGGGGCGAGGGTCGCCACTCAAAGGACGCTAAGGAGGGGGACAAAGACAGTGGTGGAGTGGTGTCCTCGTCCACCGCCGGAGCCGCCACCGCGGACAGATGCCCACCCAGACCCTCCCCTTGAGTTTTAGGGGTGCGCCCGGAGTTCGCACCTTGAGGGGGGGGTTCTGTCACGTTCCTGACCTGTTTTCTGTTATTTTGTATGTGTTTGACGGTCAGGGCGTGAGTTTGGGTGGGTAGTCTATGTTATGTGTTTCTATGTTGGTTAATAGGGTGACCTGATATGGCTCTCAAATAGAGAAGCAGCTGGTTTTCATTTCCTCTGATTGAGAGCCATATTAAGGTAGGTGTTTTCACACTGTTTGTTTGTGGGTGATTGTTCCTGTGTCTGTGTAATCCACATGGGACTGTTTCATTTGTTCGTTCGTTTTAGGTAGTCTGTTCCTGTTCTTGCGTCCTTCGTTCTATATGTAAGTTCGTTTGTTTCAGGTCTGTTGCCTTCGTTTATTGTTTTGTAGTTTGTTCTAGTGTTTTGTCAGTGTTTTCGTCTGTTCATTAAAGTCAGTATGTATTCATCACCCGCTGCGCCTTGGTCCGTTAATACACCACCAGACGAACGTTACAGTATGCTTTTGATTTTCAGCTTGAGAGGAAAGCACAGTCATGCCACAATAACAGAACATCCACAGGCTTCACTTACAGGAACAGAGAGTGATACAGCACTCATTTTAATACTTTATTCAACGATGCAACATGTCAGAATCCATGGGTCACAAGTGCATGTAAAAAAAAAATAATGCAGAGTTTAAATCAAAACATTTAGAAGATTGTTAGTCAGATTCGTGACAAGATTCGTTTTCACATTTGGGACGGAGAATCTTTTTTTTAAGTCTCCCTCTGTAGCAAACTCCAAATCAAACATAGCACTTAGGGGCATGCCCGACTTAGACATGAACCATCATTAATGATTAAAGCCTCATCCCCTATTCTGACCAGCGTACCAATCTTTGCACTGTGTAATGGGAGCCCTGAGTGGAAAGGGAGAGGAAAGCGTGGCATTTGCATTAGGCAATCTCACACACGTCTCTCTGTTTAAAGGGAGGGATATTATGGTCTGTTTAACCGGGGATATTACCTGTTTACCCAGCTGCTAGGGGAAACCGGCATTTTGTTTGAGGTAAGACAAATATTCCCGGCGGCTGTGAGGATAAGGGAGTAGGGGAGCATTTTGGTTCTTATAATTCCATGGTATAATCCACTGGGAGAGACGGGGTCACGACCCTGGAAGCAGAGGTGGAAATTGCACTGAGGACCAGACTGCAGGACTTGAGGAATGAGGATGCACTGGAATTGGAACTAAAGGAATACAGCTGCAGCTCTTAGTTAGGGCGGTGTCTATGGGATGCATGCATGCTGCATTCTGAAATTGCTTGTTGTCTTTCTGGCAAGTACAATGCATTGCCGCTTCACCGTCTATAGGAGACATATTTAAATCATACTAGTTTTCCATTTGTAACTGTACAAATGTGCAAATTATTTTTCTAAACTGTTTTGTACAATGAGTATATTAGTGCTTAAGTCTATCTCTTCATTTTAAAGCTGAAGAGTTGCGTTGGGAAGGTTGAGTTTGGCTTCAAGTACAAACAGTTGAAGTACAGTTTAAAGAGTGCGTGCTACGCAGCAAAGGAGACAGACAGAAAAAAAGGTTGAAGCGCTCACTGTCGCATTTGTCCTCAACTTGCTCTCACTCTTTAATGCAAGTAACTGTCGACAACTAAGTTCTTTGTAACTGCACATCAGCCCAATCTTAAGGAAGAAGTAGACTGAGGTAAACAATTCACCAGCAATTCTTTAGAGCTTGCAAGAAATGCTTTTCACTGTACTTGCGCAGACGACATTAAAGCTTAAAACTTGAAACTAATCGGGAGTAGAAGATGAGAATACAGGAGTCACTGCAGCAGAGCCGGGTTTCCACTCCTGTGTCATTCCACTAATATGACGGAAACTAAATCTGATCTTATGTAGCAAAGACATTTCCTCATCTGAAGGGCTTTGCTGTGTGGCCCTTTATCAAGATACATTGCAAATTTGTTCCTCGGATATTGCCTCTTGTCTGCAGAGAGTCCTTTCTAAATTTAGTGCAAGGTGTCCCTGCCCATCCAATATTAATGCTTGCAGACAAACACCAAATTAGGGGGGGAAGGAGAGGGAGAAGGTAGTCGCATCCTACATTACAAGGGTATTAACCTCAGGCTGATTCATATACCCTTTGACTAAGGCCAGTGCCTCTGATACTAATGCTTCCGCCAGACAGATTTGTCATAATGTGGATCCCTGGGAGTCAGGGCCACGTACATCAAACGATGGTCAGTGAAAGTCAGAGAAATAATAAAGTACCTGAAACCTGTTTTTTTCCCTAATGGATGTCATCTTTTCTGTCTCTCTCCATCTCTCCCTCTTTAGGAACAATATATCAGAGACCGCCAGAGCTGTTCTGCTAGTTGCCACAGCAACCGGCCTCATTACAGCCCCCCCCCCCCCCCCCCCCACACACACACACACACACACACACACACACTCTCTCTCTCTCTCTCTCCCCTCTCCCATCCCTCCTCCAATAACCCCAGTCACTGGTTCTTTACAAGTGGCTACTTGTCTCTTGCTGTGGAACCGTGGTGAGGTGAGCCTGTGTTAAAAGGGAGGGTCGACCACATGATAAAAGACACCTAATTCTGCCCTGGGAAAAATATGACGCCATTAGCACAAAAGGCTGGTCACGTAAGAATGAGGGATGGGGAGAGGACAGGCACAGTCCGCAGTGAAAGGATAGAAACCTTATGTAGAGAAGGAGTAAGGGATGAAGGGCAGATAATAGATAGCATACAGAGAGGGGAAAGGATCATATATTGTAGATCTAGTGTATGAGTGATGGAGATTAGACTTAGACTAACCGGGTCAAGTCAGACTTGCATAAGCAAGACGTATGCATGTGGAGCTGACACACTAGGTCACACCCACAGCCCCTGGTACGGCACTGGAAGACTGGGGGATTGGGTTGGGTCAGATGTTATAGTGTGCTGTGTTAATATGGTTCTGTTGTATGGATATCTTTGAAAAGGATGTACATGTTCCACCCATCCTTCATGTGCATGCCACCATCAACCTATATTCCAATAGATCTATAGATCTAGTGTATGAGTGATGGAGATAGAGACTCAGAGGAATAGGGAAACTGTAAATAGGCAGGATATAAATAGTCAGGAAATAAATATCCACATGATTAGTTGTTTCAGTATTTCAGGGGCCAACATTTTTCTGAAACCTCAGTTTGAGCTCATGGTGCATTGCTTGATTTTTTTGCTATTCACATTTCATCAGCCGTCGCCATCGCACAGGTTCCATTTTCCTCGCACACAACCTTGGCTGGGGTGGATTCTGCATTATTTCACTCTGAGACAAGGGCAGGGTAGCCGTTCTGACTGCTGTAAAATTGATATACAATCATTATTTAACTTAATTGTGTTTGGGTGTAGAGGAGAGATACTGCCTCTACCAAGTAGAGCCTAGCCCTCTGACGTACCACCCTTCTCTCACATACTTAATAACATGGACGTCTGCCGGCTAAGGGAGAAATGGATGCGAATTTGGATGCGAATTTGTCTCCCTCACTGTGACACATGTCATAAAGAGTCATTTGCTGGAGCATGTAAACAAGGATATGAGTTATGGTCTCTGTGTAAGGGCTAGCCCGGACCTGTAGGAACCGTTGACCCTGCCGATATGGCGAGGTATTTCAATGAATACATTATTCTGAGTGAGATGTACAGAACACAGACACGTGGAACCTTGGGCAACAAGTGAGGCGTTTCAAATGGACCAACTAAAATGGCCGCCTGAATGAACATTGTTTTCGATTCAGATGATGAGAATGCATTGTAATCCCATGGAGCACAACCCTAATGAGCCCTAATCCATTATTCAGGTCACTAACCAATTTTTTGTGACAGAAGAGCACAAGGGAAAGTTGTCAAGTATCCGCTTGTCAAATCGTAAAAGGAAAACCGCCATAAAGACAAACCTTTCCGCCACCACTCGACTCACCTGGGATGAAACCATTAAGCAGATGTCACCGGGAGTTCTGATATCATCATAAAAAAGTAACTGCCGTATTTCCCCATACCATGAGGGACATTTCCAGGACGTGGGAGTGGAAGACTGGGGGTGGAGGCGAATCAGACTGTGTCATTACACCCACTGATGTGTTTTGGCCCACATCACGATAGGAATGTGATATAAGCGCAGGACCTTCCACACAGGAATTGGGTCTCATATGATGGATGTCTGGATGAAAGCCCTCTTCACACCGAAGATAGATCAGGTCGCCGCAGAAAAGATGGTTGCCGGGCTAGTAGCATGCTCGAGTGGAATGGGGAGACCTTTTTATACAATACAAATGATAAGACTGCCAAGAGTTTGAATAAAGCAACAGTTGGAGAATATAGAACTGGGAGAAAACAAACACAAAATAGCAGATAAGGGTGGTCATGGAATGGAGCTTGAATCCTTGATATTTCAAGCAGTAGTTGTTTGACGCATAAGTGTCAGGAGACTTTATTTCAACACAGGTGAAGTGAACTGTAAAGTAAAACAAGAAACAAGGATATCGCCCCATTAAATCTGATAGACCTCTTACAAAGTGCACAAATCACACCGTAGAGCTCTGGAGTACTTCTGAGAGGCTCAGTAGTGGACATTGAAAGCATACTCTCAAAGAGGGGCCTAATTCACTTCTACATCACTCCCTTCCAGTTTCTGCTTCTCTTTTCATGTATTTTCTCAGCTAGAACCTCACTGCAAGTGGGAGGAATTAGTGCATTTAAAAGGGTAGCATAGATGGGGTTTTGCTGTACGCTCTAAACGGTTCTGAGAAAAGGGAGAAGGCGAGGGAAAATACACAAGTTGCCCACACGCATGCATGAATCGGTGGATAGCGGCCAAAGCCAGGACATTATCTTTCCAAAGCAGTGGGCCTTTGATGTAGCCCTGACGGTGGACTACACTGGAGCCTGGGCCCTCTCAGTGGGAACAGTGGATCTGGAGGCTGTCCCTTTGTGGATCAGGTTCCCGGACACGGAAAAGGTGGGTGGGTGGAAGGAATGGATGCCGTCGGTCGTTGGTTGTTTTTCAGAGCTAGGTGTTACATGTTCATTTCTTTTTATACAGTGCCTTCAGAAAGTATTGACTTATTTCACATTTTGTTGTGCTACAGCTTCAATTCAAAATGGATTAAATAAAAAAAAAATACTCACCCATTTACACACAAAACTCCATAATGACAAAGTGAAAACATGTTTTTAGACATTTTTTGCTAATTTATGAAATGAAATACAGAAATATATAATTTAAATAAGTATCCACAGCCCTTATAGTATCCACACCCCACACCCCTTTATGATACTCCAAATTGAGCTCAGGTGCACCCCATTTCCTTTGATCATCCTTGAGATGTTATTACTTCATTGGAGTCCACCTGTGGCCAATTAAATTGTTTGGATATGATGTAGAAAGAAACACACCTGTCAATATAAGATCCCACAGTTAAAAGTGCAAGAAACTATACCATGAAGTCCAAGGAACTGTCCGTAGATCTCAGAGATTGAGAACTGTGATCAGGCATATATCAGGGGAAGGGTATAAAACAATTTCTAGAATGTTGAAAGTTTCCAAGAGCACAGTGGTCTACGTAATTGGGAAATGGAAAAAATATGGAACTACCCAGACTCTGCATAGAGCTGGCCGTCCAACCAAACTGAACAACCGGGCAAGGACCTTCGTGAGGGAGGTGACCAAGAACCCAATGACCACTCTGATATAACTACATGTTGTTGTGTTACAGCCTGAATTCAAAATGGATTAAGTACATTTTTGTTCTGACCCATCTACACACAATGCCCCATAATGACAAAGTGAAAACATGGTTTTAGACATGTTTTATTATTTGTTGAAAATTAAATACAGTAACATGTGATTTACATAAGTATTCACACCTCTGAGTCAATACTTTGTAGAAGCACCTTTGGTGGCGACCACAGCTTTGAGTCGTCTTGGGTATGTCTATCAGCTTTCAAAACATATATATTTTTTAAATTGCATATTTTCTCTAGCTCTGTTAAGTAGGTGGGGACCGGCGGTGAACAGCAACCTTCAAGTCTTTCCACAGATTTTCATCTGGATTCAAGCTTGGGCTTTGCCTGGGACTTTCACATTATTGTTATGAAGCCATTCCAGAGTTGCTTTGGCTGTTTCCTTGGAGTCATTGTCCAGTTGGAACTAAGGTCGTTTGCAATCTGAAGCAGGATCTCATCAAGGATTTGCTTGTATTTGGCTCAATTGATAGTTGCCTCTATCGTTACCAGTCTCCCAGTCCCTGTCACTGAAAAGCATCCCCATAGCATGATGCTGCCACCACCATGCTTGATGTTAGACGGGTGATGAGCTGTGCCTGGTTTTTTTCCAGGCAATGTGCTTTGCATTCAGGACAAATAGTTCCATTTTTGTCTCATCAGACCACAGCATCGTTTTCACGTGCCTTTTTGTAAACTCCAGCCATGTTGTCATGTGCCTTTTTCTCAGGAGTGGCTTCCGTCTGGCCACTCCCACAAATCCCAGATTGGTGAAGTGTTGTAGAGACTATTGTCCTTCTGTCAGGTTTTCCCATCTCAGCCAAGGAACTCTGTGGAATAAGTCAAAGGATATAAATATAATCTGAAGGCACTGTGTATACTGTATACTGAACAAAAATATAAACGCAACATTTAAAGTGTTGGTCCCATGTTTCATGAGCTGAAATAAAAGATCCCTGAAATTTCCCATACACACAAAAACTTTATTTCTCAAAAATGTGCACAAATTTGTTTACATCCCTGTTAGTGAGCATTTCTCCTTTGCCAAGATAATCTATCCACCTGACAGGTGTGGCATATCAAGAAGCTGATTAAAAAGCATGATTATTACACAGGTGCCCCTTGTGCTTGGGACAATAAAAGGGCACTTTAAAATGTGCAGTTTTGTCACACAACACAACACCACAGATGTCTGAAATTTTTAGGGAGCGTGCAACTGGCTTGCTGACTGCAGGAATGTCCACCAGAGCTGTTGCCAGATAATTGAATGTTCATTTATGTTCTATAAGCCACCTCCAACGTCATTTTAAAGAATGTGGCAGTAAGTCCAATTGGCCACACAACCGCAGACCACTTGTAACCACGCTAGCCCAGGACCTCCACATTGGGCTTTTTTACTGGTGGGATCTTCTGCGACCAGCCAACCGGACAGCTGATGAAACTGTGGGTTTGCACAACTGAATAATTTCTGCACAAACTGTCAGAAACCATCTCAGGAAAGCTCATCCGCGTGCTCCTTGTCCTCACCAGGGTCTTGACCTGATTGCAGTTTGGTGTCGTAACCGACTTTAGTGGGCAAATGCTCACCTTCGATGACCACTGACACGCTGGAGAAGTGTGCTCTTCACGAATGAATTGTACCGGGTAGATGGCAGACAGGCCATAATCAACAGCCTGACCAACTCTGCGAAGGAGATTTGTCGGGCTGCATGAGGCAAATTGTTGTCACACCAGATACTGACTGGTTTTCTGATCCACACACCTACCTTTTTTGTAAAGTATCTGTGATCTGTATTCCCAGTCATGAAATCCATAGATTAGGGCCTAAAGAATTGATTTCAATTGATTGATTTCCTTATATGAACTGTAACTCAGTAAAATCTTTGAAATTGTTGCATGTTGCATTTATATTTTTGTTCAGTGTATATTTTTTGATTGCAGACAGTGACAGATACTTCTAACTCAGCACTGCTGGTTTATGGATCAAAGCCTCGTGTTCACTTCATTACGACAGTTCCAAAAGTCACAGAAAGTGCACAATAAAGTACACTTAAAAAATTAATATGATTTGATAACTATGTTCAAACAACTCCTGATCCTACACCACATGTAGGCACATACTTTCTGTTTTACACTCTTCTACGTGTTTGCTGAGATTATTTTACTCCCACAACGGACACAGGTATGACCTGGAGTAATGAGAGTCGATCTGCAATTTTAGCAAATATGGGGAGCATCTTCTTGGAGCACTCCTGTGCCCTTCCCTGTCCACCCCGCTCAGGCTGGTCCATTTATGCAGTCGCTTAGCCGTTATTACATCCCCTGTGCCCTCTTTGTGACTATGTTAAAGTTCCTCTTTGTGCCTCATTGTAAAGCGCTGACTCAGGTGACCCCTCTCCCAGTGTCCTCTTGTTAACTATGATTTTACAGCGTGAATGGTGATTACCCATACCACATGATGTGCAAGCAAATAGCAATGTGGGAGCTCCATCCCCTGCAAGATTCTCCATGGATCCATAAGAATCCTGATTTAAAAACCATTGATAACACAGTTGGGCTAATTAGCACATTCATAAACACAAATATGCTGATTTTACAAACAGGACGCAGAAGAGCTGTATTTGTACACTATGGAAACCAAAGAAAACTAAAACGTCGCCATCATTTAATGTAAATATGAAGTACCTCTAGACTTGGGGTACTTGGGGTGAGCAAGTGTGGAACTCAGTGGTTGAAAAATAACTAAATTGTCATACTTGAGTAAAATTAAAATTAAATGCTATACATCAAATTCCTTATATTAAGCAAACAAGATGGCAAAATTAATTTAACGGACAGAGGGGCACACTCCAACATTCAGACATAATTTACAAAGACAATATTTGTGTAGTGAGTACGCCAGATCAGAGAGAGTAGGGATGACAACGCGTTATTATCAGTAGTTGCGTGAAGTGGACCAACATTCTGTCCTGCCTGAGCATTTGAAATGTAACAAGTCATTTTTGGTGTCACTGAAAATGTATGGGAGTAAAAAGTACATATTTTCTGTTAGGAATGTAGTGAAGTTAAAATTGTCAGAAATATAAAACTCAGCAAAAAAAGAAACATCCCTTTTACAGGACACTGTCTTTCAGAGATAATTTGTTAAAATCCAAATAACTTCACAGATCTTCATTGTAAAGGGTTTAAACACTGTTTCCCATGCTTGTTCAGTGAACCATAAACAATTAATGAACATGCATCTGTGGACCGGTCGTTAAGACACTAACAGCTTACAGACGGTAGGCAATTAAGGTCACAGTTATGAAAACTTAGGACACTAAAGGCTTTTCTACTGACTCTGAAAAACACAAAAAGAAAGATGCCCAGGGTCCCTGCTCATCTGCATGATTGTGCCTTAGGCATGCTGCAAGGAGGAATGAGGACTGCAGATTTGGCCAGGGCAATAAATTGCAATGTCCGTACTGTGAGACGCCTAAGACAGCACTACAGGGAGACAGGATGGACAGCTGACCTGACTTGCAGTGGCAGACCACGTGTAACAACACCTGCACAGGATCAGTACATCCGAACATCACACCTGGTGGACAGGTACAGGATGGCAACAACAACTGCCCGAGTTACACCAGGAACACACAATCCCTCCATCAGTGCTCAGACTGTCCGCAATAGGCTGAGAGAGGCTGGACTGAGGGCTTGTAGGCCTGTTGTAAGACAGGTCCTCACCAGACATCACCGGCCACAATGTCGCCTATGGGCACAAACCCACCGTCGTGGACCAGACAGGACTGGCAAAAAGTGCACTTCACTGACGAGTCACGGATTTTGTCTCACCGGAGGTGATGGTCGGATTCGCGTTTATTGTCGAAGGAATGAGCGTTACACCGAGGCATGTACTCTGGAGCAGGATTGATTTGGAGGTGGAGGGTCCGTCATGGGCTGGGGCGGTGTCTCACAGCATCATCGGACTGAGCTTGTCATTTCAGGCAATCTCAATGCTGTGCGTTACAGGGAAGACATCCTCCTCCCTCATGTGGTACCCTTCCTGCAGGCTCATCCTTATCCTCCAGCATGACAATGCCACCAGCCATACTGCTCGTGTTCAGTGTTCTGCCATGGTCAGCGAAGAGCCCGGATCTCAATCCCATTGAGCACGTCTGGGACCTGTTGGATCGGAAGGTGAGGGCTAGGGCCATTCCCCCCAGAAATGTCTGGGAACTTGCAGGTGCTTTGGTGGAAGAGTGGGGTAACATCTCACAACAAGAACTGGCAAATCTGGTGCAGTGAGAGTGACAGTGAGAGGATGTTTCTTTTTTTTTTAAATAGTAAGGTACAGATACCCCAGGAAACTACTTAAGTAGTATTTTAAAGTATTTTTACTTCAGTATTTTTACACCACTGATGGTACTGTAGTTCGTTAGCAAGCATCAACGAAGCTTCTTATGAATCCATAATAGATCACAGTCCTGCCTTAAGCCCAGGCAGACCCAGACACACTCCAGTGAAGACGGGAGATGAAAACGCCATGAACAGGTGACTGATACATGACCAGATTTAGTTAATGACCACATCTTAGTGACAAACGACAGATGACAACATCTGCAATGTGAATTCATCTCCTACCACAGTCATTCCCGAAATCATGACCACAAATCAAGCCAGATCAAAGGAGCCGGGGTAATAAGAAAAAATAGATTATGATGAGCTAATACTTGCCCATCAGGGATTCACGCATTCTGAAAAATGGAGAGAAGAGAATAGAACCGGTGGCTTGAAGTAAACCATTGGGATCTTGTCACATCAGAAAATACCCTTCTTTGATCAGTTGCTACCAAGAATGTCCTAACGGATATACAGTAGCTAGATGTGAGAGCCTTGGCCCTTAACAGTTCTAAACGTTGAATTTTACACAGTATATAGTATTTACAATAATAAGTATGTCATACAAGGTTCAACTACTGTTCCAATGTTTCTATTGAAATCATATACTCAAAATGTTAAAGATTTGAACAATGCGTAGAGACTGAGGTTGTGTGCCGAAGACAGGAGAAATTATATGAATATACAATAACCTCTATATCAAAGCCCTTAAAGCAAGTGTCAAACAATGAACTATAGTTGCACAAACCTAAATTTGTACACATTTTAAGACGAACAACCTCATTCTTTTAACTTTTTAACAGCAATGGAATATTCACTTACACAGAGAAGCATTCTGCTGATCTTGAGAGCCAACACAAATTAATTAGTATGGTACTTGCTGTGTGCATTGTGCCCTGCGGATGACCGTTTAATCAGCACTGCATTTTAGGCTCTTAATCGAATAAAATTACATTTGACAATTTACCCCAATGCAGACTTCCATTTAATACTAGATTTAATAGAATTCAAGACCCCCCTTTGTTCCAGGCTTGCATCCCAAATGGCACCCTATTCCCTTTGTAGTGCACCACTTTTGACCAGGGCCTATATGCTGTGATCAAAAGTAGTGGACTATATAGGGAATAGGGCACCATTATAGATGAACTCTAGGAAGTCTATAAGCTGTAAATAAAGACATGGTCAAGGAACGGGATGTGAGATGTGCAATGTATAAGCAAAGTGTCCCTGCCTTCAAGGTGATTCCTCACATACTGCATAAGGGTAAATGACACAAACTAAATGATTCCCGCAGAGGCCCACCAAAATAAGAGAGGAGGCACAGGAGGATTTCCCATTTTGAATCACACGCCTTAGGTAGATGGTCAAAAATATCTCTCCTCTCTCCTCCCTATCTCCCCTGATGCAAACTTTTTCAAAGTATCTCTTTGGTAATTCACTCTACTGCATTATTCTTTATTCAAGGTTGACATGTGATTTCTAAGAAACTAATAGATGGATCCAGAGGCTCATGCAGAATGAGAACATGATTAGCAATTGCAGGTTACTACTGGGTACTCATCTGCTTTTTGTAATGAAATAAAGTTGCTGGAACTGTCAAGGCAAGCAGTGTGGTGTTAAAAAAACTATGTACGCAATCAGGAATAAAATGAAACCATCTTTCAGAGGTAATCATATTTTCAATTACTTTTACTTATTCTCTCTAGACATACCATCTACCTACCTCTCTTTACCTATTATGATTTTTCTACTACTGTTAAATATGCTCGCACGTACGTACACAGACCAACTTAAATGCAGGTGTCAGGAGTTTTTAGGCATATAATCATTGAATACCTTTCCAGTCGACATTCTAATAAACATACTGCATTATTATTTTGGTATGACACCGGCGCAATCGATAAATAATTATATTTGTTTAATGCAATGCATATTTATTCATACATTGACCGATTCTCATCATCAAGCATTACAGCCTTTAATATAGGCAGGAATGTGTCAAAGACTACATGAAATCAAATATGGCAATGCAGTCATTTCACACATGTCCCTAAATATTGATCGTACTTCAAACGGGAAAGAAAAGGGATCTTGGAATATTCCACAACAAAAGGCAGGGAAGAAAATGAGCAAAGTCTTTGCAATCTTTAAAGGAAAAATGTACCCAAAACCACAAATTCCTTTAATTTAAAGTGTTAAATAATACTTATTTGTGAGAACAAAATGTTCTGTGAACAAATGTTTAATTTGGCGTTATAGTAAGGTTGGTAGCAACATGAAAAATCATTGCGTAAATCTGTTTTGCCGCTCAAGTTGACTACAAAATCTTGAATGCAATGCTCTCTCTATGGGCTGGCTAGCTAGCTAGCTACATAGGTAGTTAGCTAAAATGCAAGCAAGCAAGCGTAGCTACACACAATAATACCAAAGAAAATGTCAATATGTAACCCTATTACAGGGGCTAAGTCACTGGCTTTACTGGTGCTCTTCCATGCCGTCCCTAGGAGGGGTGCGTCACTTGAGTGGGTTGAATCACTGACGTGATCACTGACCCCCCCCTTGGGTTGTACCGTGGCGGAGATCTTTGGGCTAATCTCGGCCTTGTCTCAGGATGGTATGTTGGTGGTTGAAGATATCTCTCTAGTGGTGTGGGGGCTGTGCTTTGGCTAAGTGGGTGGGGTTATATTCTGCCTGTTTGGCCCTGTCTGGGGGTATCGTCCGATGGTGCCACAGTGTCTCCCGACCTCTCCTGTCTCAGTCTCCAGTATTTATGCTGCAGTAGTTTATGTGTCGGGGGGCTAGGGTCAGTCTGTTACATCTGGAGTATTTCTCCTGTCTTATCCGGTGTCCTGTGTGAATTTAAGTATGTTCTCGCTAATTCTCTCTCTCTTTCTTTCTCTCCTTTCTATCTTTCTTTCTTTCTCTCTCTCAGAGGACCTGAGCCCTAGGACCATGCCTCAGGACTACCTGGCCTGATGACTCCTTGCTGTCCCCAGTCCACCTGGCCGTGCTGCTGCTCCAGTTTCAACTGTTTTGCCTGCAGCTATGGAACCCTGACCTGTTCACCGGACGTGCTACCTGTCCCAGACCTGCTGTTTTCAACTCTCTAGAAACAGCAGGAGCGGTAGAGATACTCTGAACGATCGACTATGAAAAGCCAACTGACATTTACTCCTGAGGTGCTGACCTGTTGCACCCTCGACAACAACTGTGATTATTATTATTTGACCCTGCTTGTCATCTATGAACATTTGAACATCTTGGTCATGTTCTGTTATAACCTCCACCCGGCACAGCCAGAAGAGGACTCGCCACCCCTCATAGCCTGATTCCTCTCTAGGTTTCTTCCTAGGTTCTGGCCTTTCTAGGGAGTTTTTCCTAGCCACCGTGCTTCTACACCTGCATTGCTTGCTGTTTGGGGTTTTAGGCTGGGTTTCTGTACAGCACTTTGAGATATCAGCTGATGTAAGAAGGGCGTTATAAATACATTTGATTTGATTTGATTTAAAGCATGTCAGTTGGCTGTAAATTTGCCTAAATAAACTTCACTACAATCTCACCAAGTTCAACCTTCAGATCGATGTGCCTCACAGAGTGGAGCCTGACAAATGCAATGGTAGATATACTTTTGAGGAGATGCTAACCCTAACCCATGCTATGTCAATGGACCACACGGTGCATTCTTAGCGAATCTGGGACAAGGAGCATTCCCCTTCAAGGAGTGAATGGGAGTCTATTGGGCGCAAGCTCAAAAACCTAACATTAACATGAATTTTGTGAACAAGCAGTACAACATTACAAATCTTTTCAGAGATGTGAGATATTTACTTTTTTGAAATAATTACTTTCTTTGGGCTCCCGAGTTGTGCAGCGGTCTAAGGCACTGCATCTCAGTGCTAGAGGTGTCACTACAGACCCTGGTTCGATCCTGGGCTGTGTCACAACCAGCCATGATTGGGAGTACCATAGGGCAGTGCACAATTGGCCCAGTGTCATCCGGGTTAGGGTTTGGCCGGGGTAGACCGTCATTCTAAATGAGAGCTTGTTCTGAATTTTTCGTCATCAATCTACACACAAAGCAAAAACAGGTTGACATTTTTGCAAAAAAATTAAGAAAACTGAAATATAACATTTACATAAGTATTCAGACCCTTTACTCAGTACTTTGTTGAAGCACCTTTGGCAGCGATTACAGCGTCGAGTCTTCTTGGGTATGGCGCTGCAAGCTTAGCGCACCTGTATTTGGGGAGTTTCTCCCATTCTTTTCTGCAGATCCTCTCAAGCTCTGTCAGGTTGGATGTGGAGAGTCGCTGCACAGCTATTTTCAGGTCTCTCCAGAGATATTTGATCGGGTTCAAGTCCAGGCTTTGGCTGGGCCACTCAAGGACATTCAGAGACTTGTCCCAAAGCCATTCCTGCGTTGTCTTGGCTGTGTGCTTAGGTTCATTGTTGTTTTGGAATGTGAACATTCGCCCCAGTCTGAGGTCCTAAGCGCTCTGGAGCAGGTTTTCATCAAGCATCTCTCTGTACTTGGCTTCGTTCATCTTTCCCTCGATCCTGACTAGTCTCCCATTCCCTGCTGCTGAAAAGCATCCCCAAAGCATGATGCTGCCACCACTATGCTTCGCCGTAGAGATAGTGCCAGGTTTCCTCCAGATGTGATGCTTGGCATTCAGGCCAAAGAGTTAATTCTTGGTTTCATCAGACAATAGAATCTTGTTTCTCTTGGTCTGAGAGTCTTTAGGTGCCTTTTGGAAAACTCCAGGTGGGCTATCATGTGCCTTTTACTGATGAGTGGCTTCCGTCTGGCCACTCTACCATAAATGTTTGATTGGTGGAGTGCTGCAGAGATGGTTGTACTTCTGGACGGTTATCCCATCTTCACAGAGGAACTCTTGAGCTCTGTCAGAGTGACCATCGGGTTCTTGGTCACCTCCCTGTATCAGGTATCAAGGTAAGATCCAGATGCAAACCGTGTCAAAGTAACAATGTTTATTACAGCAACAGGGGCAAAGGTACTGGACGGTAGGCAGGCTCAGGGTCAGGTCAGGCAGAGGTCGGTAATCCAGAGGTGGGGCAAAGGTACAGGACGGCAGGCTCAGGATCAGGGGTAGGCAGAGTGGTCAGGAGTGTGGGTACAGGGTCAGGACAGGCAAGGGTCAAAAACCAGGAGGACGAGAAAAGAGAAACTGGGGAAAAGCATGAGCTGACACAAAAATGCTGGTTGGCTTGACAAACAATACGAATTGGCAATAGACAAACAGAGAAAACAGGTATAAATACACAGGATAATGGGGAAGAAAGGCAACACCTGGAGGGGGGTGCAGACAATCACAAAGACAGGTGAAACAGATCAGGGTGTGACACCCTGACCAAGGCCCTTCTCCCTCGACTGCTCAGTTTGGCCGGGCAGCCAGCTCTATGAAGAGTCTTGGTGGTTCCAAACTTCTTCCATTTAAGAATGATGGAAGCCACTTTGTTCTTGGGGAACTTCGATGCTGCAGAAATGTTTTGGTACCCCTTTCCAGATCTGTGCCTCGACCTTCGATCTCATGGCTTGGTTTTTGCTGTGACATGCACTGTCAATTGTGGGACCTTATATAGAGAGGTGTGTGCCTTTCCAAATCATATCCAATCAATTTAATTTACCACAGCTGGATTCCAATCAAGTTGTAGAAACATCTCAAGGATGATCAATGGAAACAGGGTGGACCTGAGCTCAATTTTGAGTCTCATAGCAAAGGGTCTGAATACTAATGTAAATAAGGTATTTCTGTTAAATCCATTTAAGAATAAGGCTGTAAAGTAACAAAATGTGGAAAAATTCAAGGTGTCTGAATACTTTCCGAATGCACTGTATACACTGACTTTGAGAAGAGATGCGTGAGGATTAGTTTAGCATCCGCGTGACGCAGCATGACAACGTGAAGAAGTGAACGCGATTGGTCGACAGTCTGCTGGGTGGGGCGTTATATATTTCCTTCATTCATTGGATTCCTATCTAATTTCTATAATATCTCTGACAACGACACCATGCAATGCACCCTCGATTAAAGAGACAGGAAAGAAATGTGCTAAACCCTCTGTTAAAAGACACATCTTCGAGATGGAATATCACAAAAAGAATGGCTCATTCGAGAGAAGACATCCTCTTGAGTTATGACATGGGTCAGTATTGAAATCTGACATGTATGATAGACCTTTTCATCATCTCATAAATAAAACTCCTCAGACATACATGTTTCTTATACCATTTTAAAGGTAATCTTGTTGTTAATCTCACCAAGGTGTCCATTTCAAATATGCTTTTCAGCGAAAGCACTACAAATGATTATGTTAGGTCACACCAAACCACAATAAGCACAGCCATTTTTCCAGCGAAAGATAGCAGTCACAAAAACAGAAATATAGCTAAAATTAATCACTAACCTTTGATGATCTTCATCGGATGACACTCATAGGACTTCATGTTACACAATACATGCATGTTTTGTTTGATAAAGTTCATATTTATATAAAAAATCTGAGTTTACATTGGCGCGTTACATTCACTAGTTCCAAAAACATCCAGTGATAGTGCATAGCCACATCATTTCAACAGAAATACTCATCATAAATGTAGATGATAATACAAGTTATACACATGGAATTATAGATATACCTCTCCTTAATGCAACCGCTGTGTCAGATTTCAAAAAAACTTTACAGAAAAAGCAAACCATGCAATAATCTGAGATGGAGCTCAGAACAAGAGTCAAATTAGCCGCCATGTTGGAGTCAACAGAAACCAGAAATTACATGATAAATATTCCCTTACCTTCGATGATCTTCATCAGAATGCACTCCCAGGAATCCCAGGTCCACAATAAATGCTTGATTTGTTCGATAATGTCAATTATTTATGTCCAATTGGCTACTTTGGTTAGCGCGTTTGGTAAACAATTCCAAAGTCACAAAGCGCGTTCACTAAAACGTGACGAAATGTCTAAAAGTTCCGTAACAGTCAGTAGAAACATGTCAAACGATGTATTGAATCAATGTTTAGAATGTTGTTCAAATAAATCTTGAATAACGTTCCAACCGGAGAATTACATTGACTTCAGATGAGCGATGGAACGGAGCTGCGTCTTATGTGAAGGCGCATGGTGAAAGAATGTTCACCTCATGGCAGTGGTGACTCATTCCTGTCTCCTTCGGCCCCCCTTCACAGTAGAGTGATCAGACAAAGTTCTACAGATTGTTGACATCTAGTGGAAGCCGTAGGAAGTGAATACTCATTCATATCTCGCTGTGATTTCAATGGGATCTTGGTTGAAACTCGACCAGTCACAGAATTTCCACTTTCTTCTCAGGTTTTTGCCTGCCATATGAGTTCTGTTATACTCACAGACATAATTCAAACAGTTTTAGAAACTTCAGAGTGTTTTCTATCCAATACTAATGATAATATGCATATATTAGTAACTGGGACTGTGTAGCAGGCTGTTTACTTTGGGCACCTTTCATCCAAGCTACTCAATACTGCCCCTGCAGCCATAAGACGTTAACTTCCAGTGTAGTGAGAGCGACTTTATCACAGTGCCACGTCATAACGGCAGGATTTATGCCTGCTTGAACGCCAATAACTCCGATACAAATGATACACCCAGGGAATTGATAGAACATCACTCAGAGATGCACAAAAACACTTAAAATGGGTGAACTTTTCCTTTAAGACAGGGCATCGTTACAAGCCTACCAACCTGTGGAGTTGAAATTGTAATTTAGTTTTGGGTACACGTGTATTCAATCCAGATGTGAGACTGCGTAGTAGTATATCATGTTTTTGTTCCAGAATTGTGGTATTGGTGCCACTGAGATCAATTACATTTCTGGCACTTACTTCAAAGTGAGCTATGCTTCCTGTGACTAAATTGACAGATTGGAGAATCAGAAGAGCTTAATAAATATTTTTTTTCTTCTTCATATGTATGATTATAAGACTGGCATGACACATCCACACCTGGGGGAGCAAAACTGCAAAGCAACTGATATTTGACTTGGAGTAACACATTTCTTATGCAAAGAAAAATAAATGACAGAAAATCACAGGAGCAGAATCCCTACCTGTCTAGTGCATTTATTGCAATTTTCTTGGCAGGATAATCAAAAGCCAACAAGTCACCATGAAGAAAGAGGGGGGCATGAGGCAATATTACAGAGGGAAATCGAATGCCTGCCACCGGGCCACGTTTGTGACATTTAAACATTTACACATATACCCACAAATGCACACCTGTCGACTTTCATATATGTTATGTTTCATTGAGTGTCACTGTTATGAACTGGGTTGTCGACAGTTCTCACCAAGCTCAACCCAATTTATTATTTTGAGGTTTGTTAACTTAATCCAATTACCGAACACTTTAATTGAACTTGCCCAGATGCCCATTTATTTTGCAGAACTTTATGATGATTCAACGAGAGTGAAATATTGAACATTAGGCAGCATGCTGCTTAGAGATATATTTGGGGATTTTGACGATGAGGCCCTTTATCTACTTCCCCAGAGTCAGATGAACTTGTGGGTACCATTTTTATGTCTGTGTCCAGTATGAAGGAAGTTAGAGGTAGTTTTGCGAACCAATGCTAACTAGTCTTAGCACAATGACTGGAAGTCTATGGGTATAGAAGAGGCTCCATCTTATTCCTTTCTCTTCTCTAGTTCTTCATCACCACCCTGTCTTTAACCAATATCCGTGATGTCCTGCCTATGGCTGTAACCAATACACTCAAGCACTTTGTCCATTCAGGAAACCACCACCTTAAGGGCATTATGGAGGAGAATCACTGAATAACCCCTCCAGCATCTCCTTGCCCATTTTCCTCCTTCCGATAAGTAATGTGCAATAACTCTGCGACCACTCTCACCTGACAAGCCCTCTGCATAGAAATTAAGGCAGATTTGTGGGCTGTCTAACACGCTGCTCTCCCCCCATCACTTCTGTGATGACGAATCACGCGCGAGCCAGAGGTTCATGTGACCTTTTCCGATGCTCACGAGCAGCGGTAGTGACAGCCCACCACTGCAGTGACAAGGCCCATGTCATATCTTATTGAATGGCTTCACGTTGACATTTGGTAGGGTAACCTCGTCCCTCCCCTGATGGAATGATTGGTATTCGTGGCTGACGCTCCACATTTTGACCATGTGAATACGATTGATGTAATTTCTATCTGTTCTTGGGGCTGGAGATCACAGATAATGAAGGCTTCTGTATGGTTCTTACAGACCAATGTTCTCTTGGCCTTCCAGGAATGGAGAGCTTTAAGTTAAAATTGTTATTCAAGTGAAAAGCGTATGCTGCAGAACAGATTGCAATATTTCTCAGAAATATATTTATCTGAAAACGAGTTGGTCTTTTTGTGATATGCATCACATAATATGAAACTAGAATAATCTTATCTATTAATTGATTTCCATTGTATTTCCTTTTTCATGTTCCTTTATGTGACCCATCTCTAAAGGGATCAAGGATGATGTCCTCAAACAGTAATCATCCACAAGGCAGTAAGACTCCCTTAAACTATTTCCCTACCACACAACCGATTGAGGTATTCACTGGACCTCAAGTACCAACCCATGTTGGTAGTGGGGGTAAATAAACTACCAAAATGATTTTAAAAATCTGCACACTTGCCAATCTGGTTTAACGTGACTTGAATCCCATTTTGCACTGTTTTGCTATGGCTTTAGCTCTTTTGCTATGGCTCTAGCAAGAGGGTAATATTTTATGAATGTAGTAGTGTTTCACCTAGAAAGTTATGAGCTTTGGCTTTCACCTGGAATTGTTTATTTATGTCAGAGAAAAAATTAATCGCTTTCAACCCATATTATCTAGTACACAATACAAGTATAATAAAACCTATACAAATATGATAAAAACAAGAAAAATATGTGAATGAATATTACTTTCCATACTGCATATAATCTGTTTTGGAAACTTCTACCTAAAATATTTCACCTTCTTTATTACTTTACCAAACATATCATGATAGTAGTGATAGTCAAAATAAATCAAATGTTTGACTTCCACACAAAATTACTTCTTTGCTTATTTTACGTTTAAGGAAGTGTGTAGGTCGCGTTCTTTATCGTAGAGCTATGAAAGTTATGTATTTAGATCTGCCTGCTCGAGACAAATTCAGCGATTGCTTTGCCATGTCTGTATCGTGAAGCAGTCGAGATGGATAAACGTTTTTATAAGGACCGCCCCTTTCATGTAATGTTGCAGTGAAGTGATATAATGGATGTAATGATGCAGCCCACCACCAGAGGGAGGCAAATACAAGTTTACTCGACAGGACGTTTCAATGGTCCTAGGAAGGTCTGGATCAATGTTCCCTCTAAGCTGCGAGTAGCTCGAGACTGCAGCGAAGCTCCATCAGGACTGCTGCGCAGAAGTATTAGCCCACAGAGAGCAGCATGAGATTGAACTTCACTCAACTTTCTAGAGCAGTGGTCACCAAGCGGTCGATTGCGATCGACTGGTCAATCTCCAAGGCATTCCTAGTCGATCGCCAAACATTTTTGTAAAAGAACGAACCATAAAGCCTTGTGTTAATTTTTTTTTTATTAGTCTCAGGCAGTTGGCGGTAGGTGCACCTGATTCAGCTGTCTATGTGGGCGAAATTTTGCCACTTTGAACCATTTAATGTGTCTGAAGGTACAAACTCCGCCTTCCCGGCGGGCCCAGAGAGCACAACAAGTGCACTATAGGCCTACCGCTGGCCAATCGGATGGCTCAGATGACCGTGTCTGCAGAAATGTAGCAGACAAAAGAAAACTAGAGCAAAGTTGATACTGTAAGATTTCAAAACGTTTAAAACCATGACTAGAGAGAGACTGTCAACGAATACAGCAAAGAGATGCTGTTTTTGAGTGAGTTCATGTTTAAATCTTAATCCTCACTGTCAACACTTTGTATTCAAGACTTTTATAAGCCACAAAATGTGTGTTCTTCCTATTTCCACTCAGCGCTACAACAAGCAGTGCAGCAGTAATGAATGAGTAGGAAAGTATATCTATAGGCTTGCGTTGTTGTTATTATAAACGGCTTGGGTCTTTTATCAAGGAATATTTCACTTTCTCTGTTCATAGGAGTGACAACAAGAATTTGTGCATGAGGCAGAAATAATGTGGTGCGACTCGAGTTTCGCCATTTGTTCAATGTCAGTTTCGCCCTTTTTGGTCAGTGTCAGTGGAGGAAAGGGAGTGCGGAGGGATGTTGAAAGGCGGACCCTCAATCTGCTGCTCTCTCCCTCCACTGAGACTGACCATCAGATGCAGGCACCATCAGCCCAATAAAATTGAAATAAAATGCTAATTATTTAAACGTATGCTCACAGCTGTGCTTCACAAGTAATAAAACAACGGATATATTACCGGTGTGATCAAAAAAAATATATAATGTATTGTTCCTATAGCTTACTGCACAAACCTCTTGCTACAGTATTGTTTTTAATTGGTTAATGTTGCATAGGCTTACGTTTTTTAAGTCATGCTAAAAAAAATCTGAGCGTAGATCTCGGCTTGCATTTTTACTCAAAGTGATCTTGACTCAGAAAAGGTTGGTGACCACGGTTCTAGAGTTTTCCCTGTTAACACTATCAATGTTTCCCTATACTGTGGCAATTGTGATCGAATCAACGCAATATTATCCACTCTCAATGCAACACACAGAAAAAAAAAACTATGCAGCACATTTTGTTCTATTGCATTGACATGCACTACTCAGCTTGTACTCTACACAGACTGGTGTGGCATAAACAATCAGAGATGCAGTAGGCCTATATGCAAATATACCATTGCCATATACGGATCTCTTCCATTTACCTTGAACTGGACTGTGTTTACAGCATGAGCAGTCGTGAGTAAATGCAGCTGTTTTGAGATCAAAGCAAGAGCTGCATGTAGCCACGTGTGCACTTTAGTTCATATCATTTTCTAGTTAGTGAGTTATTAGCCCAGTTATAAATAATTTGTAGTCAGTAATAGGGGAATGACTGCATGCTACAAGAGCGCAAAATGTATACATTTCTAGACATCTTTGAAAAGCGAGTCAGGCTTGAGACATGCTTGAATAAGATAAGTAGCCAATAAGCAGAGGGTAGCATAATTTGTCTGATTCTCTGTGATAATGGTAAGGGAATAAAAATACAATTTATTTTGTAAAGTGGTTTCTTGCATCAAACAACAAAACAACATTTTCAGTCACCTCCTTGTCTGAAGGACAAGTGGATAAACAGGTTAATGTCAAGCCATGCCTGTTTTTTATCAAAGTCTCATGGAATATCGGCTTACATTGAACACCACACATTGGCTGCTACTGTAGGCTGAATGATGGAACAGATATTTCCAGGTAGGCCTACATTTTGATCAAACAGCCACAGTAGTCTACATGGCCACTGTTAAAACTGTAACTTAAAGCGAATACAACCTCAGTGTTCACAGTAAACGCGTACTGGAATTGCACAGAATTTTCAGAATGTTCAAGTTTGCGCTCAGCAGACTTGAAATTTGCTCAGTTAGGGAACATTGAACATTGGTCTTGATGGTTGTCCTCTGACTTATAAAACAGTGGGAATTCAATAAAATAAGTGAAGTCAACATATACATTTTTTTTAAGTACTTCTAGTGCCCAATTTCAGGAACTGTCAGCTTATGGCTGGGGGCAGTATTGAGTAGCTTAGATGAATAAGGTGCCCAGAGTATATTGCCTGCTACTCAGGCCCAGAAGCTAAGATATGCATATAATTAGTATATTTGGATGGAAAACACTCTGAAGTTTCTATTTGAATGATGTCTGTGAGTATAACAGAACTCATATGGCAGGCAAAAACCTGAGAAAAATCCAACCCGGAAGTGGGAAATATGAGATTTATAGTTTTTCAAGTCATTGCCTATCGAATATACAGTGTCTATGGGGTCATATTGCACTTCCTAAGGCTTCCACTAGATGTCATCGGTCTTTAGAACCTTATTTGATGCTTCTACTGTGAAGGAGGGGGGAATGAGAGCTGTTTGAGTCAGGGGTCTGGCAGAGTGCCACGAGCTCAGTCTCGCACGCTCCCGTGAGAGTTAGCTGCGTTCCATTGCATTTCTACAGACAAAGGAATTCTCCTGTTGAAACATTATTGAAGATTTATGATAAAAACATGAGCCTCCTGAGTTTGGATTTGTGTACTAAACGCGCAAACAAAAAGGAGGTATTTGGACATAAATGATGGACTTTATCGAACAAAACAAACATTTATTGTGGAACTGGGATTCCTGGGAGTGCATTCTGATGAAGATCATCAAAGGTAAGTGAATATTTATAATGCTATTTCTGACTTCTGTTGACTCCACAACATGGCGGGTACCTGTATGGCTTGTTTTTGTGTCTGAGCGCCGTACTCAGATTATTGCATGGTGTGCTTTTTCCGTAAAGTTTTTTTGAAATCTGACACAGCGGTTGCATTAAGGAGAAGTTAATCTAAAGTTCCATGTATAACACTTGTATCTTTCATCAATGTTTATTATGAGTATTTCTGTAAATTGATGTGGCTCTGCAAAATCACCGGATGTTTTGAAGGCAAAACATTACTGAACATAACGCGCCAATGTAAACTAAGATTTTTGGATATAAATATGAACTTTATCAAACAAAATATACATGTATTATGTAACATGATGTCCTATGAGTGTCATCTGATGAAGATCATCAAAGGTTAGTGATTAATTTTATCTCTATTTCAGTTTTTTGACACTCCTCTCTTTGGCTGGAAAAATGGCTGTGTTTTTCTGTGACTAGGTACTGACCTAACATAATCAGATGGTGTGCTTTCGTCGTAAAGCCTTTTTGAAATCGGACACTGTGGTGGGATTAACAACAAGTTTATCTTTAAATGGTGTAAAATACTTGTATGTTTGAGGAATTTTAATTATGAGACTTCTGTTGTTTGAATTTGGCGCCCTGCACTTTCACTGGCTGTTGTCAAGTCGATCCCGTTAACGGGATCTCAGCCGATCTCAGCCGTAAGAAGTTAAGAGGTTTTAAGTTATTCCCACAGGATTGGCGAGGGTATAGAATTTTGTTCCCGAACAGACACTATAACACAGATGAGAAGATCTCTCAATACAACAACACCATGAAAGCAGACAGACGGCCTTCAGAGTAAAAAAGGAATTACAGAAGATAGGTTTTGTTATATATTGTTTACACCTGAAGCGCCTTGAAGTTCAGAGTTACAAAACGTCATTCTGAATTGAAAGGGGATCATTGAAAGGAAACAAAGTTTTACAGACAGCTTCACTTCTGGCCTGCAGCCTCTGCCTAGCAGTTATAACACAATAGCTTTTCACGAATCGTATTTGATGTTGTTTATTTCTCTTCCCTTTATATGTCAGGAGTACACACATTCATTTATTGACATTTGAAAGTCAATATACTGTATTGGGTATGCAACAACGAGACATCAGAGGCCTTACAGTAGATCAACAACATCAAGAGCATGTCAGCTTTGACCATTACAAAAATGCAATTTCATGACCTTTCACCATGTTTATCCGGAGTCATATTTAAATACATGGCTCTGTGCTTATCTTAACACAATTGCTAAGTACCTTTTGACAGAATTTAACTTGCATCTTAACTCAGACCTTTACACCACTTCAGATTAGCATTTACCTTAGCTAAAGTTTGTACTCCACCTCAAGGGTATAAATAAGTGTGCCAAATGAACTATGCCTGGCTGTCCATCAACGCCGATAGCTAATCAGCAAACACTGTAGTACACTGGGGTCGACCAAGTGTTGCCGAACCAGAGAACTGGCTGTGACCCTAAGGCCATTTCGCTATAACCCAGTCAGACCCCCTTTTTACGGGCTTGTTATGTACATGCTACTCTTGTTTTTTTGCATGCCAAATAAATCATTCATGTGTAAGAAAGACTCAAGAGAATCACTAAATAACACTAGTCAGAATAACTTCAACTCGAAGGGCTTGTGAGTTGCATGTGAATAACGTATGATACATAATGAGTGCTCTCCCAAATGTTAAACTCTTGCCCACCTGGGTCCGTGTCTGAACCCTTGCTGCCCACCTGGGTCTGTGTCTAGCCAAAAGGTTGAGTCCCTAGGTGAAAAGCGCTCCATACAAGGGAGGCACTGAATCAAGTTGACAGGGTAATGCTTGAGGTGCCCATGAAAAAAATATGAGTCATGATTCCCAATTATGTTCTAATTTAAACAGGAAATGACCGCCTGCTTAGAAGCCTCGGCGACGGCAGCCATGAAGACGACCCATTGGCAGCCTGAGATAACACAACATCTGTCAATAACACCAGGCTAAAAGAGCAGCGTTACGTGTGACATTGAAGCGCTCACTCCCTCAGCCCACTCTCCTCTCCAGCCCTCTTCAATAACATTTTAACAAATCACAAGCCATCGCCAGATAAATTCATTACATGTAGACCACTGAGAGCAATACGGTTTTTATGTTGTTAAAAAATTGAAAAATCAATGGGAAAGCGTTTAGATTTTCTTCAATTAGACTGACTGTAAGAGCCAGCAACCTGATTACTAGAGTGGGAGAGATGGAAAAAGGCTCAAGAAAATACTAGGATTTCTTCAGCAATTTGTTTCTTGGCAGTATTTTTCAAATCGCTCAATACAATCTCCTAAAACTTTTCATTTATCAATCGGTTTTAAGTTACAGAACAAGAAAGCCAAGCCAGGGCGAAATCCTTCATTCATTAATGAAAGACATCCATTACTGTCGCAGAGCAATAGAGTTAATATAAATAAATGAATTATCAAACCCACTTAACCAGGGTTTAATATGAGAGAGCAAGGCATAATTGTGTTTCTGATCAGATCAGATGAATTCAGATGCAGGAGTCTCCAGTTATTTTGTCCCCACCCTTTCTCATTATAAAGCTAGTGCTAGGAACAGGGGGATATATCACTGGGCTTATTACCATGGCTTGGTATAATGACATTAAATTTGAAAGGAGATATACTAAACCTCTGGTAAATTATTTAATGGCTGACACTGTGCAGCAAGTCTCATCTTTACCATCTCCCATCAAGATGTTAACAAGAAGCCAGAATTATTGGCGAAAATACTGAATGAGTGTCACGCCCTGACCATAGAGAGCTTTTATTCTCTATGTTGGTTAGGTCGGGGTGTGATTAAGGGTGGGTTATCTAGGTGAATTCTATTTCTATGTTGGCCTAGTATGGTTCCCAATCAGAGGCAGCTGTTTATCGTTGTCTCTGATTGGGGATCATATTTAGGTAGCCATTTCCCCATTGTACTTTGTGGGATCTTGTCTATGTATAGTTGCCTGTGAGCATCATTCTAGCTTCACGTTTCGTTTGTTCGTTTTGTTCTTTTGTTCTTTGAAGTTTTCTATTCCATAATAAAGGATGGAAACATACCACGCTGCATCTTGGTCTACTCCTTATGACGAGCGTAACAATGAGTCTTCCTAAATCGGACATGATTGGGGCTCAGCGGGGACTGCATCTTAGTGCTAGCGGTGTCACTACAGACCCTGGTTTGATTCCAGGCTGTATCACAACTGGCCGTGATAGGGAGTCCCATAGAGCTGCGCACAATTGGCCCAGTGTTGCTAGGGTTTGGCCGGTGTAGGCTGTCATTGTAAATAAGAATTTGTTCTTAACTGACTTGCCTAGTTAAAAAAAATGTAAAAGGTGTTTGGCGATTGGAAACTTCTGACCCATTTATTGGAAGGTACTGTTTAACCCTCACACCCAAAAGTTTAAGGCAGTATTTTTTCTCTTCATCACACTGTCAGTACTATGTATTAATGGCCAATTTATATAAATCACTTTTATGACATTAATATTTGGTCTTCCATTCAAATGAGCAGAGAACATTTCGGGAATTGACTGCAGTATTTTGCTTTGGAATACATCAACAGAACACTGGAACGTACATCCCATTTAGGGAATATTACCATTATGAATCAAGAGAAAACAATAAGCTTTGTGAGGAGGCCCATTTGTGTCAGAATGTCTTTTCAATCATCATTGACGACCCAGAAGTGAAATTCCCAAAGCGGGAACTCTGCATCGTCTGACAGTTTCCAGATATTCTACTTGCCATTCAGCACAAGTCCAGGACGTGAGGAGGAGTAGGGATTTGACCAAAACGCAGCGTTGTGATACGACATGAATATTTATTAAACAAGACGAAAACTAAACATACTTGAGAATATACAAAATAATAAACGAAGTCCAACAGACCCGAACAAACGAACTTACATAACACGAAGAACGCATGAACTGGTACAGACGAACGAACAAACGAAACAGTCCCGTGTGGTGCACAGACACAGACACGGAAGACAATCACCCAACCAACAAACAGTGTGAACAGCCTACCTTTATATGATTCTCAATCAGAGGAAACGTCAAACACCTGTCCCTGATTGAGAACCATATAAGGCTAATTACCACTAACCTAAACATAGAAACACAAAACATAGAATGCCCACCCCAACTCACGCCCTGACCAACTAAACACATACAAATTTAACAGAAAACAGGTCAGGAACGTGACAATCATCGTCGTCTGGAGGCATACGTTACGGAGCGCACGCCTGCAACATTCCACACACCACGAATAGAAGCCTCTTAGGAGTGTTTTACACCACTATGGCTCCCCAGCTCCATCTGGTAGAAACCATGCTTTTAATGTGGATGAAATATTCATCCCATTGTTCCACCAGAGCGTGTAACAATGTGGAATTTGCAAGCGGGGCCGTGCGACACCTAACGCAATGTGAGGCTATGGTGTTTCCCTTTATTTATTGATGTCATCGGGAACGCTTATACACTGACAACCCAGCCTGAGGTACCCTCATCTGTGTCAAAAAGCCATTGGTAAACACGCTACTGATGGAGGGTGATCGCCCAGTGACTGGGAAAGAGATGAATAGGGAGAAATACATACAAATCAGTGATGTGTTTGTGAATGCATATAGGGAACCGATGCATCTTTACAGTCTAAATTAGCCCTGCACGTATTGAGCATCAGTTAAGCACCACAAACTACCCTCCTCAGTCCTGCACCTGTTTCCGTTCTACGACCTGCGTACGTACACGCATCAGTTCCGTGTGATGTTAGTGTACAATGCAAATATTGACTTTGTATGACTCACTGTGTATGACAGAGGTCCTGTAGACTGTAGCCTATTTTTACCAGCAAGATTTCAGGAGGGTGAATCAGGCCAGGATATAATCCATCAAATCCATGCCGAGCAATTACAGAGAATATCTGACACATATGACGCTAGCAATTAAGAGCGTTAGGCCAGTAACCGATAGGTTGCTGGTTCGAATACCTGAGACGACTAGTTGGAAAATCTGGCAATGTGCCCATTAAGCAAGGCACTTAACACTAATTGCTCAGGATTGGTGAGGTAAATCGCTCTGATAAGAGCATCTGCTAAATGACTAAAATGTCAAATGTTTATTTGATTTAAATAACACGCTCAAGGTAATCCTTTTGTGTTCTTTCAGGAGGAGAGACAAGGGTCATTCTTCAGTGTGTCATGTTCTACTCGAAGCTGTTGTCCAATCAAAAGTGTACTAACTCAGGTGTGCCTGTTTTTGTGCAAATTTTAAAGGAATGAACAAAGTGAACAGGGGGATGATAATAGTACAGCCAGATTACCAGCTGTCCTCTGTTATTGTCAAGGAAATAAGAAGAGAGGCTTAGCAACAAACACTGCAATCAGTGGCATCACAATACTTGCGACAGGAGCCATTTTATGACTGCGTTTTTGCCAAGACTGTTAACTATGGGCAATGTACTGTAGGCCTATTTTTCCCACTCAGAAGTGTTGCGAGATGAATGCCAACCACATTTAAAATTAGATTATTATACACTCTTATTAAGATGACAATCTGACCTTGTAATGCAAATGTTTGCAGGCATTTTAGAGCTAAAGAACCATCTAGAAGCATCTTGTCTCGATGAGCCTGCAACCAGAAATCTGCGTGTTTTATAGTATGTTGTGCGCAAGAGGACATTCTATTCATAGTAGGCCCTCATACAGTACTCTGCCCCAGAAAGCTTCTCTCCAACACATGTCCCTAGACACTGGAGCTTCTCTGACTGCAGTAAACAGACACTGTGAGAGAGCAAAGGGTTAACGATGCAGTAAACAAGCAGTGCTGGTACATCTGAGCAGGTCACAGGGGACGGAGAGCTATCTGCCCAGCTAGAGGCTAGCCTAGCCACACACCTGCCTAACACTGCTTTCTGAGTCTCCCAGAGGGACCAGTGAAGAAACAAGTCTAAGGAGGGGAGAGGTGCAGAGAAACAGAGATGCTATGTATCGATAAGAGGCGCTATTTATAATTCACAAGGTCAAATGGTACCCGGTAAAATAAATGGGTTCAAGCTAACACATCTACAGTACAGTTATTGACTACTGTTGCACAGTGAGTGACTTGCAGGTTGGCATTTATTGTCATGAATCTTGCCCTGGAGGCAGCTCTGCAGGGTGGTCACTAGCTGGCACAGCCACAAAGTAATAAAATCTGATTTTAAACCTAACCTTAACCCTAACCACACTGCTAACCCTAATGCCTAACCCTAACCTTAAATTAAGACCAAAAAGCACATTTTTGTTTCCATACATTTTTACAATAATAGTCAAATTTGACTTTGCAGCTGACCCGTCTAGCGGAAATTGCTCAAGGCAAGATTCATGACAATAAACGTCAGCCGGCAGTGGAAAATGCCACCTGTCATTGTGCATTCAAAACAATATGTTTGCTATTGCGCAATGGTTGCATCAAAGAGGGGGGAGATGTTTGCTCAGTCCAAATCCCTACAATACCATTGCCTAACATCTTTCCGGCCTCCGCTGCTTCGGTCCTTAAGCTGTTGATCACAGTTGAGTGGATTGGTGAGAGCAGAGTACAGAAGTTTAATGCTGTAGCTTGTTTCCATGACCCTTCTTTCATCCATACAGGAAAGAAGGAAGGAAGTAAAGGAGTGAAATATGTATTAGTATTTATATGGCACAAACACTGTTTTCATTTGAATTAGCTCCAGGGAAAAACAATATAAACCCCTACGCAATAATGACTTTCTGCAAAGAACTGGCTGAGACCTTTTGTGGTCTGCAAGTAGACTCTCAGTCGAATTACCTCTCAAAGGCGTTTTTTGGTAAGAATTTTAATTACAGAGCAAGTTCAGAAGTATGGAACGAAGCACCATTGAATGTGCTGCTAAGGAGATTGAGAAATTAATTAACCATGTGTGAAATGATATGCAAACGTGTTTTATCAAAAGCGACACAGCCATTATCAGAGTAACTACTGTATGAACGAGGCAGAGAGTGAAGAATGGCTGATTTCTGAAGTAGCTGCTATGTTTCAGATAAGCCTGAACCCAAAACATAGAAAATGCACTATTAATTGAGTTCATTGATTTTCACCCCTCCTCAAACAAGTTGATTAGAGTATCTTCAAGGAATTCCATTGAAATTGCCCATTTTGGAAGTTCATCATCCACACACGCAGCTACAGGCAAGCACACACGCACGTGCACACAGCTGACATTGCATCCTATAATATATTATTGGGATGTGAGGATTCAAACACTCCAAGAACATTTCAAATGATTTATAATGGGCTTCTCAATTAGCAAACTCAGTTCGGTCCCCAAGCTTCATCCAAGCACATGCCACTCGTCATTATAACATAGCATAAATAAATCACCTTCTCTTCCTTCTCCAACCAGACGTTCGAGAACAACTGCCTTTGCTCTTTAATTGCACTCAGTGTTGGTATTTTGGCTGCATGCAATCGACTGTGGTTCCCTGGCTCAAATACAGCAGCCGTTAAGACACCAGAAGCAGATGATGTAACAGGTCATTAATTAAAACATTTGCCCATTATTAGTTTTATAATGACTCTGGTTAGAGCGTATCAGCGAGTTTGAGTAATTCCTGTTCGCTCCCTGGATGTTGACTGGTATATGGAGACCCAGTTCATATCACAGTCATCTGCAGCGATGTTGACTGGTATATGGAGAGCAGATCCCTAGCTTGGACAGTCACAAGTCATACAACCACAGCAGATACTCGTATGTAGAGTCATGCTCAGTACCAGACCTGGGTTCAAAAAGTATTTGAAAGCTATCTAAAATGACATGAGCTGTGCATATATTAGCTTGGCTAGTGCAATGGGAGCCAATGGACTGGTCCCAAAAGTGCAAACCCTGCCCATATTGCACTCGAAGCAGTGTCAATAAAATGATAAAGGAATGATGATTAAATCACATTGATGAGCTCACGGGGTTACTGCTTCACGGTACAATATACCCTCAGCATGGGCAGCAAAGACCCCGCTCAAGCGCTCCGCTCAACAGTCGACTATCGATTGCACTTCTCTACGCCCCGCACCACAATGAATTACAAATTGCAGTGTAAAGCTTCAATAATAAGGAGGAGGCATCTCCTCTATTCTCTTGTAGCAGGTAGAAAGACAACGCCTGGGAAGCCTACAGGTCTTCTAGGTACCTGAGGTGAGTTGTCTTAATTGAACAGTAGAGGAGCTCAGCGGTGCGCCTAGCTGTCCCAGCATAGCACCTCCCCCCAGGGCCCCTCACTATCCCTCTCCCAGCAGGAGTGTCTGGACCCAGCATCACCCAGAAAGCCTGCACCGGAAGGGGGTGGATGGTGGATTGATTGAAGAGACTCAGGGAGGTGAGGGGCTGATGATTTCTGGAGAGGAATGCTAGCAGTAGGCTAGTGGTCATGCTGTGGTTCACCTCAGCCCAGTCACGAGTTAGGAGTTTATTCTGGTGGACTTAGGCTACATGTATAAATATGTTGGTGTTAGGGTTCTGCATTGTGGTAATGCAGGAAATGGTAGGCTGCCTGAGAGGTGAGTAGCATTGAAATAGTAACGCAGACAAGCATTTGAATCTGAATTTATTGTTAGAGAATATGCTAACAAAACGTGATACTACTGTTTCATCGTATTTTCCACACGTATGGTCCCCCATCGTCAGGCCATGCATATTTAGTATTTATTAGGATCTCTATTAGCTACTACCAAGGCAGTAGCTACTCTTCCTGGGGTCCAAACAGGAATACAGTAATACATCATGGTAAAACAACACATCATACAAGACATGGGCATTAAACAAATTTACATTGCTCCAATATTACATATTTACAATATAACATTTATAACACAATATTAGAGTGTGTGTGTATAGAGTGTGTGTGTGTGTGTGTGTGTGTGTGTGTGTGTGTGTGTGTGTGTGTGTGTCACGTCACAGTCCGTGTTGTTCCGTGAGGTGTTGTTTTATATTATTTTAAATCTGATTTTGCTGATATCTTGAGTTACCTGAGGTGGAAGAGTTCCATGTAGTCATGGCTCTATATAGTCCTGTGTGTTTCCTAGCCTCTGTTTGGGACTTAGGGACAAATAGTGATGCAGTCGATTTCTCCTTTACTTTGAGCCAGGAGAGATTGATATGCATGTTCTTGATACTAACCCTCCGTGTACATTTAAGGTCCAGCAGTGCTGCTCTGTTCTGGGCCAACTGTAATTTGCCTATGTCCTTCTTTGCAGCACTTGACCATATATCTGGTCAGTAGTCCAGGTGTGATGAAACTATGGCCTGTATGACGTTTGGTTGATTGGGATGTCAAGAAGAACGAGCAGCGCTTTATCACGGACAGACCTCTCCCCATCTTAGTAAACGCTGCATCAATACGTTTTGACCATGTAAGTTTACAATGTAGGGTTACAGCAAGCAGTTTAGTCTCCTAAACTTGCTCAATTGACACATTATTCATTGCAAGATTTAGATTAAGTTTAGGGTTTAGTGTTTTATGTATTTAGGACTATTACTAGCCACCCATTATACAACTGACTGCAGCTCTTTGTTAAAGGCCCAGTGCAGTCAAAAACATGATTTTTCTGTGTTTTATATATATTTCCACACTAGAAGGTTTGAATAATACTCTGAAAAGTGTGAAAATTATGATAATGCCCTTTTAATGTAAGAGCTGTTTCTTGTTTTCCCCTCCCACTCAGAAATTGCTCTTTGCTAAGAAGCTATTTTTGTTTCTTTTTGACCATTTTAATTGAAAGCAATCATAGTAAGGTACTTAATTGTCACCCAGAAATGATTTGATGTCGAGATAAAAATGGCTGCACTGGACCTTTAAGGGTTGCAGTGATTTAATTGGCTGTGGCACCTGACGTGTCATCAGCGTACACATGATGTTAGAATGTTTCTTACTTTCATTACACGTCACACATGACATGAACAGCTCAAATTTGCAACGCACATGATCAGTACTATCACAACTTATTGACTGAAGCATCACTGCATTACAAAATGAATCTTTGTACTTAGCCGTATCAAAAGTTCCGATCATCTGCAAATGACCTCTCTTCTCACCATGGAATTCATCTCAATACAAAGAAATGTCATTGAGATGCACTTCACTCAAAGCTGATCCTTCCATCAAAGTGCATCTTCTATTTCATTTCGTTTTTTACAACTCTGACCTTTTGAAGGAAACGGTGCTCTGCAAATCAACCGTCTTCATATATTGTTAGTGGGTGAATTAGCATTTGCTTTGCGGTATTATCTCACTTTGGGTTTACATAAACGTGCATTGTAGATGGAGCGCTCATGAATAATGTACAAGGCCTCTCCTTCGGCTGTGGCCCAGAACTCAAGATCAGCATATTTGAGATATTCACCCGTTTCACAACCTATTTAGCATTAATATGCATCCATCCTTCCTGGGCTAGCGATATAAACACTTTTTGAGTGCACATCCCTTGATTCCCTGCTCTCTTCTCCACACGTCTAAAGTGCCGGAAAGAAACAGCAGCACAACATCTGTGTTTATTTGTCATAACAAAAACAATGTCAGGGTAATGATTGGGGTAGAATAATGAATCATACGGTTCTTATTCATAACATATCTGTCAATAGCCAAAGTAATGTTGAACGCTACTTGTTATCTGGGGATTGTTGAGATGGGATGCTGGCGTGATTTGATTTTACCTTGTACAAGCCAATGGATCGTCTTTCTGTTAAATTGTGCATCACTATGGACTAGAGTCCTTCTAACAATGCCGTGAGACTTGCATAACATAAGTTATCAAGCACCATATGACTGTCTACAATATGTAATGTTGCTGGCAGCAGTAGGAGTCATGACAGTTGTTGTGACGAGATGACACAACAGCTTGGCTTTGTAATATAGGTATAAAAAACAATCATACAAATGCCAGCAGATGTCAATAGTTATGTAAGATTAATATAAAAAGTTATTAAGACACGTGACACTATTATGGATATTGCCATGGACATTATTTTAAAGCCTATATCCAATATTACACTCAGTTTTCTCTGAGTTTTTAATATATTAAAGATCAAGCGCAGTCATCGTTTCATGTCATTATGTAGTAATTTGCTGAGAAAAGTTGCAGAACAGAGTAAAAACTGCTTTCTCATCAAATGGACACTAAATACCCTGGTCAGCAATGACATTTCAAAGGAATTACGCCTCAAGTTATAACCCAAAAAATCACTTTTCCTCTTAAAATGTATTTTCCACGGCTATATGAACACTTTTGTCATGTGTGTTGATTTAGTTCATTGAATTCTAGTACCTATGGCAAAATGGGGATACTAGCAACTACAGTAGACAAGGGTTGATGGATGGCTGTGCTTCACGTTTATTTTGTGAGTTATGAATGTGCTCCACACTTTTATGCATTCATAGACTATAGACATGAGCATTTGCAATTTCTTAACATGTCTATATTGAAATTTGAGGTAGGAAACGTCAATCCTGAAATGGAGGAATAGATTAATAGTAATAAAATGACCCTGGGAGCATTCCCTGTTGTTTGAATGTTAGAAAAAGTCAGCCAATGAATAAAACTAAGTCATGAATGAATGCCCCTGGTACACATCCGCCCCCTCATATGATATTATAGGGTAGTGGCTAATCCTCAAACAGGGCTTTAGTTTTTCAGATACCCCTACACGAGGTAGAACAAATCAAAACCATGTTTTTCACATCTCTAATGTCTCACACCCCCCTAAACTTAAAAAGTGTAGAATATTGCCTGGGTGGAGGGAGGATGGGCCAAATAAGCTTAAGTATCCCAATATTGCAAGCTCAGATATTGTTAAAATGTGGAATACAAATAATCAAATCAAATCAAATTTTATTTGTCACATACACATGGTTAGCAGATGTTAATGCGAGTGTAGCGAAATGCTTGTGCTTCTAGTTCCGACAATGCAGTAATAACCAACAAGTAATCTAACCTAACAATTCCACAACTACTACCTTATACACACAAGTGTAAAGGGATAAAGAATATGTACATAAAGATATATGAATGAGTGATGGTACAGAACGGCATAGGCAAGATGCAGTAGATGGTATAGAGTACAGTATATACATATGAGATGAGTAATGTAGGGTATGTAAACATAAAGTGGCATAGTTTAAAGTGGCTAGTGATACATGTATTACATAAAGATGGCAAGATGCAGTAGATGATATAGAGTACAGTATATACATATACATATGAGATGAGTAATGTAGGGTATGTAAACATTATATTAAGTGGCATTGTTTAAAGTGGCTAGTGGTACATTTTTACATAATTTCCATCAATTCCCATTATTAAAGTGGCTGGAGTTGAGTCAGTATGTTGGCAGCGGCCGCTAAATGTTAGTGGTGGCTGTTTAACAGTCTGATGGCCTTGAGATAGAAGCTGTTTTTCAGTCTCTCGGTCCCTGCTTTGATGCACCTGTACTGACCTCGCCTTCTGGATGATAGCGGGGTGAACAGGCAGTGGCTTGGGTGGTTGTTGTCCTTGATGATCTTTATGGCCTTCCTGTGACATCGGGTGGTGTAGGTGTCCTGGAGGGCAGGTAGTTTGCCCCCGGTGATGCGTTGTGCAGACCTCACTACCCTCTGGAGAGCCTTACGGTTGTGGGCGGAGCAGTTGCCGTACCAGGCGGTGATACAGCCCGACAGGATGCTTTCGATTGTGCATCTGCAGAAGTTTGTGAGTGCTTTTGGTGACAAGCCGAATTTCTTCAGCCTCCTGAGGTTGAAGAGGCGCTGCTGCGCCTTCTTCACAACGCTGTCTGTGTGGGTGGACCAATTCAGTTTGTCCGTGATGTGTACACCGAGGAACTTAAAACTTTCCACCTTCTCCACTACTGTCCCGTCGATGTGGATAGGGGAGTGCTCCCTCTGCTGTTTCCTGAAGTCCACAATCATCTCCTTTGTTTTGTTGACGTTGAGTGTGAGGTTATTTTCCTGACACCACACTCAGAGGGCCCTCACCTCCTCCCTGTAGGCCGTCTCGTCGTTGTTGGTAATCAAGCCTACCACTGTAGTGTCATCCGCAAACTTGATGATTGAGTTGGAGGCGTGCATGGCCACGCAGTCGTGGGTGAACAGGGAGTACAGGAGAGGGCTCAGAACGCACCCTTGTGGGGCCCCAGTGTTGAGGATCAGCGGGGTGGAGATGTTGTTACCTACCCTCACCACCTGGGGGCGGCCCGTCAGGAAGTCCAGGACCCAGTTGCACAGGGCGGGGTCGAGACCCAGGGTCTCGAGCTTGATGACGAGTTTGGAGGGTACTATGGTGTTAAATGCTGAGCTGTAGTCGATGAACAGCATTCTCACATAGGTATTCCTCTTGTCCAGATGGGTTAGGGCAGTGTGCAGTGTGGTTGCGATTGCGTCGTCTGTGGACCTATTGGGTCGGTAAGCAAATTGGAGTGGGTCTAGGGTGTCCGGTAGGGTGGAGGTGATATAGTCCTTGACTAGTCTCTCAAAGCACTTCATGATGACGGAAGTGAGTGCTACGGGGCGGTAGTCGTTTAGCTCAGTTACCTTAGCTTTCTTGGGAACAGGAACAATGGTGGCCCTCTTGAAGCATGTGGGAACAGCAGACTGGGATAAGGATTGATTGAATATGTCCGTAAACACACCAGCCAGCTGGTCTGCGCATGCTCTGAGGACGCGGCTTGGAATGCCGTCTGGGCCTGCAGCCTTGCGAGGGTTAACACGTTTAAATGTTTTACTCACCTCGGCTGCAGTGAAGGAGAGCCCGCAGGTTTTGGTAGCGGGCCGTGTCAGTGGCACTGTATTGTCCTCAAAGCGAGCAAAAAAGTGATTTAGCCTGTCTGGGAGCAAGACATCCTGGTCCGCGACGGGGCTGGTTTTCTTTTTGTATATCCGTGATTGACTGTAGACCCTGCCACATACCTCTTGTGTCTGAGCTGTTGAATTGCGACTCTATTTTGTCTCTATACTGGGACTTAGCTTGTTTGATTGCCTTGCGGAGAGAATAGCTACACTGTTTGTATTCGGTCATGTTTCCGGTCACCTTGCCCTGGTTAAAAGCAGTGGTTCGCGCTTTCAGTTTCACGCGAATGCTGCCGTCAATCCACGGTTTCTGGTTTGGGAATGTTTTAATCGTTGCTGTGGGTACGACATCGTCAATGCACTTTCTAATGAACTCGCTCACCGAATCAGCGTATTCGTCAATATTGTTGTTGGACGCAATGCGGAACATTTTCCAATCCGCGTGATCGAAGCAGTCTTGAAGCGTGGAATCAGATTGGTCGGACCAGCGTTGAACAGACCTGAGCGAGGGAGCTTGTTGTTTTAGTTTCTGTTTGTAGGCTGGAAGCAACAAAATGGAGTCGTGGTCAGCTTTTCCGAAAGGAGGGCGGTGGAGGGCCTTATATGCGTCGCGGAAGTTAGTATAACAATGATCCAAGGTTTTACCAGCCCTGGTAGCACAATCGATATGCTGATAGAATTTAGGGAGTTTTGTTTTCAGATTAGCCTTGTTAAAATCCCCAGCTACGATGAATGCAGCCTCAGGGTGTGTGGTTTCCAGTTTACAAAGAGTCAGATAAAGTTCGTTCAGGGCCATCGATGTGTCTGCTTGGGGGGGAATATATACGGCTGTGATTATAATCGAAGAGAATTCCCTTGGTAGATAATGCGGTCGACATTTGATTGTGAGGAATTCTAGATCAGGTGAACAGAATGATTTGAGTTCCTGTATGTTGTTATGATCACACCACGTCTCGTTAATCATAAGGCTTACACCCCCGCCCCTCTTCTTACCAGAAAGATGTATGTTTCTGTCGGCGCGATGCGTGAAGAAACCAGCTGGCTGCACCGACTCCGTTAGCGTCTCTTGAGTTAGCCATGTTTCCGTGAAGCAGAGAACGTTACAATCTCTGATGTCTCTCTGGAATGTTACCCTTGCTCGGATTTCATCAACCTTATTGTCAAGAGACTGGACATTGGCGAGTAGTATGCTAGGGAGTGGAGCGCGATGTGCCCATCTCCGAAGCCTGACCAGGAGACCGCTACGTTTGCCCCTTTTACGGCGTCGCATAGGGTCGCCGGCTGGGATCAGATCCATTGTATTGGGTGGAAGGCAAAACACTGGATCCGTTTCGGGAAAGTCATATTCCTGGTTGTAACGGTGGTGAGTTGACGTTGCTCTTATATTCAGTAGTTCCTCCCGACTGTATGTAATGAAACCTAAGATTACCTGGGGTACCAATGTAAGGAATAACACATAAAAAAACAAAATACTGCATATTTTCCAAGGAATGCGAAGCGAGGCGGCCATCTCGGTCGGCGCCGGAAGAACATTGTCAGTTGTCTGCCCTACATACACAAGCAAACAACATTAGGTTATGTTAATGCATCTTCGAAATAAAGACACAGAGATACAATAGGGGGAAATATCAACTATGAATTCTTTTTGATGAATCTAAGCTTTACTTTTTGGTAGCTGATTAACTTCTTATGGCTGCAGGGGGCGTTACTGAGTAGCCAGCTAAATCGTGCCCATTTCAAACGGCCTCGTACTCAATTCTTGTTATTATTGGATAGAAAACACTCTCTAGTTTCTATAGCCGTTTGAATTATGTCTCTGAGTGAAACAGAACTCATTCTACAGCACTTTTCCTCCCAGTGTGTCAGATTTCAGACATCTTGGCCTCTGGTTCCAGATCAGTTTTAAAAGTCTCTGTAAATCCTATGAGGATACAAACACTGCCCACGCCTTCCTCTAGATGTCAGTAAGTGGTGACAATTTGAATGGAGTCGATTGCGCAATCAGTGCCTCTATAAATGACCAAATACCGGAAGTAGCGTTCTTTTGGACCCTGCGCTCAACGCAAGAAGGACGTCGGACTTGGCTTTTTCCAAGCCTTTGTTTAGCCAGTAATATAGCGCCGGTCATGTTTTTACCCGTTATAGGTGTTAAAAACATCATACGTTAGTTAATTTAAACCGTTTTATAGCAATTTATATCCGTTTAGTGCGATTTTGAGGAAGTTCTATGTGATGCTCTTTGAAGCTTTGGGCACGTTTCGGGGTCCCGGTCGAACGTTAGTGGGCATTTCGACGGACAGAGGACATCTTTCGACCAAAAGAAGATTAGACCCAAGAAAGGATACATTGCCCAAGATACTGATGGAAGATCACCTCATAGTAAGAAATATTTAAGATGATAAATCGTTGTTCTGTAGAAAAATGTTAAACGCACGTTCCGCCATCTTGTTTGCTATAGCTTCGCTTGGCGAACCCTGTATTGCACAGTAAGGATAATTTTAGAAATGTAAATCAGCGATTGCATAAAGAACTAATTTTGTCTTTCGATTCCTGTCAACCCTGTATTTTTTAGTCAAGTATATGATTAGCTATTGATTAAACTAGATCACTCTGAAAGATGGCGACCGACATTTTCAGGCATGTTTTGCTACTATTTTCATTTTATAACCACGTTTTTTTATGGCTAAATATGCACATTTTCGAACAAACTCTATATGTATGTTGTAATATGATGTTACAGGAGTGTCATCGGAAGAATTCTGAGAAGGTTAGTGAAAAAATTAATATATTTTGGCGATAATTACGTTATCGCTCTCTTTGGCTTGAATCGATGCTCTGGTAACGTTTGCACATGTGGTATGCTAATATAACGATTTATTGTGTTTTCGCTGTAAAACACTTAGAACATCTGAAATATTGTCTGAATTCACAAGATCTGTGTCTTTCCATTGCTATGTGCTGTGTATTTTTAAGAAATGTTTTATGATGAGTAAATTGGTAATACACGTTGCTCTGTGTATTTATTCTAGTCGATTTGTGATGGTGGGTGCAATTGTAAACTATGATTTATACCTGAAATATGCACATTTTTCTAACAAAACCTATCCTATACAATAAATATGTTATCAGACTGTCATCTGATGAGGTTTTTTCTTGGTTAGTGGCTATCAATATCTTAGTTTAGCCGAATTGGTGATAGCTACTGGTGTTGAGAAAAAATGGTGGACAAAGAAAAGTGGTGTCTTTTGCTAACATGGTTAGCTAATAGATTTACATATTTTGTCTTCCCTGTAAAACATTTAAAAAATCTGAAATGGTGGCTTTATTCACAAGATCTGTATCTTTCATTTAGTGTCTTGGACTTGTGATTTAATGATATTTAGATGCTACTATTTAATTGTGACGCTATGCTAGCGATGCTAATCAGTGTGGGGGGGGTGGGGGGTGTGTACCGATGTCGGGACAGCCCGCCTAACAGGTTAATAGACAACTTTCCAAGTCAAATCTGCTGTTCTTCAGTTGTGTATGGTCCTGTCTGACAAAAAGACATACATTTACACATACAGCTAATGTTGTGTCTATTATAATTCAATAGACTCTAAGGAAAACAAGTGGGCTCAGACAGTGAAAACGGTCATTTTATATGTTCAGCCTTGTGTAATTATGTTAGAAGAACCTCCCTAGATTTGACTCCAAATCCAATATGGCTGCCACAGTCACCTGTAAATGAGAGACATCTTTCAGATTTGAGTACTGTACTTATGACCTGTACTCCATCCTATTTTTGTGTAATTCAACTATGTTGGGAATCCAATATGCCTGGCATAATTACACTCAAACACCATTGTCTGAATATAGAAAAGGCAGCAGACTGCTTGGCATGGCAACTCAGAGGAAACTCAGAGGCTCCAACGAAAGGAAAGGTAACCCTGGACTCTGACACCCTCTTCCTGACTCTACAACTTGCCCCCAGTGTGCTATAACTTGCGCCTCCAGGATTGGGCTCTTAACCTGTACTGCTCTGGCGTTCCGCTAGCGGAACTCCTCCCACATTCCACTGAAAAGGCAGAGCGCAAAATTCAAAATATATTTTTTAGAATATTTAACTTTCACACATTAACAAGTCCAATACAGCAAATGAAAGGTACACATCTTGTGAATCCAGCCAACATGTCAGATTTTTTAAATGTTTTACAGCGAAAACAGCACGTATATTTATGTTAGCTCACCACCAAATACAAAAAAGGACAGACATTTTTCACAGCACAGGTAGCATGCACAAAGCCAACCTAACTAACCAAGAACCAACCAAACTAACCAAGAAACAACTTCATCAGATGACAGTCTTATAACATGTTATTCAATAAATCTATGTTTTGTTCGAAAAATGTGCATATTTCAGGTATAAATCATAGTTTACATTGCAGCTACAATCAGAAATTGCACCGAAAGCAGCCATAATAATTACAGACACCAACGTCAAATACCTAAATACTCATCATAAAACATTTCTGAAAAATACATGGTGTACAGCAAATGAAAGACAGGCATCTTGTGATTCCAGCCAATATTTCCGATTTCTTAAGTGTTTTACAGCGAAAACACAATATAGCGTTATATTAGCTTACCACAATAGCCAGAAACACAAGCCATTCCCCAGTAGTAAAAGTTAGCGATCGTGACAAACCAGCAAAAGATATATAATTTTTGACTAACCTTGATAAGCTTAATCAGATGACAGTCCTATAACATCAGGTTATACATACACTTATGTTTTGTTCGAAAATGTGCATATTTAGAGCTGAAATCAGTGGTTATACATTGTGCTAAGGTAGCATCTTTTTCCCACAACGTCCGGATATTTTTCTGGCACTTTTTCTGACACACATATTCTGACCAAATGACTATTCATAAACATAACTAAAAAATACATGTTGTATAGGAAATGATAGATACACTAGTTCTTAATGCAATCGCCGTGTTAGAATTCTAAAAATAACTTCATTACAACATCCAACTTATGTTATAGCGAGAGAGTACCCAAAAGCTGGGTGCAAACGACTAGCACAACATGTTCGACAGATATATGAAATAGCATCATAAAATGGGTCCTACTTTTGCTGATCTTTCATCAGAATGTTGTACAAGGGGTCCTTTGTCGGGAACAATCGTTGTTTGGATTTAGAACGGCCTTTTTCCCTCTCGATTTAGCAAGCACACTTGCCAAGTGGCGCGAATCTCTCCATGTCAACAAACGGAAGAGAATGGAACACGGCAAAACTCCCGAAAAAATTTCAATAATCTGATTAAACTATATTGATAAAACATACTTTACGATGATATTGTCACATGTATCAAATAAAATCAAAGCCGGAGATATTAGTCGTCCATAACGGCAGCTTATCAGAAGGCAAATCCAGGTCCCTCGCGCTCTCCAGAAAACAGGAAACTGGTGACACGTCATGCCAAGAGCTATGATTCAAGTCCAGATCAAGCTACACACTCCATTTCTTCTCTCACTCCTTGTCGACATCTAGTGGAAGACGTATGAAGTGCATCTAAACTAATAAATATCAAGGACTTTAATAGGCAGCCCCTAGAAGAGAGCATCGATTTCAGATTTTCCACTTCCTGTCAGGAAGTTTGCTGCAAAAGGAGTTCTGTTTTACTCACAGATATAATTCAAACGGTTTTAGAAACTAGAGAGTGTTTTCTATCCAATAGTAATAATAATATGCATATTGTACGAGCAAGAATTGAGTACGAGGCCGTTTAAATTGGGCACGATTTTCCCCCAAAGTGAAAACAGCGCCCTCTGTCCTCAACAGGTTTTAAGTTACCTCCTTATCATTTAGAAGTAAGCTTTGATTAATTGCTTGTCCAATACTGCTGCCTGAGTCCAACATGACCTTCCACTGGCTCACTGAATTTGTGATGCACATTGGAATGTTCCGGTGCATTCTTACTATGTTCGGGTTGGGCTGGCACATTTCTTTAAAAATTTTAAAAAAAATAATGTCCACCATCCTGGCTCTCTGCCCTGGAGTTGCTGTATATGTTGACTTGGTGTCTTTATGGTGTATGGGGTGGATTCAGCCACACATGATGACACGCGCATAAGGCAGGTAAGTGTTCACTACAATAAACCAACACAACCTGACACTCACTGACAAGAAATGCCTCACACTTAGTGGGCCTTCACGTTATAGGAATTGCACCTATACAATGTCAATGCCATCCTGAATCTCCCATTCTGCCCTGGAGTGACTGTACATGTTGACTCAGTGACATTGTTGTATATGGAGAGGATGCAACCCCATTATGATGATAAGCTCATAAGGCAAGTGTTTATCAGATGGAACCAACACGCCTCTCCAATGTCAATGCCACCCTGAATCTAACAGAACAGTCCTAATCCACCATCAGTCCCCCCTCTGGCAGTTAAAAGAGACAGATACAACATGGAACTGGACTGCCACGTCAGGAGGCCATTTAACAACAAACATGCTATCTGGAAAGTGGTGGAGTGCATTTTCCTAATATATGTACCTATTTTGACACCACCGATGACTGGCCAGCCCATTGTTCACCTGAACTGGATTTACATTTAAATAATGAGGTTAGGGAATGAGGTCATGCTGGGGTGACTCATGCATTGGCCTGGGAAACTGTTCAGTAATCCCAACATCCCTATAAGAACATATGCCATCTATGGCAAACAAGAGGCACCTTAGGATGGTCAAACAAATGAAATCAAGTGTTATTGGTCACATAAACATACAGTGCATCGGAAAGTATTTAGACCCCTTGACTTTTTCTACATTTTGTTACGTTACAGCCTTATTCTTAAATGTATTAAATAAATGTTTTCTTTATCAATCTACACACAATACCCCATAACGTCAAAGCAAAAACTGTTTTTTTCCATTTTAATAATTTATTAAAAATAAAAGACTGAAATATCACATTTACATAAGAAATCAGACTCTTTACTCGGTACTTTGTTGAAGCACCTTTGACGCTAAAAGCTTGGCACACGTATTTGTGGAGTTTCTCCCATTCTTCTCTACAGATCCTCTCAAGCTCTGTCAGGTTGGATGGGGAGAGCTTTTTTCAGGTCTCTCCAGATATGTTAGATCGGGTTCAAGTCCGGGCTCTCGCTAGTCCGCTCAAGGACATTTGGAGACTTGTCCCGAAGCCATACTTGTGTTGTCTTGGCTGTGTGCTTAGGGTCGCTGTCCTGATGGAAGATTAACCTTTGCCCCAGTCTGAGGTCCTCAGCGCTCTGGAGCAGGTTTTCATCAAGGATCTCTCTGTACATTGCTCTGTTTGCTCCGTTTCCCTTGATCCTGACTAGTCTCCCAGTCCCTGCTGCTGAAAAACATCCCCACAGTATGATGCTGCCAACACCATGCTTCACCGTAGGGATGGTGCCAGGTTTCCTCCAGATGTGACCCTTGGCATTCAGGACAAAGAGTTCAATCTTGGTTTCATCAGACTAGAGAATCTTGTTTCTCAAGGTCTGAGTCCTTTAGGTGCCTTTTGGCAAACTCCAAGCAGGCTGTCAGGTGCCTTTTTACTGAGGAGTGGCTTCCGTCTGGCCACTCTATGTTTAAAGCCTGATTGGTGGAGTGCTGCAGAGATGGTTGTCCTATCTGGAAGGTTCTCCTATCTCCACAGAGGAACTCTGGAGCTCTGCCATTGAAGAATGATGGAGGTCACTGTGTTCTTGGGGACCTTCAATGCAGCAGAAATGTTTTGGTATTCTCTCCCAGATCTGTGCCTCGACACAATCCTGTCTCGGAGCTCTACGGACAATTACTTCGACCTCGTGGTTTGGTTTTTGCTCTGACATGCACTGTCATCTGTGGGACCTTTTATAGACAGTTTTTTTCCTTTCCAAATCATGTTCATTCAATTGAATTTACCTGTCACGATCATGTGGAGGAGAGACGGACCAAAACGCAGCATGAGGAAAATAAGCCATCTTCTTTTATTATTGAAGAAGGCAAAACAAAACAAAACAAAACAAAACACATACAAACTATCAAAACAACAAACAACCGTGAAGCTATAAACGTAGTGCACACATACAGGCTACAAACGTTCACCATAGACAATTCCCCACAACAAACTAAAGCCTATGGCTACCCTAAATATGGCTCCCAATCAGAGACAACAGAAACCAGCTGTCTCTAATTGGGAACCCCTTCAGGCAACCATAGACTTTCCTAGACAACTATACCCAACATAGACACAGCTAGACAACTATACTAAACATAAATACAACTACTCTAAATAAACCCCCTAAACCTTACAATCACCCTGGACACTACAAAACCCACATAAATACCCATGTCACACCCTGACCTAACTAAAATAATAAAGAAAACAAAGAATACTAAGGCCAGGGCGTGACATTACCACAGGTGGGCTGAAATCAAGTTGTTGAAAATGGATGATCAGTGGAAACAAGATTCACCTGTTTAAATGTGTTAACCTCTCTTGGGTAGGGGGCAGTATTTTCACGTCCGGATGAAAAGCGTGCCCTAAGTAAACTGCCTGTTACTCAGGCCCAGAAGCTAGGATATGCATATAATTAGATAGAAAACACTCAAAAGTTTCTAAAACTGTTAAAATAATGTCTGTGAGTATAACAGAACTGATATGGCAGGCGAAACCCTGAGGACAAACCATCCCCCCAAAAAAACAATTTCAGCCTACCACTATTTTCAATGGCTGTCACTTTTATTATAAGGCGAAGTCCTCCCAGATTGCAGTTCCTAGGGCTTCCACTAGATGTCAACAGTCTTTAGAAAGAGTCTCAGGCTGGTTTTTGGAAAAATTAGCCAGAAATTGTAGTTTTTCTAGGTGGCTCCCATTTTGGCTGTAGTGTTTCCAAGCGCGTGAATGAGAGCACGTTATTTGGTATTTTTCTCCGGTAAAGACAATAACGATTCTCCATCTTAAATTGTATAATTTAATTACGTATTAGGATACCTAAGGTTTGATTATGAATGTTGTTTGACTTGTTTGGAAAAGTTTATTAGTAATGTTTGGGATTCATTTTGTATGCATTTTGATGGAGGGAAACTGGGTGGATTATTGACTGAAGCGCGCCAGCTAAACTGAGTTTTTATGGATATAAAGAAGGACATTATCGAACAAAAAGACCATTTGTGATGTAACTGGGACCTTTTGGAGTGCCAACAGAAGAAGATCATCAAAGGTAAGGCATTTATTATATCGCTATTTCTGACTTTCGTGTCGCACCTGCCTGGTTGAAATGTGTTTTTCATGGTTTTGTATGCGGGGCGCTGTCCTCAGATAATCGCATGGTGTGCTTTCGCCGTAAAGCCTTTTTGAAATCTGACACAGCGGCTGGATTAACAAGAAGTTAAGCTTTATTTTGATGTATTACACTTGTGATTTTATGAAAGTTAAATATTTATAATTCTGTAGTTTGAATTTCGCGCTCTGCAATTTCACCGGATGTTGGCCAGGTGGGACGCTAGCATCCCACCTGCCCATAAGAAGTTTTAAGGCTGCCGGCCCAGACGGCATTCTTGGCCTCGTTCTCAGGGCATGCGCAGACCAGTTGGCTGGTGTGTTTACAGGCATACTCAATCTCCACCATCCCAGTCTGCTGTCCCCACATGCTTCAAGATGTTCCTGTATTCAAGAAGGCATAGGTAACTGAACTTAATGACTATCGCCCCGTAGCACTCACGTAGCACTCACATCATTAAGTGCTTTGAGAGACTAGTCAAGGATAAAATCACCTCTACCTTACCTGCCACCCTAGACCCACTTCAATTTGCTTACCGCCCCAATAAATTCACAGACGATGCAATCGCCATCACTGCACTCTGCCCTATCCCATCTGGACAAGAGGAATACCTACAGTATGTAAGAATGCTCTTTTTTGACTATAGCTCAGCATTCAACACCGTAGTACCATCCAAGCTCATCATTAAGCTCGAGGACATGCTTCTGAACCCCACCCTGTGCAGCTGGGTCCTGGACTTCCTGACGGGCCTCCCCCAGGTGGTGAAGGTAGGAAACATCACCTCCACTCCGCTGATCCTCAACACTGGGACACCACAAGGGTGCGTGCTCAGCCCCCTCCTGTACTCCCTGTTCACCCATGACTGCATGGCCAAGCATGCCTCCAACTCAATCATCAAGTTTGAAGACAACACAACAGTAGTAGGCTTGATTACCAACGATGATGAGACAGCCTACAGGGAGGAGGTGAGGGCTCTGGGAGTGTGGTCCCTCAAAAACAAGCTCTCACCCAATGTCAACAAAACAAGGAGATGATCGTGGACTTCAGGAAACAGCAGAGGGGTCACCCCCCTATCTACATCGACAGGATCGCAGTGGAGAAGGTGGAAAGCTTCAAGTTCCTTGGTGTACACATCACTGACAAACTGAAATGGACCAACCACACAGACAGTGTGGTGAAGAAGGCACAACAGAGCATTTTCAACCTCAGGAGGCTAAAGACATTTGGCTTGTCACCTAAGACCCTCACAAACCTTTACAGATGCACAATTGAAAGCATCCTGTCAGGCTCTATTGCCACATTGTACGGAAACTGCACCGCTCGCAACCCCAAGGCTCTCCAGAGGGTGGTGCGGTCTGCCCAACGCATTACCGGGGGCAAACTACCCACCCTCCGGGACACCTACAGCACCCAATGTCACAGGAAGGCCAACAAGATAATCAAGGACATCAATCACCCGAGCCACTGCCTTTTCACCCCGCTATCATCCAGAAGGCGTGGTTAGTACAGGTGCATCAAAGCTGGGACTGGGAGAGACTGAAAAACAGATTCTATCTCAAGGTCATCAGACTGTTAAACAGCCATCACTAGCACATTAGAGGCTGCTGCCCATAGGCATAGACTAGAAATCACTGGCCACTTTAAGGAATGGAACCCTAGTCACTTTAATAATCTTTACATATCTGGCATTACTCATCTCATATGTACATACTGTATTCTATACTATTCTACGGTATTTTAGTCACTTAATAATGTTTACATATCTGGCATTACTCATCTCATATGTACAGCGTATATACAATTTTCTATACTACTCTACAGTGTCTCATTCCCTTAATAATGTATACATATCTTGCATTACTCATCTCATATGTACAGTGGGGCAACAAAGTATTTAGTCAGCCACCAATTGTGCAAGTTCTCCCACTTAAAAAGATGGGAGAGGCCTGTAATTTTCATCATAGGTACACTTCAACTATGACAGAGAAAATGAGGGAAAAAAATCCAGAAAATCACATTGTAGGATTTTTTATGAATTTATTTGCAAATTATGGTGGAAAATAAGTATTTGGTCACCTACAAACAAGCAAGATTTCTGGCTCTCACAGACCTGTAACTTCTTCTTTAAGAGGCTCCTCTGTCCTCTACTCGTTACCTGTATTAATGGCACCTGTTTGAACTTGTTATCAGTATGAAAGACACCTGTCCACAACATCTGAATTAAATGATTTTTGGGGAGTTTGTATCATTTGATTTACACAACATGCCTACCACTTTGAAAATGCTAAATATGTTTTATTGTGAAACAAACAAGAAATAAGACAAAAAACAGAAAGCTTGAGCGTGCATAACTATTCACCCCCCCCCGAAGTCTATACCTTGTAGAGCCACCTTTTGCAGCAATTACAGCTGCAGGTCTCTTGGGGTATGTCTCTATAAGCTTGGCACATCTAGCCACTGGGATTTTTGCCCATTCTTCAAGGCAAAACTGCTCCAGCTCCTTCAAGTTGGATGGGTGTACAGCAATCTTTAAGTCATACCACAGATTCTCAATTGGATTGAGTTCTGGGCTTTGACTAGGCCATTCCAAGACATTTAAATGTTTCCCCTTAAACCACTTAAGTGTTGCTTTAGCAGTATGCTTAGGGTCATTGTCCTGATGGAAAGGTGAACCTCCGTCCCAGTCTCAAATCTCTGGAAGACTGAAACAGGTTTCCCTCAAGAATATCCCTGTATTTAGCGCCATCCATCATTCCTTCAATTCTGACCAGTTTCCCAGTCCCTGCCGATGAAAAACATCCCCACAGCATGATGCTGCCATCACCGTGCTTCACTATGGGGATGGTGTTCTCAGGGTGATTAGAGCTGTTGGGTGTGCGCCAGACATAATGTTTTCCTTGATGGCTAAAAAGCTAAATTTGAGTCTCATCTAAGCAGAGTACCTTCCATATTTTAGGGGAGTCTCCCACATGTCTTTGGCGAACACCAAACGTGTTTGCTTATTTTTTTCTTTAACCTGTTATGGCGAGACATGGCGCTAGCGACCCACCTCGACAACATCCGGTGAAATTGCAGAGCATGAAATTCAAATGACAGAAATAGTCATATTTAACATTCATGAAAATACAAGTGTCATACATCAGAAAAAAGCTTAACTTCTTGTTAATCCAGCCGCTGTGTCAGATTTCAAAAAGGCTTTACGGCGAAAGCACACCATGCGACTATCTGAGGACAGCGCCCCGTACACAAAAGCATTAAAAACATTTTTCAACCAGGCAGGTGCGCCCCGAAAGTCAGAAATAGCGATAAAATAAATGCCTTACCTTTGAAGATCTTCTTCTGTTGGCACTCCAAAAGGTCCCAGCTACATCACAAATGGTCATTTTGTTCAATAAAGTCCTTCTTTATATCCCCAAAAAGTCAGTTTAGCTGGCGCGCTTCATTCAATAATCCACCGGTTTCCCTCCTTCAAAATGCATACAAAATGAATCCCAAACGTTACCAATAAACTTCTCCAAACAAGTCAAACAAAGTTTATAATCAAACCTTAGGTACCCTAATACGTAAATAAACGATAAAATTTAAGACGGAGAATCGTTATTGTCTTTATCGGAGATAAACAACAAAGAACGTGCTCTCATCCACGCTCATGAAAACACTACAGCCAAAATGGGAGCCACTTAGAAAAACTACAAATTCTAGCTCATTTTTCCAAAAACAAGCCTGGGACTCTTTCTAAAGACTGTTGACATCTAGTGGAAGCCCTAGGAACTGCAATCTGGGAGGTTTTCCCTTCATATTAAACATGACAGCCATTGGAAACAGTGGTGGGCTGCATTTATTTTTTTCTGGATGGTTTGTCCTCGGGTTTTCACCTGCCATATCAGTTCTGTTATACTCACATACATTATTTTAACAGTTTTAAAAACTTGAGTGTTTTCTATCCAAATCTACCAATTATATACATATCCTAGCTTCTGGGCCTGAGTAACAGGCAGTTTACTTAGGGCACGCTTTTCATCTAGATGCAAAATACTGCCCCATAGCCCAAAGAGGGCAATGGCTTTTTTCTGGCCACTCTTCTGTAAAGCCCAGCTCTGTGGAGTGTACGGCTTAAAGTGGTCCTAAGGACAAATACTCCAATCTTCGCTGTCGAGCTTTGTAGCTCCTTCAGGGTTTTCTTTGGTCTATTTGTTGCCTCTCAAATTAATGCCCGCCTTGCCTGGTCCGTGAGTTTTGTTGGGCGGCCCTCTCTTGGCAGGTTTGTTGGGGTGCCATATTCTTTAAAAAATATATATAATGGATTTAATGGTGCTGCTTGGGATGTTCAAAGTTTCTGATATGTTTTTATAACCCAACCCTAATCTGTACTTCTCCACAACTTTGTCCCTGACCTGTTTGGAGAGCTCCTTGGTCTTCATGGTGCCGCTTGCTTGGTGGGGCCCCTTGCTTAGTGGTGTTCCATACTCTGTGGCCTTTCAGAACCAGTGTATATATACTGAGATCAAGTGACAGATGATGTGACAGATTGCACACAGGTGGATGTTTTAACTAATTATCTGACTTCTGAAGGTAATTGGTTGCATCAGATCTTATTTAGGGGCTTCATAGCAAAGGGGTGAATACATATGCACACATCACTTTTCCGTTTTTTTTTTTAAATACATTTTTGAAACAAGTAATTTTTTTCATTTCACTTCACCAATTTGGACTATTTTGTGTATGTCCATTACATGAAGTCCAAATAAAAATCAATTTAAATTACAGGTTGTAATGCAACAAAATAGGAAAAATGCCAAGGGGGATGAATACTTTTGCAAGGCACTGTAATATCCTACAGTTGACAGTGCATGCAAGTTGACAGCTTTGAGTAGTCATGGGCATATCTGTATCAGCTTTGCACATCTGAATTTGGGGATTTTCTACCATTATTCCTTGCTGATTTTTTAAAGCTCTGTTAAGTTAGATGGGGAGTGGCAGTGAACAGCAATCTTCAAGTCTTTCCAGTGATTTTCAATGGGATTCAAGTCTGGGCTTTGGCTGGGCCACTCAAGGACTTTCACATTCTTGTTATGAAACCATTCCAGTATTGCTTTGGCTGTATGCTTGGGGTCATTGTCCTGTTGGAACATTAATCTATGCCCCTAGTCTAAGGTCGTTTGCAATCCGAAGCAGGTTCTCATCAAGGATTTGCCTGTATTTGGTTCTATATATTGTTCTCTCTACCCTAACCAGTCTTCCAGTGCCTGCCTCTGAAAAGCATCCCCATAATATGATGCGGCCACCACCATACTTCCCGGTAGGGATGGAGTTAGACGAGTGATGAGCTGTACCTGGTTTTCTCCAGACATAGCACTCAGGCCAAAGAGTTCATTTTTTGTCTTATCAGATCACAGAATCGTTTGCATTATGCTCTGAGACTTTCACATGCCTTTTTGCAAACTCCAGGCGTGCTGTCATGTGCCTTTTTCTCAGGAGTGGCTATGGTCTGACCACACTCCCATAAATCCCAGATGGGTAAAGTGCTGTAGAGACTGTTGTCCTTCTGTCAGGTTCTCCCATCTCATCCAAGGAACTCTGTAGTTCTGTCAGAGTGGTCATTGGGTTGTCGGTCACCTCCCTGACCAAGATCCTTCTTGTCCGGTTGCTCAGTTTGGTTGGACAGCCAGCTCTAGGCAGAGTCTAGGTAGTTGCTCTTTAAAACTTTCAACACTCTTATTAATCATTTTATACTCTACCCCAGATATATGCCTCATCACAATTGAATGTATCTAGGAGCTCTACGGACAGTTCCTTGGACTTTATGGTATAGTTTTTGCCCTGACGTGCATTGTCAAATGTGGGACCGTATATAGACAGGTGTGTTTCTTTCTAAATCATGTCCAAACAATTAATTTGGCCACAGTTGGACTCCAATCACATTGTAGTGACATATCAAGGATGATCAAAGGATATAGCGGATCTCAATTTGTAGTGTCATAGCAAAGGAGTGGGAATGCAAATTATATATTTCTTACTGTATGCAAATTATATATTTCTGCTTTTCATTTTCAGTAAATTCTACAAACATGTTTTCACTTTGTCATTATGGGGTATTGTGTGTAGATGAGAGAGAAAAAACTAACAATTTAATCCTTTTTGAATTCAGGCAGTAATACAACAAAATGTGAATTACTTCAAGGGGTATGCATACTTTCTAAAGGCACTGCAAAGGAGTCTGGTCTAAAACTGGAGTAGAAAGCCTTTAACAATGAAATGCTTTCATACCATATAGTAAGTATTGAAGGTTTTAACCTTTTGGCCTTTTCAAAAGTAAAGTCTAGAAAAGTAGGGCATATATTCATATGCAAATCTTTTACCATATGCTAAAAAAAGTGAATATGTGACCCGTTTCAAGAAACTAGGTGTATTTTGCACGTCACAGGAGAGGCATTTGCAAATTATTTAAATGTTTTATCAAAATGCCTTTTTTTGCAGAAATGCTTTTTCGAACATGTGAACTTTCCTGTGCTTTAATAACAAACGTGTATGCCATCTGTAAATCACTGATCTTCAGGTCGGAATGTCTGAGTTCTAGAAAGAGGCCTGAGTTGCCGAGTTGGAATTCCGAGTTGGATGACCGTTCAAATCGATTTTTCCCAGTCGGAGCTTGGTTTTTTAGTTCCCAGATGTTTTGAAGGCTTGGAAGTCAGAGATTTCCGAGTTCCCAGTTGTTTTGAATGTGGCATTACAGTTGGAATTATGGTTCATTGTTTAGCTAGCTACATGCCTAAACATAAGACTCCAATATGCAAGTGACCATTTCACTGTGCTGTTTACACCTTCTGTATCCTGTGCATGTGACAAATAAACAGATTTGATTTGATATAGTGTGTGTTTAACAGAGACAATAATGTGAAGAACAACATGACCTGCACCAAAGTCAGATAGGATATATGCCAAGGGCTAGATAAAGTATTTTTACTACTACTTTTATCTACTAATTTCACCACTTTTAGTCTATAAATCTTTGCTTGTTTACTACGCTGTGAATGTTTAAAGAGATTGGTGGGGCTAAGGCTTAAGAGGGTGTGAACAATGCTGAATGGGTGTAGACAAAGAAGAGCTCTCCAGTAGGTGTACCAAATTATTCACTGGCCATTTTCTCAAAAGTGGGGTTACACTTTGAAAGTATCAACTTTCAAAGCAGAATTACCTCAAATGCAGTGTATGATATAGCATTTTCTAGCTCGGAGTCTGTACTTTTTTCAAAAGTAAAAAACACAATTTCAAATTTTGCTACATAGGACCGAATCCAGGTGGTGGTTCACATATGTGACTTGTTTCAGGAAACTAAGCGTACAGTGCCCTCCACTAATATTCGCACCCTTGGTAAATATGAGCAAAATGGGTTGTGAAAAGAAAAATATTGTTTAAGATAACAGCTCTGAGTCTTCTCCTATAATGTGTAATGAAGTTGGAGAACACATGGCAAGGGATCTGAAACTATTCCTCCATACAGAGTCTCTCCAGATCCTTCAGATTCCAAGGTCCACGCTTATGGACTCTCCTCTTCAGCTCATCCCACAGGTTTCCTATGGGGTTTAGGTCAGGGGACTGGGATGGCCATGGCAAAACCTTGATAATGTGGTCAGTGAACCATTTTTGTTGATTTTGAGGTGTGCTTTGGTGAACCATTTTTGTTGATTTTGTCCTGCTGGAAGATCCAACCACGGCACAGTTTAAGCTTCCTAGCAGAGGCAGTCAGGTTTTAATTTAATATCTGCTGGTACTTGATGGAGTCCATGATATCATGTATCCTAACATGTTGTCCAGGACCTTTGGAATAAAAACAGCCCCACAACATCAAAGATCCACCACCATACTTCATTGGGGGAATGAGGTACTTTTCTGCATGGCTATATTTCTGTCTACGCCGAACCCACCTCTAATGTTTGTTTCCAAAAAGCTCTATTTTGGTCTCATCTGACCATAGAACCCGGTCCCATTGAAAGTTCCAGTAACATCTGGCAAACTGTAGCCACTTGAGTTTGTTGTTTGATGACAGCAAAGGATATTTTATGGCAAATCCTCCCAAACAACTTGTGGTTATGTAGGTGGCGTCTGATCGTAGTTTTGGAGACTTTCTGACCCCAAGACCCAACTAACGTGATCCTTGGAGATTTTCACACAACTCGAACCATCCTCCTCACTGTGTGTCTGGTTAATATAGACACACGTCCTCTTCCAGGTCGATTGTTAACAGCCACTTCAAGTGCAGGGCGCGAAATTCAAAATATATTTTTTTGAAATATTTAACTTTCACACATTAACAAGTCCAATACAGCAAATGAAAGGTACACATCTTGTGAATCCAGCCAACATGTCCGATTTTTAAAATGTTTTACAGCGAAAACAGCACGTATATTTATGTTAGCTCACCACCAAATACAAAAAAGGACAGACATTTTTCACAGCACAGGTAGCATGCACAAAGCCAACCTAACTAACCAAGAACCAACCAAACTAACCAACAAACAACTTCATCAGATGACAGTCTTATAACATGTTATTCAATTAATCTATGTTTTGTTCGAAAAATGTGCATATTTCAGGTATAAATCATAGTTTACATTGCAGCTACAATCAGAAATTGCACCGAAAGCAGACAGAATAATTACAGACACCAACGTCAAATACCTAAATACTCATCATAAAACATTTCTGAAAAATACATAGTGTACAGCAAATGAAAGACAGGCATCTTGTGATTCCAGCCAATATTTCCGATTTCTTAAGTGTTTTACAGCGAAAACACAATATAGAGTTATATTAGCTTACCACAATAGCCAGAAACACAAGCCATTTCCCAGTAGCAAAAGTTAGCGATCGTAACAAACCAGCAAAAGATATATAATTTTTGACTAACCTTGATAAGCTTCATCAGATGACAGTCCTATAACATCAGGTTATACATACACTTATGTTTTGTTCGAAAATGTGCATATTTAGAGCTGAAATCAGTGGTTATACATTGTGCTAACGTAGCAGCTTTTTCCCACAACGTCCGGATATTTTTCTGACACTTTTTCTGACAAACATATTCTGACCAAATAGCTATTCATAAACATAACTAAAAAATACATGTTGTATAGGAAATGATAGATACACTAGTTCTTAATGCAATCGCCGTGTTAGAATTCTAAAAATAACTTCATTACGACATCCAGCTTAGGTATAGCGAGAGAGTACCCAAAAGCTGGGCGCAAACGACTAGTTCACATGTTCGACAGATATATGAAATAGCATCATAAAATGGGTCCTACTTTTGCTGATCTTTCATCAGAATGTTGTACAAGGGGTCCTTTGTCGGGAACAATCGTTGTTTGGATTTAGAACGGCCTTTTTCCCTCTCGATTTAGCAAGCACACTTGCCAAGTGGCGCAAATCTCTCCATGTCAACAAACGGAAGAGAACGGAACACGGCAAAACTCCCGAAAAAATTTCAATAATCTGATTAAACTATATTGAAAAAACATACTTTACGATGATATTGTCACATGTATCAAATAAAATCAAAGCCGGAGATATTAGTCGTCCATAACGACAGCTTATCAGAAGGCAAATCCAGGTCCATCCTCGCACTCTCCAGAAAACAGGAAACTGGTGACACGTCATGCCAAGAGCTATGATTCGAGTCCAGATCAAGTTACACACTCCATTTCTTCTCTCACTCCTTGTCGACATCTAGTGGAAGACGTATGAAGTGCATCTAAACTAATAAATAACAAGGACTTTAATAGGCAGCCCCTAGAAGAGAGCATCGATTTCAGATTTTCCACTTCCTGTCAGGAAGTTTGCTGCAAAATGAGTTCTGTTTTACTCACAGATATAATTCAAACGGTTTTAGAAACTAGAGAGTGTTTTCTATCCAATAGTAATAATAATATGCATATTGTACGAGCAAGAATTGAGTACGAGGCCGTTTGAAATGGGCACCCTTTATCCGGCTACTCAATACTGCCCCTGCAGCCCAAACAGGTTAAACTTCTTAATTATTGCCCTGATAGTGGAAATGGGCATTTTCTTTTAGCCATTTCCTGATTTGTGCAGATCAACAACCTTTTGTCACACATCATTATTGTATTCTCGGGTCTTTCCCATAGTGATGGAGGACTATGGGAATTTGGACTGTGTGTCACCTCATATTTATACCCCAGTGAAACAGGAAGTCATGGCTTACCACTTAAGTGTTCCTAATCAATGGGAATATACTTCAGTTAGATTTTACTCATAATAACTTCTAGGGGTGCCAATAATTGTTGCACACATGTTTCGGAGAAAAATATTTATTTCACATTTGATTTTCTTCATAGCCAGTTTTGCTCATATTTACCAAAGTTTATCAACTTTCAAGCAGAATGACTTTCCCATTGTTCCACAACTGTAGTGTAATGTTTTAATATTTTCCAGCTCTTAGTCACTACTTTTATCCAATGTAAAAAACAGAATTTCAAATTTTGCAACATAAGACCGAATCACTATTTAGCAATTTTTTTTCAGTCAAATCCAATACCAGGTGTATCAAACTCCATTCTTTGAATGATGCTGTGTCTGCATGTATGTATTACAATGATACACTTCAACAGTGTTTACCACTCCTGCTTCTGGGACATCAATGATTACACATTGTAACTATGCAATAGACTAGAAACATTATTTAAGTAAAGGCTGATTTGTAATTCAAATATACAGAAAAAAACACTACACTACACTTCCTATGCATATCTAACTCCCTTCATCATCTGCATTAATCTGAGGAGGTTCTCCCAGCCATGTGGACGATTGAAAACAGGGCAGCAAAGTTTGTTTGTCACCAGAGCGGTGTAAAGCATATTACTTTTTCCCTGTGATTAACCAGACCTTCATACAAACTTGCTATGCTGAATTCTTGACGCACAACCGAAGATTCTGCCATATCCTGCCAGCACGCCCACAAGCGAGCCACTCAGGTGGAAAATGGCGTGTGGGAAGAGGGCGTGGAATGAGATGGGAGTAACAATCCAAGCTATTTGCTCTGAGGATGGCAAAATAATGTAATGAAACAAGCAGGGAGCAGGTTTCGAAACCTCAACATTCTAGCCCGAAGTCCAGCACGTTATCGACTGTGTCCAAATGTATAAATTGGGGTTGGGGCCGATTGTGGCTAAAAACACCTTATCAATTGGAATCTTTAACATGTGGAAAGGGGAAAAGGTATTATTATTAGTTTTTCACAAGCGTAGCAGGATGGGCTATTAGCTGAATAATAGACTACTCAATTTTAACTAAAGAATTGTCTTATAGCTGAGCTAGGTGTGAAAACCGACCCCCCCCCCCCCCCCACCAGTCGAGCAATTAATTTCAACAATAATCTTCATTTGAATTTACAAACAACAAGAGGGCTTAATTGGAGTCTATTTCTGCGGAGACTAGACCTATATAAAATAACTTAACTGGCTGAGGTAGGTTATGAGCCTTAACAGCCTAATAGAAGTAGGATTTTTTTTTTAAATTAGGCCTATTTACAATTGCAACTGGTCAAAATGTAGCATCCTACATAAAACAATCATTTAAAGGAAAAAAGTCTGCACGTTCTAACTAAAACAATGTAACTAATAATGAAAGGCGCACATTTGTAAATCCCAAACTCTAAAAGTAATTGGAAAGGTAGATACAAATTATTTGTGACATTGTGGTTACAATAAAGAATGTAAACAAGATGTAAACAAGATGCTGTGTTTTTATTTACAGTAGTGATGGAGAACTGGAGGCATTTTGAAAACAGGTTTTCAAACACTTGTTTTTCACAAGTGTACTGTAGTACTGTAGCAGGTGTAGCCCATCATGCAAATGTTACCTATTAGCAGGACAATATACTTTTTATAGCCTGTTGTGAAAATCCCTCAACTTGCAATGTATTCGATGCTTAAGTACTCTAAAGTGTTACATTTCTAACTCAAAACAGCAATACAATATTTCTTCATCAACATCTTTATGCTTTCGTTAATAAAATAACGAGAAAAAATACATTCAAATGTTTATTTAAACTAGATTTTAGTCGAATTTCCACCCAGCTCCACGACCACAGGTAAAACCTTGCTGAGATGATCAATTTATTTGTTGCATTATTGTATCGTCATTTTCTCTAGCCAAAACATCTTGATGGCCTTGGCTTGTCGGCTTGGCAGAGTTAAGGGTGAATGTTTTCACTTGATGCCAAACAAGTTTGATTCGGTTTAAAATCAGGCGACCTACATATAGAGAGAAAAAAATATTTTTAGACATACTGTAGGTCTACTGAAGGTGTTGTAGGTCTTTGATTTAGTTTTATTTAACCTTTATTTTACTACATAAAGGTCTACTTACTCTGCTGGCATCTTGACCCAGTTTATGTCCTCATCTGCAATGCAAACCCGGGCGGCAGTGTGTTTTGGGTCCTTGTCTGCATTTGGTGAAGAAAAAAATACATTTAGCCTAACAGCCAACATTAGGTACAATAATAGAAATATACATGCAAATAGGCCTAAACGTAACAAAATATTGGTATAATCCTACATTGAAAGAAACGATGTGGTCCCAGAAACACCTCTCTGACATGGGGTCCAGCACATCTCTTGATGATTTATTCCTCAAAGAAATCTTGAGCGATGATACCTGATCAAGAAGGCAAGAGTGAATTATTGTGGAACACGTAACAGTCCGTGAGGTGTAGGCTACAGTACTTCATGTACCTTTTGCTTTGTAAATACCCAAACTTACCAGCAAAAATTAAATATGGGCCTGGTCCCTGGCGAGAAATTGCCCCCCACACAAGGAGTTTGAGCGGATGCTTGGGACTCGGCTTGCTTCATCTTCTTAATTTTTTTCTGTAGCAATTTTGAGCAAATTGCTCAAGGGCCACGGTTGATTCGTCTGTGAAGATGATGTCATTGAATGCCTCGCCAGATTTGATCCATGCCTGGGCCTGCAGGATGCAAAGTTCTTTGTTTGTCAGACGAATCATTGGGAATTGAATCAAACTACAGAAGAGTACACAACAAGCGAACACACATGGTTAATGTTCTGAGGATTAAAAAATAATAGTATATATAAAACATTTCCTACCGAGCGTTTCCATAAGTCCACGCAAGTTTCTTCAACTGTCTTCTGACTGTGATTAGAGCGATGTTGAGCCGTGATGCCAGCAGATTACAGATTGCCTTTGCCGATCGCTCACCATCTTCATTCATCAGTGAGTCGATGGCCCAAAACTCCACCCTTAACACAGTTACCATTCAAAAACGAGCTATTTACCTACAAAAAAATGACATTGCGACCAAAGAGAACAGACGAAAATGGACATTGTTTTCATCAAGCCAGCTTCTTTCTATGGTCCTACCCATTCCAGGGTTAGGTCAGTAACAACCAGAGGACTTGAAAATGAGCCGGAGCTAAGAGAATCACCAAAACTAAAGATATTTTGGTTTCAGTGAATTTTTATAAAAATAAAAAAGGTGTATATAGCCTATCAATGTGTAGGCATACTGTGTAATGAAATCGATAATTGGGTACTAAAAATGTGAATGTGCTTTTACAAAGCTTACAACAATGCCGACAACCATCCGTGGAGATCAGTGGACGTTTCCATTTCTCTTCTGACAACAGAACTTGACCAACTGCTCACCAGACACAGCAGGGGCCGCCCAGATCGTTATGCTGTTCTGCTATTCCAAAGATGTGTAACCGAAGAGATACCACGAGTGGGCACAGAATACAAACTGGGATGGATCCCGTAGGCAAGTTGGCTTACCAGTGAACCTCCGGGCTTTCGTCATTAATACTGTTTCTCAGAAGTTTCTGTCCATGACTGATGCAACCCGAAAAAGCATCAAAGACAGAGTTAATGAGTACTTGAGGTCACCGAGAAAGTCTGGCCTTCTCCTTCCTCCCCGTCAGGGAATTGAACCTCGGTCTCCTGCGTGTGCACATTCTGTGGTACAGACATGGCCTGCTCTCCCTTATGTAAGGAATTAGGCACTTTCCCATGTTAACTACAGCATGTACTGTAGGCTATGTTTACTTGTCAGACTGCACAGTAGCCTAATAAACAAATGTAGGCGGCTTATATCTTCAAAATGCTTCAATGCTTTAACAAATGTAAAAGCACATACTGTACAGTACTGCAATTCTTCATCACCATCTTTATGCTTTCGTTTTTAAAATAATTATAAAAATACTCTTTCAAAAGGCAGATGTTTATTTAGTTATGGATCCATAATGAATTACTATTGGAATAAATATCACTGAATTACAGAAATATTGGAACAAAGTTGTTGAATGAAGGTAAACAATTTGTTGCTTTGTGGAAAATACTCTTTCAAACACACGGTCACGTTGTACAGCGCCATTATGGCTATTAGCAGGGATATTTTTTGGGCCTTTATAAATATTATTTTGGCCTTTATTCAGATTACAATCGCTCACTGTCGTTTTTTTTGAAAATAAAATAATTTCCAAAATATCATTATATATATATATAGCCTTCCTGCTGTGGAAGTCTATTTCAGCACAGTTTAGCGCTGCTCTGAGACAAGCATGGAGAAATTAAAATGTTCAATTAGTGTCAGGCTCATCATAATGATTGGACCAAGATGCAGCGTGGTATGTTTCATCCCTTTTATTAGGAAGAGAAAAACTCAAATTACAAAAACAATAAAGAGCACAAACAAAACGTGAAGCTTATTTAATGCTCACTGGCAACCATACCTAGACAAGATACCACCAAGCACAATGGGGAAATGGCTACCTAAATATGATCCCCAATCAGAGACAACGATAAACAGCTGCCTCTGATTGGGAACCATACCAGGCCAACATAGATATCTAATTCCCCTAGATAACCCACCCATAATCACACCCCGACCTAACCAACATAGAGAATAAACAGCTCTCTATGATCAGGGCGTGACAATTATATTCCATGATATTCTTAAGATATGTGTTGACTGAATATAAGCAACTGATGTCTGCTAAATAATCAAGTATGGTTTCTCCAGAAAAAAATATTTCAAAATAACAAATAACAAAAAAGTATATATACAGTGTGTGAAAATGAGGCAAGATAAGGGAGGTAAGGCAATAAATAGACCATAGTGGTGAAATAATTACAATTTAGAAATTAAACACTGGAGTGATAGATGTGCAGAAGATGAATGTGCAAGTAGAGATACTGGGGTGCAAAGGAGCAAAAAAATATAATAAAAGTATGGGGATGAGGAGGTAGTTGGATGGGCTATGTACAGGTGCAGTGAACTGTGAGCTGCTCTGACAGCTGGTGCTTAGAGTTAGTGATGGAGATATGAGTCTCCAGCTTGAGTGATTTTTGCAAATCGTTCTAGTCATTGGCAGTAGAGAACTGGAAGGAAAGGCGGCCAAAGCAGGAATTGTCTTTGGGGGTGACCAGTGAAATATACTTGCTGGAGCGCGTGCTACGGGTGGGTGCTGCTATGGTGACCAGTGAGTTTAGATAAGGCGGGGCTTTACCTAGCAAATACTTATAGATGACCTGGATCCAGTGGGTTTGGCGACGAATATGAAGCGAGGGCCAGCCAACGAGAGCATACAGGTCGCGGTGGTGGGTAGTATATGGGGCTTTGGTGACAAAATGGATGGCACTGTGATAGACTGCATCCAATTTACTGAGTAGAGTGTTGGAGGCTATTTTGTAAATAAAATCGCCTAAGTCAAGGATCGGTAGGATAGTCAGATTTACAAGGGTATGTTTGGCAGCATGAGTGAAGGATGCTTTGTTGCGAAATAGAAAGCCGATTCTAGATTTAATTTTGGATTGGAGATGCTTAATGTGAGTCTGGAAAAAGAGTTAACAGTCTAACCAGACACCTAGGTATTTGTAGTTGTCCACATATTCTAAGTCAGAACCGTCCAGAGTAGTGATGATGGACGGGCGGGCAGCTGCTGGTAGCGATTGGTTGAAGAGTATGTATTTAGATTTAATTGCATTTAACAGCAGTTGGAGGCCACGGTTGGAGAGTTGTATGGCATTGAAGCTCGTCTGGAGGTTAGTTATCACAGTGTCCAAAGAAGGGCCAGAAGTATACAGAATGGCATCGTCTGTGTAGAGGTGGATCAGAGAATCACCAGCAGCAACAGCGACATCATTGATGTATACAGAGAAGAGAGTCGGCCCGAGAATTTAACCCTGTGGCACCCCCATAGAGACTGCCAGAGGTCCGGACAACATGCCCTCCGATTTGACACACTGAACTCTGTGTGAGAAGTAGTTGGTGAACCAGACAAGACAGTCATTTGAGAAACCAAGGCTGTTGAGTCTGCCGATAAGAACGAGTCGAAAGCCTTGGCCAGGTCTATGAATACAGCTGCACAGTATTTTCTCTTATTGGTGGAGGTTATAATATCGTTTAGGACCTTGAGCGTGGCTGAGGTGTACCCATGACCAACTCGGAAAACAGATTGCCTGTTTGCCTCCCACCAAGGTATGGTGAGCTTCGAAATGGTCGGTGATCTGTTTGTTAACTTGGCTTTCGAAGACCTTAGAAAGGCAGGGTAGGATAGATACAGGTCTGTAGCAGTTTGGGTCTAGAGTGTGTTCCCCTTTGAAGAGGGAGATGACCGCGGCGGCTTTCCAATCTTTGGGGCTCTCAGACGATACGAAAAAGAGGTTGAACAGGCTAGTAATAGGGGTTGCAACATTTTCGGCTGATCATTTTAGAAAGAAAGGGTCCAGATTGTCTAGCCCTGATGATTTGTAGGGGTCCAGATTTTGCAGCTCTTTCAGAACATCAGCTATCTGGATTTGGGTGAAGGAGAAATGGGGGAGGCTTGGGCAAGTTGCTGTGGGGGTGCAGGGCTGCTCACCAGGGTAGGGTGGCCAGGTGGAAAGCATGGCCAGCTGTAGAAAAATGCTTATTGAAATTCTCAATTATCATGGATTTATCGGTGGTAACAGTGTTTCCTAGCCTCAGTGCAGTGGGCAGCTGGGAGGAGGTGCTCTTATTCTCCATGGACTTTACAGTGTCCCAGAACCTTTTGAGTTTGTGCAGCAGGATGCAGATTCTGTTTGAAAAAGCTAGCCTTTGCTTTCCTAACTGCCTGTGTATATTGGTTCCTAACTTCCCTGAAAAGTTGCATATCGTGGGGGCTATTCGATGCTAATGTTTTACGCCACAGTATGTTTTTGTGCTGGTCAAGGGCAGTCAGGTCTGGCGTGAACCACAGGCTATATCTGTTCCTGGTTCTACATTTTTTGAATGGGGCATGCTTATTTAAGATTTTGAGGAAAGCTCTTTTAAAGAATAACCAGGCATCTTCTACTGATGGAATGAGGTCAATATCCTTGCAGGATACCGGGGCCAGGTCGATTAGAAAGGCCTGCTCGCTGAAGTGTTTTAGGGAGCGTTTGACGTGATGAGGGGTGGTCATTTGACCGCAGACCCATTACGGACACAAGCAATGAGGCAGTGATCGTTGAGATGCTGGTTGAAGACAGCAGCTGTTAAAAGTGGTGTAGGTGGTGTAGGTAAAGAGCAAATTGAAGTTAGAAGCAAACGCCTCAACTATTTTAGCACCGTTTGGCACTGCTCTGAGACTAGCATGGGGACTGGTCTTGATAAATCAAAGAGATTTTTATTTTCACTTCATCTCCGTTGTGGTATTGGTTAGACTAGAATTTGAAAATTAGGGTGCAGTAATATTATGCTCTTAGTGTAACCTTTATTTAACTAGGCAAGTCAGTTAAGAGGCTACTCCTTCCTCCCCATCAGGGAATTGAACCCCGGTCTCTAACGTGGCCTGCTCGCTCAACACAGGGATTCTTTAGCTAAATAGCCCAGTACTGTAGTGCCAAATGTCACGTTGAACAACGCCATATTTTCCCTTCCATCCTAACGGAAACCCGGAGGGTTTTTTATTTTTCTTGGAATAGAAACACCATAATATTAATCAAATTAATTCAGCCTTCTCCTTCTTCCCCGTCGGGGAATTGAACCCTGGTCTCCCGCGTGCCCACATTTTTTAGTACAGACATGGCCGGCTCTCTTTTATGTAAGGAATTAGGCACTTTCCCATGTGTATATCAGTACGTATTGTAGGCTATATTTGTCAGACTGCACAGTAGCCTAATAAACAAATGCAGGTGGCGTATATCTTCAATGCTTTCAATGCTTTATTATCCAAATGTAAAAGCATATACTGTACAATACTGTATTTCTTCATCAGCATCTATGTTTTCGTTAATAAAATAATAATAAAAATACTCTTTCAAAATGCTGATGTTTATTTAGTTATGGATCCATAATGAATTACTATTGGAATAAGTATCACTGATTTACAGAAATATAGGAACAATGTTGTCTAATGAATGCAAACAATTTAGAATCCTCCAATCCTATTATGCTGTAGCCTACTCCCGACCATCACGTTTTACAGCGTCATATTTTCCATACCATCCTAGCGGAAAGTAAACCCTGAGGGTTTCGTTTTTCCTTTTTATCGGAATAGAAACACCATAATATTAATCAGATTAATAAAGCAACATTTCTTAAAATCAATCCCATACACTATGTTATTACAAAAAAGTTTTCACATTCTCTGGTAATGCCAATATTGAAGACTATCAAATCCTTCTCAGAGATGCCCTCTGGTGGTCAAACTAGCACTAACTTGCATTAACAGAAAAAATGGCTGACAATTAGATAACGTGCCACAGAATGCTGCAGCAGCCCGCAAGATGTGCTGCAGTATGACACAACTTTAAAGGAGGAACCTCTGTATGTCTCATGTGTCACTGACAACTAGAAATTATACAGCTTCTTCCAAATAATGAAACAGAGAGGGATTAATCTGTTGGGCAACAGGTCAGTGATAATCTAAACTGCCACATTCAATTTGACAGGCATTAGGCTTACCCCGTCAATATGTAATTAACTGTACTAATACAGCGCGTACTAACAATAGTTAAAAGCCAAACATTTACATTTGACAGCAGTTAATAATTAATATTACCATATGTACACAGAACAAAAATATAAAAGCAACATGCAACAATTTCAAAGATTTTGCTGAGTTACAGTTCATTTGAGGAAATCATTCAATTGAAATAAATTCATTAGTCCCTAATCTATGGATTTCAAATGACTGGGCAGGTGCGCAGCCATGGGTAGGCCCACCCACTTGGGAGCCAGGCCCAGCCAATATTAATTTTTCCCCACAAAAGGGGGAAGAAATACTCGTCAGCATCCACATCTGTGGATGGATGGATGGATTGTATTGACAAAGGATAAAATGCTCACTAACAGGGATGTAAACACATTTGTGCACAAAACTAGAGAGAAATGTGGAAAATGTGTGGAAAATTTCTAGGATCTTTTATTTCAGCTCATGAAACACAGGACCAGCACTTTACATGTTGCGTTTATATTTTTATTCAGTGTAATATTCATGTACTGATCAGAGTAAATAATGAATGATAAGATAATTAATATGCATTGGTTTGGTTTATAGGCCTACCTTGGATGTTAGCTCATATGAATTGAGACTTGTTCCAGTCACTTCTACGTTCTTTTTAACTACATGGATTCCTGCTTGCCATCATCCTGATATTCCCCTGATCTTCATGCAATACATAATTCATTGCATGCATAACCAATCTGGTCATGCATTTCAAAGCATCATATTTGAGTTCTAAGTTGTTGCTTCTGTGAGTGTCCTATGCAGCCTGTGTGGTTTGAGATACTGTATACAGTGATCATGCGGTACAGTTGTGTATTGTAAGTTTGGAAGAGATTGGTTTTGCTATTTCAATGTTCTTCTTCCTCTTTCATTAGTAAGGGGCTTAAAGGCACAGGACTAGACCAAAGCTCACAGCTCACAATACATCCAAACTAAATATCAAGTCAATTTGAATATCTGGATCCTTGGTGATGTATCCCCAACTGTAATACGGCAATGTCAGTTGATTTTCAACTTTCAACTAACATGGGTTGTTGTTAGTTTGAGGAAGATTTGCACTTACATTGCTGCGTCGCACTATAATAAGAAATGCTAAATCACTAAATCTATACGTGTATTTGGTCTATTTATAACAGGTCAAAAGTGTAACATTGCAACTGATCTGCAAGAGCAGTCGCATGTTAGTGGTACGTGAGATATCTATTTATTAACTGAACTTGACAAGCACAATGATAAAGTATACCCAAAATTGATTAAATGTAATTAGCCATGTTCAATTGATTAATTCTAATTTCATATGCAGCGATAATGATTTTGTTTATCTTTCCCCACCAGTAACCGACTTAATTGATCTCACCAAAGATAATGGAGTAAAAAGAAAGATCTGAGTTGTACTGTATCTCTAAATTTTTACAACCTAAGGTGCCCAACAGTACATTCTTTTCTGTACAATAAGGTTTTCAGAGAAATGTATATGGTACTATTTTTAAATGATAACTCTTGTTCCTAGGGAAGACAGATGGGCTACTCTGTGTCATACACAACAAGCTATCCCTTGGGCCCTCTGTGCTATTTCATGATCTCTCTCGGGTAGGCAATGACAAAGCGAATGGGAAGAGCGTCTCTCCAACTGACCAGAGATAAAAATGCAATGTAAACACCAACTCACTATGCTGTTGTTGTTGTCATTCACTGAAAATAAAAATAGCTTGAAGTAGGAAAAGCTTATTTTTAGTTTTAAATATTGTTGCATATATCTGTGTCTGTACAATCATGCATATTTTTCATAGAAGGATTATGTGTGGGTAGGGAATAGTTCACATTATACTATATTGAACCAACAGCATAGCTATGTTCAAACAATAAGTTCGTTCACTACACAAACTACACATCAATGCAGAAGCATACCCACACACTTACAATTGAAGGTAGAAATGTAAATCACAAGAGGTGTCTTTGAATTGGACATTGATACCTTTAATAAATACTAACCTCAGTTTTCCAACGGCACCAACAATCAATTCCCTCTTCAAAGGTTTTGACCTCCTTTCACACCTTTTGATTTTTCTCAATTCATATTGATTAGTCCAAACCGCTTTGCCCTGCCTCCAATTCCTTTGCTTTCTGTAAGATCATTGGCTTCTGCAATGTTTTGACTACTTGAAACAATATTTCACTTGATTATGTTTTCCCTGTATAGCACAAAGATGAACTTGTCACAATGGCCTATAATACCCTTGTCACTCCACAACAAAGCTCTGGTGGAAACAAAGGCCTTTTGTTCCTGGACTGGGCCATGGTGCTATTATGCTAAAGCCAAAAGGATTTGAGTAGTAAGGAAATAGTTATCATGTTTGGCATGAGTCCTGGGACACACTCCATTAGGCAGATAATACAGCAGGCGATCAACTAAAAGGCAACGATAGAAGAACCAGGCAGATGTACAAAGTCCTTGAGTAACTATATTCTGTAATATCTATTTTTATCTTCAAGGTCATCATATAGACCTGCTCTGAACAACCTTGGCTTGATCTTTTTTCGACTAATCTGTATTTTGAATAATCACATCAGATCTTTTCAGCGCTGATCTGTTTGGCCAAAAGACCATTACTGAAAGAAATATCAGAATTGGGCTGCAGTCCTTTTCCCAGAAGATGATTATGACATACAATAAATATAAAGTTGGTTGTTATGTGCATATTTCATTAAGGTATGGTACAATCACCCACCATGCCGTGTGTGTTTTTGAGATTCTTCTTTCCCAATTGTGAACATCTGTCTTTCTCTCTGTTTCTGTGGCCTTTTTAGCTTGGATTCTTTGCGCTAACTCGCAACAGAGGCCTATACTCTTCTTGATTTCACTAGAGCCCAGTGCTAGAAGGTAGCTAATAGAATAATTGACCTGGCGGGAACAGGAAAGATAGACTGAGAATGCTGGGTGAGATCAATCTGTCAATTAGACACCATCACACTAATCAAGAGGATCATGATTAGGTGCTCTCTATCGCCCTCACACTTCACGAGGACTGGGTTTTTGGGAGAGGATTTGAAGACTGGTTTCTACCTCAGCTGATAGGTTTATATTTTGAACTAACTCATAAAATATTGAAGGGAGGTGAATGTCCTAGCTCACATAATAACAGATGTTTGTAATATCTTGTCAAGGCCTCAGTGTCTGTGGACAACTCAATCCCCTAAGCATCATTGTGATTCTAGAGTGTCTTAGACTTGAGCAATCTGCACGTATTATATTGACTTGTTGCAGTACGCAGCAACCAGGAATCATATATGGTTTGCTTGCCCCCATACCCATCACATAGAAGTTAAATTCCTGCTTTTATATCAATCCAAGAATAATCTTGGAGGCAAATCTATTTGATTGTATTCAGGGTGGTACTACATTGCTTGATTGGAAACTTAATTAAGCCATAAATGTCTAATTGGAGGCTTATAATTATGATTTGGCTGAACTGATTGTAGTTTGTTTGGGGAGGCATTTAATTAGGTAACTCATTTGGGGTTAATGAAAATATACAATTGAATACTGAAGCGAGACACTCAGGTGGAGTGTTTCATGGGGGCTATAATATACAGGGATGAAAATCTGTCAACAACTTCAGCTGGAAAGGCCAGTGTTATTACAGTGGTAGCCTAATACACAGGTCTGTTAATAAATTACTGCATATGCTACCAACATTTGATTAAGATTGAATGAAACATGTATGATGTATGTTTTCTTATGCCAAAGACATGTTTGCCAAGCCTTTTAGCATTAGTTTGGACTCCACTTGATCACAGTGATTTGGTTTCCGTCTGGGTTTCCATGATTAAAATCCCCTCACATCTACAAATCATTGAACTAAAGAAAAAATAATGCCACATCGGGTTAGAAGAAAATACACTTGCACGACCTATTTTACAAGACACATGAACATATCGTTAAGATCTGCCGTTAATCATGTCGTTAAGCTCTGATAATCCTGCTAACGTGTGCATTTGGTGGGCATTTTAATGGATTTACAGGCAACAGACTGCTGAACACAGAAGAACAGGTTGTTATCTAATATGCTTTGCAAATGAGCTTACCTGAATTTGGAATGCGAAAATATTCTGCTCAAAGTATTCTGCTCATATTGTGTGATTCGGGTCCCCAGAGACACACACCAGAGTGACAGCAGAGGGGATTGGAATGTCGTATCCTCATGGATTTTGGCTATCCATTTTACCTTCACATTAGAAAAACGTAATGTCGAGTAACATGTTTTGACCAAGTTACAACCATATTTCCCCGACAAGTCATTGATCATGGGATCTGGGCTGAATGTAAGCAGCGAGGCAGAGGAGGCCCAACATTTGTTTTCATCCTTGTAACAGTGTCCTCTGGGAAACACCTGTTCTTGCAACTCAAAAATTAACAAGATGAGATGTGTTAAGCTATGTACCCTAGGATCTTCACTGTGAGATAAAGTGGCGACGAAGAACATCAACTTAAAATCAAACGATGATCCGTCATGACGCACTGCTACGCCATGGTGATTGATGAAGGTTCGTAGGAATTTTGAAGGGAGTCTGTACTGAACATTCAAAGGAAGTGAGTTACACATTATTATTTAAAGGTTTTCAAAATGGCACTCATCCCTTTCCCCTTTCGTATGTGTAGCCTGAACTCGTTTTGTACATGACACTGTGATCAATGACAGTTACACAATCATGCTCATGATTTTACAGTGTCTTTGACACATGCTCTGACATTTTATGCGTCATTTAGCACAATATGCCACAATATGCTCTACATTTCGAGCTTGTTCCTCTAGCATTTTTCAAGGTTTCCTCAATTGAAGTGAATGCCGCTGTGGGCAAGGATGAATATTGTTATTTGACTGTGCTGAAACTCTGAGGAACATATGATCGGGGAGCCTGTCCTGATGGTTGCCCACCATGATCTGTTTATTTTTCTCTCTCGCATCGATGCATAGCAGAGTCACAGTTCAGCTCTCGGTCCCGATTCAGCAGGGAGGACACTGTAGCCCAGAGCAGAATGAATGACAATGAGCAGAATGAGCAATAGCAATTGGTCTATATAGTCTTCAAATACTTCACTCCCTTCCCTCCTTACTCATGTCTTCCTTGATTACAGATATGGAGGAACTATAGGAAGCTTTGGTTGACTGGTTTTGCTGGATCGATAGTATGAGGGTATGGAAGAATGGATGGGAGGAAGGAAGGAAGGAAGCAAGGAAGGAAGGAAGGAATTGCATCTACTCCAGGTTGGAACCTTAGTAGACAACCCCCCTTATTAGACAATCCTGTTTGATCCTAATGGATGCAAGTATAACAACCTTATCTAAAATGCCCCCTTCACACAGAAGGCAAGAACACCACAGCTTGGTTATATCACAGTCCGTTATCATTGCAACCATAAAGGGTGAGAAATGAAAGTCTCACACAGCTCTTTAAAGCCCACATAACATATGAGTCAAAGATTTTTCTTTTCTCAGTGTTACAGTGTAAAAGGAACAAGCTCTGGCATGGGTTGTGCCTTCATAACAAGCTTCCCCTCCGCAAAAGAGTGAGCTGCCTTCTATAATGAGCCCTAGTTAAAAACAGTGCATTGCCGTCTGTCGGTTTTCATCTTATATCAATGTCTTGGTAAATCTTCCTTCTCTTGCTAGAGCCTTGCTACGCTCACAGAGCGTTCGCAAAAAATCTGTGCACTGGGTCCCATTTCAGATGGTTCCTTTCAGGTTTGTTTCTGGGTAAAAAAGACTTGAAATGTCTACAATGTCCCATTTCGATTCATGGAAAGGTTTGCCTTATTTCTGTTGGCAACTGCCCCTATCAAACACAGCATGGGGAAGAAGCATGCACTGCTTTCAATCATGTAGTTCACTTTTAAATTAGCTTGCACTTCCCTGTAACCAACGCTCTCTGTTCCTCTCATTAAGTTGGTGTGTTTAAACTACATCACCCGTAAACAAATAAGTATCTGTTCTGACAGAAATGACAAGTCCTATGACTTTGAGGATCAAATAAAATGGAGGAAATATATGATGAGTCGTTACTGTATCAATTTTGTGAATTAATCGGACGCTTTTTTAACAGATCTTCCAGTCTTTTATGCCAAGCAGTCTCCTTCTCTGATCATTTGTCTGATTGAGGGGTGGGTTGAGAGATATCTGCTTTTGAGGTTGGATCCGCAGGCAATAGAAAAGTGACCCATAGAACAGTCGATTTAATTGGCAAATTTCAAAGATCTTTCAGAGGTATGAATGAATAGTTTGGGTTTTTATGGGGGGGGGGGGGGGGGGGGGGTATGGAATAACACTTACGTGACTAAAGTCACATGAAACACTGCATTTAAAGGTACTAGAATGACCAAACAGTGACAGCTGAATGTCCTGGATTTGAGAAATCATTCCATCAAGTTCCATGCATATACAGTTGGAGCTCTTGTTACCCCAAACCACAGAACTCTAAAATGAGACTAGCAGTAATTCTGCACTGTAGGTTTAACAATGAAACTGTAAAAGCTGCAGTAGTTTGCTCAGTCTCTAGTTGATTCTAATATAAAAGAAAGACAATATTTGACCTTCCCCTCCATTTTTGCTCACTCCCACCACTTTCAATAGAGTCTGCGTATTTCCTCCACATGGCATTTCATCACAGTGTACCCCATTATTTCCCGACGTGTCAAATCATCATTTATCGGAAAGATAATTTCTCCAACGGTCTGCTCTGACTTTTTCTTTGAGGGTCGGGATGTTTGCATAATTAAACGTAATTTTGTCTCATGCTTCTCCTCTTTTATCACTCGCTGGTTCTCCTGACACATACAAAACAGGTCTCCCGCTGGACCAATTATTTCAGCCTGCTCATTGTATGGATAGCTCCGCCATTAGCGCGGCCTTATGGGGAGTTGAGGCGAGTTGAAGCTCAACATGATGCTCGTTAGAACTGATGGGTCTGCCCCTATCATGTGTGTATTCACTTGGTTGAGAGTGAAAGTGCTGTTTCTCATGGGGTCATTTTAACTGAGGAAATTGAAAATATTATAAACAATGTACCTTAGACAGAGAGAGTAGTCAATGGATTTTGAAGGTAGCAGTACAGTTGGTAATCACAACCGGAGTAAAAAAAAAAGTCCTGAAATCGTTCAGACATCTTATTCTTATAGTACATCAGTTTTTCTGATAAAGTTCACATTTCTTTAATTACTGTCAATCTCCATTGTCATCTTGTAACAACACAGCAATAGAAACCAGTCTTCTGGGATAACTCGTTTTCCTTTCAGCTGCAAAATCTTACGTTTATAAACAATAACAATAAACTATATTTACTGTGTTCTTGCACAATTATATTTTGGACTCAACTCCTGCACACCACTTTTTATTGCACAAGGCCTTTAATCACGGTTTCTGAGAAGGTGCCATTTTGATGGTACACCGCAGGCTCAGCTTGCTGCTGTACTCCATGACTAAACTTAGAAATCTACCACAGCGTCCATAAAACAAGTTCAATTTAGCACCTACAAATGTTCTGAGGGCAAAGCAGTGTAAGTTGACATTTTCACAGCAAACATTCACATAACCTTCTCAGGGACACGAGTAAGATGTAAGGATAAGGCTCAGTCCAACGAATAAGAACACACTGAAGAATGTTCCTCGTGCTGCCATGGAAACCAAGGGTTGGTCGTAGCAACCGTGAGACAGTACTAGACTGTACTGTACTAGAATGTACGGTACTAGAATGTACAGTACTAGACTGTACTGTGCAATATTGTAGTGCTGTAACAAAAGTAAGAGGTATGACCTAAGATGCTGAAGTTCTTGACGTCTAAACCAGGCTGTAAGATAAGTGGCAAACAATTTGCTTAACAGAGGTCCGGTATAATGAAACAGTGGAATTTCTCCTCTTTCCACTTGAGTTGGCCTGATGTGTTTAATAGAAAGGTAAATGGCCCGAACAGGACAGAGTTTCTTAGAAAGCGATTCCTTCTTTCTCTGTCTCTATGTAACAAACAGGCAATTCCACGATAACAGAGTGATGCTGAGACTCCGATTCAGTGCAGATGCAAAGCTTGGTAACAGAATGACATCACAAACAGCATAAACCGTCATTCAGTTACCAAACTATGCATCTGCAATGCTCTTCAAGTAAATTTATTTAGCAAAATCTTCAGTGGAAATTGTTAAAAGTAGTCATTGTGCATAGTTGAATGTTTTGTTTCACTTTGAAATCATTGGTTTTGGTTGGACACATTTTAAAGTGAAAAATATGAGTCTTAGCATAATTTTGTGTCCGTGGAATTCCCAAAGTGTCCACTCCCCACTCATAGACCTAATGTCATCCAATATTTCCTATAAATCGAGGGCACCGTTTTTGACAGGTTGCCTCAGTCTACAGGTATTTCCCTTCATCTGGTACTCTGAAGTTGAATATGTTTCAGCTTTTGGCATTCGTTTTCCTCATCAAGTGATGACAGGTTTTGGGGTGTTGTATTTCTTTATTGTGGAGCTATACTATAGTGCACCAGGCACTTCCAGCCTTTTTAAAGCAACTTAAGAAGCAGGTGTGTTGCTGAGAGAAGCTAAGAGAGGCACGAACAAACCTAAAAAAAATAATAACTCTCTCTCCAGCTATCCGCAACCTTCACTCCAGGTGAAAGAATACATTAGATCTGGGAGAGGACTGGTGCAGCTGAGTGACAAACAGAGAGAAAAACAGACGGCCCATCTAATTGAGTGAAGCCCGGTAAGGCTTGCTGTGTGCTCCAAGCGCTATCGGGAAGTACTGATGCTTCAGAAATGACCACAGCTGGTCATAATGCCTCTGTCAGACATCAATCAGTGGGCGAGCATCAATACGGACATGCCAAACGAGGTGATGGGATGCTTTCAGAGTTAGCCACTTCTGCTCGACTGCTGGTCTGGAGACCATTTCACAGTTTCCTCAGTGTCTACTCTCTCCATGTGTTATGTATTCATGGGTTACTGCAGAGAGGCCAGGATTTAATTGGTAATTTGCTTAACCTTCAATCTATACTTTTTAATTTAAACCCGTGAAACGACAGCCAAGTCAAATGTAATTTGTTTGAACCTTCAATTTGGGAAAGGAGTCTAAACACATGCAACGAGATGAACTGCTGTCTTCACAAAAACACGTGGCAAAGAATGGCAACGATGTCTCCAAATTCAACCACCAACGTTCTTCAAGAAAAACACTTATCTCAATCAACATCAGCAGCTACTTCTGAGGGATCACCTTATGCATTCAAATTTATTCAGAACCAATTATTTCCTCTCCCTGTTGACAGTGATTAATCAAAATCGTCTGTATCCCATTCCTTATAGACATTACAACCTGAAGGGAGAACGAAGCAAAACACAGAAACAAACGATTTGTGCATTGACTAAACAAGTTGGCTTCTGCATCTTACTTATCAGTCAACTGATTAACATCCTAACCCCTGCCATATCAATTCACCATCCACCTGCCCCCTGCAAAAACGTTCATTCTATCAACTAGCAAGCTGCCACTGTGAATGAAAACAACCACATAGTGGGGCCAGACACAATTAGACAGAGGGAGGGTGAAGTTGCTGGTGAGGGACATTTACATTATTGAAAGAGACTTTGAGAAGCGCAGCCTGCCCAGAAAACCGAGCTCTTATTGGACCTGGCCCTGGAGTCACTGCCAAATAATGATCTAATGCGAGGAGCCAAGTTACAAAATGCAATACCTACAAAGTGGCGTGATGTGTCACTCGGCATCAGAAACCTTGGCCAAACAGGGAGGATTTGTCTTGCCAGCCCTCCTCTTGTTTCATCATCCTTAATCGTGCACAATGGTCTGAGCATGCAGATGGGACACCTCATAGCTGAAGCTGCCTCAGACCCGAAACCTGACACTAACATAGAGAAAAAGTTGCCCTAGAAAGGATTATAGAGCCCCAGGCGCAAAGAAAATGTAAGAAAAGTTTAGATTTAAGACAGATTCGGGAAATAAGGTACACCGGGAAAGTGGTCAACAAAACACAACCATAGAGATGGAATAGAGGATACTTTTTATATCTGTCCCATTATTCAAGTTTCAAGTTTTATTAGTCAGACAGTATGTACAGGATATACATTGTATACACTGTCCAAAGAAATGCATACTTGAAGGTTACTTCTTACTTGCAGGTTACTTTTTACTTGCATCTTCATTATAGCGTCTGTGAGTGCATGGGCAGCGCCATTGAGGCCAACTACTTCTATGAGTTGGTAAGAAAAACTGAAAGGGTGCATACTAGAGGTCGACCGATTAATCGGAATGGCCGATTAATTAGGGCCGATTTCAAGTTTTCATAACAATCGGAAATCGGTATTTTTGAACACCGATTTGGCCATTTTTTTTTTTACACCTTTATTTAATCTTTATTTAACTAGGCAAGTCAGTTAAGAACACATTCTTATTTTCAATGACGGCCTAGGAACGGTGGGTTAACTGCCTCGTTCAGGGGCAGAACGACAGATTTTTACCTTGTCAGCTCGGGGGATTCAATCTTGCAACCTCACAGTTAACTAGACCAACGCTCTAACCACCTGATTACATTGCACTCCACGAGGAGCCTGCCTGTTACGGAATGCAGTAAGCCAAGGTAAGTTGCTAGCTAGCATTAAACTTATCTTATAAAAAACAATCAATCAATCATAATCACTAGTTAACTACACATGGTTGATGATTTACATTTACATTTAAGTCATTTAGCAGACGCTCTTATCCAGAGCGACTTACAAATTGGTGCATTCACCTTATGATATCCAGTGGAACAACCACTTTACAATAGTGCATCTAAATCTTTTAAGGGGGGGGGGGGTTAGAAGGATTACTTTATCCTATCCTAGGTATTCCTTAAAGAGGTGGGGTTTCAGGTGTCTCCGGAAGGTGGTGATTGACTCCGCTGTCCTGGCGTCGTGAGGGAGTTTGTTCCACCATTGGGGTGCCAGAGCAGCGAACAGTTTTGACTGGGCTGAGCGGGAACTGTACTTCCTCAGAGGTAGGGAGGCGAGCAGGCCAGAGGTGGATGAACGCAGTGCCCTTGTTTGGGTGTAGGGCCTGATCAGAGCCTGAAGGTACGGAGGTGCCGTTCCCCTCACAGCTCCGTAGGCAAGCACCATGGTCTTGTAGCGGATGCGAGCTTCAACTGGAAGCCAGTGGAGAGAGCGGAGGAGCGGGGTGACGTGAGAGAACTTGGGAAGGTTGAACACCAGACGGGCTGCGGCGTTCTGGATGAGTTGTAGGGGTTTAATGGCACAGGCAGGGAGCCCAGCCAACAGCGAGTTGCAGTAATCCAGACGGGAGATGACAAGTGCCTGGATTAGGACCTGCGCCGCTTCCTGTGTGAGGCAGGGTCGTACTCTGCGAATGTTGTAGAGCATGAACCTACAGGAACGGGTCACCGCCTTGATGTTAGTTGAGAACGACAGGGTGTTGTCCAGGATCACGCCAAGGTTCTTAGCACTCTGGGAGGAGGACACAATGGAGTTGTCAACCGTGATGGCGAGATCATGGAACGGGCAGTCCTTCCCCGGGAGGAAGAGCAGCTCCGTCTTGCCGAGGTTCAGCTTGAGGTGGTGATCCGTCATCCACACTGATATGTCTGCCAGACATGCAGAGATGCGATTCGCCACCTGGTTATCAGAAGGGGGAAAGGAGAAGATTAATTGTGTGTCGTCTGCATAGCAATGATAGGAGAGACCATGTGAGGATATGACAGAGCCAAGTGACTTGGTGTATAGCGAGAATAGGAGAGGGCCTAGAACAGAGCCCTGGGGGACACCAGTGGTGAGAGCACGTGGTGCGGAGACAGATTCTCGCCACGCCACCTGGTAGGAGCGACCTGTCAGGTAGGACGCAATCCAAGCGTGGGCCGCGCCGGAGATGCCCAACTCGGAGAGGGTGGGTATGATATTACTAGTTTATCTAGCATGTCCTGCGTTGCATATAATCGATGCGGTGCGTATCGTTGCTCCAATGTGTACCTAACCATAAACATCAATACCTTTCTTAAAATCAATACACAGAAGAATATATTTTTAAACCTGCATATTTAGCTAAAAGAAATCCAGGTTAGCAGGCAATATTAACCAGATGAAATTGTGTCACTTCTCTTGCGTTCATTGCAGGCAGAGTCAGTGTATATGCAACAGTTTGGGCCACCTAATTTGCCAGAATTTTACGTAATTATGACATAACATTGAAGATTGTGCAATGTAACAGGAACATTTAGACTTGGGGATGCCACCCGTTAGATAAAATACAGAACGGTTCCGTATTTCACTGAAAGAATAAACGTCTTGTTTTCGAGATGATAGTTTCCGGATTCGACCATATTAATGCCCTAAGGCTCGTATTTCTGTGTGTTATTATGTTATAATTAAGTCTATGATTTGATAGAGCAGTCTGACTGAGCGATGGTAGGCACCAGCAGGCTCGTAAGCATTCATTCAAACAGCACTTTCGTGCGTTTTTCCAGCAGCTCTGCTGTTTATGACTTCAAGCCTATCAACTCCTGAGATGAGGCTGGTGTAACCGATGTGAAATGGCTAGCTAGTTAGCGGGGTGTGCGCTAATAGCATGTCAAACGTCACTCGCTCTGAGACTTGGAGTGGTTGTTCCCCTTGCTCTGCAAGGGCCACGGCTTTTGTGGAGCGATGGGTAACGCTGCTTCGAGGGTGGCTGTTGTCGTTGTGTTCCTGGTTCGAGCCCAGGTAGGAGCGATGAGAGGGACGGAAGCTATACTGTTACACTGGCAATACTAAAGTGCCTATAAGAACATCCAATAGTCAAAGGTTAATGAAATACAAATAGTATAGAGAGAAATAGTCCTATAATTCCTATAATAACTACAACCTAAAACTTCTTACATGGGAATATTGAAGACTCATGTTAAAAGGAACCACCAGCTTTCATATGTTCTCATGTTCTGAGCAAGGAACTTAAACGTTAGCTTTCTTACATGGCACATATTGCACTTTTACTTTCTTCTCCAACACTTTGTTTTTGCATTATTTAAACCAAATTGAACATGTTTCATTATTTATTTGAGGCTAAATTGATTTTATTGATGTATTATATTAAGTTAAAATAAGTGTTTATTCAGTATTGTTGTAATTGTCATTATTACAAATAAATAAAAAATTGGCCGATTAATCGGTATCGGCTTTTTTGGTCCTCCAATAATCGGTATCGTTTTTGTGTTTGATCAGGAGAGAGATTAAAGTAGATGTCACGTGTCAAAATATTGATTGATGACCCTAAGTCCAGCTGTCAAAAAAATTATTGATGACCCTATGTCCTGCTGACGTGTGCAAGCCCAGGGTTTCCTGTCCTGACCCCCCTTTTGGTTTGAGGGGGGGCGTGGTTTATGACCCTATGAATGGGGCTCCTGTTTCTTAGAGTGTGTAAAAGCGTTTTATGCTGTTTTTGAATTTGTCATGCTGTTTGATGTCATGTGTCCTGTTGGGGGCTGGGGTGGGTGGGGGTGTGTGTGTGCTGAACATTTCAAAGAGTAAGGCCTATTTTATAGCTTATAGCCCTCCGGGGTTGTTGTCTAGGAAACACTAATGTCAGGGGCTTTGCAACAGCCTTATAAAGCCCCGGAACAATCCCTGTTTAAGACTGTACATGATAACCCCCCTGAATATTAAACAAAAATGCCACCTATGCCAATTTTCGGGATGTTATGCTCGGCTTGTCATGAACCCAGTGACCAAAGCCTTGAAGAAGTTCTGTGTGAAGCTCCAGAATGTTTTAAAGGATTTTTGGGTACGAGTGATGGCCATATTTCTTACATATTCCACCCTGAGGATTCTACGGTAAAGATATTCACAGACAGTGGCCCCAAACCCTTGTATCAGGCAAAACCTGGTAGTTTTTCTCCTGCTCTGGGGATGAGAGAATGGCTAAAGATCAGGCTGGCGCTCTGTAAAATTGAACAGGCTCTGAGTGGTAAACATGTGCCCGGCTATGCGTTGGAAGAACAGGTCTTCGGGGGCAGGGATCTGAAGGCTCTAAGAATCGCTTCAATGGACTATAGCCCTGACAACAAAGTGACAATTTTAGCCTGTGAAGTTTATGATGCTGGTAATGCTACAAAGTCTGTCAATTCTCCAGTAGCTTCCAGAGCATGCAAAGATGTAAACTTTTTTATTCCTGTGTTTAGTTTTAAATGGTTGGATTATCCGATTTTCATAACCCTTATGAATAAGCTGGACAGTCTCTTCAAAAATCGCGAACAGTTAAAGCGCTGGCCTAGGCTGTCCTTGAGACATAGTCACGACCAAAAGGCCCGACGTAGGATCTACCCCTGGAGTGAAAACTTACGCAGTTTTGATGAACCTTGCAAGAGATCCCGGCATTTTGAGGGTGAAGAATTAGACACGGACAATGGGGGGTGGTTGCACCAGATCCCTGGATCTGTAAGAAAGGCATCGTAAAAGACCATAATTATGAACGGTTATAAAATGTATGTACTAAATATTTTGAATGAAATAAATGGTTTTAAAAGCAGAATCTCACCATGTCATGAACTCGTTAGTTTGTTCACTCTTAGCTCAGTCTGTCCCTGAGGGAAAAAAAAACTTTCGGAAAAAGCCATGTGCGCGCGTGTGTGTGCGTGCGTGTGCTGGAGTGGATGTGTGTGTGTGTGTTTCAAGACAAAGAAAACGGGGCGGGGTGTGTTCATAAATGGCTATGCGTCAGCGCTCAAGGCTCTCTCTCTATCTTTACCATATCCTGCAAAACAGAGGCCTACCCCCCAAACAAAAAAGTGTGTCTTTGTCTTAAGGCCACTTACGAATCATTAACAACATGTCAAAACATAATTTATGTTTTAGGGTCTAAAACAGAGGCTGTAGGGTTTTAAAAAGTAAATCAGTACCTCTTTGTCTAGAACTCCCAACCCCCAGCATCGAGGTGCTAGCACACCGGTTAGTGTGTAGAATAGCCTAGGGGGTAATAAGGTTTAACCACACAAATCCCTTTGTTTGAACCAAATAACTTAGGAGTTAAATATAGCTGGGGTCTAGTTCTAAAAAAACGTCAACCCGATGCTATGTGAATTCATACAGTACTTTCTCTAGGTAGTGGGGGACAAACTCTATTGACAACCGCGACCCTGTTAGCAGCGTTTTAGTTCAGATGCAAACAGCACCTACAGAAACCCCAAGAATCGTTATCGGACTGACCCGTTAAAATAGCATCTAGGAAAAACTCCTAATGGATCTTTCTGAAGGTGAGTTCTTGAAATAAATATATATTTATATTAGATTTGTCGGTTGTGTGGAATTGTTTGAACATTATGTATGTTATAGCAATATTAAACATGCATTAGGGCATGTATTCTTAACGTATAACATGTCAATATTATATAAAGGGATTAGAGCTTTAATATTGTCGAATGTTTTATAGATTCTGAAGCATTCACGCAGATACTCCGAGGTATAACTGAGCTCGAACCGGCCATAGGGTCTCCGGAACAAATTGCCTGCATCCCAACGCCGACCCTGAATTGTAAACGTGAGTCCAAGAATTCCATACATAAAAATATTTTTAGACCTTAAAAACAAAAAGTGTGGGCATCTTATATTAAAAGCTATTTTTATGTGTTTACAGCGGACATAAAGCCTAGAAGGTTAAAGGATGCCATAAGGAGCCTGAACGGTTTCTGCGAAACATATGACTACGAGCCCATGCAACCATACTCCCAGGAGGTTTTTACACACAAGCAGCGAACAGAGGCTTTAAACTGCAGGTCAACTCCCCTGGGACAGGCCACCGGTGCGCCACATATTTCTAAACACCAACGGACAATCAGTGCCCAGATCCACAGTTCCGCTTCACCCGAGCAATTCTACTTGGCCGGTATTCACGAGACCGCGTTCCAAGGACAAGGTATGAATCAATTATATATTATTATTATTTATATATATTATTATTTTATTATTTCTATATTTTTTTATGCCTGAATATGTTAAAACAGGGCCTAATGCTGTTTTTTCAGGCTCACCAGCTACAGACCAGGCAGATGCTGTAATTCGGGTTGCCCAAAGACATGTTCCAGAGTTTTCCGAGCTTCTTCAGAACAGCCCTCGTCAAAAAAGCCGAGGTATTTAATTAATGTATTGTTAATATATAGGCTTATATCTGAAATGTATTTGACATTTTTATCTAACATATTTTAGGGTTAATAACCTAATTTGTATGTATTATTTTTATTTCAGACTCCTCCCCGGCTTATAAAGACATCGAAGAAGCTACACATCTAGACCCCGAGGAGGCGCCAAAGACCCCAGTCAAGAGAGCATCGAAAACTGATGATTTCAAAGTTTTTAATGACATTTCTGAGGTAGACGATTTGATGTTTTGTGAAGTGGCCAACCTTCTTGAATCGGCCAATTCTGGGGGGGCAACAGCCGATTCTGAAATAGACCAAGCAAGGTTTTTCAAGGCTTTTACTCAGGGTTTAAGATCCCGAAAGGCTTTACTTCAACGACGTATGTGTATTCTACTAGAGCATCAATACAGTCAGGATGTGTCATTCTGGCGTAGCGAGCTTCCCCGTATGTTAAAAAACAGTAGGGTTAAAACAAGCAAATACCGCCGTTAAAAAACACCGCTGTAAACACAAGAACACACATCCTTAAGTAGACAAATGGCGCCACCTATAGACCTAAGCGAGACAATTGAAAACCTCTTAGCCCAAATCCCTACAGAGCTCCAAGATATAATTAACCATATGAATGATTCGGGGATAATTGACATAATGACTATAGATGAAAACCTATTATCCCAGATTCCCGCCGAACTCATAGAAATTATTACTGATGAATGAGTCAGGGCCTTCCGATGAAAACAGGTTATCACAGATACCCGAATCAATCATATCTCTAATTACCCAGATGAACGAGAGCCCGAGGTTTAATTCTGAACCACATACACTTCTAAGCCCGCCTTTAACACCCAGATCCGAAGAGTCTGAAACCCAATACAATGTTTTTGAACAGCTGGACAAATGTCTAGCAAATCTGGAGGGGGAAGGTCTTGATCGCAGTGTACAGAACGAGAGCCCTAGGTTTAATTCTGCACCACCTACACCTCTAAGCCAGCCTTTAACACCCATGTCCGAAGAGTCTGAAACCCAATACGATGTTTTTGAACAGTTGGACAATTGTCTAGCAAATCAGGAGGGGGATGGTCTTGATCGCAGTGTACATGTTTTGTACCGAAATAAATTCCACAATATTGAGGTTCGACAGTTTTTCAATTTCGCATGGGGGGGTCAGATTCGGGAATATGCTGTGTTTTTTACGTAATGCTTATGGACACTTTGAATGAACTGTTAGATAGGGTTAGAGATTATAGCGAACCAAGGGATCTCTTACAGTTGGAAATTTGTGGAGACAGTCTGCAGAGCAGTGTATCGCTTATTTTACAGAATGGTGAAGCAGATCTTGAACAATTTGTTAACCTGCTAGAACGCCTTGTTCAGTCAAATTTAAACGTGCTAGCAGATAGGACCCTCGAACTTGTAGTACAATTAATACGTCAACCCCAAGGTGGCGGTGGTCAGAGAAGGAAACTCGATAGCCTAATGCAGTCCGAAATCATAAGCAATAAAAGGGCCTACCTCATAATCGTTCCCAATCCTGGTAATAAGCTATGCTTTGCCATAGGGCTGGCCCACTTACTCAGCCCAGGATGTACAGAGCGTGCAGCGTTACAGAAAGCTCAAGAGCTACAAAAGGCTGTGGGTCTCGGTATACAGGATGCTGTGGCTTTCTCAGACATAGTCCAATTTGAAAACTTTCTGAATATCAAGATTGTGGTTTTGTACCACAGTAGGGCTAATGACGCTCTCTTGAAGTTCCAAAATATACAAGAGCCACATCCTAAGACTATGTACTTTTATGTGCAAAATGAGCATTACTATGCCGTAACTAACATCACAGCTTTTTTAGGCGCCCCATATGTTTGTCCCGCCTGTCATACCGGCTACACACGCCTGGGGGGGCACTCGTGTCGTTATAACTGTTCAGTATGTCTGGATAAACATTGCCCTATGCAACCGCTAAACTTGACACCCTGTGAGGATTGTCACCGCACATGTCGCTCGGTTTACTGTTACGAAAAACACAAAACTGAAACATGGCACCCCAAGGCCTGTAAATCTGTAAGCAGTTGTGACATTAACTTCTTGCGACTACAGGGGGTGCTGTTCCGAATTAGCATTTTGTCGTCTCCAAATTAAACTGCCTAGTACTCAATTCTTGCTCGTACAATATGCATATTATTAATTCTATTGGATAGAAAACACTTTCTAGTTTCATACAACGTTGGAATTATGTCTGTGGGTGACCCAGAACTCTTTCTACAGCGAAATCCATGACAGACAGTGAAAGGTCTGAGAGCGAAGCTCTGGTTTCAGATCAGTTTTTAAGGTCTCTGTGTATCCTATGGAACGACACGAACTGCACCCGCCTTCCCCTGGATGTCAGTAACCAATGAGAAGTGGAATGGGCCTTCTAGGTAGCTCTCAGAGGTTATAAAAGACCAAGGAGTGAGAGTAGCCCCCCTTTCGACGCTCGCCCTTACGCAGGAAGGGACCTCCGGATGCCATTTTCAAAGGCTCGGTTATCAACGTGAAATGTATCCGTCTGTAATTTAATTCGATATAGGAGTTAGAAACATCATAAGGTAGTTAATTTAAACCGTTTTATAGCAATTTATATCCGTTTAGTGCGATTTTGATGCATTTCTATGTGAAGCACCGGGCACGTTTCGGGGTCCCGGTCGAACGTTAGCGGGCATTTCGACGGACAAAGGACATCTTTCGACCAAAAGAAGATTAGACCCAAGAAAGAATACATTGCCCAAGAATCTGATGGAAAATCACCTCATAGTAAGTAATATTTAATATGATAAATCGTTGTTCTGTCGAAATATTTTAAACGCATATTTCGCCATCTTGTTTTCTATCCCTTCGCTTGGCGAACCCTGTATTGCACAGTAAGGATAATTTTAGAAATGTAAATCAGCGATTGCATTAAGAACTAATTTGTCTTTCGATTCCTGTCAACCCTGTATTTTTTAGTCAAGTATATGATTAGCTATTGATTAAACTAGATCACTCTGAAAGATGGCGACCGACTTTTCCATGCTGGTTTTGCTACCATCTTCATTGTATAACCACGGTTTTTTATGGCTAAATATGCACATTTTCGAACAAACAATATATGTATGTTGTAATATGATGTTACAGGAGTGTCAACGGAAGAATTCTGAGAAGGTTAGTGAAAAAATTAATATCTTTTGGCGATGATTACGTTATCGCTCTCTGGCTTGAATTGATGCTCTGGTATTGTTTGCAAATGTGGTATGCTAACTTATCGATTTATTGTGTTTTCGCTGTAAAACGCTTAGAAAATCTGAAATATTGTCTGAAATCACAAGATCTGTGTCTTTCCATTGCTATGCTTTGTCTATTTTTATGAAATGTTTTATGATGAGTAAATTGGTCATACACGTTGCTCTCTCTAGTAATTCTAGTCCAGTTGTGACTGTGGGTGCAATTGTAAACTGTGATTTCTACCTGAAATATGCACATTTTTCTAACAAAACCTATCCTATACCATAAATATGTTATCAGACTGTCATCTGAGGAGGTTTTTTCTTGGTTAGTGGCTATCAATATCTTAGTTTAGCCGAATTGGTGATAGCTACTGGTGGAGAGAGAAAATGGTGGACAAAGGAAAAATGGTGTATTTTGCTAACGTGGTTAGCTAATAGATTTACATATTGTGTCTTCCCTGTAAAACATTTTAAAAAACAGAAATGATGGGGTTATTCACAAGATCTGTATCTTTCATCTGGTGTCTTGGACTTGTGATTTAATGATATTTAGATGCTACTATTTAATTGTGACGCTATGCTAGCTATGCTAATCAGTGTGGGGGGGGTGGGGGGTGATCCCGGATCCGGGATTGAGGTTCGGTAAAGGTTAACAAGAAATGTCCAAAATGTCATTGCAATTACAACCTTAAAATAGACAGCCCTAAACCGCATGTTTGTGGAATTCTACATTGCCCCATCTGTAAAGGGCCTTTGAAAAGCAGAGACGCAGAAGTGGTTCAAGAACATGAGTGTTCTAAAACATTTTAGAAAGGCCCAGTACAGAAACTTCACGTTTATAGCTCACAATGCGCGAGCCTATGACTCCTATCTGCTTCTGAACCCTTTGATACAGCAAGGCGTTGCGCCCAGTGTCATAGCTCAAGGGAGTAAAATATTATGTTTTGTTGACCCCGCCTTCAAACAGAGATACATTGACAGCTTAAGCTTCTTACCCATGAGATTGGCTCAAATGCCAGAGGCCTTGGGTTTTGAAAACTCTGTCAAAGGCTATTTCCCCCACTTCTTCACATCTGAGGAGAATCTACATTATATAGGATCTTATCCATCCCCCGAAATGTACGGGTGTGATCAAATGTCTCCCAAAGAGCGTGAGAAATTCATGACGTGGTACGAGACAGTAAGACATGGAACTTTTGATTTTCATAAAGAGATGGAATCATACTGTGACAATGACGTGGTTATACTACGTGAAGGATGCCTCAGATTCAGAGAAGAGGTAATCAAAGATGCGGGCATTGACCCCTGGAGCTGTACAACTATTGCATCCGCGTGCATGAAAACCTATCGTACACACTATCTAACTCCAGCATCTATAGCTATCCCATCGCCAGACAACTACCGACGACAATTCAAGGCCTACTCTAGTGGTTCCATTCAATGGTTGGAGTACTTGGCCCAGGATAAAGATATTTTTATCCAACATGCTTTGAATCGGGGGGAGAAGGCTTTTGGGCCTTACCATGTAGATGGATACACACAGATTGACGGGGTTGAGACAGTGTATGAGTACAACGGTTGTTTCTTCCACGGTTGTAAATTATGCTTTGTCCCCCAGGCCCTGTGTGTCCTAACCCAAAAGACTTTTGGGGAAATGTACCAAGAGTTTCAAGACAAACTGAATTCTTTAAAGACTACTTACGGGTTAAAAGTTGTGGTTTTGTGGGAGCACGAATGGACAGCTCTCAAAAAGGCGGATCCTCATGTTCAGGCCTTCCTTACCCAATATGACCCTCCAGAGCCCCTGGAACCGAGACAGGCCTTGTTTGGAGGCCGGACCAATGCTTTGACATTGCGTTATGTAGCTCAACCCGACGAGACAATAGGCTATGTAGATTTTACATCCCTATATCCTCATGTAATGAGTTCCTCATGCTATCCTATAGGGCATCCTGAAATTATTCACAGCGACTTTGACATACCTCAAAATTATTTTGGTTTAATCAAAGCGACTGTCTACCCTCCTAGGGGTCTGTTTATACCTGTGTTGCCTTACAAGGGGTCTAAAGGAAAACCTTTATTTCCCCTTTGTCGCACATGCTGTGAAAACAACAACCAGGAAAACCCATGTGATCACTCAGATCAAGAAAGAGCCCTGACCGGTGTATGGGTCACCGTAGAATTCTCTAAGGCTTTAGAGAAGGGGTATCGTGTGGCCAAAATCTTTGAAGTGTGGAACTTTTCCAGGAAATCAGACACACTTTTTAAAGAGTACATCAAGACCTTCTTGAGATGCAAGCAGATGGCTTCAGGCTATCCTGCATCGGTCACAGATCAAGAGAGCAAAGATAAGTACATTCAAGACTACCATGCCAGAGAAGGCATACTTCTTGACCCTGACAGAATAGAGGTCAACAAAACCAAAAGAAATGTTTCGAAATTGTACTTGAACTCCCTTTGGGGGAAATTAGCGCAGAGATGCAATATGCTAACAACTTCGATCATTAAAGACCCGGAAGAATTTTTGGAATTTGTTTTTTCGGACCAATACGAAATTTCACATTTTTCATTCTTGAGTCAAGACATTGCCTTGGTGCAATGGCGGCGCAACCAAAAGTGGGTTCTACCCAGGTAATGTAAATGTGTTTCTTGCAGCATTTACCACAGCCTATGGCCGACTTGAACTGTACACCCTCATGGAACAGCTTCAGCGGCGGGTTCTTTACCACGACACAGACTCTGTGGTCTATGTAAGCAAGCCGGGGGATTGGAACCCCCCACTTAGCAACTATCTTGGGGGTTTAACTAGTGAACTCGACGAGGGTGACCATATCACAGAATGGTCCTCATGTGGTCCCAAAAGCTATGCTTTTAGGACTAAAGCCAATCACGTGGTGTTGAAAGCCAAAGGCGTGACTCAAAACTACGAAAATGCCCCGCGTGTAAACTTGGAATCAATCACGCGCTTGGTCGAGGGGTTCGTAAATGACAGGAATAGTGACTTGGAGATTTTGAGCTCCTACAACAAAATAGTGAGGGATAAAAAGGGGTTCCATCTAAGAAACGCCCCACTCACTAAAAGATTCAGGGTAGTCTATGACAAGAGACGGCTATTGCCTGACGGTACCACATTGCCCTTTGGCTACTGACTTAGGCTACAAGCCCCAGTGTGTCTTAAAGCTTAAGATATAATGACGGCTGTCCAGGATTTTGACCCCCGTTTAAAACTGCCTTTTTCGGCCTTAATTGCAGGCCCCTCAAACAGTGGTAAAACTTTTTTTGTAAAATGTATTTTAGAGAATTCTGAACATGTGTTATCTCAAAAGCCTGACAATATTGTATGGTGTTATTCCTGTTACCAACCTCTGTATGATGAATTATTGAAGACAATAAAAATCAAGTTTGTTGAAGGAATACCCGATTCTCTGTCTGATGATGAACTTCTCCCCCCACATAAAAACAATCTGCTTGTTTTGGACGATATGCTATTTGCTGGTAGCGAACACCCCGAAATTGCACGAGCTTTTACCCAATATACTCATCATAGAAACCTGTCCGTGCTTTACTTGGTCCAGAATGTGTTTCACCAAGGTAAAAATAGTCGGACCATTAGCTTGAATGCCAACTACATGGTATTGTTTAAAAATCCTAGAGACAAACTGCAAATTAGCACTCTAGCTCAGCAGATGTACCCTGGAAGGAAATCATACTTTATGGAGAGCTATGAGGACGCTACCAAAGAGCCATTTTCTTATTTAATCGTGGATTTAAAAGCAAATACTCCAGAACACCTTAGGCTACGTACAGGTCTGTTTCCGTGGGAGCGGCCTGCTGCATACCTTCCTAAAAAATAAACGCTATGTCTCTGCGTTTAAAAAGAAACCTGCCCCTCTTGAGAAGGCTAGTTGGGTCTACAGCTAAAGAACGGAAGGCCATCTTGGGTCGCTGTTCTTCAGATCTCATATTAGCCCTATGTGAGATTGCTTTGAATCTTCTCAAAGGACGCATTCCACTCACCCTGAACCAATTGAAAAAATTAAAGAGACAAAAGACCGCGATCAAACTCTTTGCCAATAAAAGGGCCAGTCTTCAAAAGAAAAGACATAGTATACAACAGTCTGGGGGTTTTCTTCTACCTTTACTCAGTATAGCCGTGCCCTTCATCACCAGCCTTATTGCAGCCCGACGTGGGGGTTGAACACGCGGTGTGATGGCCACTAAAATGTACTTGGTGCCTCAACAAGAGTTGGATAGACTTAAAAAACAAATGCATGGTCCTGAAGATATCAGACAAACAGCGGAAAATGATTTGGATACGGCCATGAAGGATGTTTTGAACCGAAAAGGATTGAACCCCTATGATAAGATTCAAAAATACACAAACCTAATGCAAAGGTATTTGACTCTGGTAAAGCAAGGGGAGAGAGAGACTAACCATTTAACACTTTCCCTACCGGACCCTTTAACAGATGTCGAACCTAGCGATAGCCATGCCCCTGTAAGGCATGTACCGGCGAGCGTACCTAGTGAAGATCATATGTCTGGTGAAGCTCAAATGCCATTTGAAGATAAAGTTATGCATGACCTACTGACCCATGTGCCTTTACGTAACAGGAAGAATGTTAAATACATTATGAACAAGATAAAAGACTCAAAGGGGATAGCTGCTTGGAACGACTCTGGAGAGTTTATCCTTCAGGGCTCTGTTGTCAGGGGTTCACATATGCTGGACTTGCTTAAAAGTACCACGGCTGCCCACAAGGTTGCTGATGACCGATGACCAGCTGGCGTCAGTTTCTTAAGGCCCTGGCAATCCTCAACATTCCCCTCTCGGGTGTACCCAACCATAAGCTTCGTCAACAGATTCATGCTTTAAAACAAAAGCCTTCAACGAGATACAGCACCCCTAAAGATGCCCCAACGACACCGTCCCCCTATGAAAACGATGATGCTAACTCATTTACTCCCATGAACGTCTCAGGACCTTTTCCTAATCCCGATCTCTCGGCGTGGTTAGACTTTTGAAAATGACTTTTGAATGACTATGATTAAATTCAATAAATTTTTTATTTGAAAAATAAGCAATTTAACATTTGTGGCATTCTTGAAACATATGACGTGAGCATACGCCTTGATTACGCGTTCTTAAAGGACACACATTTGAACACTTTTGATATTTTCTAACAAAACAAGATACAAGGTTATCATTACTTCTTAAATCATCCTTATAAAGAGACATAACATCTTCAAAAGAAACTCCCCGGGCTCTTTGGCACAGGTAAAATACACAGTGGTGACCGCATGTAGTGGAAAGGTTATCTTGCACTTGTTTGATGCTGTAGTAGATCTTTGAACCGTTTAGGGTCAAAAAATCTTTAATAGATTTAGGGAAATGTGAAAAACCGGGGGGAAAGCCATAGGAATCAAAAAAAGTTGAGATTTTTCTTCCACCTTCCTGTTCTAATGTCATAGCTAGCCAATGTTCACCAGGCATGTGTTTAGGATGGGTATTGACAATAAACATTGCAGGCCTCTCAGGCCATATCTCAATAGGTAATTCATCACAAGCCAACACTCCACAAAATTGTTTTCCAATCAAGCGGCTCATGAGCCCTTCCAACTCTTGGGTATTCATGTCTTTGCTCAAAGGTCCTTAATAATAATCCACTAAGACCTGTCTTCGGGCATTCACTTCCAAGATTGAATCAGAGCATGCATAAACAATCATGCTAACTGTACAGGTTAAAGGTGTACGGAAACGCATTTCCAACCTGAGGTTACCTTGGGACATCACAGACAGATTTCCTGAGGTGTCATCATCAGGGGATAAATTGAAAGCATACAACGTGTAACCCTCTGCAAAATCATTTCTGTCAATAGGCAAAGAGAGATCTTTGAGATGTCGCCCTGTAGCTAGGAATAGATTGTAAAATTCTCGCACAGATATGTTGTTATTAAATTGGGGTTGGAAAGCCTTAGCCGGAACCTGACGTCCGTCCTGACAGAGAGCTACATACTCTGCATTGAAGTGTTGAAAATTAAAGTTTTTTTTATCTAAACTGCCCGTATTAGAGGCGTGATCAACCAGACCTATAACCACATATCTAGGTAAAGGGCCTAGAAATAGGTTTTCTTGACTGCAGATTCTACTGCCCACAGGTATGCTAAAGGTTTTCATGGTAATTCTTTGGAGAGGGTAAAGGGCATTTCCTTTCATCAAAGCATGTGAGTGACCCAGGCGTACTGCCGGAGATACAGACACTTTTTTAATAAAAAGGGTGGCCCCCAACACTTTCAAACTAAAATCCCCGTCTTGGGGAGACATCAGGCAAAACTCATCCTTGGCCCTGGTTAATTTTAATCTTAAATCCACAGAATTTAAGAGCAACCGTTCTTGAAAGAAAATGTCAGAGTGTATAGGGCCTAGCAAATGAAACTCTCGAGATTCGGCGCAGTAGCGAGCGCGTGCCGCCAGTCCTTTGTTTGCACCGGTGGAAGGGTCTGTCGATTCCATAGCGGCTCCTGCAGTATCCTTGCTAAACAACCCGGCGCTAAATTGTGTTTTGAGAGTGTCTTCGGAGTAGTTTAGCAAACACTCCATGATGGCTCTATAAGGGTATGTGGCGCTGCTTTGACTGATTAGGCGTTCACCCAAAGTCACATCCACTTGGGAGAAGATGGTGGCCAAGGGGTAATTAATGAGACTCACTTTGGCATCGCCTGCAATATTAGACCCATCTCTTTTGGTCACTTTTAGACGTAAATGCACCAAGGTGTTGTTGAGGTCCAGATAGTTGTCACCGTGGCCTGGTATGAAAAATTCGATAGGCCCGTTATCAGTAATAGCCGAGAGGGGGGCTATCTCCACATAACTGGACCTGTCTATTGAATGCTGCGTTAACGGTGCCGTGAAAAGATCGAGTTCTGTCTTTATAGCTTCAGAGGACATTCGGTGTAAAAGAGCCATGTCACTTATTCTTTTAGAAAATACTTCCTAGTATTCTTTTTGGTCCAGACCTCCTCACTTTACCACGTCTTTGACTTACTGAGGTTCTTTTAACAGTTAACCTCCGCTTTTTAGGTGCCGGCCTGCGTCTTAAACCTGGGGGTCTCTTTTTTGGCCTTCGAGACAATATCATAAGCCCCGAGCCTTCTTGATGCTCCACATCTGGTGACGCCCTTCGGGTCATAGCATTTGCTACAACCTCACTTACTATATTTTTAGCCGCTGATTTTAAATGTGGTTTGGCTATGCTGAAGCCTCTCTTCATAAACGGTAAAACCATCCTAAAGAGGTTACGAAATATACCCCCTATCCCCGCACCGTACATTGTCGGTGCTCCATGATATCCTGGTAGTCCATTACCAACTTGATCCACATAGTATGAAACATAACGGTTAGGGTCGAGCTGATGGGGCTCCATAACCCTTTTATTTGTATTATGTTTATAAATATAATACCAAATATTATATATGTAGAGAGGTTTTGGTGGGTCTAAAGTGGAGTTTTACAATCGTTTTACCATAAGTAAATTCAATGTTTTCGTTCTGATCCGTTTTAAGCTCAACCAGAATGTTTTCAATATATTTCTTGCTGACATGTACGTAGTGCGGCTTGTCATAATTGACAGTGACGATGTCCCCATCCTTTCCGTCTATATGAACTGTTCGCAGGAGGGGCACACATGTGTCTCCGACCCTTTGATAGGTTATGATGTCGGTATACACAAATATGTTGTAAAATCCTGCATGTATATCCGCAGGGAATGGGAATAATTTATCTTTCACATACGTCCATTTATTGGGACCCATCCCCAACATGTAGGATAAATTACCGCTGGTCTTTATACCACCGTTAGCAGGCCCTGAGATTTGTATCCTTTTATGGATAGGGTTGTAGAATAGGAATATTTCCATCCTGTTCAGGGTTAGGTGTTCATTCAACTCTGAGACGATCCTGTCGACGGTTCTATAGAAACCTTTTTTAAGCTTAATAAGTTTCGCAGGTTCCGATAACTTTTTGCAATAAAAATCACGGTCCTTATCCTTGATATTATACCAACTATGGGGATATGTAATCTCGCTGAGACCTACTTCCCAAGCCTCTGATAACTCTATAGGCTTTGGAAAATTGGTTGTATAATTCGAACTCTGATTATTACGGTATATATGTGCAGACGCATTACTGGGGAGAGTCAGGTAGAAGCCGCTGTGTTCCATGATGCACAACTGTGTACACGCGAATGATGCGCTAGTTATCCTGACTGAGGGTTTAAGTTAACACCCGTTGCATCCACCACATCGTGCTCCAATACCCAACTGTTGAACTTTTGGGGCCAGTTCTTCCAGCGGACCAGCAACCATTTTTTACCCTTTTCTCTCTTCTGATCTAGAATCTCCTCCACGTGAAAGACTTTGTCTTTACCCAACTGGACCTTCTGTAATTCCTTCTCATAAAAAGATCCCTCTATAAGATCCCCGTCATAATCTTTTAACTTGTAGACCGGGGGTATGCGTGGCAGACATTCTGTAATGGTAAACAACTCCGAGCTGTAACCTTGTTCGTATTTTTTGTCGAAAACACCCCTCAACTTCGATATACGCACCAAGTCACCCACTAGGAATTTAAAAGTCATTTTTTTCTTACGGCGAAGTGGGAACAAACCATACAGATTTTTAAAGACTTGAAAAGAGTTTTCAGAAGAGACCTCAGAGGGCTTCATACGTATACTCTTATGGTAGCTGTTGTTGTACCCCTTTATTAAATCCTGAACGATATCTGTATATCTGTGTGTGTTGTGAGCTGTAAAATATCTCCACATCCGCTCCTTCAAAGTCCTATTAAAGCGTTCCACAACCGAAGCGTTCAAATCAGAGCCTGTAGCAAAATGTACTATATTATACTTATTCATTAGCTTCTGAAATGTATTATAAAAAAAATCTTTTCCGCCATCAGTCTGCACTTTCTTGGGTGCGCCTCCTGCCTTCAAGATCGAGTCAAAGGCCCGGGTCACCTCTGCCCCGCTCTTATTTTTTAACACCCTTACATAGGCTAATTTAGAGAAAATATCTATAACCGTTAGCATGTAGCGATTTCCATCATTTTTATCGGCCAGGGACTGCATGTCACATAGATCCGCCTGAAATTGGGATAAGGGATGCGTAGAAAAAACTCTATTTCTTGGAAATTGTTTTCTTACAGGTTTATGGAGAGTATAGGCATCCTGCTCTGATAACCACTCATTCACTTTAGCATCGCTTAACAGGCTACCTGTTTCTTCGACTATAGCTCTCTGTAAACGCTCTTTACCCCCATAAGACCCGGGGTTAGCGGGATTATAATATATGTTTTTCAACAGCTGCTCAGCCATCCTTCTTGCCTCTCTGAGGTACAATAACGTTAATGAGCCACTTTCATATAACGACAACATTTCAGTTTGTGAATTTTTATTTTAAGAATGCAACAAGTATTACGTATACAGACAATTCAGGATTTGTTGCAAGATACAAGTCCCAGTTTTCTCAACAATCACAGCATGCAACACCTTGTATATATGGTGGAGATTTACAGGTTTGTGTCGCTGAATTTTTAAAACACACACGTCTGATATATAAGCATATAAACAACAAATATGATACACGTTCACATTAAATGGTGGTTCAAACAAATAATGTAAAATCTTAGACAAAGTTATTTCTAGTTCTTCAGAATCATCAACAAGCCTTGATACCATATGTGTCCATTGTAAACTCTCGCCCGTATGTCGGACATGTTTCATGATTTGTTCCATTTTCAGCAAACGCTCTACATTAGCCCAGGTATTGTGTGTCGTGTAGAACGATCCATTGTTCACTTTATTTTCAATAATCTGATGCATAACATATGTAAGGTCTCTCAAAAGAAAAAAGGTATTTATTCGCTCAAACATCGTAGACACATAGTTACCCATAGCTTTACGTCTAAATAACAAAATGTCACTCGGTCTCTTGGGATTTATTGAGCCAGAAAAGCATCACATCAGCCACCACAGCTTCCCTGTATTTGTTGTCGTCCACCAGGGTGTGTCGGATTTCTTTGAGTTTCTCGTGGATGAAGATGGCCTCCTTCAGTTCATGTAGGAAGGCTTCGGTTACCCCGTAAACTCTAGGGATAGACGGCACAAGACCCATAGACTCCAGGGCGATGACCAGCGCTGGTATAAACCGGCAGGACCACAGTCTTTTCACCAGCTCCTCAAAATGATTGAAAAAGTAGTATCTAGGAGGGTCGTAGAGGCAAGGATGACGACGCTGGCTGGGATGATTGATCTCACAGCCGATGCATTTTTCTCGTATATATTCGCCAATCACCACGTCTAAAAGTGTAGCTACAGAGGCCTTGATGGTATCCACAAAAATAGTACTGGCCACCCCATCAAACACATCCTCAGGCTGGGTAAATGTAGGGGGTGTCTCGGGTCTTGCCAGGGGTGAGTAGAGTGTAGGGCTTCGTGGCATTGAGTCCTTAGTGTCGGGCCCCCATGACGTAGCTGCGTCCTCGTAGATGGTCTGGAGATCCATGGTGTATGATGAAATGAAGAACTGGCTGCTTTTCTTTTTATTGTAGAACAAGGCCTTTGGGTATCTGGGCGTGGTTAAAGCATCCGCTTACTTAGTTTTCTTCTGACGCTGTATCTTCTTGAGGCTCTTTTGAATCGTAATCTTTACGATTCGTATATATTATGCACTTCTTTAAATGAACAAGGCTCTGCCGCTGTTGGCTCTGTACAAAGAGAGCATCCAACGCCTGCAACATGTTCAATTCCATTACATCCCAACTTTTAAAAGGAATAAGCAGACGCAGTCTGGTATCACCAGTCAGGCCACCCCCCCTAATGTTGTGGTTTCGGATTGCCTCGGTGCCGATATAGAACTCCACGCAGCCGCACGGACGTCCATTCTGTCTTTGTATTTTCACCCTGTGAAATATTCGTCCTGAGGAGTCAGGGGTACCTTCCCAACGGGTCTCGTGGCCCGTGAACACAGTATACCCCTTGGTGATAAGGCCCAGTTCAGGACACACAACCTTTCGAAAAACCGACCAGTCTTCAACACCATATTCCAAGCCTACAGTCTGGTCTGTATATTCTTCTCCTTCAGCTACCGTATAGAGGGTCACTCTACAGGCCAGGTAATCAAACCGATACCCCCACAGCTGGCCATTAGACATCAACACTTGATCTTTCAGAGCATTTGCTGGAGGTATTTGGGTTCTATACACATTTAAAAAACGTTTTTTTGGAGCATCATATATTGTGGGTTGATACTTTGCCCGTGCTCTATGGACAACCCGAGGGCCTGCTTCAGTTGTTACAGTCATCACTTCTTTGTCACCGATCCCAAATTCCATGGTTATTTTTAAGATCTTGTGCACTCTTAAACAAGGATTGTTCCGGGGCTTTATAAGGCTTCTGCAAAGCCCCTGACATTAGTGTTTCCTAGACAACAACCCCGGAGGGCTATAAGCTATAAAATAGGCCTTACTCTTTGAAATGTTCAGCACACACACACCCCCACCCACCCCAGCCCCCAACAGGACACATGACATCAAACAGCATGACAAATTCAAAAACAGCATAAAACGCTTTTACACACTCTAAGAAACAGGAGCCCCATTCATAGGGTCATAAACCACGCCCCCCCTCAAACCAAAAGGGGGGTCAGGACAGGAAACCCTGGGCTTGCACACGTCAGCAGGACATAGGGTCATCAATCATTATTTTGACAGCTGGACTTAGGGTCATCAATCAATATTTTGACACGTGACATCTACTTTAATCTCTCTATCAGGTATAAAGACCAAGGTTGGCAATTTACTGCCACCTGCAGTTATGGAATATTCTCCCACAACTATAATTCATTGGTTGATCTCTCCTTTAACCTGGATGAAATTATATAATCCTCCCTTAACCCATAGGAAGTTAAACCCAGTTGACTACTTTAAAATGGTGGAAGCCCACAATGGCATTGTCACTGCCGAAATGGGATATATCAATCTAGACTCCTTTATCATTCTCTATGAAACAAAACACTGCAGGACTTCCTCCAGAGACAGGAAGTGTTTGAAACATAGACAATATAGTGCAGCGTTTCTCAAAATCAGTCCTTGGGACCCCGAGTGGTGCACATTTTGTTTTGTGCCCTAGCGCTACACAGCTGATTCAAATACTCAATGCTTGATGAGTTCATTATTTGAATCGGCTGTGTAGTGTTAGGGGAAAAAACGAAATGTGCACAGAACCCTGATATAAGGCCTCCCAGCAACAATCACAAAGTAGAAGATCTGCATTACAATAGCTACATTTCAAGCTTCATGAATTGTCATTTTTGTGAATTAATATGATTGTTTACTGGAGAATCATCAGACAGGGAATTAAGAAAAAAATACGTTTTTGCCACAGGAAGAAAGACAACAAATGAAAAATATAAAAGCTGGAGTCGATCTTTGTGGTTGGCACTCTCTCACTTAAGTCTCCAGTAGTCCCAGAGGCATTCAATTGAAGCACAATAAAAGTCAGCTCAGTAATAAATTGTCTCAGTTTACCAGAAGCTTAGAGTAAAAATGCTGGCTGAAGGGCCACTGGCAAATATTGAAAAGGAACATAAATATTGTTTCATTATATAACTGCAGCCACTTAGAGCCTTGCTCACTTCGGTTTTCCCCTTGATTTACAACGAGTCAGTTCGTTGTTCAGCACAGGTTGTTCAGCCAACCAACCTTGCTCTTTTCTCCTCTGCTACTTAATAACATACAGTATAATGTATGCTCTTTCATTGGAAATGGCTCCAGAAATCCCAGGTTATTGTAGTGTCGCTGCATATACAGTAGGTCTATCTCTGTATTGTCTGAGCACAAACAACAACATCTCGCTCAGCATCGTGGGCTGGTGAAATATCACCTCGAGGCTCGCCATTTCCCAAGCTCATTTAGTTTATTACAGCCAGTGTCTATCGCAAGGGAGGCCACAACAAATGGGGGGGGGGGGAAACACAACGAGCTACTATCAATCTCGAAGGGTGGCTCCCGCGCCTAATATAAAGGGGAGTAAGACAGATTCATAAAATGGTGGAGAGGGGAAGGAGCGCTGATGATGTCAGCGAGTCTTGAGGAAATGACATGGTGGGGTTACACGGCGCCGGAGGTGGCGGTGGGGGTATACTCTCTCCTCGTCTGCAGTTGGAGAGCTCCATAAACATGCCAGGCGCAGTGCTGCTTCTCTCCTAAATTGTTTTCCCTCCATTTGAAACGACCGTGATGATTGCATTCTCACACTCCATTGTAAAAACAGATAGTCCCTGGAAGAAGCCATCCTTTTGTGGCGGAGTTGGGCAATCTGAATTGCCTGTCAGGCAGCCTATACAAGTCGGAACAATGAATGTTTTTCCTGTAGAAACGCTAAGATGAAAACAATTCAGTGGTATGTTATGTAGCTATTCTGGCACCGTGGCCTTGTGTCAATCATTCTGTAAATAGGTCAATTTGAATATTGCCTATATAAATCATTGTTTAATGGTTCAAAGAATGAACTGAGACATTCTACACAGAGCAATGATTGACACTTGACGTAACTTTCTGGTTATGGAGCCAAAGGTCAAATTAACACATTGTGCTAAATTGTTCTTGAAGATATACAGTACCAGTCAAAAGTCTGGACACATCTAGTCATTATAGGGTTTTTCTTAATTTGTTACTATTTTCTACATTGTAGAATAATAGTGAATACATCAAAACTCTGAAATAACATATATGGAATCATGTATTAACCAAAAAAGTGCTAAACAATAAAAATAGATTTTAGATTTTAGATTCTTCAAAGTAGCCACACTTTGCCTTGATGACAGCTTTGCACACTCTTGGCATTCTCTCAACCAGCTTCATGAGGAATGCTTTTACAACAGTCTTGAAGGAGTTCCCATGTATGCTGAGCACTTGTTGGCTGCTTTTCCTTCACTCTGCGGTCCAACTCATCCCACACCATCTCAATTGGGTTGAGGTCGGGTGATTCTGAAGGCCAGGTCATCTGATGCAGCACTACATCACACTCCTTGGTCAAATAGCCCTTACACAGCCTGGGGTGTGTTGAATCATTGTCCTGTTGAAAAACAAATGATAGTCCCACTAAGCGTAAACAAGATGGGATGGCGTATCACTGCAGAATGCTGTGGTAGCTATGCTGGTTAAGTGCGCCTTAAATTCTAAATAAATCACAGACTGTCACTAGCAAAGCACCCCCACACTGTCATACCTCCTCCTCCATGCTTCATGGTGAGAACCACACATGCAGAGATCATCCGTTCACCTACTCTGCGTCTCACAAAGACACGGTGGTTGGAACCGAAAATCTCAAATTTGGACTCATCAGACCAAATGACAGATTTCTACTGGTCTAATGTCCATTGCTTGTGTTTCTTGGCCCAAGAAAGCCTCTTCTTGTTATTGGTGTCCTTTAGTAGTGGTTTCTTTTCAGCAATTTGACCATGAAGGCCTGATTCACGCAGTCTCCACTAAACAGGTGATGTTGAGATGTGTCTGTTACTTGAACTCTGTGAAATATTAATTTGGGCTGCAATTTCTGAGGCTGGGAAGTCTAATGAATTTATCCTCTGCAGCAGAGTTAACTCTGGGTCTTCCTTTCCTGTGCCAGTCCTCATGAGAGCCAGTTTCATCATAGTGGTTAATGGTTTTTGCAACTGCACTTGAAGAAACTTTCAAAGTTCTTGAATTGGATTGACTGACCTTCATGTCTTAAAGTAACGATGGACAGTCATTTTTCTTTGCTTATTTAAGCTTTTCTTGCCATAATAGGGATTTGGTATTTTACCAAGTATGGCTATCTTCTGTATACCACCCCTACCTTGTCACAACACAACTGAGTGGCTCAAACACATTAAGAAGGAAATAAATTCCACAAATGAACTTTTAACAAGGCACACCTATTAATTGAAATGCATTCCAGGTGACTACCCCATGAAGCTGGTTGAGATAATGCCAAGAGTGTGCAAAGCTGTCATCAAGGCAAAGTGTGGCTCTTTGAAGAATCTAAAATCTCAAATATATACACTTTTTTGGTTACTACCTGATTCCATGTGTGTTATTTCGTAGTTTTGATGTCTTCACTATTATACTACAATGTAGAACACAGAAAAAATTAAGAAAAACGCTTGAATGAGTATGTGTGCCCAAACCTTTAAAATATACTTAAGGTGTACACAAAGTCTATTTGTTTTTGCTCTAATATACTAAGAATAAAAATCCCAATTTAGATTAGTGTATTTCATATACTTATATGCTAATAACATGTATGCTAAATGCATTAAATGTATTTAAAATGGTTCCAATTTAGATTAGCAAAAACATATTCAAATCGATAAAAATGTATTCATGAAGTATGATTTAAGTATATTTAAACATGTATTTTTTCCCGCTGGGTAATTTAACTCACTTATAGCTAGCTGATAGCTATGAAGTTAATTGTTTGCGTTTGATTTATGTATTTTTCTTGTTTCTTCTTTATTGGTCCAAGATACAATAGCACAGAGTGTGAGTGCTTCTCAAATGTAACATTTCATGCATTCTCCACACTTGTCCTCACAAGAATGTACTCAAGACAACGTCCTCGGTGAACGAACTCGGAACATGAGAGTGTTGAACGCGCCAGGACGCATATTTTGAAACACCCTATGATTTACCTCACTGTTCATGTTAATCTTGACATTGAACCAATTGAGAATATCCATGACAATGTTATGTCACACCATAATCATTTTTCTAGGCAACCACACAGATTACCGTGGTTTCATACTTGTGGCACACAACATAAATGAATTTTCCCGTCCCTCATCAAGACGACAAAAAAAAGTATCATTTTAGTTCAATCTGAAATCTAATCCTTGGAATGTTACTCAGCATGGCTTCTGTTGCATAAAACGTAATGAGTCCACATTGTGCTCCTGTGTTCAATTTGGTCATGGAAGTGCTTGGAATTCTTCTCTAGTTGAGTCAGAAAGGAACGAGAACATATGCATCATTTAATGCTTTGCCACAGGCCCCAAAGGAAGCTTAATCAGTAGGCTCGGCCGTTCATCTTCTTAACAGAGTAGTTTTGGCTCTCTGTTAAAATAATCCCGCCGAATATCTCTGTGCATATTTCAGTCAGAGGGTAGATGAGAACCAATGCAGTATAATGATAACCAATAGGCTGCCTCGCATCACCACTCCAGGTGATCATCAGAGTGAGCGTAGATTGTACATCGATGCAAATAAAGCCGCTCCTTGTTTCTATGGAGAGAAAATTATATTAATTTGCATATTCAGCTCGGAAACCTATTTTGTCATATGAAGGTAATGCAAAAGTCACATTTCCACTGGACAACTAAATTATATGATATAATTAATTATATATATTGATTCTATTGGATTCAATTATGTTATATTCTCCCCTATTCCAATCTAGTCTATTCTTTAACTAATCATACTAGTGTCGACAATCGCTTGCCCACATCATCAAACAAGAGTCAGTGCCAAGCTCAGACTAAAACTTATCTCTTCCATTTAAGAGAGGTCCAGTGGAGTTATTTGAGACCGGGTGAACTGAGACATCACACAGGGATTAAATCAGCAGCACTCTGACCTTTGGTGACCGTTGCTCACTACCCAGCCATCAGGAGAGAGCATCTTGCTTGTCAGACTCCATCTCGCCATGGCAGGACCATGTCAATAGGGGGAAGTCAACATCAGCTTCTCTTGTATAGTTTCATGTAAAATAAATAAATCATATTCTGAAGGAAATAGCATTTTGCATTCCAAGTGGAAAGCCTTGACACACCCTTGACTCTTGCATGGTCTTTTTTCCTCCAATCCCTTTCATCTTAGCCTTTGAAGAGTGAAAGAAGCGGTTGTTGTGCAGCTTTCAAACATGCTGATCTCCCTAGAAGTGATCTCTGATTGGTGGTCGCAGCACAAAATAAAAATGGCACTTTGCATTCTGGAGAGATGTTACCTCATTCTTGCATTTTTACATTGCCTCACCTTACAACTTTACCTCAAGGTTAAAGGAGTCTTGAGTAAGTTTCAACCATGTACATCATACTTCATCAAGCCCTCGCAGATTGGTGGTCATGGAGAAAAGAGACTAGGACCGAGGGAGATTTGGTACCAGCTTGAACATTATATTTATTTCTTTCCAAAATGAAAAAGTGAAGGATGACTGTCAAGACAGGAATAATTTTAGTCTCCTGGAAAGAGGAAAACAAATATTGAGATATTATGAATTGGAGCCAGGATTCCACTGCTGCTAACTGTATCTTTCCTTCTGTCTGCATCTGTCTTGGAGCTTATCCCTCAATTGTGGCCTTCCCGGAGTATAAAAGCTCCCCAGCCTCTCAATCATTTCCATGGGCGAACCCATCACTCACACAGCCATGTTTGTATCGAATGTCTAGACATACAGTTTGCCAAGGGACTAGAGTTCTGCAGAGCAGGGGTGGGAGGCACCACCACTTATCCTCTCTCAAACCACAGAGATCTGTCCAATCACAGTCGCCACAGCTTGTCATTGATTCTGATTGATTGAAAATTGTGTCTATTCAGATGTGGCGGTAGAGAGTCATGTGGAGGTGTCTCTCTTTAACTATCCCTCTCCTCCTGTGGTAGTTTGAAATATAAAGGTACCTGTCTAGCCTAAGATTACGAGAGAGAGAGAGAGAGAGATCTACGCAGATGCAGGCTAGCGTTTCTTTTGGATGCTGCCGCATTCCATCTCGCACAAAATATGCATGTAAAACTAATGGACGAGTCAACCAGCTCACTGCATATGGATGACGTTTCCTTAATGAACATCACTTGTATCCCTGCCTAGAGACACACGGGGACGATTACGGGTGATGCGGATCAAGCAGGAAATTATTTACCTGACATTCTACATTATATGCAATCAGTAATCTTCAAGGATCAATGCATAATTCATTATAGGGAACATGCCAACAATAACTGAACCACACGTAGGCTGTAAGCAATGGAGACGTTCAATTATATATTTTCCCTCAATGGAGCTTTCCCTCAAAGACATGCACTTATATCATATTCATCTTTATAGGACTTATGAAATGCAATAGTTTCATTGGAATCGGATAAGTACATCTGTAACTCATATCAATACCACATTGAGTTCATTGAAAATGTCAGCTAGAGGAAAACGTGTTCAAAAGAGGGTTCAAATGTGTGTGTGTGTGTGTGTGTGTGTGTGTGTGTGTGTGTGTGTGTGTGTGTGTGTGTGTGTGTGTGTGTGTGTGTGTGTGTGTGTGTGTGTGTGTGTGTGTGTGTGTGTGTGTGTGTGTGTGTGTGTGTGCATGTTGGTGTGCAGAGTGTGGTTGATGTTAGCACTAACGCAGCCAAAATATGGAGAGCCAGGGCCAGCCTCAAAGCCACCCCTCCATGCTCAAATAAGCCTTTGTTTGACCCGGCTCAGAGTGGAGGCATTGCTGTTCATCTCCCAAATCCTGGCCAAGTTGTCTGACAGCAAGCCCTTCTTTCTGAGGGGAAGGTTTTGGGGAGTGCACACAGTGGAACCTTTTTTCTGGGACACATTCCAAATGAAGCTACACATATTGGTATGATCTGAATAACATTACATAAACAATCCAATCGTAAATATAGCCCCACTATATGGCCTCACTCTGAAAACTTTTCCCTAGATGCTGCCTGTGTTATACTTTGTGGAGAATGTCTGTTCTTTTGCATTGGTTGTGTGCATGCTTAGGGATATTGGGGTTGAATTCACAACTATGATTGGAAAGACAACTTGCTGCCACATGAGTCTCGAAGTTGTATTTGGTGCCGTAGACTTGTCTGTCACTGCGTAACAAATCAAATAACAAGTGACCACTTAAATTCCTACAGATCTCATACAACCCCAGACTAAATTTACAGTTATATGATGTTTTATGAAGAACTGCCTGTTGACATGTGAAAAATATAAATATCCAGATATTCAAAATCATAAAATATGCTCACATGTTTGATTCATGTGGAATTAATGTAGTTGCGCCATAGACTAAACCAGGGCCGATGCCAGAACAAATCAGCTGGAAAGGCATTTGATTTCCGTAGGGGGAACATTCTTTTTACGGGACCTCCAAAGGACTCCTTCCATGAGCTCGACGCAGAGTTTGTGCTGCTGCCATCCAGGAAGTGCTACAGACTCCCACGTGCAAACTGTGCAGGTAAAAAAAATGATTGTGCGCCACATACTGTACACTGACCATTATGAACAAACAAGGAGGATATTACAGTAGGTGCATGGAGATGGACCCACCCATTCAGGAACGTGGAATGTGGACTCGTGGAGTTAGGGTTGTGCGATGACATTAGGTGCAATGCTAAAGGCAACTGGACATCAAGGGGATGTACAGTACTGGGTGAGGGATGGGGGGTCAAACACTTCAAAACCTGGTTTTGACTGTCTTTTTGGCCGTTTATGAATGTGTTATTCAATGCGATTATCTGGGCTATATTAGTAACAATTCAAAATCAAATACCTAAATGATCCATAGTATGACCATCTTAAAACATTTCCATATGTCAGCTTAGAACCCCCCCACGGCTTAGACTTTTAAGAGTGAATGTGGCATGAACACAACCAGTCATTGTTTTCATTTGATTGTCAAACAAACCACTTCAAAAAGTAAGTTACCTTCCCACGTTCGTCCAAAATAATTATATCATCGAAACCCGCCAACTTTCCTTCAATTCGCAAGTGGCAGAAACTACATCAACTCACCAGAAAAAAACTTTTGAGTGAGCTAAACAGCGCCCCTCTGTCTTACTATATGTAGCCCATGTATCTGATGCTGTCTGGCCAAAAAGAGTATGACATGCAATATACTCTTTTTTGACCAGACAAGGAGGTACGGTAGGGCGTGCCAGACCCCTTAAGGCCTGCCCATAATGCCGGCCTTGGGCTAAATAAATGCAATCATTCAATCAAACAAATTCAACCCTGTGTCATATTGGGGCACATGGAGTGCAAACAAAATAAGGGGTAAACTCAATTGCATGTTCAAATTACATTGGTAATTATTTTAAAACATAAAAGGGTGTCTCGTTCCCTGTGGAATTCTCGGATGTGAGAAAGGGGCTTCCAGGGAAATCTATTTGGAGATTGTTATTTTAACAGTGCAACTGAGAGAGCCTAATGAGTCTAGCTCACAATGAGACCCAGTCTGTGGCTAAAGAATGGGGCTATCATCTAGCTCCCACTGGTCCTCGGCATAGCCAATATTGACTGGCATAGATGTATGGAAATGGTGGTACCTGTGCAGTCAGGAGACAGATATTACAGGCCCCCTGTGATGGCTATGGGATCGGACATTGCTAGGCTTTTTGGGGTTCTATGTGACTGGGAAAAAGACACAGAGCATTTTGCATAATGTACATCATTCTTTCACCTCTTGGTAGATGAGGTAATATTTTATGATATTTACACCAACAGCTGCAGACAACAGATGTACCAGAAGATTACTGGGGTAAGGTGATACAAACGACACCAATGTCGCAATAGCTCTCCTTCATGGAATGGGGACTTGTCACTGAGGTCAGATTTGGGGAAAAGTATTATGAACCAAAATCCTAGATTGTTGCAAACGGAAGCGAGAAATACTAGTATGTTATAAACACAGCACCACATATACTGTATCTTGATTAAATATGAGACATATCAGTACATTAAATGTCTCACTGAAGTGACTGCACCTTTTATAACCTCATGACAGAGTAGAAGTATAATGTATTATTGAATGATTTGAAGACACGCCTATAACCTTTTTGTGTGAATGTTTCTCAACATCGTGAATAACTTCTGTATTTTGTGGTCTAACATGTCCTCCCACATACATTATGGTGGCATACGTTAGGAGTGTTTCTTCTGATCAGTGGTGGGAAATGTACCTACAGTAATTATCATACTTGAGTAAAAGTAAAGATACCTTAATAGAAAATGACTCAAGTAAAAGTGAAAGTCACCCAGTAAAATACTACTTGAGTAAAAGTCTAAAAGTATTTGGTTTTAAATATACTTAAGTATCAAAAGTAAAAGTATACATGACAAATAATTCCTTATATTAGCAAAACAGACGGCAGCGTTTTCTTGTTTTTAATTTATTTACTGATAGCCAGGGGCACACTCCAACCCTCAGACATAATTTACAAACAAAGAATGTGTGTTTAATGAGTCCGCCAAATCAGAGACAGTAGGGATGACCAGGGATGTTCTCTAGGTAAGTATGTGAATTATACCATTTTCTTGTCCTGCTAAGCATTCAAAATGTAACGAGTACTATTGGGTGTCAGGGAAAATGTATGGAGTAAAAAGTACATTATTTTCTTTAGGAATGTAGTGAAGTAAAAATAAATTTTGTCAAAAGTATAAATGGTAAAGTACAGACACCCCAAAAAACGACTTAAGTAGTACATTAAAGTATTTTTACTTAAATGCTTTACATCACTGCTTCTGATGGATATCAGAAGTATCAACCATAACTTGGAGAAACAACCAATCCAACATACTTGGATTTATTCACGAACAAGGTTGGCTGTTGGTGGTTGTGTTTCATGATATTTCCAAATCATTACTTTCATTTCAGCATTGCGATAACACTGCTTACTGCATAGCCTAATATCATGGCACTATGGGATTAGTACATTTTCCCTTCAGATCTAATTAGTTATTTCTGCAAATTAGTGTATGGCAAACAAGAACGCTAAACAAATATTTTTGGTCTGACCCTGTGGTGACCTGGAGCCTCTTCAGCCAACACTGGCAGAGATATCAGAATTGAGAAAGAACCGCTGTCTCAGTTGCATATTGATGGTCTTTGATTTTGTGCTGGGAGAGTTCCTCTACTATTTTGGTACACACACACACACACACACACACACACACACACACACACACACACACACACACACACACACACACACACACACACACACACACACACACACACACACACACACACACACACATTCTCTTTCATTGTAGCGTCTCTGATAATTATGTTTTGTGTCATAATATACAGTGTACCACAATTCATGAGGGTTCATGAATGTTTCTTCAGTTGGCTGCTGTGCTATTGTGATGTTAATCCACACCAGGAAGCAGAAGCCTCTGAGGACCAGCCAAGAGATTAGGAGCGATTTTTTTCTTTCTCTGATGAAGCTCACAACAGCTTCATTATTCCTCATTATCACTGCTGGTTTATCCGTGGCCAAAGTGGATTTCTAAGATGGCTGGTGTCGTGAATCCGCTCTGCCGGAACTTCTATTTGTATTTGACCAATGTGAATAGAGAAGGTATGTTTGAATGATTAAATTAGAAGATGGGAGGGACAGGGGACATACTGTACAAGATGTGTCCAATCTCCAACCCCCCTGCTGTGTGTATGTATTGTTGTACTTCCCAACGCACGCACGCACGCACGCACGTACACTCACACTCACAGAGCATTTGGGCTTGGTTCAGCAGAGCCAGCTATGTCGACAGACTGGGGGTTTCAGGATGTAATCCTGCCTCTTTGGTGGTGCTTACTCTTTGCCTTGTGATTTGGATGGCAGAGGCTATGGAATTCACAAGAGGGAAGGAGAGACTTCAAAGGTTTGAGATTATTTTCTCAGATCCTTCCCTCAGTGGGGTATCGCCGCAAAACATGACTAGGCAATTGTCTGTCCAGACAGACTTCAGAAAGCATGCCTGAGTCCTTCTCCCTTTTTCCTGAAAGCTGCCTCAAAAAAAGTGGAACGGAGTATATTGGTGGGTAGACATTGAGGGAAAATATGCTGTCTCCAGTGCTGCAAATCAAATGAATTAATGTGACAATCTCAGCTGTGGCTCATAACAAACACTTCTATATGCATATCGATATGTTGTTTTGTGGATCAAAATCTTTTGGATCTTGAATCCAAGGCTTGAAATAAACAACATTTTCTCTCTTAATATGTTCAGCTATTTATAGTCTTTTGCAGCGTTTCCCAAACTCGGTCCTCGGGCCCCCACGTTTATTTTCTTTCCCTTAACACTACACAGCTGATTCAAATGATCAAAGCTTGATGATTAGTTGTTTTAGTTGTTTATTTGAGTCTGGTGTTTAGTGCTAGGGCAAAAAACTAAATGTGTAGGAATTCTGGGAAGGGGGGGGGGGGGCACGGGTAGCAGGTAGCCGCCTAGTGGTCTGGGGGTAGAAGTTATTGGCGGTGATGGAAGTGGGGAGAACAGGCCATGTCTCGGGTGGCTGAGGTCCTTGATGATCTTCTTGGCCTTCCTGTGACACCTGGTGTTGTAAGTGTCCTGGAGGGCAGGCAGTGTGCACCCAATGGTGCGTTCGGTTGAGCGTACCTCCCTCTGTAGAGCTTTGCAGTCCGCGGCGGTGTAGTTGCCCTACCAGGCTGTGATGCATCCCGACGATAGGCCACATTTATTCATCGTCCTGAGGTTGAAGAGTCACTGTCGTGCCTTCTTCACCACGGTGTCTGTGTGGTTTGACCATTTCAGCTCCTCAGAGATGTGTACGCCGAGGAGCTTGACGTTTTTGACTGTCTCCATGGCGGCATCGTTGATGAGGATGGGGCGTGCCCAGTCTGGTTCCTCCTGAAGTCCACAATCAGCCTCTTTGTTTTGTTGATGTTGAGGGAAATGTTGTTTACCTGGCACCATGCAGTCAGAGTGCCTTCTTCCTCTCTGTAGACTGTCTTGTCGTTGTTGGTAATCAGGCCTACTACTGGTGTTTCATCAGCGAATTTGATGATAGAGTTGGAACTGTGTGAGGTCACGCAGTTGTGGGTATACCTGGAGTATAGGAGGGCACTGAGGAAGCATCCTCGTGAGGCCGCTGTGTTGAGGATCAGTGTAGAGGAGGTCACTTTGCCTACCTTCACCAAGCGGAGTCCCACGTCTGTTTTTTTCAGGGAAAACAGAAGTTAGGTTTTAAATACTGTATCCCTTAAAACCGGAAACATTCCGCATTCTGCCGACCCACCTGGGAGTACCCTCAGGGTGGTTTGGTTCTGAAATTATAAAATATTTTGGTTGCTTTTAACAATCCCTCAGACAAGAAATGAAAATCCTCAACTTTCAGAGGGCGGTCCCCCTGCAACGTTCTGAACGGTGTAAACCCGAGGTCACTCGTTTTAGCCGCCTTTGGGATATTTGAAACTTGGCACCACTTCTCACTGAGACTTGCTGATTGTTCCACAGTGCATGGTCATAGAGGAAATCACAGAAGAACTGGAATTACATTACAGCTTATTTGGAGGCCAAGGGGTTCCTTGGGATCCATCCATCTTGTGTTTTCTCTTTGAGCCGGGGTGAAGCACATAAGGGGATTCTGCAAGGACTGCATAGCAGTCGCAGGTAGAGGCCTCAGCATAAACAATGATAAACAACCCAGTATCATGGCCGGGTCATTGCGAAAGCTACAGTCGATGATGTTACTGCCATGTAATGTGAGAGTGAGTGGTGACTTCAATCATGTAGGACTAGACAATAGACATCTTTGGTGACATCATTCACAGACAGTAATCCTTTCCAATCTTCCAGCGGAACTACTAAGGTTTCATTTGCATGGTTCGCGTCCACACATATTATGATAAATGTCATGATAAATGCAATGGAGATGTCAGCTAAAGAACACATGATGGGAGACTAACGCTGTCTCGTGTATTAGCGCTTATTAATAAAGTAGCCAGTGTTACATTGCACTCAAACGTTTGTGATACGAGGGTAACGTACTGGTATTACTTATGTGTGTCATCTAATGGTGGTGTTCATTACTTGACATAACCATTACTGAAGTGGAAGGCATGTCATACTTGTCCCTTATTTCTCTCTATGGTTTTACACCAGCACATATCTTGGCGGTTAACACATTTACAGCCATTATCTCCTTCAACTCAATACAACTTTCAATTACGGGATGATGGCAAAAGAGATGGGCTCAAATAAATGGAGCATGGCGGTTGAAATTCTGTATGCTAATTCCCCACTGAAGGCAAGGCGCGTGTGTGTGTGTGTGTGGCGTTTTCTAGTTGAGGTCCTTCAGGCAAATAGTGAGTGAGCCTTTGACACGACTGATACGCACACAAACGCACACTCAGTCCCTCACTCACTCACGTTAGAAACTCAGTCATGCAAACAATACATGTAAAGTACATTTTTGGCAGCTTGTTACATTCTTCCATCCATTGACGTGCCATTGAGGGAAGTACCATGCAACACTACAGAGACAAGACATGGAGTGAGGCAATGCTGCATTTCATGGAACATGTCCACTGAGGAATATGATCCCCAGGACCTAATTTTGCCCTCAAAGCCAAGCTATCTCCATCTCCTATTCAGCAGCTTACAACTAATACATTAATTATAATAATTGGAAGTACACTCAATCTCATGAGGACAGCTAAAAGCACTTGGATGCCTCTCCTGCCCGAAACCAACCAAACACCCATCCCCTTACAGTGAAACAGCAGCTATGTAAGGCTTGATGTCTGTCATGTCAAGTTACTCCACCTGCAATCTCATCTCTCTCTCTCTTTACATCTTGCTCTCTCTGTGGCTTTCTGTTTCTCTCCTACTCTCTCTCGACACTTACTGCCTTATCTCTCACTCTCTCCCTCTGTCTCTCTCTCTCCATCCATCTCTCTCTGCACCCCTCTCCCCCCTCTGACACTGCTTTCCCATTTTATGTAATCTGGTCGGGCTGTGCTGCCGCTCCCTCCTCAGTAGTCTCTCAGGGTAGTATGGTACTGTGCTCTGCTCTGCTGAGCGTTACAGAGAGGCCCAAGCCAATTGCCAGTTAGATGAGTATCTGGGGCATAACGAGTGGATGGTGGCACTGCATTAACGGTGACGGTAATAGGTTCAAACGTTTCAGGAGAGTCGCGGCAGCGTTGTGGCATCCCGTTGCTCTTAATTCAACGTGGAGTTCAGTGAGTGCAGGAGGAGGAGGAGCGTTGTGGAGGGGCCTGTCGTTAAAGTTGAAGCCACTGATGGTCATGTCACATCGGTGCAGAGGGGCCTGTCTTTATCTAACTGAAATCGTCATGCCAACACAAGCTAGTACACACGCCACGCAGGCACGTCAAGACATACTCACACACAAACTCGCACTCCCTCTACAAGTTCCTGACCTTGACCACGGCGGCGATGACTCATCACATTTATTCCTCCTACTTCCCATCTCTCTGTTTATCTTCCTCTCTCTTTCCGACCCAAAACATGACTTTTCACCAGGAGCTGGAGGAGTCAATAGAGTCAGTGACAAATGTGTTAATCATACAGGGCCTGGAGACATAATGACGATAAGATAGTATGAGGAGAGGACTCGGCGGAACCTCGGATACATTTCTGCCTGTCATTCCACTGCATGGCATAATTAGCTTTCAGAACGCTGTATTTATTGTCACAAATATGTGTTTGGCTGAGACTCCCGCTTGAGAAGCAGAAAACAAAAGGGGGTGTAGCGGGTGAGATGGGGGATGGGGGTGCTGCTGTTGTTCCTACAGGCAGTTACCGATAAATAAAATAAAGTCTATATGAATTGTCAGCCTCGGATAATTGTGGGTTTCCATGGATACTGTTCCCACATATGGTCAGTTTCAGAAGAGAAGGGAAGAGTGGTGACATTAGCATATCATGCAAAACTCACACTCACTCAGTGTCTGATGCTAATATGTGCTACTGCTGCTCAGAGTGGTTACAGTAGAACAGAATATCAGTTCCTGGATCCAAACCGAGGGACGTTTCCATTGCTCCGAGGTTACCGTGGTTACCCGAGAAAGAGATGAAAAAGAATGCCAGAAGAATGCCACTGTTGCTAGGCATGAAGTGAATACATATTTATTTATCTGTTCATTGAGCTGTGCTTTTCTACCACTGTGGTTTTCTAAAACCTAATGATGAACCTACATTTACAGTAGGGATTGTGTGTTTTTAAAGATTTTTTTCATTCATTGAACATCATATAATTATGTAATTATATATAGTTATGTAATTCTATATATATATAGTTATGTAATTATATATTCTAGGTGTCCATTTCAACTCTTTAACCTCCTCAACACTCTGTAGAGCAACTCCAGCTTCATCTTAGGAAGGCAGCCAAGTGGCTTACACAACGCAAAAGGGGAAGTATGACTTATAGATTATAAATTGATTTTTTTTTCTCATCCAAGCAGTCCATTTGAAATAACCATGTTGATTTTGGTCTTAGTCTGCGTTCAATTTTCACACCTTGGCGATTAGATAAATGTTAAACCATCAACGAAGCTCTTAATAATAATAATAATAATAACATTTTAGGTGAAATTGTGACCAATCTTTAAAACCTTAGATGCTTTTCACTTTAGCCTTGAACACTCTTTCCAACCCTCTTTCTCTGCACCATTTTCCCACAGGTGGCTCTTATGCCTTTCTTTGCTTTTTAAAGGGTGAACCCAGGCTGGGATTACCCCATCCAGATTATATCAGAATCATGATAGCACGGATAGGATCCTTTCATGCGTGGCAATGGACTGGCTGATGGATTTCGAGCCATACCACGCCAAACGCCAAGGGCACTGCATGTCTCTATGACATAAAGATCTGAGAAAAGAGTAAGGGAGGGAATATACTGTAGTATTCTCCTATATCTAAGGGAAAGAAATAAGAGCATATAATCTGAGATGAGTCTCACTGCAGTTAAAACTCTGAAGGGAGATCGGTAGATAAATGATGAAATAGGCCTATTCCACAATTCAGGGAAGATAGAAACAATCAGAAGGAATTTTATAATATAAACTCACTTTGATCATTACCAAATTAGATTTGTGATGATAATCCATACCCTGTTGATGTACCCTATTCAAGTCACTAAAGAGGCCATATTGCTTCAGTTCACAAAGTGGGTGAATGCCTATGACGTTAGCATTAGCAGCCATTAGTAATAGCCTACTGTGTGGGATGTCAATTTACAGAGCTGGGAGATATTCCCTCAATAAATTTGTGTCAATCATTATTGAAACAATTAGCGTGGCGGAGTGTATTGCTTTGTAAAGCATTGCATGCCCTCCATTAGGTTGATGATGGAGTATAGCTACCATGGTTGTTAAGGACACTACCAGACAAACAAAGAAAGAAAATAGGTCCATATTCCACTTGATCAGGTAGCCATCACACACACACTGACGTCCTATACACAATCAACACAAATATAAGCGCAACACGTGAAGTATTGGTCCCATGTTTCATGAGCCGAAAATAAAAGATCCCAGAAATGAGTTTCACTCAAATGTTGTGCACAAATTTGTTTACATCCCTGTTGCTGAACATTTCTCCTTTACAAGATAATCCATCCACCTAACAGGTGTAGCATATCAGGAAGCTGATTAAACAGCATGATCATTACACAGGTGCACCTGCTGGGGACAATAAAAGGCCACTAAAATGTGCAGTTTTGTCACACAACACAATGTCACATACGTCTCAAGTTTTGAGCGAGCGTAGAATTGGCTGCAGGAATATCCACCACAGCTGAATTAAATGTTAAATTAAACCAACGTCGTTTTAGAGAATTTGGCAGTACGTCCTACCGGCCTCACAACCACAGGCCATGTGTAACAATGCCAACCCAGGACCTCCACATCCGGCTTCTTCCCATCCAGCTCCTTCACATCATCTGAGACCAGCCACCCGGACAGCTGTTGAAACTGTGGGTTTGCACAACCAAAGAATTTCTGCACAAACTGTCAGAAACCATGTCAGGAAATCTCATCTGTGTGCTCCTTGTCCTCACCAGGGTCTTGACCTGATTGCAGTTTGGTGTCGTAACCGACTTTAGTGGGCAAATGCTCACCTTCGATGGCCACAGGCACGCTGGAGAAGTCTGCTCTTCATAGATTAATCCCGGTTTCAACTATACTGGACTGTGTGTATGGCGTTATGTAGGTGAGCAGTTTTCTGATGTCAATGTTGTGAACAGAGTGCCCCATGGTGGTGGTGGGGTTAAGGTATGGGCAGGCATAAGCTATGGACACCGAACACAATTGCATTTTATCAATGGCTATTTGCATGCACAGAGATACCGTGACGAGATTGAGAGCTTCAAGTTCCTTGTTGTCCACATCAACAACAAACTAACATGGTCCAAGCACACCAAGACAGTCATGAAGAGGGCAAGACAAAACTTATTCCCCGTCAGGAGACTGAAAAGATTTGTCATGGGTCCTCAGACCCTCAAAAGATTTTACAGCTGCGCCATCGAGAGCATCCTGACTGGTTTCATCACTACCCGGTATGGCATCTGCTCGGCCTCTGACCACAAGGCACTACAGAGGGTAGTGTGTACGGCCCAGTACATCACCGGGGCCAAGCTTCCTGCCATCCAGGACCTCTATACCAGGCGGTGACAGAAGAAGGCCCTAATAATCATCAAAGACTCCAGCCACCCTAGTCACAGACTGTTCTCTCTGCTATCGCACGGTAAGCGGTACCGGAGCGCCAAGTCTAGGTCAAAGAGGCTTCTAAACAGCTTCTACCCCCAAGCCATAAGACTCCTGAACAGCTAATCAAATGGTTACCCAGACGATTTGCCCCCCCCCCCACACGTTGCTACTACTCTCTGTTATTATCTATGCAAGGCCACTTTAACAACCCTACCTGCATGTACATAATTATCTCAATTACCTTGACACCGGTGCCCCCGCACATTGACACATTGGCTCTGTACCGGTACCCCCTGTATATAGCCCCGCTATTGTTATTTACTGCTGCTCTTTAATTATTTGTTTTTCTTATCTCTTACTTATTTGTTTTTATTTGTTTTTTAAAGATATTTTCTTATAACTGCATCGTTGGTTAAGGGCTTGTAAGTAAGAATTTCACTGTAAGGTGTTGTATTCTGCGCATATGACAAATAACATTTGATTTGAGATCCTGAGGCCCATTATCGTGCCATTCATCTGCCACCGTCACCTCATGTTTCAGAATAATAATGCACGGCCCCATGTCTCAAGGATATGTACACAATTCCTGGAAGCAAAAAAATTTCCCGGTTCTTCCATGGCCTGCTTACTCACCAGACATGTCACCCATTGCGCATGTTTGGGATGCTCTTGATTGATGTGTACGACAGCGCGTTCCAGTTCCCACCAATATCCAGCAACTTTGCCGAGCCATTGAAGAGGTGTGGAACAACATTCCACAGACCAAAATCAACAGCCTGATCAATTTTTTATGAAGGAGATGTGTCGGGCTGCATGAGGCAAATGGTGGTCACACCAGATACTGACTTGTTTTCTGATCCACGCCCCTACTTTTTTTTAAGGTATCTGTGACCAAGAGCTGCAAATTTGTATTCTCAGCCATATGAAATCCATAGATTATGACCTAATGAATTTATTTCAAATGACTCATTTCCACGAACTGTTACTCTTTGAAATTGTTGTATGTTGCATTTTATATTTTTGTTCAGTGTACATTATACGCTGCTAAAGCTGCACAGTACTTCCTCACATAGAATGTGCTTAGTAAGCAGCAATAACCTCTCATTGTTGTGTTCAGATACCTAAAAGTAGTTTTTCCTGCATTCATCCTTCTCGAAGTCAAAGCAGAAGTTGTGAGACATCAGAAGTTCAGCTCACAGTCTCTAAATGGGGACTAACATATTTCGACATGTGGGATTTTCCAAAATCCCAGTGATTTATAGTAAACAACACCAATGTCACGGGAAAGAAAGGATTTCGAAAAGATAGCCTTCCGTCATGTGTTTCATTGCTGTTGAACAATGACAATGAATAGCTTACATCATAAAAAACATTATAAAACCAGAATATCATTGTCAAAGACTGTGACACTATGCTGACACTGCCAACACATCTACTTTAACAAATAATAACTGTGGTTCAATGGCTGTATTTTCACAAATATTCTCAGGTTAGGATTGATGATCTAGGATCAAGTCCACCCTCTTATCCATACGAAAAAGTGTGAAAATGTATGCACTAACTAATGTAAATCCTCTGGATAAGAGTGTCTGCTAAATTACTCAAATGTAAAAGCTATCATTATGATTTAAAAGTCACAAATATTCCTTGATCAGCAGTCTACACTGAGATTCTTTGTGAATACGGGCCCTGATCTATCACTAATAAGGACAAAAGGTATGTTCCATCATACATGCACTCTTTCAAACCTACGCATAGTATCTGAACCATAGTGTCATATAATCTGTGGACCGTGGAAACTCAGTATTTCATCCAGTTCATCGTCAATGTGGCTTGCACATCCTGCAACTACGACCCCCAGATCTCTCTTCATCCACTCAGTTACACGGCTCTGTAAAACCAATTAGCTGTACAAAGACCAGCCATCACAGAAGGACATGCTACCCGGTCATCTCACTATCGCCTGAGGGTCACTCATCATCACCATGTTGGAGTCCAGCTATCTGATTGCAAAAAGCCCAGCCACTGCCCGAGGACCTTTACCAACTACACACAACAACAACTTCACGGGTGAAAGCTTTTCACAATACAGACACCATGGTCAAAAGGACTGATTCTTTTTATTAGCTTGGGTGTTCAGGAACTGTAAAGAAAGGAATGCAAGTACGTCTCAAGGTATGTACTGTATACCAGCAGCGTACCACCCTGCATACCACTGCTGGTTTGCTTCTGAAGCTAAGCAGGGTTGGTCCTGGTCATTCCCTGGATGGGAGACCAGATGCTGCTGGAAGTGGTGTTGGAAGCCCAGTAGGAGACACTCTTTCCTCTGGTCTAAAAAAATATATCCCAATGCCCCTGTGTAGGGTGCTGTCTTTCGGATGGGATGTTAAATGGGTGTCTTGACTCACTGAGGTCATTAAAGATCCCATGGCACTTATAGTAAGAGTATGGGTTTTAACCCTGGTGTCCCGGCAAAATTCCCAATCTGGCCCTCAAACCATCACGGTCACCTAAGAATCACCAGTTTACAATTGGCTCATTCATCCCCCTCCTCTTCCCTGTAACTATTCCCCAGGTTGTTGCTGTATATGAGAATGTGTTCTCAGTCAACTTCCCTGGTAAAATAACAGATACATTTAAAAAAAATGCTTGTGTAAATACTGAATCCATGACCTGTCTTCTGGTGGACATACTGTTGTTTATTCGGTCATCCTTTTATTCATTCAATGACTCATCTGAAACTGAGAAGATGACTGGTTAACTTCTTATGGCTGCAGCCCGACGTCGGTACACTTATGACAACAGCCAGCTCAAAGTGCAGGGCGCGAAATTCAAAATATATATTTTTTAAAATATTTAACTTTCACACATTAACAAGTCCAATACAGCATATGAAAGGTACACATCTTGTGAATCCAGCCAACATGTCTGATTTTTAAAATGTTTTACAGGGAAGACACAATATGTAAATCTATTAGCTAACCACGTTAGCAAAAGACACCACTTTTTTTACTCCAACAGTTTTTTACTCCATCAGTAGCTATCACAAATTCGACCAAATAAAGATATAAATAGTCACTAACCAAGAAACAACTTCATCAGATGACAGTCTGATAACATATTTATTGTATAGCATATGTTTTGTTAGAAAAATGTGCATATTTCAGGTATAAATCATAGTTTACATTGCAGCTACAATCAGAAATTGCACCGAAAGCAGCCATAATATTTACAGACACCAACGTCAAATACCTAATTACTCATCATAAAACATTTCTGAAAAATACATAGTGTACAGCAATTGAAAGACAGGCATCTTGTGATTCCAGACAATATTTCCGATTTATCAAGTGTTTTACAGCGAAAACACAATAGAGCGTTATATTAGCGTACCACAATAGCCAAAAACACAAGCAATTTCCCATTAGCAAAAGTTAGCGATCGTAACAAACAAGCAAAAGATATATAATTTTTGACTAACCTTGATTTTCTTCATCAGATGACAGTCCTATAACATCAGGTTATACATACACTTATGTTTTGTTCGAAAATGTGCATATTTAGAGCTGAAATCAGTGGTTGTGCTAACGTAGCATCTTTTTCCCACAACGTCTAAACAGCAACGATATTTTTCTGACACGTTTTCTGACACACATATTCTGACCAAATAGCTATTCATAAACATAAGTAAAAAATACATGTTGTATAGGAAATGATAGATCCATTAGTTCTTAATGAAATCGCAGTGTTAGAATTCTAAAAAATAACTTCATTACGACATCCAGCTTCGGTATAGCTGAGTACCCCAAAGTTGGGCGCCCACGACTAATTCACATGCACGACAGATATATGAATTAGCATCATAAAATGTTTCTTACTTTTGGTGATCTTCCGTCAGAATGTTGGACAAGGTGTCCTTTGTCAAGAACAGTCGTTGTTTGGATTCAGAACGTTCATTTTCCCTCTCGATTTAGCACGCACACTTGCCAAGTGGCACAAAGCTCTCCAAGTCAACAAACGGAAGAGAACGGAACACGGCAAAACTCCCGAAAAATTTTCAATAATCTGATGAAACTATATTGAAAAAACATACTTTACGATGATATGGTCACATGTATCAAATAAAATCATAGCCGGAGATATTAGTCGTCCATAACGACAGCTAAACAGAAGGCAAATCCATGTCCCTTTCGCGCGCTCCAGAAAACAGAAAATGGACGGTCACGTCATACAAAGAGCTTTTATTCCACCTCAGACCAAGATAAACACGAAATTTCTTCTCTCACCGCCTCTTGACACCCAGGGGAAGGTGTATGAAGTGCACGTAGACTCTTACGTATCATGCCCATGTATAGGCAGGGAGTAGAAGAGAGCCTCGGTTTCAGACATTCCACTTCCTGGTCAGGAAGTGTGCTGCAGAATGACTTCTGTTTCACTCAGAGAAATAATTCAAACGGTTTTAGAAACTAGAGAGTGTTTTCTATCCAATAGTAATAATAATATGCATATTGTACGAGCAAGAATTGAGTACGAGGCCGTTTGAAATGGGCACCTTTTATCTGGCTACTCAATACGCCCCCTGCAGCCCAAACAGGTTAAAGGAAAGGTGTTGGATGAATCTAAATGCTCAATATTCACAGAATATGGCAGGAGTCGAGGACACTGACGATATCGAAACAAAAAAAGGTAGCAGACAACGTTTTTTTTGGTCTTTTGGCCTGTTCTTTCAAGTTCTTTTAAGAGGCATCAGCAAGAAAACAAACAAAGACAGCAAACTGAAAAACAACGAGCTTATGCCTCTGCTTCTTAGCTTTCTTTGTGTTGGATTTCCAACTGCATGCAGGGTAACATTTTATTGGATAAGCTCTTATCGAGGTAAATAATAGGTATGGATTGAATTCACTGAGCGCTTTTTTAGATGGAATTGGAATCAGGCAAGTTAGCAGATTGGTAGTTTCATATCCATTCCCTTGTATAATACATACGACTGGATGGGCAGGCAGGTAGCCTAATGGTTAAAAGCATTGGGTCAGTAACTGAAAGGTTTCTGGTTTGAATCCCCGAGTCGAATAGGTGAAAAATCTGTTAATGTGCCCTTGAGCAAGGCACTTAACTGCAATTGCTCTTGTAAGTCACTCTGGATAAAAGTGTCTGCACAAATGTATGTTGTCAAATCCATTGTTTACTGTGTAACATAAACGTTTGTCTTGGTGACAGATTTTCAAAAGAATTTCTGTTACTATCTGACGACAGTACTAGTAAATGCTCTTCAGCATATCAACGAGTAGAGGCTCTCACATGTTTTGTTACGCTTTTCTGATGTCTGACTAAAAGGTATGCTGGAGTTAGATATGTTTGTTTATTTTTTTATTTTTAAGATAACTTTGTTCGATTACTTGCATGGTAGTACATTTGTCTGCAGTGTTGACGGCGAATGCCATTGTTGGTCTCATAGTAAAGCAGTAGTTGAATATGTCAAGCTCTTCTGAATGCTTCTCTGGAATGTCCTTTTGAATGTTTTTCAGGGATTTATAAAACACAAACAAATAACGATTGGCCTTAGAATACAGTATAAAACCCTGACTGATAAAAGACATGAGCAACAGCATTCACAGGAAAACAATTGAATTTGTTGTTTTGAAAATGTGTCTAAAAAAGTAAAATATTACTTAAGTTGTCAGTGTTACAATCACTATAGTCAGAAGTGACAGAAAATAAGCCTCTCATCCCGTCAGGGAGTGAGTATGTGAGTGTGTGTGTGTGGTGTGTGTGTGTGGTACAAATTATATCAGAGGAAATGAGCAGATTAATATTTTGTTTTGTCACATGCACCAAATACAACAGGTGTAGAGCTCACAATGCTTACTTAAAAGCTCTTTCCAAATGATGCAGTTAAATAAGAAATATAAAAAACACCCAAGAAATAAAACACACAAGAATGAAGCAATGTACAAGGAGTACCTAGTCGATGTATTTCAGGCAATCAGGTACAGGATAGGAGGAAGGGGTATATTCCATTAATGTCCACACTCACACCCTACAGTAATGAGATGTGCGCATATTGATGTCTTGCTATTAAGATCTCATCTTTGACCAACCTCAGCACCTGGTTGTAATGATTTTAAATTTCCATGAGAGTTTTAATAAATGCACATGCATTTTGCCTTAAAACATGATGATCACCACCCATGCCAAACAGACATCTCTGGTTGAGATACCAGGCTGAAAGAGTTCGAAAATATTTGAATTAAAGATCCACGTTTGAGGATTCCTCTTCGTACACCTCTAACTAGGTACTTATCCTTTCTAGAATCATCCCTGTGGCAAACAAGATATTGGTGAAATCAATCATCATGTTTTAGTCTGTATTTTTACTGCTCCGGTGAGATTGGGTCTGGAGAGAAGCTTGACAGATATATTTTGTAGGATGACAGAGATAAATAGAAATGAACACACGACACGTTAGTGTCTAGCTTTATTTTGGGACCGATCGAAGAGTCATTTTACACTGTCAGGTTTTTAAGTTGTGAAAATAAACAAGTTTTTATTATATTTACCAATAAATAGTGTAATGCATTGTATAATAAAACATAGTGCCTTCAGAACATATTCACACCCCTGTTGTGTTTTTAAGAAAGGTTAACAAATTAATAAAAATGTGAAGCTGAAATGTTTTGAGTCAATAAGTATTCAACCATTTTCTGTATGGCAAGCCTAAATAGGTTCAGGAGTAAAAATATGCTTAACAAGTCACATACTAAGTTACTAAGGTACTCACTCTGTGTGCAATAATATTGTTTAATATGATTTTTAAATGACTACCCCATCTCTGTACCCCACATACACAATTATCTGTAAGGTCCCACAGTCAAGCAGTGAATTTCAAGCACAGATTCAACCACAAAGAACAGGGAGGTTTTCCAGTGGTTAACAAAGAAGGGCACCTATTGAATATCCCTTTGAGCATGGAGTTATTAATTGCACTTTGGTTGTGTATCAATACACCCAGTCACTACAAAGATACATGCGCCCTTTCTAATAGTGATTTTAAAACAATTACAGAGTTTAATGGCTGTGATAGGATATAACTAAGGATGGATCAACAACATTGTAATTACTCCATAATACTAACATAAATGACAGAGTGAAAAGAAAGAAGCGTGTACAGAATAAATGTATTCCAGAACATGCATCCTGTTTGAAATAAGGCACTGAAGTAATACTGCAAAAAAATGTGGCATAGACATTAACTTTTTGTCCTGAATACAGAAGTGTTTGGGGCAAATCCAGTACAACACATCACTCAGTACCACTCTTCATATATTCAAGCATGGTGGTGGCTGCATCATGTAATGGGTATGCTTGTCATTGGCAAGTACTAGGGAGTTTTGTAGGATAAAAATAAAAATAATAGAGCTAAGCACAGGCAAAAACCTGATTCAGTCTGCTTTCCAACAAACACTAGGAGACAAATTCATCTTTCAGCAGGACAGTTACCTAAAACAGCTGTAATTTCTGCCAAATGTGATTCTAACATGTATTGACACAGGGGGTTGAACACTTATCTAATGATCCATTAGATTATTTTGTGTAGATCGTTGACAAAAAAATGACAATAAAATTCATTCTAATCCCACTTTTTAACACATAAAAGTGTGGAAACAGTCAATGGGTGTGAATACTTTCTGAAGGCACTGTATTCTTTGGCAATTGTACAATATAGTACATCTGACAGTTGTAGGCTATCACAAGTCCTGTGGGACCTATTTCTTTGTAACAAATTACCACAAAAATGTCACACAAGCATGGCTGTCAACACACCAGCTATAGACTACACCTTTGAAAATAATGATAGCCTTATTAAACCGATTTTGTTAGACATCCATAAGGCAATAGCCAGTAGTTTTTTTGGGATTGACCATAATAAAAGTTGTTCTCTTATTTTTTTTACTACAATGGCCTTGTTATATAGACTTTTCCTCGACCTACTAATCAATTTATACTGGCAACGAATGGCAGTTTTTAGCCATACAAATCTTTTCATGATTGATAAAGTCTAATTTATTGCCGTTGGTACTTAATCTTGTGACTGATTGGAAACATCTGGTTGATAAATGGCTTGCATAAAATTAATTGTGAAGGAACACAGAATGAATCACGCAAGAATGGTTATTGCTACCACGGGAGGAACATTCAACACAAAATATCTGCATAAGCCAGAGATGGGCATTAACAAGCAAACTTAGGAAATTTGAAATTACCTGTATTAGGCTACAGTCTGAGAGTACTAGGCTACAGTCGGAGAGAATTAGACTACAGTCGGAGAGTAGTAGGCTACAGTCAGAGAGTATTAGGCTACAGCTGGAGAGTATTTAGGCTACAACCGGAGAGTATTAGGCTACAGTCAGAGAGTACTAGGCTACAGTCAGAGAATATTAGGCTATGGTAAGAGAGTAGTAGGCTACAGTCGGAGAGTATTAGGCTACAGTCAGAGAGTCCTGGGGTACAGCCGGTGAATATTAGGCTATAGTCGGAGAGAATTAGGCTACAGCCGGAGAGTATTCGGTTACAGTCGGAGAGTGCCAGGCTATAGTCGGAGAGTAGTAGACTACAGTCAGAGAGTTGTAGGCTACAGTCAGAGAGTATTAGGCTATGGTAGGAGAGCAGTAGGCTATGGTAGGAGAGTAGTAGGCTACAGTCGGAGAGTAGTAGGCTACAGTCGGAGAGTAGTAGGCTACAGTCAGAGAGTAGTAGGCTACAGTCAGAGAGTAGTAGCCTACAGTCAGAGAGTAGTAGCCTACAGTCAGAGAGTATTAGGCTACAGTCAGAGAGTAGTAGGGTAAAGTCAGAGAATATTAGGCTACATTCAGAGTAGTAGGCTATAGTAGAAGAGGAGTAGGCTACAGTAGGAGAGTAGTAGACTACAGTTGGAGAGTATTAGGCTACAGTAGGAGAGTAGTAGGCTACATTCAGAGAGTAGTAGCCTACAGTCGGATAGCAGTAGGCTACAGTCGGATAGCAGTAGGCTACAGTCGGATAGCAGTAGGCCACAGTCAGAGAGCATTAGGCTACAGTCAGAGTAGTAGGCTACAGTAGGAGAGTATAAGGCTACAGTAGGAGAGTATAAGGCTACAGTCAGAGTAGCAGGCTACAGTCAGAGTATTAGGCTACAGTAGGAGAGTATAAGGCTACAGTCAGAGTAGTAGGCTACAGTCGGAAGAGTATTAGGCTACATTCAGAGTAGTAGGCTACAGTAGGAGAGTAGTAGGCTACAGAGATGGTAGTAGGCTACAGTCTGAAGAGTATTAGGCTATAGTCAAAGTAGTACGCTACAGTCAGAAAAGTATTAGGCTACATTCAGAGTAGTAGGCTATAGTAGGAGGAGTAGTAGACTACAGTAGGAGAGTAGTAACCTACAGTGATAGTAGTAGGCTACAGTCTGAAGAATCTTAGGCTACAGTCAGAGCGGCAAATGAAGCAAGTGCTAGTAAATGAAAAACAATGATGCTGCATCTTGGTGGACAGATCTACACCATTATCTATAAGATATTGATCACTGAAATCATTCAAAACGAAATAACCTGCATTCTCAGTGTTGTATTATTCACTATTCCCCCCTGTACTATTAAACAAAGTGATGTTTAGGGACAAAAAGAGGACACAAAAGCTAACACTCTCTTCACACCACCTCAAAAATATGCTTTACTGTCACTTTTTTTAAAGAGAACGTGCCAACACACACGGCCATAATATGAAAGTTACCCAGACAAACATATTAAAGTGGTGGTTGGGGGGGTTGAGCCCAAGGTGAGGCACACTGACAACAGTACGAGGCTCTAGCTGCAGTCAGAATAATGTGATTCTTTAGCTAGCGGCCATTATCTCTTGTTTACCCCCTGAGCGCCCAGAACTGAGCCGGAGCCCAAGTTGCCACAGACCTTTGCCATAGTTTTATATCTTCTGGCATTTGCAATTAGCTCTCCACTGCACACTCACACATCACAAAACCAGATGTCTGTCGTTGTCCTTGAGCCTCATACAGATTTCCCTGCCAAGATTAAAAGTTCTGCCTGGGCAAACAATGGAATGTGGCAGTAATGAGGGTATGACCACGTCTTCAACTGTTAACTCTTAATTATAGATGTGTTTTTTCCCCCCTCTCTCTTTCCTATTGTTGCTGTGTTTGCAACGATGAATATATGCAAAGTTGAATGTTCGGTCATGCATGGATAGGGCATATGTGATAAACTCCATTGAGGATTTGAATCTGCACGAGAGTGACACTCTTAGAAGAAATGGCTCCAAAAGTGTTCTTCAACTGTCCCCATAGGAGACCCTTTTCGTTTCCAGGTACAATCTTATGTGGAAAGGGTTCTACATGGAACCTAAAATGGTTCAACTTGGAACCATCAAGGGTTTTTCAAACAGTTATTCTATGGGAACAGCCGAAGAACCCTTTCAGGTTTTAGATACTGTAGCATTTTGTCTAGAATATGTACATTGATTTATTTGAGGGTACCCATTAGACAAGTGGTTTTGTTTGACGTCTCTCTTCATTCTTATATTGGTTGTATATTTATGGTTCAATACACCGCTTGGTTTATTATTTTTATTTATGCAATTTATCCTTTCCAAAGCAGACATACACTACCGGTCAAAACTGACCTTCACTTTTTTGGTTACTCAATGATTCCATATGTGTTATTTCATAGTTTGATGTCTTCACTATTAATCTACAATGTAGAAAATAGTAGAAATAAAGAAAAACCCTTGAATGAGTAGATGTTCTAAAAACCTTTGACCGGTAGTGTACCTGCATACCTGCATTTACTATGAAACCTGCTGACAAAACCACCCTGTCTATATCAATGAATGAAAAAATCTAAACTAGACTAAGTTGCCTAGCAAAATGGGTGCACTACAATCACAGAATCCTGAGTGTCCTGAGAGTGAGGGGAAAAGGGTGTCGTACAAATACATGAATGGGAACAACATTACGAAAATGGTTCTCATCTCATTCAACTCTGCGGTGGATGCTTTCAAAGGAGGCAGCAAAGTACTTGGGTCAGCCTGTGTGATGAATGTAATTGGGCATTAAAAGGGAGAGCCATGGAGGTTAACTAGGCAATCGTGTTAGGGGAAATTTGATTTGTACACAAATATAGTATTGATTCTGGCCGGTAGACGGAACTGTTATTCGGCAGGCAGAACCCCTGCATGCTTTGTCAGGAAACAGTATAGATCTAGAATTGTGTGTACAGAGATTGGTGATTCCCCATTGAAATGTACAGTAAGTCAATGATATGCATAGATGACATGAGTAGGTGTCTTGATGCAAAGGACTGTATTAATGGCCAATCCACATGCCCTCTCTTGCATATCACACCATATTTGACAAGATCATAATCCTCATCAAGAGTATATGCAGCTCTTCCTCATCCAGGCATGGTGACCATCAGCCACAACAGCCTCTACCAGCCTACCACAGGGTCTGAGTAGCTACAGGCCATATTCAGACCATGTGCTCCTCTTCCACTGGACCCACTGGGCCAATCAGAGTGGGATGGGTGGGCATGTAGTCTGTTCTTGCAGATCAATGTGAAATGTGTTAGTTTCTTGTCTTTCTTATGTAGCTACTGTAGACTGCTTTGCAGACATTACGCTATCCAGACACTTGCTGGCTCTGAGCTCAATGCTGTTAGCACTATCACACAGTTTGTTTGATTTGACTGAGCTGGTTAGCTAGCGGTATAATCTTCAATGTTTCACTGTGTGTACTTGTATGTGCAAACATTTCCCAAAGCCTGCTTCTAGGAATCCCAAGGTGTTTTGTATGTTACCAACTGTTGGTAATTAGTCAAAGGAAAAGCCTGCTTAGATGTATGCATCTTTTGAATTTGCATGCCCTTTTGCTACGGCTTAGCTTTCATTTTGTAAGTACCTTATCACACAGATTTGTTTCTGAACTTGGTCTTAGGGAAAAACGTCCAACATTTCCAGTTGTACTCTGTCTGCTATTCAGAGTGGCTTTGCTCTATTAGACTGTATCATTTCCAGTCTCTTTGTACGGTGAGAGCACTGCTTTTAGATCCATTACTCAAGGCGTTACCCTACAGACTAACGAGGCAGCTACTGCACCCATGGAATGGGAACAAATTATATTCTTGTTGGGAAGTCAACACCACTGTGTGATACAGCTGTGATCCTCTGAATCTTCTGAAATAGTGCAACCTCTCTTAAAGTAAATATAAAGACCTATGGACTCCCCTCACTGGGAGGCACCCGCCATGTGCTTAAAGCTATTTCAGCCGCTACTTACTGCGAGGCCTAACCGTGGCTTAGACTCTGTAAAGTTAATCACATTACATTTTCCCAAATAATCGTGTTTATTCCAGGGCTCACAATCACACAAACAAAGTATGAGCTGCATATTTGGATGGCTTTATTACTGTTTCCAAACCCATTCTTCAGGAGGCCTTGCTTTGCTAAACAGGCTTTGCTCCCCTGGGATGCCCTGTTGAAAATATAATCGCTCTCAGTGGCCTCTCAGTGTTTGGTCTGGCTGGTTCTAAGCCGGCGATATTTACATGGCTCATTTTGAAATGCCTTTAGAGAAGACTCAGCAGCTGCAAGTAAGCCCTCTTTACCGTCCTTACGATCAATCCCTCAATGTGATATAACATGTCTGTTCTACCTATTTCTATCTATGTCCTTTGATTCTCCACCAAAAGTCATACATTTATTAATAATAATATTTAATAGATTAGGGTCTAAAAACATATGTTTTTAGGTGCAGAGAGTGATCTATTTGAAAGGTGTTGTGTTGTCACTTTCTCTTGTCCAACATGCAGTTTATCTTTGAGATTTGTTTACTTCATTTAACAGGTGCAGAGATTGAATTTAAGTGACTATATCTGTAGAGAAAAGAAGGAAGGGAATCGCTGCTAGGATACAAAATCTCTGGAAATCTCTTCCCTTCAAATATCAGGCATCAGTCTCTCAAGAATGTCATATTTGTCCTTGAAAGAGTTCAAGTTTTAACTGAAATAACTGTTTCCAACAAAGATGTAGTACAAAGTCAACAAATATGCTCTCTTTTGAGAATACAGCGCATGGTGCAATTATTCCTTTGGATAGCAGCCACATTAAACTTAAGATATTGGCAAAGACCATGAATAACATTTCAATAGACAAGCAGAAGCTTAATGCAAGCAGTAGGCACATATATTGTTTTATTCACCTTTAAAAACGTATTTGAAGTGATATCTTCCCCCATCTAACTGAATCTTTTTCATTGAACTCTTCCAGGAACTGTGCAACTTTAAATCAGATCGGAAAGTTAAAAGTTCTCAATAGCAGGCCAAAACTTTGAAAACAAAATTGAAATATATTTCCCTAAGCTGACTCCCCGAACATATCCATAGACTTACATTGCAGGCAGATTGGAACTTGCATTCTTAACGAGGGCATCAATGATCGATACTTTCACTTTGAACAATTCACTTCACGCTATTTGCTAACTATGCTACAGTTTGAATGCTGAATCATGAAAAATACTACTCGCATACAGACATTTGAATTATAGATAATGTAATGTTACTCCATGGTAAGCCAGAGACTATGAGCAAATGTCCTTGTCCAAAAAAAGTGAAATAATATATTCTCTGTCTACAGCTGCTTGCCTTAAGAATCATTGTATAGGACCCTCTCAATGGGGTTTCACACTTTGGGACTGGATCCTAAAAATATGCAGAAGTTATGGAGATTAAGTCAGTTGCATCCAGTCAACGTATTGCAACCTATGACATTATCAGACTGCCGTTTCAAACTCTCTTTTCCAGTGTGAGCATGTACTAAATAAGAACACTCAGTTGTTGATATAGTCAGTGCTTGGCTTTTAATGAGATACACAGGTAAACGATCAGACCGTTTCATCAAGTCATATATTCCATCAGGTAATAGGCACTGCGTCCCAAATGGCACCCTATCCACTATATAGTGCACTACTTTTGAGCAGAGATATAGGCTCTGGTCAAAAGTAGTGCACTAAATAGACAAAGGGTGGCATTTGGAACACGCTATGGTGTTTTTATGGTGTTTTGTAACAGCATTATGCTTGACTGCCTTTTTGAAAATGCTTTTGAAATATTCAGGAAGAGTGTCAGTGAGTCTGTGCTCAACTGAACCAGATGGGGGTTGAATCTGATTCATATTCACAACCGATAGTCCCATCGCCAAACAAGTACAGCTTACTTCTCCCAGCAGGCCTTTAATGGCTGGAGATTGAGGATAGAAACAAACATAAAGCATAAGAGAGCGTGATAGACTCCATAATTGTATTTTCATAGCTGAAAACCATATTTGCTCTTAGCTTGGTAGGCTTATTAGAACACACAATCGATACAACAGCATTACCAGGGAAACCAAGCACCATGGTGAGCTCAAATAAGAGTTTAATTACAAAGCAACCAGCTCTCGATTGTGACAATTTGAGATAAAACTTCCTACATTTTCTGTTAGTGATATAAACAAAATGCGGAGGGTTAAATCCATTTGAATTCAATCACTTTTTGACAGCACCCCTTTTGATTTGAACAATACCTTCCATACATATTTGTCCATAGTAGAAGTGCTAAGTACTTTTTGGACCTGAATGACAAAACATTGAAGAGATAAAGGTGCTCAAAGTTGACCTATTTTGCATACCTGTTTTTCATACCATGAGACATCTATGTTTTTGGGTTGGTACCCCCCTTGGTTTGTGCTGTGGTGGAGATCTTTGTGGGCTATACTCGGCCTTGTCTCAGGATTGTAAGTTGGTGGTTGAAGATATCCCTCTAGTGGTGCGGGGGCTGTGCTTTGGCAAAGTGGGTGGGGTTATATCCTTCCTGTTTGGCCCTGTCCGGGGGTATCATCGGATGGGGCCACAGTGTCTCCTGACCCCTCCTGTCTCAGCCTCCAGTATTTATGCTGCAGTAGTTTATGTGTCGGGGGGCTAGGGTCAGTTGGTTATATCTGGAGTACTTCTCCTGTCTTATCCAGTGTCCTGTGTGAATTTAAGTATGCTCTCTCTAATTCTCTCCTTCTCTCTTTCTTTCTCTCTCTCGGAGGACCTGAGCCCTAGGACCATACGTCAGGACTACCGGGCATGATGACTCCTTGCTGTCCCCAGTCCACCTGGCCTTGCTGCTATTCCAGTTTCAACTGTTCTGCCTGCGGTTATGGAACCCCTACCTGTCCCAGACCTGCTGTTTTCAACTCTTAATGATCGGCTATGAAAAGCCAACTGACATTTATTCCTGATTATTATTTGACCATGCTTGTCACTTATGAACATTTTGAACATCTTGGCCATGTTCTGTTATAATCTCCACCCGGCAGAGCCAGAAGAGGACTGGCCACCCCTCATAGCCTGGTTCCTCTCTAGGTTTCTTCCTAGGTTTTGGCCTTTCTAGGGAGTTTTTCCCAGCCACCGTGCTTCTACACCTGCATTGCTTGCTGTTTGGGGTTTTAGGCTGGGTTTCTGTACAGCACTTCGAGATATTAGCTGATGTACGAAGGGCTATATAAAATAAACTTGATTTGATTTGATTTCATCACTGGAAAAGATAAACGGTTGAGATTGATATAATTTAAAAACTTACAAACAGGGTTGTCAATCTATGTAATGATTTTTGGAGAAAGAATATGTTTTAATACAAATTGTCATTTAACCTTTAACGCCAATTGTCTAAAAAGGCGTAAACTGATATTTTTTTCATATTCACATATGTTGTAGCTTACATCATCTACATTTTTTGTGTTGTGCCCCCCATCGCTTGAGACACAATATGCTCTTGAATACAGTATGGGTGTCATGTTTTGGCTGATAAATGTATTAAATGGGAATACAATTTAAATTTAAACTTTCAAATGGTACCACAAAAATGGTTGGAAGTCCACACATACAAGAATGTTGACTTGAATGGGAATATGTTGTTTAAATTAAACTGTCAGTCCTCCATATGAAACCTATTGAAATGATAGAAATATAGATAATAGAATAGACATGACCATTTAAGTGGATATTTAAATGTGGGTGGATCGGCGGATATCTTTGTGGTAGTAATTAGCCTTTCACGAGTATCAACCCCGTATCCGGGATCACCCCCCACCCCCCCCACACTGATTAGCATCGCTAGCATAGCTTCACAAGTAAATAGTAGCATCTAAATATCATTAAATCACAAGTCCAAGACACCAGATGAAAGATACAGATCTTGTGAATAAACCCATCATTTCTGTTTTTTAAAATGTTTTACAGGGAAGACACAATATGTAAATCTATTAGCTAACCACGTTAGCAAAATACACCATCTTTCTTTGTCCACCATTTTCTCTCTCCACCACTAGCTATCACCAATTCGGCTAAACTAAGATATTGATAGCAACAAACCAAGAAAAAAACTCATCAGATGACAGTCTGATAACATATTTATGGTATAGGATAGGTGTTGTTAGAAAAAAGTGCATATTTCAGGTAGAAATCACAGTTTACAATTGCACCGACCATCACAAATCGACTAGAATTACTAGATAGAGCAACGTGTATGACCAATTTACTCATCATAAAACATTTCATAAAAATAGACAAAGCATAGCAATGGAAAGACACAGTTCTTGTGATTTCAGACCATATTTCAGATTTTCTAAGCGTTTTTCAGCGAAAACACAATAAATCGATAAGTTAGCATACCACATGTACAAACGTTAGTAGAGCATGAATTCAAGGCAAAGGGAGCTATAACGTTATCATCGCCAAAATATATTAATTTTTTCACTAACCTTCTCAGAATTCTTCCGATGACACTCCTGTAACATCATTTTACAACATACATATACAGTTTGTTCGAAAAGGTGCATATTTAGCCATACAAAACCGTGGTTACACAATAAAAATACTAGGAAATCAAGCCTCAATATGTCTGACGTCATCTATCAGAGTGATCTAGTTTAATTGAAAGCTAATCATATACTTGACTAAAAAATACAGGGTTGACAGGAATCGAAAGACAAATTAGTTCTTAATGCAACCGCTGACTTACATTTTTAAAATTATCCTTACTTTTCAATACAGGGTTCGCCAAGTGACGCGATAACAAACAAAATGGCGAAATATGCGTTTAAAATATTTCGACAGAACAACGATTTATCATATTAAATATTGCTTACTTTGAGCTGTTCTTCCATCAGATTCTTGGGCAATGTATTCTTTCTTGGGTTTAATCTTCTTTTGGTCGAAAGATGTCCTTTGTCCGTCTAAATGCCCGCTAACGTTCGACCGGGACCCCGAAATGTGCCCGGTGCTTCACATAGAAATGCATCAAAATCGCACTAAACGGATATAAATTGCTATAAAACGGTTTAAATTAACTACCTTATGATGTTTCTAAGTCCTATATCGAATTAAATTACAGACGGATACATTTTACGTTGATAACCGAGCCTTTGAAAATGGCATCCGGAGGTGTCTTCCTGCGTAAAGGCGAGCGTCGAAAGGGGGGCTACCCTCACTCCTTGGTCCTTTATAACCTCTGAGAGCTACGCAGAAGGCCCATTCCACTTCTCATTGGTTACTGACATCCAGGGGAAGGCGGGTGCAGTTCGTGTCGTTCCATAGGATATACACAGACTTTTAAAACTGATCTGAAATCAGAGCTTCGCTCTCAGACCTTTCACTGTCTGTCATGGATTTCGCTGTAGAAAGAGTTCTGGGTCACCCACAGACATCATTTCAACGTTGTATGAAACTAGAAAGTGTTTTCTATCCAATAGAATTAATAATATGCATATTGTACGAGCAAGAATTGAGTACTAGGCAGTTTAATTTGGAGACGACAAAATGCTAATTCGGAACAGCACCCCCTGTAGTCGCAAGAAGTTAAAGGATAACATTTCAATACAATTAAAATTCCAAAGGTGTAATAGTTAAATTGCAGTGTTCTTTAAAAACTTCTTAGGGTGTCACGATCGTCTTTATGTGGAAGAGTGGACCAAGGCGCAGCGTGATACGAATACATCTTCCTTTATTTAGAAGAGACGAAAACACGAAACGAACACTTTTACAAACCTAAACAAAAACAACAAACGACCTTGAAGCTACAAAACGAAAGTGCACACAAACGCTACTAACGTTTAGACATAGACAATTACCCAAAACCAGCCTATGGCTGCCCCATACCCCATACACTCTACAAAACCCCCTATAAAATACAACCACCCAAGACGAGACAAATACACACAAACATCCCCCCTGTCACACCCTGACCTACCTAAAATAATACAGAAAACAAAGATAACTAAGGCCAGGGCGTGACAGTACCCCCCCCCCCCCCCCCCCAAAGGTGCGGACTCCGGCCGCAAAACCTGACACAGAAGGGGAGGGTCCGGGTGGGCCTTCCTACGGCGGCGGCTCGGGTGTGGGACGTGGCCCCCACTCCACCATAGTTAATACCCGCTTTGGTGGCTCTGGCAGATCCTGGCTGACTGGCGGCTCTGGCAGATCCTGGCTGGCGGGCGGCTCTGGCTGGTCATGGCTGGCGCGCGGCTCTGGCTGGTCATGGCTGGCGGGCGGCTCTGGCTGGTCATGGCTGGCGCGCGGCTCTGGCTGGTCATGGCTGGCGGGCGGCTCTGGCTGGTCATGGCTGGCGGGCGGCTCTGGCTGGTAATGGCTGGCGGGCGGCTCTGGCAGGTCCTGGCTGGCTGGCGGCTCTGGCAGGTCATGGCTGGCGGGCGGCTCTGGCAGGTCATGGCTGGCGGGCGGCTCTGGCTGCTCCTGGCTGGCGGGCGGCTCTGGCTGCTCCTGGCTGGCGGGCGGCTCTGGCTACTCTGGCTGGCGGGCGGCTCTGGCTGCTCCTGGCTGGCGTGCGGCTCTGGCTGCTCCTGGCTGGCGGGCGGCTCTGGCTGCTCCTGGCTGGCGGGCGGCTCTGGCTGCTGCTGTCTGGCGGGCGGCTCTGGCAGATCCTGGCTGGCGGGCGGCTCTGGCTGCTCCTGGCTGGCGTGCGGCTCTGGCAGATCCTGGCTGGCGGGCGGCTCTGGCTGCTCCTGGCTGGCGTGCGGCTCTGGCAGATCCTGGCTGGCGGGCGTCTCTGGCAGACCCTGGCTGGCTGGCGGCTCTGGCAGACCCTGGCTGGTTGGCGGCTCTGGCAGACCCTGGCTGGCGGCTCTGGCAGATCCTGGCTGGCGGGCGGCTCTGGCAGATCCTGGCTGGCGGGCGGCTCTGGCTGGTCATGGCTGGCGGGCGGCTCTGGCTAGTCATGGCTGGCGGCTCTGGCTGCTCCTGGCTGGGGGGCGGCTCTGGCTGCTCCTGGCTGGCGGGCGGCTCTGGCTGCTCCTGGCTGGCGGGCGGCTCTGGCTGCTCCTGGCTGGCGGGCGGCTCTGGCTGCTCCTGGCTGGCGGGCGGCTCTGGCTGCTCCTGTCTGGCGGGCGGCTCTGGCTGCTGCTGTCTGGCGGGCGGCTCTGGCAGATCCTGGCTGGCTGGCGGCTCTGGCAGATCCTGGCTGGCCGCTCTGGCAGATCCTGGCTGGCGGGCGGCTCTGGCTGGTCATGGCTGGCGGGCGGCTCTGGCTGGTCATGGCTGGCGGGCGGCTCTGGCTGGTCATGGCTGGCGGCCGGCTCTGGCTGGTCATGGCTGGCGGGCGGCTCTGGCAGGTCCTGGCTGGCTGGCGACTTTGGCAGGTCATGGCTGGCGGGCGGCTCCGGCAGGTCATGGCTGGCGGGCGGCTCTGGCTGCTCCTGGCTGGCGGGCGGCTCTGGCTGCTCCTGGCTGGCGGGCGGCTCTGGCTGCTCCTTGCTGGCGGGCGGCTCTGGCTGCTCCTGGCGGGCGGCTCTGGCTGCTCCTGTCTGGCGGGCGGCTCTGGCTGCTCCTGTCTGGCGGGCGGCTCTGGCTGCTCCTGTCTGGCGGGCAGCTCTGGCTGCTCCTGGCGGGCGGCTCTGGCTGCTCCTGTCTGGCGGGCGGCTCTGGCTGCTCCTGTCTGGCGGGCGGCTCTGGCTGCTCCTGTCTGGCGGGCGGCTCTGGCTGCTCCTGTCTGGCGGGCGGCTCTGGCTGCTCCTTGCGGGCGGCTCAGGCTGCTCCTGGCGGGCGACTCAGGCTGCTCCTGTCTGGCGGGCGGTTCTGGCTGCTCCTGCCTGGCGGGCGGCTCTGGCTGCTCCTGTCTGGCGGGTGGCTCTGGCTGCTCCTGGCGGGCGGCTCTGGCTGCTCCTGGCGGGCGGCTCTGGCTGCTCCTGTCTGGCGGGCGGCTCTAGCGGCTCCTGACTGACGGACGGCTCTAGCGGCTCAGAACAGACGGGCGGCTTTGAAGGCTCAGGACAGACGGGCAGTTCAGGCGGTTCTGGGTAGACGGGCAGCGCAGGCGGCGCTTGGCAGACGGGCAGCTCCGACGGCGTTGGGCAGGCGGGCAGTGCAGGCGACGCTGGGCAGACGGACAGCGCAGACGGCTCTGGGCAGGCAGGCAGCTCAGATAGCGCTGGGCAGACGGCAGACTCTGGCCGGCTGAGGCGCACAGTAGGCCTCGTGCGTGGTGCCGGAACTGGAGGTACCGGGCTAAGGACACGCACTATAGGGCGAGTGCGTGGAGGAGGAACAGGGCTCTGGAGACGCACTGGAAGCCTGGTGCGTGGTGTAGGCACTGGTGGTACTGGGCTGGGGCGGGGAGGTGGCGCCGGATATACCGGACCGTGCAGGCGTACTGGCTCCCTTGAGCACTGAGCCTGCCCAACCTTACCTGGTTGAATGCTCCCCGTAGCCCGACCAGTGCGGGGAGGTGGAATAACCCGCACTGGGCTGTGTTGGCGAACCGGGGACACCATGCGTAAGGCTGGTGCCATGTATGCCGGCCCGAGGAGACGCACTGGAGACCAGACGCGCTGAGCCGGCTTCATGGCACCTGGCTCAATGCCCAATCTAGCCCTGCCAGTGCGGGGAGGTGGAATAAGCCGCACCAGGCTATGCACACGTACAGGAGACACCATGCGCTCCACCGCATAACACGGTGTCTGCCCGTACTCTCGCACTCCACGGTAAGCATAGGGAGTTGGCACAGGTCTCCTACCTGACTTTGCCACATTCCGTTGTAGCCCCCCCCCCCAATAAATGTTTTGGTTTGACTCGCAGGCTTCCAGCCTTGCTTCCGTGCTGCCTCCTCATATCGCCTCCTCTCGGCTTTAGCTGCCTCCAGCTCTTCACGAGGGAGGCGATATTCTCCCGGTTGTGCCCAAGGTCCCTTACCATCCAGTATCTCCTCCCAAGTCCATGAATCCTGTGTATGTTCCTGCTGCCGCTTATCACGCTGCTTGGTCCTGGTATGGTGGGTAATTCTGTCACGATCGTCTTTATGTGGAAGAGTGGACCAAGGCGCAGCGTGATACGAATACATCTTCCTTTATTTAGAAGAGACGAAAACACGAAACAAACACTTTTACAAAACTAAACAAAAACAACAAACGACCGTGAAGCTACAAAACGAAAGTGCACACAAAAGCTACTAACGTTTAGACATAGACAATTACCCACACCAGCCTAATGCCTATGGCTGCCTTAAATATGGCTCCCAATCAGAGACAACAATAAACAGCTGTCTCTGATTGAGAACCAAACCAGGCAACCATAGACTTTCCTAAACACCTACACTGAACCCAACCCCATACACTCTACAAAACCCCCTATAAAATACAACCACCCAAGACGAGACAAATACACACAAACATCCCCCCTGTCACACCCTGACCTACCTAAAATAATACAGAAAACAAAGATAACTAAGGCCAGGGCGTGACAGTACCCCCCCCCCAAAGGTGCGGACTCCGGCCGCAAAACCTGACACAGAAGGGGAGGGTCCGGGTGGGCCGTCCTACGGCGGCGGCTCGGGTGCGGGACGTGACCCCCCCCTCCACCATAGTTAATACCCGCTTTGGTGGCTCTGGCAGATCCTGGCTGACTGGCGGCTCTGGCAGATCCTGGCTGGCGGGCGGCTCTGGCTGGTCATGGCTGGCGGGCGGCTCTGGCTGGTCATGGCTGGCGGGCGGCTCTGGCTGGTCATGGCTGGCGGGCGGCTATGGCTGGTTATGGCTGGCGGGCGGCTCTGGCAGGTCCTGGCTGGCTGGCGGCTCTGGCAGGTCATGGCTGTCGGGCGGCTCTGGCTGCTCCTGGCTGGCGGGCGGCTCTGGCTGCTCCTGTCTGGCGGGCGGCTCTGGCTGCTCCTGTCTGGCGGGCGGCTCTGGCTGCTCCTGTCTGGCGGGCGGCTCTGGATGCTCCTGTCTGGCGGGCGGCTCTGGCTGCTCCTGTCTGGCGGGCGGCTCTGGCTGCTCCTGGCGGGCGGCTCTGGCTGCTCCTGTCTGGCGGGCGGCTCTGGCTGCTCCTGACTGACGGACGGCTCTAGCGGCTCCTGACTGACGGACGGCTCTAGCGGCTCAGGACAGACGGGCGGCTTTGAAGGCCCAGGACAGACAGGCAGTTCAGGCGGCTCTGGGTAGACGGGCAGCGCAGATGGCGTTTGGCAGACGGGCAGCTCCGACGGCGTTGGGCAGGCGGGCAATGCAGGCGACGCTGGGCAGACGGACAGCGCAGACGGCTCTGGGCAGGCAGGCAGCTCAGATAGCGCTGGGCAGACGGCAGACTCTGGCCGGCTGAGCCGCACAGTAGGCCTGGTGCGTGGTGCCGGAACTGGAGGTACCGGGCTAAGGACACGCAACTCAAGGCTAGTGCGGGGAGCAGCAACAGGACGCACAGGACTCTGGAGACGCACAGGAGGCTTGGTGCGTGGTGCCGGAACTGGTGGTACCGGTCTGGAGACACGCACCATAGGGCGAGTGCGTGGAGGAGGAACAGGGCTCTGGAGACGCACTGGAAGCCTGGTGCGTGGTGTAGGCACTGGTGGTACTGGGCTGGGGCGGGGAGGTGGCGCCGGATATACCGGACCGTGCAGGCGTACTGGCTCCCTTGAGCACTGAGCCTGCCCAACCTTACCTGGTTGAATGCTCCCCGTAGTCCGACCAGTGCGGGGAGGTGGAATAACCCGCACTGGGCTGTGTTGGCGAACCGGGGACACCATGCGTAAGGCTGGTGCCATGTATGCCGGCCCGAGGAGACGCACTGGAGACCAGACGCGTTGAGCCGGCTTCATGGCACCTGGCTCAATGCCCAATCTAGCCCTGCCAGTGCGGGGAGGTGGAATAACCCGAACCGGGCTATGCACACGTACAGGAGACACCATGCGCTCTACCGCATAACACGGTGTCTGCCCGTACTCTCGCACTCCACGGTAAGCATAGGGAGTTGGCACAGGTCTCCTACCTGACTTCGCCACACTCCGTTGTAGCCTCCCCCCCCCCAAGAAATTTTTTGGTTTGACTCGCGGGCTTCCAGCCTTGCTTCCGTGCTGCCTCCTCATATCGCCTCCTCTCGGCTTTAGCTGCCTCCAGCTCTTCACGAGGGAGGCGATATTCTCCCGGTTGTGCCCAAGGTCCCTTACCATCCAGTATCTCCTCCCAAGTCCATGAATCCTGTGTATGTTCCTGCTGCCGCTTATCACGCTGCTTGGTCCTGGTATGGTGGGTAATTCTGTCACGATCGTCTTTATGTGGAAGAGTGGACCAAGGCGCAGCGTGATACGAATACATCTTCCTTTATTTAGAAGAGACGAAAACACGAAACGAACACTTTTAAAAAACTAAACAAAAACAACAAACAACCGTGAAGCTACAAAACGAAAGTGCACACAAAAGCTACTAACGTTTAGACATAGACAATTACCCACACCAGCCTAATGCCTTTGGCTGCCTTAAATATGGCTCCCAATCAGAGACAACAATAAACAGCTGTCTCTGATTGAGAACCAAACCAGGCAACCATAGACTTTCCTAAACACCTACACTGAACCCAACTCCATACACTCTACAAAACCCCCTATACAATACAACCACCCAAGACGAGACAAATACACACAAACATCCCCCCTGTCACACCCTGACCTACCTAAAATAATACAGAAAACAAAGATAACTAAGGCCAGGGCGTGACATAGAGCTAGGATCTATTTTCCTGAATTTCTGCCTGACTGACATGACCAAAGTAAACTGCCTGTTACTCAGGCCCAGAAGCCAGGATACGCATAGCATTGGTAGCATTGGATAGAAAACACTTTGAAGTTTGTAGAAATGTTAAAATAATGTATGAGACTATAACACAATTGATATGGCAGGTAAAAATCCAAAGAAAAACCAAACAGATTTTTTTTTTGAGCTCCCAGGCTCTTATAATGGAAAGCTATGGGTTCTATGTAATTCCAGCTCCTAGATTGCAATTCCTATGGCTTCCATTAGATGTCAACAGTCTTTGATCATTGTTTCAGGCTTGTTTCTTAAAAAACGAGCAAGAATTTAGAGGTTTTGTACAAAGAGTCGCAGTTCAAAATCAGTCTGTTGGCACGCGACGAAGAGGAGGCGCACCTGCTAATTTTACATTTCTATTGAACATACTTCTTTCTGTATGAAATATTATAGTTTATTTACATTTTAGGATACCTGAGGATTAAATAGAAACGTAATTTGAGTTGTTTGAACAAATTTTAGAGTTAGCTTTTTGGACTCCTTTGTCTGCATGTTTAACGAGTGGATTACTGAAATCGATGGCGCCAACTAAACTGACTTTTTGAGATATAAAGAAGGATTTTAACTAACAAAACAACCATTTATATTGTAGCTGGGACCCATAGGATTGCAATCAGAGGAAGATTTTCAAAAGTAAATGATTTATTTAATCGCTATTTGTGATTTTATGAAGCCTGTGCTGGTTGAGAGATATGTTGATGTGGGGCGCTGTCCTCAGATAATCGCATGGTATGCTTTCGCTGTAAAGCCTATTGTAAATCAGACAATGCAGTTAGATTAACCTCGTTAGGCTAGACGTGCTGCTAGCAGCACACCTCGACAACATCCGGTGAAATTGCAAAGCGCAAAATTGTAAACACTAAAATCGTAATATTAAACATTCATGAAAATACAAGTGTCTTACATCGTTTAACTTCTAGTTCCTCCCAAACCCGGATCCGGGAGCACCCCCATCAGTAAAAAAGCTGACTAGCATAGCCTAGCATAGCGTCACAAGTAAATACTAGCATCTAAATATCATTAAATCACAAGTCCAAGACACCAGATGAAAGATACACATCTTGTGAATCCAGCCATCATTTCTGATTTTTAAAATGTTTTACAGGGAAGACACAATATGTAAATCTATTAGCTAACCACGTTAGCAAAAGACACAACTTTTTTTTTCCACCATTTTTTTCCTGCATAGGTAGCTATCACAATTTCGACCAAATAAAGATATAAATAGTCACTAACCAAGAAACAACTTCATCAGATGACAGTCTGATAACATATTTATTGTATAGCATATGTTTTGTTAGAAAAATGTGCATATTTCAGGTATAAATCATAGTTTACCATTGCAGCCACCATCACAACTCTCACCAAAGCAACTAGAATAACTACAGAGACCATCGTGTATTACCTAATTACTCATCATAAAACATTTCTTAAAAATACACAGCGTACAGCAAATGAAAGACACAGATCTTGTGAATCCAGCCAATATTTCAGATTTTCTAAGTGTTTTACAGCGAAAACACAATATAGCATTATATTAGCTTACCACAATAGCCAGAAACACAACACCATTTACCAGCAGCAAAGGTTAGCGATCGTAACAAACAGGCAAAAGATATATAATTTTTGACTAACCTTGATATTCTTCATCAGATGACAGTCCTGTAACATCATATTACACAATGCATATAGGGTTTGTTCGAAAATGTGCATATTTAGCGGCACAAATCGTGGTTATACAATGTGATTAGTGGCCAAAACTTCAAGCAATCTGTCCGGCGCCATCTTGGAGAGGCACCTATTCTAATCAATAAGTAATCATAAACTTGACTAAAAAAATACAGGTTGGACAGCAAATGAAAGATACATTAGTTCTTAATGTAACCGCTGTGTTAGATTTTTAAAATTAACGTTACTGCGCAATACAGCGTGCGCTAAAGCGAGACCGCACCGAAATTCATGGCGGAATTATTATTTGACATTTGTCAACATAAATACGAATTAACAGCATAAAGACTGCTTACTATTAGCTGAGCTTCCATCAGAATCTTGGGCAAGGTGTCCTTTCTCCAGAACAATCGTCTTTTGGTTGAAAGATGTCCTCTTCTCCTGTAGAAATAGCAGCTAATGCTAGCCATCCACTGGAGAGGTGTCCAACTAGCGATAGCGCGTCACAAAGAAATCCCAGAAAATCGCAATAAACTGATATAAACTGCTATAAGTCGGTTTAAATTAACTACCTTATGATGTCTTTAACACCTATAACGAATAAAAACATGACCGGAGATATAGAACTGCTAAAACGAAAGCTTTTGCAGGACGCCATTGTGATGTCCCTCTTGCGCCAGGCGCCCCGTTGAAAAGAACGGTACTTCCGTTCCATGAGCTTTTATAGTCCCCCAGATGGTGCAATCCACTCCATTCAAATTCTCACCGCTTACTGACATCTAGAGGAAGGCGTATGCAGTGCATGTAGCCCCATAGCTTACATGGGGACTTATAAACTGACCTCAGAACAGGGACCTCGATTTCAGAAATCTCACTTCCTGACAGGAAATGTGCTGCAGAATGAGTTCTGTTTCACTCAGAGAAATAATTCAAACGGTTTTAGAAACTAGAGAGTGTTTTCTATCCAATAGTAATAATAATATGCATATTGTACGAGCAAGAATTGAGTACGAGGCAGTTTAATTTGGGAACGAAATTATTACAAAGTGCAAATAGCACCCCCTATTGACAAAAGGTTAAAAGCTTAATTTCTTGTTAATCCAGCTGTTGTGTCAGATTTCAAAAAGGCTTTACGGCGAAAGCATACCATGCGATTATCTGAGGACAGCGCCCCGCATGCAAAAGCATTAAAACATTTTCCAACCCAGCAGAGGCATCACGAAAGTCAAAAATTGTGATAAAATAAATCACTTACCTTTGAAGATCCTCTGTTCGCAATCCCAAGGGTCCCAGCTGCATAACAAATGGTCGTTTTGTTCGATAAAGTCCTTCTTTGTATACCAAAAATTGTCAGTTTAGTTGGCGCGCTTGATTCAGTAATCCACCTGTTCCCCTCGTTCAAAATGCATACAAAGGAATCCCAAAAGTTACCAATAAAATTCGTTCAAACGTACCAACTTGTAGTGTACAAACTAATGTGATCCCACTGTGGAAAGGGGAGATGCTCACGAACACAATGGTGTTTTCGGTTTTACTCTACAACCCCCACAAGTGTCACGGGACTTGTCTGAAGGTAAACATTTATGGAAGTATGGAGGTAGATGTTAATTGCATGTGGCACCCTGTTGCTGTAGGAACCAGCTGGACTGGATGAGGTATTTCATCCAAGTCTGCGTGATTACATACATAGGTAGGGGTGGGTTGTGTGTGTATGCAGGTGTGTGTGTGTGTGTGGGGGGGGGGGATAAAAGTATGGTCAAAACAAACAAATTGTCATCAATGTAATGATTTAATACACTCGTTCAAACCGGCGTCACTGCGCACACACACACAGGTGCGTGCACACACTCTCTCACACCCACACACACATTTCCCCCTGGCAACTTAAGACTATAGGCATACACTCAAATCAAATTGTATTTGTCACATACACGTGTTTAGCAGATGTTATTGCGGGTGAAGCACTCTTCGGCCATGGTGCGTTTTGAGCACAAACAATAAAATATGTTGGCACAGTCACCGACTAAGAAGAGACCTGGGGTTGAGTCCCTGTCTGTCACTGACTGAAGAGACCTGGGGTTGAGTCACTGTCTGTCACTGACTGAGAAGAAACCTGGGGTTGAGTCCCTGTCTGTCAGTGACTGAGAAGAGACCTGGGGTTGAGTCCCTGTCTGTCACTGACTGAAGAGACCTGGGGTTGAGTCACTGTCTGTCAGTGACTGAGATGAGACCTGGGGTTGAGTCCCTGTCTGTCAGTGACTGAGAAGAGACCTGGGGTTGAGTCCTTGTCTGTCAGTGACTGAGATGAGACCTGGGGTTGAGTCCCTGTCTGTCAGTGACTGAGAAGAGACCTGGGGTTGAGTCCTTGTCTGTCAGTGACTGAGATGAGACCTGGGGTTGAGTCCCTGTCTGTCAGTGACTGAGAAGAGACCTGGGGTTGAGTCCTTGTCTGTCAGTGACTGAGAAGAAACCTGGGGTTGAGTCCCTGTCAGTCTGCCCTCCCAATTCACTACAATGTTCTGCTGTGTATCCTTGGCAAACACCTTGCAAGAAATATGTGCATAATGGCAACTATTAACGACCTTATTCATGGTGTTTTACCAACAGTAGTAGTTCACCCTTATGGCAACTATCCTATCCAACTGTCCAACTAACAACTATAGGCAAGTAGGCTACGTGAGCACACCCAATGAAACAAATGATCTTGGGATCCTGGAGACCGGGGGCTATGAGTGTGTTTGTGTCCCATGACAATCTGCTCTCCAAATTTGCTACAACCCCGCTATTTTGCGGCCCGTTATAATCTTATAGCGGTCCACTAGATTGAGTACCCTAGGCTAATCGTAAGTCACAGTCGGCAAGTGAAAGTAACTTATAGGCCTATCCAACGGCTGCGGGAGAAACAATGAAGCGTGATTTTACAAAAACGTGTATGTGAGAGGATAGGCAATTGAAGGACCACTCTAACATGTGCAAAGCAGCTAATTTTCATCGCTGTTAGAATATATTTATGTCTGGATTCTCCCTTTCACACACACACACTGAATGTTAATGTTTTAAATGTATGTAGATTGTAAAGTATTTTATCTGTTATATATTTTTCGTTAAGTGTCGGACCCCAGTAAGATTAGCTGTCGCCATTGTCGTCGGTTAATGGGGATCCTAATAAAATAAAATAAATCTAAATAATAAGCATAGGCCTATAATGAGGCTACTTCTTTGGAAGTGTACATAAAACAACATGCCATTAGGCCCAAATTTGTAATTTAACCTTTAGTTTCGACATATAGGCTGCTGGCCTAGCTGTTACTTTATAGGATACTATACATGGTGTTGGCATACGCAGGGGATTGAGGATAACATTGTAGCGAATTCGAAGGGCACCATGACACGGACTGATGCACTCAACTGATGTCTCTTTGCAGTTAGAAAACGCTCCATGGCCGTTAGAATTGTATTGCTTTGGGGATACCATGTGTGTGTGTGTGTATGAGTGCGCAGCGCAGTGGCGCCTGTTTAAACGGGTGTATTAGACCCCCCCCTACACACACACATACACACACACACACACACACACACCTGCATACACACAACCCACACGTTTCTACCTATGTATGTAGCCACACGGACTTGGATGAAATACCTCATCCATCTGTGTGGTTCCTCCTAAAAAGTCCTAATCTGTGGCACAACCTCTTCCAGGTCCTAATACCTATAATAACATGGTTATTATGTGCTAAAATAGCTCACATTTCCTTGTTACTAAAGCCAATTCTAATGTATTGTTTCACCAGTTATCTAACTCAGGCATTTCACGGGTGGTGCATTCAGCAACAGGGAGCCAAGGAGACATGCAATTAATAACCAAATCCCATACTTTAATCTTCAAATATAACTGACTTTGTTGACTTTTTTTCTGAAATTTTAAATGTTTAGTTTATTGTCGAAATATTGGCACTTTATTCCCCAGAATTTGTTTTTGACTTTATTCTTGAAATATTGCCACATTATTCAGAAAATATTGCCACTTCTTTAAAGTACTATTTTCCAAGTACCACCACCCATTACCATTTATAAAAAAGTGTCTCTTCACTTTGCCCTAATACTCTTCCATATTTAAATGACATAAATCTCAACCGTTTATCTTTTCCAGTGATGATAAGCACATGGATGTCACATGGTATGGTGGGGTATGCAAAATGGGTCAACTTTGAGCACCTTTATCTCGTGAATGTTTTGGCATGCAGGAAAATCACTTCTTGATACTTCTGATACTTCTTCCATGGGCAAACATGTATGGAAAGTTTTGTTTCAATCAAAAGGGATGCTGTCAAAAAGTGATTGAATTCAAATGGATTTACCCAGAGGCTACATCAATAAACATAAAGTTCCGTGTTGGGAAAGAATACAAAGAAGCCTAAGCTATTACAAAGCAACCAGCTACCCCCCAAGCCTGTGACAATTAGAGACACTACTTCATACATTTTATGTTGGTGATATAAACAAACGGCAAAATCTCTGTCAATACACCAACGTTTACAGTTGGGAAGCATATGGAGTAGCCAATAGAGCAGACTAAGCTCACCCCTCAGCTTTGTATAGCATGATACAGGTGGAATAGGTGTCATATCACTGCAGATGTGTTGCAAGCCTCTGCACCTTCACACCACCGTCGTGACAGAGGTAGAGGTAGGTCACCCCAAGCTGGCTTTATCCAGACCTGTGTAATGCACTCTAATCTCTTCCCTTCTCTGTCTTTTCCTCCTCTTTTGCTCTCTCCCTCTCTTGCCCTCTCGCTCCCTTTTCCTCTGTCTCATCCTTTGTTCTCTCCCTCTGGCTCTCCCTCGCTCTAGCTCTCTCCCTGTAGCCCTCAATCTAGCGCTCTCCCTCTCTCCCTCTCTGTCGTCCTTAGCAACCTATGACTGTGCATGTTGATGCAACAGTACAGTGAAACCCACAGTAATAAATAGGCAGGAGGCAGCAGCATTGGTGGTACAGTAAAGTATGTTATATCATTATCTGAATGAACGCTGCTGAGGGCGTTTCATTTGCGTAGGAATTTGGTACCGTGGTGCGTTTGTGAGCCTTCCACAAAATCTGGCAGTATAAGGAAGATCATTTGCAGATTTTTTCTCATTTGCAAACATTACAATGCATTTAACTATTTTAAATGCCTAAGGTGAAGAGCATACCAGAACGAATAAAGATACATGCCAAGTGCAGTGAATTGACATGATTCACAGAGCATGTAGACTTCTCCATGTGGACAATTAACTGATTATGAGTAGCCAAGCAGATAGCATTATTCTGCACACTTACCCCTTTTAAACCAGTCAATTAACTCTTACGAACACATACCTGTCTGCATAATTGTGTCCCCAGTGCTTAATGATCTGAATAAATTTAGGGAGATGAAGCCTGAATCTGCCAGATGATAAAATAAGTTCCATCTGGTTAACATTAGATATTGATGTCTAATAAAAGACAAGATGCCTTAGCGCAGTATTAATTCAGAAGTAAAGTGACCCAGGAGCTCAAACTTGAAAGCTTGATTAAAACTTAAGAGGGAAAAGGCACCAGAATAGAATTCCAAAAAGATGTAGCCGCGTGTCTTTTCAACTCGGATTAATTCACTGATGTAGTGCAAGTTATACCCCTCTCCATTTTAATCACTATGTTTCCTGTATATACTCTAGCTTTCAAGTTCTACTGCATGTGACAGCACGGTGCAAGATCATGTCCTAGTCACAATAATCATGTCCAAGTCACAATAATGTCCTCAAAGCTCTTCAGATCTGAAGAGCTGAGAGCCCTAGTTGCGTTCCTGGTTCTATGCATTTCGTCGGTGTCCTGGAAAAACCTTATGTCTCACTTTTTGTTGATTTTGAGTTTCATAACTCTAGGACTGATGTTAGTCATTTAAAAAGCCCTGTGAACTTCCATAAAAAAGAAATTCAATTCCCGAGATGCATGTTTTTTTCTCCAGGATTTCCAACTTACTCTGACACCTTTCTCTAGACCACACACTTCCTTGACAGATGTCTCCATCATATACCTCACACTCATCACACATCACAGATGTATTTAACCGAGTGAGCTCAACTGATGCGCTGGTAGAGTCATTACAGTTGTCAGTGGATGAGGCACTGGCATGTTTACAGTGTCAAAGTGAATGATATCTGTCGTTAGTTCGCCAACATCATAGTTCATAAATCCTGTCTTTACAAAAAGACATTGGTCAGGGTCAGCTACCTCCATGGCAACGATACAAAGTATTTGCGTGCTGTTCGTGATGCTCACCTCAAGGGCTTAGAGAGGCAGACCTTTTCACTGGATAAGATGGCTCTCCCTGAGACTCTAATTGGATACCTCATACATGATACACTTCCCAATTGGCAACCTATTTCCTCTGTAGAGCACTACTTTTGCTCTGGGCTTTTGTCAAAAGAAGTGCACTAAATAGAGAATAGGGTGCCATTTGGGATATAGCGTTAGATTATACTCTCTACACAGCTGCGAGTTGTCCGAGGCCAGGAAGAGGGAACCTGACCCAAGTGCTATATCTTCTGATCCAAGGATCCATGTGGACTGTATGTGGTCATCCCATGCAAACAGAGGCATTTGCATACATTAGGATCGTACATTAGGATTCAGAGAATATTGAGGTATATTGAATCAGTGAGGATGAATGATGCCTCGTCATTGTTAAACACTGATCCAAGCACAGTGTTCTGTGGAAATGCAATAAGGCTGATCTTGGGAGGTATCAGACAAACCACGTGCATTCAGGTCCCCTGATTCAATGCGGCGATGCAAGCATTATTCACAGTACTTTACAGCAGTTCCCACTCTCAGCACTTATTACGGTTTGACGGTTATGCAATCTTCTTGGATTGTGTGAAAAAGTGCCACACATTCTCGCACTCACACTCTCTCCCTCCCTCCCACTCACCCACCCACGTCTCTCTCTCTCTCTGTATCTTGCTCTCCCTCTCTCCTCATTCAGAACAGTTGAAGACACTGAACTTGTTTTTGTAATATGTTCAGTTCAGATGCCTTATCACTGCATCCTAATACCAGCAGGTCAGTGCAATGTTTATGGATCACCGTTGGACTAAGATATGTCATAGTCCTACGTCATTTTTCTGTGAAGTTGATGTTCAATACTCAAAGAACACACTATTGTTCCACCAAAACACCTTAAACTTCTTGCCACTATAGGGGGTGCTGTTTTCGCATTAGCATAATTTCCTCTACAGATTAAACTGCCTCTTATTCAATTATTGCTCTTACATATGCATATAATTAATACCATTGGATAGAAAACAATCTATAGTTTCTAAAACCGTTTCAATTTTGTCTCTGAGTTAAACAGAAGTCATTTGACAGCACTTTCCCTGACCAAGAAGAAGAATGCAAGATGTGTATGCTCGCTTCAACGCTCTGCCTATATATGGTCACGCCACCTATGACCCGAAACACACTTCATTCGTCTTCCTCTGGGTGTCAAGAGGACGTCAGAGGAGAAATTTTTTGTTTACCTTGTACTGACGTGAAATAAGACCTATTTCTTTGGCGTGACCGACAACTTCCGGTTCTCTGACTCGCGCTATTTGGAGGTGCGATTGTCTACTGTTTTGCTGCCGTTACGGATGAAAACTATCTCCGTCTCGAAGTTTGTTTGATACATGTGACCATATCATCTTAATGTATGTTTTTTCAATATAGTTTAATCAGATTATTTGAATTTTTTCGGGAGTTTTGCCGTGTTCCGTTCTGTGACTTTTTTTTACTTTGGCCAGTCGACCAGTACATATGCTAAATGAAGAGGGAAAGTTGCCATTATGAATGGATTGAACGACTCATCAGGACTAAGGACACATTGATCAACATTCTGATGAAAGATCAGCAATAGTAAGACCCAATTTACGATGTTATTTCATATATCTGTCGTGCATGTGAACTGGTCGCGGGCGCCCAGCTGGTTCTGGCTGGCGTGGCTATGCTAATTTAGCGCTACATTTTGTTTTCGCTATAAAACATTTAATAAATCTGAAATATTGTTTGGATTCACCAGATGTTGGGCTTTCAATATCTGTACGCTGTGTATTTTTCTGAAATGTTTTAAGATAAGTAATTAGTTATATGACGTTGGTCTCTGTAATTGTTCTGGCTGCGTCAGCACTATTTCAGATTGCAGCTGCAATGTAGAACTGTGATTTATACCTGAAAAATGCACATTTTTCAAAAAAAAACTATGCTATACCATAAATATGTTATCAGACTGTCATCTTATGAAGTTGTTTCTTGGTTAGTGGCTATATATATTTTTATTTAGTCGAATTAGTGATAGCTACTGACGCAGGAAAAAACTGTTGGAGTAAAAAAATTGTGTCTTATGCTAACGTGGTTAGCTAATAGATTTACATATTGTGTCTTCCCTGTAAAACATTTTAAAAATCTGAAATGGTGGCTTTATTCACAAGATCTGTATCTTTCATCTGGTGTCTTGGACTTGTGATTTAATGATATTTAGATGCTACAATTTACTTGTGACGCTATGCTAGCTATGCTACTCAGTGGGGGGGGAGTGGGGGGTGATCCCGGATCCGGGTTGGTGACTCGTTAAAGGTTAACTGCGAATGAGTGTCTATGGATCAAACACAAAACCTTTCCATCAAAAAGCCATCAAATGTGCCTTTTGCATGAGAGTGCCACAAGGTGGATGGTAAAAGCTCAGTGGAGTGTTTGTAAAATAAAGCCTTGGCTGGACACTCCGACCCTTGGCTAGGAAGACACATGACACAGATATATGGAAGAAAATCAGAAATTCAAAAGGCTTTAAAACCCTGGCCTTGAAGCTTTATTCATTGGTGAATGGATAGATGGACATCTATGGTTAGCACAATCCCCCTTTCATGTCCCCCATTAAAAAAATATATATATAGATTTTCCATTCTTCTGAGACTAAATTGAGAAGAAAGACATGCAGTCTTTGGGCACCTGAGAAACTCACGGGGGAGTTTGAGATGTATTTTATCTGTTCTCTCTCTTTCCGTAGAGTGAGAGTGGACATATTGTCATCACATTGATTGGCAGTCTGCTGTAAGTCTAAAGCCTGTGTTGCACACCTTACTGAAAAAGGATCTGTGCCTCGGTTTAAATATCCACAAATAGCAATTACATTGAAGCAATATCGGTAATGCAATATAAATGGTATGCTAGTATAGACGTTGGAACTTAACCTGTCAGCTTTAACATGTTTCTAAGCAACTGCTCATGCCACATTAATTTAGTAAACACAAAGTGAACTTTATTACTCTCACACGTTCACAATAGGTCATGTCCCCATTGAAAAGTCCATTGTGAAAACTCCTTTCCCCTGATTAGCATGTTCTCCATGGGCCTTCTAATTTGTCTGTTAATTGCCCTTACTCCCCAAAATGCATCTGAGAATTCAAATGATATTCCACCCAAATGAGTCCCTCATATGTTTCGTTCATTGGGTCCCAGCTGTTGCTTAAACTTAGCGCGATGGAATTCAGGAAAAAAATACAATTATCTGTAATTGGCCTTTTGCTATAAAGACATAAATAAAAAATGTGTAAAAACATAATTGTGTTTAAATGTGTTGACACATACTATAATTGAGTGTGACTTGTACAATACTGTAGCTCTTTCAGGCTTTAGTTTAGAATTCCTTCTCATACATTTTAGTCTTCGTTGTATTCATCTACAGTGTTTTTACTGTGGATAAGAATTTATGGCAAGGTCAGAGCTAATGTTCATCTGATGGAGGACAATAGTGCAAAGAGCTGAGTCAGTCACTTTGGATTGCATAGAAGGGAGTCATGTGACGGTCATCTCAATCACCTGAGTTAGGAGGTCGACTGACTGTTGGGCTAAACAAAATACTTTTTCAACTGCAGAGCCCAGCCCATCACCTCCCTACCTCAGACGTCAGAGTGGCAGAGATGGATTCGAGTGGCGACCTCGTGATGGACTACCAGGGCTGTCCGGGAGGTTTTACTGTGACGCCAAGCTGTTTGATGTCCCATAGTCTTGGCTCAACTCCAGACAAGCAAACGCCTCACGGGCCTCCGATACTCAAACGCCATTAATGTCGCTAATCTGATTCAGAGGGGTTGGGTTAAATGCAGGAGATACATTTTGTTTGAATGCATTCAGTTGTGCAACTGACTAGGTATCCCGTTTCCCCTTCCCTAATTATTTGTGGAAAAATACACAACCTTGATCTTGGTGTCTGGTTCTAATCCATTTTTATTAAACGGTCACTCTCAGAGTCTGTGGCTCTCTCTTTAATGTGTCTCAACTTGTATCTGTTTTATTTTTGTGTTTTAGCCAAACACAAAAACCTCAAATGAATCCACGTACGTACGTACACGTACACGCACACACACACACACACACACACACACACACACACACACACACACACACACACACACACACACACACACACACACACACACACACACACACTACTCTTTGAAAGGAGGAGCTCTCTTTCTTGATTCAGCTAGCTGCCTCTAAATTCATTTACAATTAGGCGGGCCCTCTCACATTTCATCTACAGGGGGAAATGTTTCATTGTTTAATCCTAGAAAGCATTTTGAAAGATTACATATCGCTTCTTTCATAAAGACACCATTAGTGTCTTGGGAGTAATGGAAGCCACTAATTTGATGGTTTGACCTTAAGCTATTCATCAGCTTGGAGGGAAGACGAAATGGATGTTGTCCGAGTTCACATTATCATTTGGCCACAGGACTCAAGAGTTTTATGATGGCGTTAAGTAAAACAGCTGCAAAGAAAATATTGTGGAACAAAAGACTGAGAAAATGGGGCTTGGGTATTTTTATACAGTAGATGCACTATAGTGATTCTAAGAATCCAACCATGCTGTGGTGGTAAAGAGCCAGATCAGTTACTATGTCTGATCAAGAATGAGGGAACTATACTGAACAAAAATATAATTGCAACATGTAAAGTGTTGGTCCCATTTTCCATGAGCTGAAATAAAAGATCCAAGAAATGTTTGATACTGTCACAATTCCGATGGTGAAATGAAGGAGTCAGGTGCAGAGAGCAGGGTAATAATGAGCAAGTGGAAATTTATTATTTCACCCAGAAATAATCTCTGAGGCGGCTACGCCACACAACAACGGGCGCGTCACAAATACTGTCCAACATAAATTAGGACCGAATCCACTATACAAAAACTCCACCACAACAAACAGAATAACAAGCCCGCACAAAAGTCGGCGGGCCAACTGGGTTTAAATAACCCCCTACCCTAAACACAAAACAGGTGTAACCAATTAAACAAACCTAAATGAAAACAGAAAAGGGGATCGGTGGCAGCTAGTAGACCGGAGACGACGACCGCCGAGCGCCGCCCGAACAGGAAGAGGCACCATCCTCGGCGGGATTCGTAAAAGTACCCCCCTCCCGACGCGCGGCTCCCGCAGCGCGCCGACCCCGGCCTCGAGGACGACCCGGAGGGCGAGGAGCAGGGCGATCCGGATGGAGGCGGTGAAAGTCCCTCAAGAGGGACGGATCCAAAATGTCCCCCACCGGTACCCAGCATCTCTCCTCCGGACCATACCCCTCCCAGTCCACGAGGTACTGCAGGCCCCTCACCCGGCGTCTCGAGTCCAGGATAGTTCGTACCACGTACGCCGGGGACCCCTCGATGTCAAGAGGGAGCGGAGGGACCTCCGGCACCTCATTTTCCTGAAGGGGACCAGCTACCACCGGCCTGAGGAGAGACACATGAAACGAGGGGTTAATACGATAGTAAGAGGGAAGTTGTAACCTATAACACACCTCGTTTATCCTCCTCAGGACTTTAAATGGCCCCACACACTGCGGCCCCAGCTTCCGGCAGGGCAGGCGGAGGGGCAGGTTTCGAGCCGAGAGCCAGACCCTGTCCCCTGGTGCGAACACAGGGGCCTCACTGCGGTGGCGGTCAGCGCTCCTCTTCTGCCGTTCACTGGCCTGCCTGAGAGAGTCCTGGACTGCCCGCCAGGTCTCTCTAGAGCGCTGTACCCACTCCTCCACCGCAGGAGCGTCGGTCTGGCTCTGATGCCACGGAGCCAGGACCGGCTGGTAACCCAGTACGCATTCGAAGGGCGACATGTTCGTTGATGAGTGGCGGAGTGAGTTCTGGGCCAACTCTGCCCACGGGACGTACCTTGCCCACTCTCCTGGCCGGTCCTGGCAATACGACCTCAGAAACCTACCCACTTCCTGGTTCACTCTTTCCACCTGCCCATTACTTTCGGGGTGAGGCTGACCGAGACCCCCAGACGCTCCATAAACGCTCTCCACACCCGGGACGTGAACTGGGGACCTCGATCAGATACGATGTCCTCCGGCACCCCGTAATGCCGGAAGACGTGGGTAAATAGAGCCTCCGCAGTCTGTAGGGCCGTAGGGAGACCAGGCAATGGGAGGAGACGACAGGACTTAGAGAACCGATCCACAACGACCAGAACGGTAGTGTTCCCCTGAGATGGAGGAAGATCAGTCAGAAAATCTACCGAGAGATGAGACCATGGCCGTTGTGGAACCGGGAGGGGTTGTAACTTCCCTCTCGGTAGGTGCCTAGGAGCCTTACTCTGAGCGCATCCCGAGCAGGAGGAGACATAGAGTCTCACGTCCTTAGCCAAGGTGGGCCACCAGTATTTCCCCCTAAGACCCCGCACTGTCCTCTCAATCCCCGGATGACCCGAAGAAGGTAGTGTGTGAGCCCACCGAATCAATCGATCACGGACACCAAGCGGAATACCCAACTTACGGGCGAGTCCGCGATCCATAAAACTCCCAGCTGCGCCTGAGTCTACTAGCGCCTTATGCTGGAGAGAGGGGAAAAACGCAGGAAAAAAAATAACCAAAAACATGTGACCGACAGGAAGCTCTGGGTGAGTCTTGTGCCTACTCACCTGGGGTGGCCGAGAAGTATTCCGCCTGCCATCTCTACTCCCAGAGGCACTCCTCCAGCACCGGTCCGAAGTGTGTCCTCTTCGGCCACAATAGGTGCAAGAGAAGCCACCTCCTCCGGCCCCCCTAGATGCAGCCCCTCCCAACTCCATCGGAGTTGGAGCGGGAGGGCTGGGAGGTGGAACTAACAGGACCCCCTCTGAACGCCCGCGGGCAGCTAGCAGGTTGTCCAGTCGTATTGACATGTCAATAAGCTCATCGAGGGAGAGTGTAGTGTCCCGACAAGCTAGCTCCCGACGGACGTCCTCCCGAAGGCTACATCGGTAATGGTCCATCAGGGCCCTGTCATTCCACCCCGCACCAGCAGCCAAGGTCCGGAACTCCAACGCGAAGTCTTGCGCACTCCTCGTCTCCTGTCTGAGGTGGAACAGTCGCTCACCCACCGCTCGGCCCTCCTGAGGGTGGTCAAATACGGCCCGAAAGCGGCGGGTGAACTCTGGGTAGTGGTCTCGAACCGAGTCTGGGCCGTTCCAGACCGCGTTAGCCCATTCCAGGGCTCTACCCGTCAGACAGGAGATGAGGAGGCTAACACTCTCCTCTCCCGAGGGAGTCGGATGAACAGTAGCCAAGTAGAGCTCCAACTGGAGCAAAAACCCCTGGCACCCAGCCACCGCTCCATCGTACTCCCTCGGGAGCGCGAGACGCAACGCGCCTGAACCAGATGCTGACGTGGAAGGAGTAGGTTGCGACGTCCGTGAAGGAGCTGGGGTAGACGTCGGGAAACCACTCCTCTCCCATCGCTCCATCCTCTCCATCATCATGTCCATCGCCGACCCAATCCGATGGAGAACGGCGGTGTGATGGAGGACACGCTCCTCCATCGATGGAAGAGGGGTGGTTGCTGCTTCTGCTGACTCCATGGGCTGGTGCGGGCTTCTGTCACAATTCCGATGGTGAAATGAAGGAGTCAGGTGCAGAGAGCAGGGTAATAATGAGCAAGTGGAAATTTATTATTTCACCCAGAAATAATCTCTGAGGCGGCTACGCCACACAACAACGGGCGCGTCACAAATACTGTCCAACATAAATTAGGACCGAATCCACTATACAAAAACTCCACCACAACAAACAGAATAACAAGCCCGCACAAAAGTCGGCGGGCCAACTGGGTTTAAATAACCCCCTACCCTAAACACAAAACAGGTGATACCAATTAGACAAACCTAAATGAAAACAGAAAAGGGGATCGGTGGCAGCTAGTAGACCGGAGACGACGACCGCCGAACGCCGCCCGAACGGGAAGAGACACCATCCTCGGCGGGATTCGTAACAGATACGCACAAAAAGCTTATTTCTCTCAAATGTCTCAAATTTGTTTACATCCCTGTTAGTGAGCATTTCTCCTTTGCCCAGATAATCCAGCCACCTGACAGGTGTGGCAAATCAAGAAGCTGATTAACTTCTACCGCCTCAGAAACCCGGGTCCGGGAGCACCCCCCACCACCCCCACCAGTAAAAAAGCTGACTAGCATAGCTAGCATAGCGTCACAAGTAAATACTAGCATCTAAATATCATTAAATCACAAGTCCAAGACACCAGATGAAAGATACACTTCTTGTGAATCCAGCAATCATTCCTGATTTTTAAAATGTTTTACAGGGAAGACACAATACGTAAATCTATTAGCTAACCACGTTAGCAAAAGACACCATTTTTCTTACTCCACTATTTTTTCACTCCATCACCAGCTATCACCAATTCGACCAAATAAAGATATAAATAGCCACTAACCAAGAAACAACTTCATCAGATGACAGTCTGATAACATATTTATTGTATAGCATAGGTTTTGTTAGAAAAATGTGCATATTTCAGGTATAAATCATAGTTTGCCATTGCAGCCACCATCACAAATCTCACCAAAGCGACTAGAATTACTACAGAGAGCAACGTGTATTACCAATTTACTCATCATAAAACATTTCTTAAAAATACACAGCGCACAGCAATGGAAAGACACAGATCTTGTGAATTCAGACAATATTTCAGATTTTCTAAGTGTTTTACAGCGAAAACACAATAAATCGTTATATTAGCATACCACATGTGCAAACGTTACCCGAGCATTGATTCAAGGCAAAGAGAGCGATAACGTTATCATCACCAAAATATATTAATTTTTTCACTAACCTTCTCAGAATTCTTCCGATGACACTCCTGTAACATCATATTACACAATCCATATAGAGTTTGATCGAAAATGTGCATATTTAGCGGCACAAATCGTGCTTACACAATGGAAATACTGTCCAACTACTCAAGCAATCTGCCCGGCGCCATCTTGGAAAGACACCTATTTTTATCGAAAACTATTCATAAACTTGACTAAAAAAATACAAGTTGGACAGCAATTGAAAGACAAATTAGTTCTTAATGCAATCGCTGAATTACATTTCTAAAATTATCCTTACTGTGCAATACAGGGTGCGCCAAAGCGAAGCTACACAAAAAAAAATGGCGATATATGTGTTTAACATTTTTCAACAGAACAACGATTTATCATCATAAATAGTTCTTACTATGAGCTGAGCTTCCATCAGAATCTTGGGCAATGTATCCTTTCTCCGGTCTAATCGTCTTTTGGTCGAAAGATGTCCTCTTGTCCTGTCGAAATGGCCACTAACGTTCGGCATCTACAGGAAAAGTGTCCAACTCTTCAAAGTGCGTCACAAAGAAATGCCTCAAAATCGCACTAAACGGATATAAATTGCTATAAAACGGTTTAAATTAACTACCTTATGATGTCTTTAACACCTATAACGAATAAAAATATGACCGGGGATATAGAAGTGCCTAAACCAAAGCTTGGAAGGAGGCCAGTCCGACGACCACTCTGCGTCGAGCGCACGGCTGAAAAGAAAGGTACTTCCGTATCTTGGTCTTTTATAAAGTCCCAGATTGCGCAATCGACCCCATTCAAATTGTCACCACTTACTGACATCTAGAGGAAGGCGTAGGCAGTGTTTGTAGCCCCATAGCATTCACAGGGACTTATAAACTGACCTGGGAGCAGGGGCCAAGATTTCTGAAATCTCACTCCCTGGCAGGAAAAGTGCTGTAGAATGAGTTCTGTTTCACTCAGAGACATAATTCCAACGGTTTTAGAAACTAGAGAGTGTTTTCTATCCAATAATAATAATAATATGCATATTGTACGAGCAAGAATTGAGCACTAGGCAGTTTAATTTGGCAACGTCAAGAAAAAAAAAGTGCTAACAGCTCCCCCTATTGAGTAGAGGTTTTAAACAGCGAGATCATTACACAGGTGCACCTTGTTCTAAGGATAATAAAAAAGCCTCTCTTTGGTCGCAAAACACAGTGTTACGGATGCCTCAAGATTTGAGGGAGCGTGCAATTTGGAATTCCGACTGCAGGAATGTCCATCAGAGCTGTTCTGATAAGCCGCTTCCAACGTCATTTTGGAGAAGTTGGCAGTACGTCCAATCAGCCTCACAACCGCAGACCTCATGTAACCACGCCATCCTAGGACCTCCACATATTCTTCACCTGCGGGATCGTCTGAGAACAGCCACACAGACAGCTGATGAAATTGAGTAGTATTTCTGTCTGTAATTTCTGTCTGATTGACACCCATGGCTGCGCCCCTTCCCAGTCATGTGAAATCCATAGATTAGGGCCTCATTCATTTATTTCAATTGACGGATTTCCTTGTATGAGCTTTAACTCAGTAAAATCGTGACAATTGTTGCATGTTGCTTTCATATTTTTGTTCAGTGTACTCTATTAAACCCTGGAGTCTCTAAGATAAGTGAGGTATGTAAAACATCTTAAACTCAATGGTGTGAAAAATCCCCAACAACAAGATGTCACAAAGATAATGTCAAGATTAATATGCCCTCTGAGGCAAGTCGGCAATACACAACAGAAGTCAGAAGTTGTTATTGGCATTCTCGCTGGCGACTGACAGGGTAAACTGATACTGGCACAGGTGCCCACACAAAGAGGAGCTGCTGAAGTGGTAACTAATCTGATCCTAGATCTGAACATATAAATTAGTAATTGAGCCATATTTTTTAAATCCCCATTCAGCTGCCTGGGTATTTTGTAGCATGAACACTTTTGCAAATTCATTTGTGGTGTCTAATGGCAGGAAATTAATCAAACCGGAAATGTTCATAAAGAGGATATTTTTGTTTTGTAAAGGCTACATTGTAATTTGTGAAATTAAATTGAATATGTTTTTGCTATTCCAGGAATCTATTTCAGTGATTGTTTTTATATGATTATTTTGCTAAAAGCACTTCAATTAGTTTGCTTTTATGGTTGGCTTATGATACAATGCAAACGAAGATACAATACAAACAAATTATTTTGTTATTTAAATGGCCTCGTTCTGCAGGAACCGTTTAATATATAACTCACTTATTTAATCTAATGAAACCAAATGTACAGCCCAACGGCATAAACACAGCCCGTAAACCAGATTGACTTTTGGTGCCTCAATTAATAATTCTTGCCACTATAGGGGGTGCTGTTTTCGCATTAGCATAATTTCCTCTACAGATTAAACTGCCTCTTATTCAATTATTGCTCTTACATATGCATATAATTAATACCATTGGATAGAAAACAATCTATAGTTTCTAAAACCGTTTCAATTTTGTCTCTGAGTTAAACAGAAGTCATTTGACAGCACTTTCCCTGACCAAGAAGAAGAATGCAAGATGTGTATGCTCGCTTCAACGCTCTGCCTATATATGGTCACGCCACCTATGACCCGAAACACACTTCATTCGTCTTCCTCTGGGTGTCAAGAGGACGTCAGAGGAGAAATTTTTTGTTTACCTTGTACTGACGTGAAATAAGACCTATTTCTTTGGCGTGACCGACAACTTCCGGTTCTCTGACTCGCGCTATTTGGAGGTGCGATTGTCTACTGTTTTGCTGCCGTTACGGATGAAAACTATCTCCGTCTCGAAGTTTGTTTGATACATGTGACCATATCATCTTAATGTATGTTTTTTCAATATAGTTTAATCAGATTATTTGAATTTTTTCGGGAGTTTTGCCGTGTTCCGTTCTGTGACTTTTTTTTACTTTGGCCAGTCGACCAGTACATATGCTAAATGAAGAGGGAAAGTTGCCATTATGAATGGATTGAACGACTCATCAGGACTAAGGACACATTGATCAACATTCTGATGAAAGATCAGCAATAGTAAGACCCAATTTACGATGTTATTTCATATATCTGTCGTGCATGTGAACTGGTCGCGGGCGCCCAGCTGGTTCTGGCTGGCGTGGCTATGCTAATTTAGCGCTACATTTTGTTTTCGCTATAAAACATTTAATAAATCTGAAATATTGTTTGGATTCACCAGATGTTGGGCTTTCAATATCTGTACGCTGTGTATTTTTCTGAAATGTTTTAAGATAAGTAATTAGTTATATGACGTTGGTCTCTGTAATTGTTCTGGCTGCGTCAGCACTATTTCAGATTGCAGCTGCAATGTAGAACTGTGATTTATACCTGAAAAATGCACATTTTTCAAAAAAAAACTATGCTATACCATAAATATGTTATCAGACTGTCATCTTATGAAGTTGTTTCTTGGTTGTTGGCTATATATATTTTTATTTAGTCGAATTAGTGATAGCTACTGACGCAGGAAAAAACTGTTGGAGTAAAAAAATTGTGTCTTATGCTAACGTGGTTAGCTAATAGATTTACATATTGTGTCTTCCCTGTAAAACATTTTAAAAATCTGAAATGGTGGCTTTATTCACAAGATCTGTATCTTTCATCTGGTGTCTTGGACTTGTGATTTAATGATATTTAGATGCTACAATTTACTTGTGACGCTATGCTAGCTATGCTACTCAGTGGGGGGGGAGTGGGGGGTGATCCCGGATCCGGGTTGGTGACTCGTTAAAGGTTAATCCACACAAATCCACAAAAATACAGTGCAATAGATTCACTATCAAAGTTTACAAAGGGTAGTAGCATAATTATCTCTCAATAACTTTCAGTTTCATAACATCACACATTCATTGTCAATGTTTTCTCACCTGTCCAATTACGTAAGCAGGGTGTCCTTCCTTCTGAGCCTGAGGTAGCCAGTAAGCTCAGAGGACTTTGAGATGCTCGTAGTCCCGTTCATCATTAGTGCTAGTGTCCACCGAGGCCACCTCGCTCACCACCACCACCCCGGCATGATGAATCCCCACCCATTCAAAGAGTAATTTAAACGTCCTGACAGTCTGGACCCGCATTCAATGGGGGCTCCTCTTCGCTCATCTCATCTCTGGGACTTGGAACAGGAAGAATTGATAGACGCTCAGAGGGCAATATAATGTAGTGTAGTCATTGCTGGGCCTTGCAGTGCCACAGAAATTAGCTTTAAAATGATGTAATACACGGGACCTTGTAATCTCACCCATCAAATTATCCACTGAGATTCCCCCAACCCTGCTATAGAGAACTAATGGAGTCTAACTTAACTGCAACAGTGGAGAGCTACTTCTTCACTGTCCTCTGGGTTACTGTATCTCAGTCCACTGATCTACATTCAACTTGTACACACGTCAAAGTGTGATGAGAGGTAGGAGTTACCATTATTGCATTAGCTGTGGGTCACCTCTAGTGTTACACTTTATGGTCGAAGTGTGTCACTAAGGTATAAACCACTGAACCCGATCTTCACTGGGTCTTAATGGGTTTCCATTTTGTTCATCGGCCCATTGCCTTTACGATTTCTTCCAACCCAAATAAGGACATTGTACCGTAAACCCTCACAATAAACATCATCTATAGAGCAAACCAATGTGGCCGCCACCTCCTCTGCTCTGGCACAACTGAGACTTTCATCAGTTTCCTTATTCCCCTGTCGCATCTAATCTAATTCACTAATGCCTTTGAGAAAGTGTCATAATAGCACTGAGGCAGAATGACTACGTTTGGAGCCCTTTGATGGTTCCTTCGCATCAATTATTATGATTATCCTCTACTTCTCCCCAAACCCGGATCCGGGAGCACCCCCATCAGTAAAAAAGCTGACTAGCATAGCCTAGCATAGCGTCACAAGTAAATACTAGCATCTAAATATCATTAAATCACAAGTCCAAGACACCAGATGAAAGATACACATCTTGTGAATCCAGCCATCATTTCTGATTTTTAAAATGTTTTACAGGGAAGACACAATATGTAAATCTATTAGCTAACCACGTTAGCAAAAGACACCACTTTTTTTACTCCACCAGTTTTTTACTCTATCAGTAGCTATCACAAATTCGACCAAATAAAGATATAAATAGCCACTAACCAAGAAACAACTTCATCAGATGACAGTCTGATAACATATTTATTGTATAGCATATGTTTTGTTAGAAAAATGTGCATATTTCAGGTATAAATCATAGTTTACCATTGCAGCCACCATCACAACTCTCACCAAAGCGACTAGAATAACTACAGAGAGCAACGTGTATTACCTAATTACTCATCATAAAACATTTCTTAAAAATACACAGCGTACAGCAATTGAAAGACACAGATCTTGTGAATCCAGACAATATTTCAGATTTTCTAAGTGTTTTACAGCGAAAACACAACATAGCGTTATATTAGCTTACCACAATAGCAAACATCACAACAGCATTGATTCAAGCCAAACATAGCGATAATGTATAAACCACCAAAAGATATTAATTTCTTCACTAACCTTCTCAGAATTCTTCAGATGACAGTCCTATAACATCATATTACACAATGCATATAGAGTTTGTTCGAAAATGTGCATATTTAGCGGCACAAATCGTGGTTATACAATGTGATTAGTGGCCAAAACGTCAAGCAATCTGTCCGGCGCCATCTTGGAGAGGCACCTATTCTAATCGAAAACTATTCATAAACTTGACTAAAAAAATACAGGTTGGACAGCAATTGAAAGACAAATTAGTTCTTAATGCAATCGCTGGGTTACATTTTTTAAATTAACGTTACTTCAAGCATACAGCGTGCGCTAAAGCGAGACGCACCGAAATTCATGGCGGAATTATTATTTGACATTTGTCAACATAAGTACGAATTAACAGCATAAAGACTGCTTACTATTAGCTGAGCTTCCATCAGAATCTTGGGCAAGGTGTCCTTTCTCCAGAACAATCGTCTTTGGGTTGAAAGATGTCCTCTTCTCCTGTCGAAATAGCAGCTAACGATAGCCACCCACTGGAGAGGTGTCCAACTCGGAAAGCGCATGACAAAGAAATCTAGGAAAATCGCAATAAACTGCTATAAACTGCTATAAGTCGGTTTAAATTAACTACCTTATGATGTCTTTAACACCTATAACGAATAAAAACATGACCGGAGATATAGAACTACTAAAACGAAAGCGTTTGCAGGACGCCATTGTGATGTCTTCTTGCGCTAGGCGCACCGTTGAAAAGGACGGTACATCCGTTCCACGGTCTTATATAGGGCCCAAGATTGCGCAATCCACTCCATTCAAATTCTCCCCGCTTACTGACATCTAGAGGAAGACGTATGCAGTGCATGTAGCCCGATGGCTTACATGGGGACTTATAAACTGGCTGCCTTTGAAAATCCCTATAGGCAGCCAGTTATGTGTGTGAAGGCAAGGCTGAGACCAGTGGAGCACCTGATCTCAGAACAGCGGGTATCCCCATACAGATTGGCTTGGTGCTGGGAGAGATGCAAGAGTACGGTGGTGCCTGAGTAGTACAGTAATGAGAAAAAACTCCCATCCATTTCTTCCTCCACACTTCTCTTGGTACTGCATTATACTGATCTCCTCCATAATCACTGGTGTTGATTCTTTGCTTAATTGTGAGCAGACCGCAGGTTAACAATTCTGTTCCGTATTCTACACTTTGGTTTGCAGGTTTATGTTTAAATATAAGCCACGGTTCAGAAAACACTGCAGGTATTCTGTGTATTACGGTCTTATTTCCCACACGGCAAAGGTGCGATTGTAGAGGTCGAATGTCAGACTTAATGTACCGGACTTAATACAAACCTGCACCACGATAGAATCCGTTATATCTGCATTGCACAAACTACTATGTCCTTAATGTCCATAGGGGCCATTTCCATGGTCCTTGTGTGTTTGCATAAACATTGCCCGTCAGTCGTGTGCTTTCCCCTTCCAATCTCCCCTGCTTTGTTTTTGCATAACATAACCCACCGGGCTCATAGATCATGATGGGATAAAAACGCCAATCCGTTCCGGCGGCAAAGACGGGGATGAGGATTCGGCCGCTCAGTCCTTGCCCTTCACCTCAGCTCTGCATATCTCCCGAGAAACCAACACAATTTCCCTTCTTTTATGAGACTGCTGCATACAATTTGAGACCTAGTCAACCCCTGCTCTGTTTTACTGCTTACCCTAGCCAAATGAAAATCTATCTGTGGGTACGCTCTCTCGGAAATGACTTGTACTCAGACAACCATCAAGGTTACCCTATAGGTTTTCATCAACACTAATACATTACTGTCAAGCTGCAAAAGCAAAAATTGCATTGTGCCGGGAATGTTTCCACATTTGTTTTTCCCTCTGAGGGAAAAAGTCTCTTCACAGTCATTCAAAGTAGCTCCAGAAAAGGAGAACAATGGTAGATGTCTGGGCAGTCTGAGGCTATTGTTTGGAAACCTCTTCTGTCTTTGTTTCCCGCTTTTCTTTGCATCTGACATGAATATGACAACCGAGGTCTCTGATCTGTATGTTTTTTTTAAATTTCCTCTCCGTCTCTCATGCTCTCTCAGTGATGCTAAATAAATGATCACAAGTAAGAGAACACAAACCAACCACACTGTAATGGGGATTCTCAGATGCTGCGTTCAGCTTTTATCTGCTATACACCATTACCGCAGACAATTTTGTTCATTGTATAACGGTCAGTCGAAATTAAAGGAGCTGGTGCGTAAGATATGATTCTTTAAAAAGTATTTCAACGAGTGTAATCGCCATAGGGACTGTTCCTGCAATCAAAGTAAATTGTTACCTGTCAATAATTTCACAATAAAAGCGCCAATTGGACAGCTGCTTGTAAATCAGCTTATTTAGGCTGGGGTGAGAAACAAAAAGCTTACGAACATGTGATATTGAGACATTGGGATGGTGATGGTGCCGCAATATGTGCTTTGACGTGTACACTGAGTGTACAAAACATTAGGAACACCTTCCTATTATTGAGTTGCAACACCGTTTGCCCTCAGAACAGCCTAAATTCGTTGGGGCATGAACTCCACAAGGTGTCGAAATCATTCCACAAGAATGCTGGCCCATGTTGACTCCAATGCCTCCCACAGTTGTGTCAAGTTGGCTGGATGTCCCTTGGTGGTGGACTATTCTTGATACACACGGGAAACTGTTGAGCGTGAAATACCCAGCAGCGTTGCAGTTCTTGACACACTCAAACTGGTGTGCCTGGCATGTACAACCATACCCTGTTCAAACCACTTAAATATTTTGTCTTGCCCATTCACCTCTGAATCCATGGCTCAATTGTCTCAAGGCTTAAAAATCCTTCTTTAACCTGTCTCCTTCCCTTCATCTACCCGGATTGAACTGGATTTAACAGGTGACATCAATAAGGGATCATAGCTTTCACCTGGATTCACCTGATCAGTCTATGTCATGGAAAGAGCAGGTGATGCTAATGTTTTGTACACTCAGTGTATATCCAGCATGCGCGTACGCATGAGTTTCTGCTCACAAAAGGCTTAGTACAAAAGGCTCAGGCCTACAGTATGACGGCAACCATACCCACCTTCTTTCATAATCAGGGAGGCATTGGTGCGGTCCAGGCGAGCTAGACAGATGGAGAGGTGAGCCTGCTGGATCCCAACACTCTTCAAGGAACAGGGGTGCATGAGGCTAAAGGAGAGACGGAACTCAAATCCAAAAGACTACACATGGAACCCAGGCTACCACGTCTTCCAGACACTAGGTAGACCAATCATTGATTTATGATTTCACAACACTGTCCCCCCTGTTCAAACAGTGCAAGACAAAAAAACGATTATGCATATCCCCAATAAAGGTAGCCTAGTCTTTAACCTGCTAAACTGTATACTGTATGTCTGTAATTAACTGTACTTGTCTTCTCTGGCGTACAGTTTCTAAGAGATTAAAGCCTTGTGTTCCCCCAAGATTACTTTGCTGTCATCCACGTGTAACGGCTCCACCTCCAAAACATGCTCTCTGACCAGTTATAATAGTAGAAAATGAAGTGTGGTTTGGTATTATACTAGATATGAAAACAATAACACTGTCTCTGAGGATTAATGTTCACAACATGGGGAAGCGTTGTCAGAGACAATTTACATTTGTGAAAACATTCATTGATGTGAAAATGGTTGTGTCTAAACCCATATTTTCCTATATATTTGCACTCAGAATAGGTGCTACCAAGAAATGTTCCGTAGACAAGGTTCTATGGACAAATATTCCAAAGCTCATGGCCCTGGGACTGAAGTTCTCCCTCTGCAACTGGGTTCTGGACTTCCTGACTGCCGTGGAGATGGTCAAAAACATAAAGTTCCTCGGCGTGCACATCTCTGAAGAGCTAAAATGGTCAAACCACACAGACACCGTGGTGAAGAAGGCACGGCAGCGACTCTTCAACTTCAGGATGTTGAATACATTTGGCCTGTCCTCGAGGGCCCTCACAGTGTTCTGCAGGAGCACCATCAAGGCTATCCTGTCGTGCTGCATTACAGCCTGGTACGGCAACTCCACCTCCGCAGACCACAAAGTGCTACAGAGGGTGGTGCGCTCAGCCCCTGTCCCCCCTATGCTCCCCTCGTCTTCCTACTTGCTGCTCCCCTTATGGACATTTCCCCTCCTCAGCAGATATTTAGCCTGCCACCACCCCAATGGACATTTATCATTGCCGGAGTTGTTAATATGTATATATTATTATTTTTATTTGTATTACTACCTATCTGTATTATATTTGTATTGTTTATTTTCACTTTGTCCTGCATTGTTGGAATTTCACTGTAACCTGTAAGTACGTCTGCAACCCTGTACATGTGACTATTAAACTCTAATGTCAATTGCTCAAATATGTTCTTACAAATAAATGCATTACCACCACATTTGTATAAATTATTGTCATTGTAAGTATGATCGATCATTATAAAATGTTTTAACTAATATAATCCCATGGCTAAAATGTTCTGGATATATTGATAATGTAATATTCTTTTCATTCATCAGAGTTTAGAAATCATATCCTTCACCCCCTGCTCACCTCCAAAGTTAGACCAGGGATAGTATCCCCCTAAACTATCCCTTATACCTTATACTTAAGTCGAACATAAGTCAAACAAAATAAAAATGTCTAAGCCCTCTAGACCACTGCACATCCAATTACAGTTGATTTAGATGGTGACGCACACGTTTCTTTCACTGCATTAGAGCTCATTTACAGGCATGAGGATCGCTTTCCTGTCTGTTTTCATATCCCGAGGAAACATTTTTCTGTTTTCTCCCTTCCTAATGTGATGAATGAGAGCCGCTCCTGCCGCAGTGGAAATGTGCTAAGATATTATTTGGCCAACTTTTTTTTCTACATGAAAATATGGCTCGCCAGCCCTACCATCTGTTTGAAACGTTTGTAAGCATTCAGTCTGACATACTGTTTCTGTGAAATTAACCACACGTCCCGGTCGGTGTGCTGACTGGAATGGTTGCTGCTCCAAATACTCTCCTTATTGTATGTGGCGGCTTGGAAAACAAGACCTAAGTAAATCCCTGGGGACTTGAGGTCAAGTTCTTCAGGGTTTTATCCCTTGAGGGGTTGTTACATCTCACACAGCTCATCTTTGCGAGCTGTCTCTCCTCCCTCCTGTGCTACAGTTTCGACCTTCCCTCTTCAATAGGAACCCTTTTTGGGGGTGTTTTTATTTATTTTTCCCCCACTGCTGCATTTATGTTGACAGTTAATTTAACCGGATCAACGCGCAAAGTTGCCTTGCCAAGGCTTAGTGTGACAAATAGCAGCCAGTAAACTCCAAAGTCCATCTTCTGCCCACTCTGTCTGTGATGATGAACCTTTCCAACTCTGGTGACAGTGTTTCCATTTCCATAGTGAGCCACGGAGTGAACACAAAGCACAGTTAAGGCCACAGATCTCCCTAACAAACGTCCACAAGAGACACAATTCCAGAAAAGTTCAACAAAAGCCAGCGCCTGGGGGAATGAAAGATAAGTACTGCCATATCCAGTAACTCTCCCTCTATATTATTAACCACTGAGAGCTGATCTGGCTGTATGTTACTGGTAATACAGGTAAACATGACTGCTGTATTACCTGCGCTGACTGAACATAGACTTGATATGGCATGACAAGTGTCTGATGGGAATCCACAGTGACACTCACAGATATAGGCTGAGAATGGGCAAAGCTTAATAGCATGGCGACTGTCTCCTCGTGTCATTCACCAGGTACTGTTGAAAACGACTGGTGCAAAACGGGGTAAATGAAAACGTCTCGGATACTTGGCTACTACTTTTCTCCACTCCAACCAATAAAGGTCAACACTGCAACACTCATTTAACATTTATCATACTGTTTTGTGATACAAGACTGCAGAGCTGAAACACCTTTGTGAAATGTTCTCAGAACTAATATGAAAGCGTTCTTGCTTGATCCTGTGCAATATATCATGCCCAGTTCAATTTAAAGATACATCACGTAAAAGATTGAGAGCATTTGGCTGACATGTTCGAATTCCAAAATAACAGTTACAAAAATGTTATCCCACGGGTTGTGGTGATATGCAACTGTAAGTCATCCTACCTTTTGTACACATCTAGGGTGTGATTAGGCTGTAGACCACACTACCTACCTAGAGAGTTTTCATATATAATCTTCGTATCTGTCTATTTAGCACCACAAACAGATGCTGGCACTAAGACCGCACTCAATGAGATGTATACGGCCCTAAGCAAACAGGAAAACACCCATCCAGAGGCAGAACTCCTAGTGGCCGGGGACTTTAATGAAGGGAAACTTCAATCCGTTTCACCTCATTTCTACCAGCATGTTAAATGTGCAACCACAGAGAAAAAAACTCTAGACCACCTTTACTCCACACACAGAGATGTGTACAAAGTTCTCCCTCGCCCTCCATTTGGCAAATCTGACCATAATTCTATCCTGCTGATTCCTGCTTACAAGCTAAAATTAAAGTAGGAAGCACCAGTGACTTGATCAATAAAAAAGTGGACAGACGAAGCAGATGCTAAGCTACAGGACTGTTTTGCTAGCACAGACTGGAATATGTTCCGAGAAGCTTCCGATGGCATTGAGGAGTACATCACATCAGTCACTGGCTTCATCAATAAGTGCATCGATGACATAGTCCCCACAGTGACTGTACGTACATACACCAACCAGAAGCCATGGATTACAGGCAACATCCGCACTGAGCAAAAGGGTAGAGCTGCCGCTTTCAAGGAGCGGGACTCAAACCCGGAAGCTTATAAGAAATCCCGTTATGCCCTCCGATGAACCATCAAACAGGAAAAGTGTCAATACAGGACTAATATTGAATCGTGCTACACCGGCTCCGATGCTCGTCAGATGTGGCAGGACTTGCAAACTATTACAGACTACAAAGGGAAGCACAACCGAGAGTTGCCCAGTGACACGAGCCTACCAAATTAGCTAAAGTTACTTCAATGCTCGTTTCGAGGCAAGTAACACTGAAACATGCATGAGAGCATCAGCTGTTCCGGACGACTGTGTGATCACGCTCTCCGCAGCCGTTGTGAGTAAGACATTTAAACAGGTCAACATTCCACAGGCCACAGGTCAAGATGGATTACCAGGACATGTACTCCGAGCATGCACTGACCAACTGGCAAGTGTTTCACTGACATTTTCAACCTCTCCCAGTCTGAGTATGTAACGTGATCAAGACAAAGGAGATGATTGTGGACTACAGGAAAAGGAAGACCGAGCGCGCCCCCATTCTCATCGACGTGGCTGTAGTGGAGCAGATTGAGAGCTTCAAATTCTTTGACGTCCACATTACCTACAAACTAATATGGTCCAAGCACAACAAGACAGTCGTGACCAGGGCACAACAAAACCTATTCCCCCTCAGGAGACTGAAGAGATTTGGCATGGGTCCTCAGATCCTCAAAAGATTCATCAGCTGCACCATCGAGAGCATTATGACGGTTTGCATCACTGCCTGGTATGGAAACTGCTCGGCCTCTGACCGCAAGGCACTACAGAGGGTAGTGCGTAAGGCCCAGTACATCACTGGGGCCAAGCTTCCTGCCATCCGGGACCTCTATACCAGGCGGTGTCAGAGAAAGGCCCTAAAAATTGTCAAAGACTCCTGCCACCCTAGTCATAGACTGTTCTCTCTGCTACCGCACGGCAAGCGGTACTGGAGCACCAAGTCCAGGTCCAAGCCTTAAGACTCCTGAACATCTAATCAAATGGTTACCCAGACTATTTGCATTGCCCCCCCCCACCTCTTTTACGCTGCTGCTACTATCTGTTATTATCTATGCATGGTCACTTTAATAACTCTACCTACATGTACATATTACCTCAATTACCTCAACTAACCGGTGCTCCCGCACATTGACTCTGTACTGGTATCCCCTGTATATAGCCTCACTACTGTTATTTTGCTGCTGCTCTTTAATTATTTGTTACTTTTATTTATTTATTTATTTGTTTTTTTCTTAAAACTTTAATGTTGGTTAAGGGCTTGTAAGTAAGCATTTCACTGTAAGGTCTACACCTGTTGTATTTGGCGCGTGTGACAAATACAATTTGATGCATGGCTAGAGAGCAGTCTTGCCATAGATTTTCAAGCAGATTTAAGTCAATTGTAACTTGGCCACTCAGGAAAGTTCACTGTCTTCTTGGTAATCAACTGCAGTGTAGATTTGGCCTTGTGTTATAGGTTATCGTCCTGTTGTCGGTTATTTTCCTGCTGAAAGGTCAATTCCTCTCCCAGTCTCTGGTGTAAAGCAGACTGAAAGAGGTTTTCCTCTAGGATTTTGCCTGTGCTTAGCTCCATCCCATTTCTTTTTATCCTGAAAGATTCTCCAGTGTTTGCTAATGTCAAGAATACCTATACCATGATGTAGCCACAACCATGCATGAAGAATAAGGAGACAGTTACTCAGTGATGCGTTGTATTGGATTTGCACAACACAACATATATTTGTATATTTGTATTCTTCTATTCACTCTGTTGTTTTGGACATTATTATCGAGTCATTACAATGTTGTTGATCCATCCTCGGTTTTCTCCCATCGCAGCCATTGAGCTCTGTATGTGTTTTAAAATCAACAATAGTCTCATGGTAACATCATTGAGCAGTATCATTCCTGTCCTGTAGCTCAGTTAAGAAGGACGACTGTATTTTGATGCATCTGGATGGTTTAATATATAATCAACAGCATAATAATTAACTTGACGATGCTTAAAGAGATATTCAATGTCTGATTGGTTATTGTTACCCATCTACTAATTATTGTATTTTATGAGGCTTTCAAAAAGCTTCCCTGGCCTTTGAAGTTGTGCTTGAAATTCAAAATACAGTTGAAGTCAGAAGATTACATATGCCTTAGCCAAATGCATTTAAACTCAGTTTTTCACAATTCCTGACATTTAATCCTGGTAAAAATTCCCTGTCTTAGGTCAGTTAGGATCACCACTTTATTTTAAGAATGTGAAATGTCAGAATAATAGTAGAGATAATTATTTATTTCAGCTTTTATTTCTTTCATAACATTCCCAGTGGGTCAGACGTTTACATACACTCAATTAGTATTTGGTAGCATTGCCTTTAAATTGTTTAACTTGGGTCAAATGTTTCGGAGAGCCTTCCACAAGCTTCCTACAATAAGTCTGAATTTTGGACCATTCCTGCTGACAGAGCTGATGTAAGTGAGTCAAGTTTGTAGGCCTCCTTGCTCGCACACACTTCTTCAGTTCGGCCCACACATTTTCTATAGGATTGAGGTCAAGGCTTTGTGATTGCCACTCCAATATCTTGACTTTGTTGTCCTTTAGCCATTTTCCCACAACTTTGCAAGTATGCTTGGGGTCATTGTCCATTTGGATCACCCATTGGCGACCAAGCTTTAACTTCCTGACTGATGTCTTGAGATTTGCTTCAATATATCCACATAATTTTCCTTTCTCATGATGCCATGTATTTTGTGAAGTGCACCAGTCCCTCCTGCAGCATAGCACCCCCACAACATGATGCTGCCACCCCTGTGCTTCACGGTTGGGATGGTGTTCTTCAGCTTGCAAGCCTCCCCCTTTTTCCTCCAAACATAACGATGGTCATTATGGCCAAACAGTTCTATTTTTGTTTCATCAGACCAAAGGACATTTCTCCAAAAAGTCCAATCTTTGTCCCCATGTGCATCTGCAAACCGTAGTCTGGCTTTTTTGTGGTGGTTTTGGTTTTCTTCCTTGGTGAGCGGCCTTTCAGGTTATGTCGATATAGGACTCATTTTACTGTGGATTTAGATCATTTTGTACCTGTTTCCTCCAGCATCTTCACAAGGTCCTTTGCTGTTGTTCTGGGATTGATTTGCACTTTTTGCACTGAAGTATGTTCATCTCTAGGAGACAGAATGCATATCCTTCCTGAGCGGTGTGACGGCTGCATGGTCCCATGGTGTTTATACTTGCGTACTATTGTTTGTACAGATGAACGTAGTACCTTCAGGCATTTGGAAATTACTCCCAGGGATGAACCAGACTTGTGGAAGTCTACAATTTTTTTCTGAGGTCTTGGCTGATTTCTTTTGATTTTACCGTGATGTCAAGCCCTGAGGCACTGAGTTTGAAGGTTGGCCTTGAAATGCATCCACAGGTACACCTCCAATTGACTCAAATGATGTCAATTAGCCTATCCGAAGTTTTAAAAGCCATGAAATCATTTTCTGTAATTTTACAAGCTGTTTAAAGGCACAGTCAACTTAGTGTATGTAAACGTCTGACCCACTGGAATTGTGATACAATGAGTTATAAGTGAAATAATCTGTCTGTAAACAATTGTTGGAAAAATGAATTGTTTCATGCACAAAGTAGATGTCCTAACCGACTTGCCAAAACCATAGTTTGTTAACAAGAAATTTGTGGAGTGGTTCAAAAATGAGTTTTAATGACTCCAACCTAAGTGTATGTAAACTTTTGACTTCAACTGTATACATTTTTTTTTCTAACTAGGCAAGTCAGATCAGAACAAATTCTTACTTACAATGACGGCCTACCCCTGGCCAAACCTGGACAACACTTGGACTCCCAATCACAGCTGGATGTGATACAGCCTGGATTCGAAACAGGGACTGTAGTGAAGCCTCTTGCACTGAGATGTAGTACCTTAGACCGCTGGGCCACTCATACAGATGTTGTATGTATGGGGGACAGAGGAAGGGGTAGTCATAAAAAAATTATGTCAACCCCTATTATTTCACACAGAGTGAGTCCATGTAACTTATTATGTATGTGATTTGTTTAGGCAAATTTTTATCCTGAATTAATTTAGGCTCTTCTAAACAAAATGGCTAAAAACTCATGCAAAGACTATATTTGAGTTATGAATTGTTTATTTATCTTTCACTTTGACAGAGTATTTAGTGTAGATTGTTGGGGAAAAAAGAAGACAATTCAAACTATTTTAACATAATAAAATGTGAAGAAATCCAAGGGGTCTGAACTATTTTTCAAGGCACTGTAATTGTTCTATGAACTAACGTAATGGAGGTAAATAATTTGTTGGGTTGAATTGGTGTTAAGTGTTGGTGGTGATGAGCTGAGGTGAAGAGTAGAGGGTAGCTTGAAACATTTGTGTTAAATCATATATTTTGTTATTTGCTGACAACGTTGAAGGGATATATAAATGCATAATGTGGCAAACACGGATTTTTTGGATCAGTCGTCACACACGGACAGCCTATGTGGCATCGATATGAGTCAGAAACAGTTGTTCTATTGTCAAAATTGACTACAAAGTGTACATAGGATAATTTTGGTGATACAGTCAGTGTTGTCTAAAACGGAGTTTGGAACATTTGTGCATCACAACGGGTAATTGAAGGTTGGGTTTTGATTTGACGATGTCCATTTGCCCACTAACATGGGGTGAACCGCTGCGGTGATTGATCTCCATCCAATATCATAGACAGTCAGACAGACCTGCCAAGCAGCTACGACTGTTCATGTAAAACAACACGTTGCACACTTAACTTGAGAAATACTGGATCAAACACCTTAAAAGTACAATTGTGCAACTTCAACATCCTCTGCAAAAATGTCAGTATTTATTACACATTTCTTGAGTTATCTTAGATTCACTCTGGGGATTTTGTGGAAGTGAAATAGGCTAATGTGTCTACAGTGTCTCATGGGGGACAAACTTCATTAACCAAACATGGAATCGGTCAGGAAACACACCTCCAAGACTGAAATCTTGTTTTTCTAATGAGCAATAGAGAAACACACTTGCCAATCGGCGTGTTCAGTGACTCTTTAAGGGATTCAGCACAACTGTTAATCAATGTACTAAAGTGACATTAAGAGGAGCATCAGGTTGAGGAAGCATCAAACATGTCCCAAAAAAAGGCCTGTGGTGTTCATGATAGATGCTCGGTTTAATGCAGAGAGTGAATTGAAATAACATCACGCCACTGGATCATTACTTTGCTTTCATTAGGTCTTCATGAGCGAGAGTGAAGCCATTCCACCAATTAGCCGCCATCACAGACCTAATCATTTCTCAACTCATGCACCTTGCATATACCAAAGGTCTAGGGTGAAACACTTCCTAGGTGAGGAAGACGCAAAGTCACTAGAAGACAGTGTTCCTAAAACTTTAACTTGTCTTTGATTGGCTGTCTCTTCATCCTGGTGAACACTCATTTGAAATTGGTGGTATTACAGATACCACTTTGCTTTGGCCAATCTAAAACTTTCAGATCAGTGGGAACCAAGAAATGGAGACATGGGAGGGAAGTTGACTATTGAGACATAAGCAAAGGAAAAATCACAAGGGCCGTTTGTCAATGGGCCTAAGGGCAGTGAAAGTGCCTAGTAACCAGCTGAGAAAAATCTAAAATATGAAAAATGTGTTTTGGTGAATCCTTCTAAACAACACAATCCAATCCATTAATTTCCTATCAAGAAGAAGAATCAGCAAACTTGCACATATAACAAATATCATAGTTATTGGATACAAGTAGATTTCCACAGGTGGGCCACGGGTAAGGCCTCAGTCATACAATCTCTAGCTGAGTCATCATACATCACAGTCAAAACATTCAATATCCTCCTGCTGTTGATGGGTCACTGAATGCAGAGATACTTAGGTGTTAGTGGAAGGGCATGATGAATTATGTAGTACTACCACGTGCTATATGTGTGGATATATAACTCCAGACAGGCAACCAGAAATAGACTGCCCAGTTACAGCATAAAACAGGAAGTATGAATGACTACATGTACCAGAAAGCATTTGTGGAGCAACTCGTGTGACCGACAACTACAAAGCCTAATAGCAATTCCAGTCTAGCCAGTAAATAACAACATTTCAATCCCAATCAGTTTCAGGCTTTCCACTAGTTTTGCAAGAACGGAAGACAATATGTTTGTTGGCATTGTCATCCCCCTAGCGTTGATTATGCCCAAAATGAAGGGGGGAATAATCGGTTTGCAGTCCACTCCAGAGCCACATAATTAGAACGTGAGTAGTATTCGACACTGGACATGGGCTCTGTTGGCTCTCCACTGAGTAGAAATAGGACTAGCCACTGACTCAGCCTGCAATATGGTATTATAATGGGTGCCCTGAAGAGAAATGGACGCTTATCGGCTGGCTTTATCAGTTGGTGTTTGGACCACTGTCAGGGCTTAAGATACTGCCAATGCTAGGAAGTTCCCATGATGGCCTCAGGTATGGTCATTATGCATGGCTGCTTTGATATACTTAAAGACACACTATAGAAAGACTTACGCTTTATTTACAGTATGTTGAGCCACCTGAAGGAATCTTGGCAATAAGATAATGTTCACAAAGTGCTAATTAACAGAACAGCTCTCAAAGCAATGGCAAGACATCAAACTCGTATTTGTCGTGCATACCATAACACTTTTCTTATACTTCTCTATCCTGGTTTATTTTGTAAGGCAATTTTGCAGGGCAATAGTATGTAGACATTTGGAGCAAATTCGAAAGTAGTTCACTACTTGGACTTGGTAGGTTTAAGCTTTGATCGTTTCTGAAAGAAGCAGAATTCCATCCAAACTCTCTCATTATGAAGGGTAAAAACACAGGGGAAAAAAGAACATCCACAGTTGCATTCCCTTCGGATCTATATGCCCTCTTTCAGGGATTTGTTGATTTGTGTTGATATTATTACCCTGCAAGTACTATGGTTTTGCATTCACATGGAGCCATTCAGAGCCATCCTGTATAGATAGCGCTCCATCCATGGCTCGTGAGCCATTTTGATTGCATTTTGACTGCTTACATCAGTCCCTTTCCACCCATCAGTGAGGATATTATACGTTTTACTGCAGTTGTTAATTCAGTTCCACTTAATTCACCTCACAGCCAACCAGTCTGCCCACTCAGACTGAAAATAGTCTTGCAATTTCTCATCAGTGACTAATGGTCTGCAATGGAGCCGCATTAATTCAGAACTCACTGATACCTTATTTTGTTCTTCCTGACATGGAGAAAGACAAACAACACTTAGAACCTCTTCTGGTGGTTGATGGATGAAGTAAGGTACTCCCAACATTATTAATCATTCTTAAAAGTTGGTATACTGTGGGACTGTAGCAATCCAAGTTTGTATGTTCACATCTTTGAAGTTGTACTTCTTGTTTCTACCCACTAAGATTAGAGAGAGAGAGAGAGAGAGAGAGAACTCAAGAGCTCCTTATACCACAGAGAGAGAGAGATGCAGACAGACAAAGTAAAGGACTGACTTCTTGAAAAGTCCATGAAACCTTTAAGAGAGAACAGATTGGGAGCGGGCACCATGTCTGGACGCATGGCCACACTGATAACAAGCTATTCTGCCTTAGCTGAAAGAGAAACTGAAAGGAGAGGGGGGAAAAAGGCATGTGGCAGTGTGAATGCCCAGCTACCCTCCCTAAGTTCTCTCATTCAACGGTAGATTGAGTTGTGTGCCAGGAAGGTCGGTGTGGAATGGAATGGCAGGGCAGAGGAAAGAGTCACTAGCAAAGCCAACCTGAATAGCCCTGTCTTTGGGTACCTGTGCTACAGAGCAATATTGACTTAACCGCTGTACCAGAAACAAACAGTGCGAGATAAAAGCATCAGTTCCACTTCCCTGACAGAATTCCCACTATTGCTTTAGAGAGAGGCTCGACACTGACTTTACCACAGTAGGCATTTTAAACCCCAGACATGCCACTAAGTAAGTTAAATCCTTAATGTGACCATTTATACATTTCCTTTTTTGGGGTGCTGTGGATAGATTAGGTAGTGTGGAAATGAGGTGGCACACCAACTGGCTGGAATTCAATCACAATAAAATAAAATAAAAATGCATACAAAAGTGAATTATAGCTAACATACGTGGACAAAATATTTGAAATATATATTTTTAGGGGTAAGTATTTTATTGGATTTGTCATGTGAGAATGTCATAGACTCTCGCAAAAGACTAACATTTGAAATATTTTAAGGATGCAAACGTCAACAACCATTTAATACATTTTTTAGGTAATAGGGATTTCCCTCTGTTTTTTCCACTTGAAATATGAAATATTAAGAAACATTGAGTTGTTTAATGAATGTGAATGTGCAGCGTACAGAAATAAACAGATTTCAGGACAAGGAGCAGCAAATACTATGTTGACTCTGGGTAAAAAGAAAAGGCCAAATCCAAATAAATGATGCATGTTGTATCATTGTGTTGTATTGTATTCCCCATTACTATGTGTCTTACTTCATTCACTAAATAATAAAATAAAAAGTACACATTCATATGAAATTTGGGCAGCAAAACCAAAACCAATAAAAAACGAAATATAATGAAATATAGTATTGGTACAATTAATAATCAATTTTAATGAATTTGACAACTTACATTTCATAACACATTGGTCCTAAAAGGTTCTGTCTCACTCATACAGAAAGCATCCCTATGTAGTTCCCATTATAAAGTCTGTGAGCGCATGGGCAGCGCCATTGAGGCAATCTCCATTTTGAAGTAGTCAATTTTTCTTCACGATTGGCTGATCCCTCCTGATGACTCCAACAGGGCCACCAGGAGGGATCAGCCAATGAAGTTAGAAGTCCCACCCAGTTGACTACATTAAAATGGTGGAAGCCCTTAATGCGCTGCCATGCTAATAAAGCCTTTTGGCAACTAGAGGCCTCTGTCATTCTCTATGGTCTCACCTTGTGGTCCTCCATGTTTCATGGCAGCCATTTTGTTCCCCTCCCAGTGTGCTTGGTTGCAATCATGATTTATGGTTGTACTAGCATGTTTATGCCCATCCATTACTATGTGTTTCTAGGGGGAAGTGCTGGCCTGCAATATTAACAATGGAGGCCTTTGCATATTTCCCCTGGATGCAGATGATTTATTTGAATCTCCAGTAGTACTGTTATCAGGTATACTGTATATTCATGTATTCAGTAAACTGAATAAAAACATAATGATGTCAGTGTTGGTGAATCCCAATCCAATCTCTCAGCCCTACCAGCTCACTCGGAAGGCCCTCCATTGTCACGTGTTGCTGACGAAACTCAGAGGGTTACTTCATGAATGGCGTGGCGAGGGGATAAAATAAACCCATCAACTTCGGGACATGACTTGAATGATACAATTAATGTTCCACGTTTAAATAATGAAAATGAGCATGGAATTTTAATGACAACATTTCCCCTGTCGTTTTACAAGATATAAACCTCAGTAACAGCTAAACATTTCAGAGAAATGTCAAATGTTACATGTGTCAAGTTTCAAAATCAGACACAAACAAATTCAGGTGGCTCATGACTAGGCACCCCGTTCCATTCTTTTGTGTAAAATAATGCGGTGTGTTATGGAATACCACTTCGCTCTGAAGCCGGCAGTCTAGCTGACTCAGTCAAAGTGGCTATTGGAGGGTCTATTTAGCCCCTACACCCTCCATAATTTGCACTCCCTCATATTTGGGACACTTGTGCATACATGTACGGCGGCTACATTTGCGTGAAGGCGGAAATTGAGGGGCTAGGGGACGGGGGTGATTTGGGATTCAGCCTCTGTCTGCACTTTCCTCAAATGTATTCTCAACATGGCATGTCCTCATATTGTGCATTAAAAAGTGTCAATGTTGAAGTTGAATTTGAAAAGAAATGAAAAATATTGAGAGGAACAATTAAATGAAAGTGAAAGCACTACCATGAATGAAAGTTCAATATTTAAGTTCAAAGCTGCTGGATGGAACCATGTTAAACACATGCAAGTTCTGTGTTAAAAATGAACATGAACTTACAAATTGAAATTGTATCTTATAAATGTTCACCATGTTGAAAACAGCCAAGAAAATCTAAAAGCTGTGAGACCATCAAAGCTTGTGCCCTAAAAAGAAAAATGTCACCTGGTGCACAAGAATACATATAGGAATCTACACAGTTCACAATGTCAGTACTACATCAACCTTAGTGTAGAAACATGGAGTGATAATCCTTCAGCTTCTCAAGTGGGATGAGTTTGAGAGGCCTTGTTCTTTATGGTCAGCCAGTTAAGGTCAGTCATTATCATGCACAAAATAATTCCTGAATAAGGCAGCGAAGCGTTACCAGTGAGTTCACGCAAATGTCAAGTCCAAACATAGGGACAGCGTCACACTTGGTAACAATCTTCTCAAATGAAATCCTGCACTCCAACACAGCAGACATAATTGCTCTGTGAACTGTTTGTGTGCCTCAAAATGGATATTTACTGTCAATTATGAGTTGGTGTGTCACCAGGCATGCACATTCCTTGACGTATTGCTATGTGTGCTTGCGACTAACAACGAAAAGTTAAAAAGCAATATTGATACAATAAAAATTGAACCTCTCTACTCTGAACACATCTCTTCTGTTTTATGAGGGAGCCTAGAAGATATGAACGGTAGACCTACCAGCCTGTATGTACTGTACGTGAGTTTATGTCTCAAGACAATGAAATAATGATCAAGTCTGTGCACACAAGGGGAGCACAATGTCCTTGAAGCATGCTCACCAATGAATATATGACATTCACATAAATTCAGCAAATACCACCAGTTTCCTTTAATTGTATATCAAATTTACAGCCAAAAATGGATACAAGTTGCTGTAATAATATAAATGGTCAAATTATGAACAATAATTTGGATACACATGATTTTGCTAATTTTTAAAAGGGATGAGGGCAATTCCACGATAATGGAAGTGCGCTGAGACGCAGATTTCTCACTTGAAATGTGCACCAAATGAAAACATGGATTTAGAAGTTTAACAGACCACTGAGCGCTGACGTCATTTCCTGTTTACGTGCTGCTGTGCGTTTTGTTGCTGGCGTTACTTTGCTAACTGCCAACTTTACGGTTTTTAATTACCATTTTATATTTTTATTTTTTACCTCACTTGACTTTTTTCAATTAACTTTTTCACCCCAGACGCTTTATCTGGAAATGGTTCTACAAGACCTCCACCAGCCGAAGCTAAGTAGTAACATTAATATTATGCCTTCTAATTGCAGTCGCTGTACTCAAAATATACAAGAGAACGATCGCCTTATGGTGAGGATAGCTGTGCTGCAAGGCCAGCTTCAGACGCAATCGTTAGGCAAGGGTAATTTAAGTGTAGGAAAGGATGAAACAGCGTCTGTGCCACAAATAAGTACAGATAGTAATATAAATCCCCCGCACAGTCCCCGCAGCTGGACAATTTTCTCATTGCTTCTGAAAGGAAATGCTGTAGGAATACTCAACCGGTGTCGTTCATTCAGCCACAGAAACCTTCAACCGGTTCTCCCCATTAAGCAACGAGTCGGAGTCAGAGGCCGAGCCTTCTCTGGTCTCTCCTCCACCCGTTACGGGGTCTGAGACGCCGAAGCCTCCCACCATTAGCTCTGACAAATTGAAAACCCTAGTCATTGGCGACTCCATTACCCTCAGTATTAGACTTAAAACGAATCATCCAGTGATCATACACTGTTTACCAGGGGGCAGGGATACCAACGTTAAGGCTAATCTGAAGATGGTGCTGGCTAAGGCTAAAACTGGCGAGTGTAGAGAGTATAGGGATATTGTTATCCACGTCGGCACCAACAATGTTAGGATGAAACAGTCAGAGGTTACCAAGTGCAACATAGACTCAGCGTTTCAATCAGCTAGAAAGATGTCAGCATTGAGTAATTGTCTCTAGCCCCCTCCAAGTTAGGGGGAGTGATGAGCTCTACAGCAGTCTCAAGACTCAATCGCTGGTTGAAAACTGTTTTCTGATCCTCCCAAAAGGTAGAATTTGTAGATAATTGGCCCTCTTTCTGGGACTCACCCACAAACAGGACCAATCCTGGCCTGCTGAGGAATGACAGACTTCATCCTAGCTGGAGGGGTGCTCTCATCTTATCTATGACCATAGACAGGGCTCTAACTCCTCTAGCTCCACAATGAGATAGGGTGCAGGCCAGGCAGCAGGCTGTTAGCCAGCCTGCCAGTTTAGTGGAGTACGCCACAAGCACAGTCAGTGTAGTCAGCTCAGCTATCCCCATTGAGACCTTGTCTGTGCCTCGATCATGGTTGGGCAAAACTAAACATGGCGGTGTACACTTTAGCAGTCTCACTGGAATAAAGACCTCCTCCATTCCTGTCATTATTGAAAGAGATTGTGTTCTCACATCTCAAAATAGGGCTACTTAAAGTTAGATCCCTCAATGAACTAATCACTGATCATAATCTTAATGTGATTGGACTGACTGAAACATGGCTTAAGCCTGATAAATGTACTGTGTTAAATGAGGCCTCTCCTCCTGGTTACACGAGTGACCATATCCCCCGTGCATCCCGCAAAGGCAGAGGTGTTGCTAACATTTACGATAAGAAATTTAAATTTACACAACAAAAAAAAAAGACAGCCTTTTCGTCTTTTGAGCTTCTAGTCATGAAATCTATGCAGCCTACTAAGTCACTTTTTATAGCTACTGTTTACAAGCCTCCTGGGCTGTATACAGAGTTCCTCACTGAGTTCCCTGAATTCCTAACGGACCTTCTAGTCATGGCAGATAATATTCAAATGTTTGGTGACTTTAATATTCACATGGAAAAGTCCACAGACCCACTCCAAAAGGCTTTCGGAGCCATCATCGACTCAGTGGGTTTTGTCCAACATGTTTCCGGACCTACACACTGCCACAGTCATACTCTGGATCTAGTTTTGTCCCGTGGAATTAATATTGTGGATCTTAATGTTTTTTCTCATAATCCTGGACTGTCGGACCACCATTTTATTACGTTTGCAATCGCTACAAATAATCTGCTCAGACCCCAACCAAGGATCATCAATAGCCGTGCTATAAATTCTCAGACAACCCAAAGATTCCTAGATGCCCTTCCAGACTCCCTCCACCTACCCAAGGACGTCAGAGTACAACAATCGGTTAAGCACCTAACTGAGGAACTTAATTTAACCTTGCGTAATACCCTAGATGCAGTCGCACCCATAAAAACAAAAACAAAAATGTCATAAGAAACTAGCTCCCTGGTATACAGAAAATACCTGAGCCCTGAAGCAAACGGAAATGGAGCTACACCAAACTGGAAGTCTTCCGATTAGCTTGGAAAGACAGTACCGTGTAGTATCGAAGAGCCCTCAACGCTGCTCAATCATCCTATTTTTCCAACTTAATTGAGGAGAATAAGAACAATCCTAAATGTATTTATTATACTGTCGCAAAGCTAAATAAAAAGCAGCATTCCCCAAGAGAGGATGGCTTTCACTTCAGCAGTGATAAATTCATGAACTTCTTTGATGAAGTTCTCCAAAGCTCAGTTGTCCTGAGTCTGCACAACACTGCCAGGACCTAGGATCAAGGGAGACACTCAAGTTTTTTAATACTATATCTCTTGACACATTGATGAAAATAGTCATGGCCTCTAAACCTTCAAGCTACATACTGGACCCTATTCCAACTAAACTACTGAAAGAGCTGCTTCCTGTGCTTGGCCCTCCTATGTTGAACATAATAAACGGCTCCCTATCCACCAGATGTGTACCAAACTCATTAAAAGTGGCAGTAATAAAGCCTATCTTGAATAAGCCAAACCTTGACCCAGAAAATATAAAAACTATATCAAATCTCCCATTCCTCTGAAAACATTTTTAAAAAGCTGTTGCGTTGCAACTCACTGCCTTCCTGAAAACTAACAATGTATACGAAATGCTTTAGTCTGGTTTTAGACCCCATCATAGCACTGAGACTGCACTTGTGAATGTGGTAAATTATCTTTAATGGCGTCAGACCAAGGCTCTGCATCTGTCCTCGTGTTCCTAGACCTAAGTGCTGCTTGTGATACCATCGATCACCACATTCTTTTGGAGAGATTGGAAACCCAAATTGGTCTACACGGAGAAGTTCTGGCCTGGTTTAGATCTTATCTGTCGGAAAGATATCAGTTTGTCTCTGTGGATGGTTTGTCATCTGACAAATCAACTGTAAATATCGATGTTCCTCAAGGTTCCGTATTAGGACCTCTATTGTTTTCACTATATATTTAACCTCTTGGTGATGTCATTCGGAAACATGCAGACGATACACAGCTGTACATTTCGATGAAACATGGTGAAGCCCCAAAATTGCCCTCCCTGGAAGCAAGTGTTTCAGACATAATGAAGTGGATGGTGGCAAATGTTTTACTTTTAAACTCTTTATAAATAAATTTGATTGATTTATCCAACTCTATACACAAGAACGACTGTTAACAATTTCCACTGAACATTTGACAAAAACACATTTACCGGAAGAACTGTGCAGATGCAAACTTTGCTCACAGAATTCCGGTAAAATTTCCCTCTGTTTTTGGTGTACACGCTCTCCAAAAACTCTTAAGTATCTGCTCCAAATTAAGATTCAACAATGTCTGTAGAAAGAATGGGGTGTAAGACATGACATATTGACTTTAAAAATATAAAACTGCAGTAAGTGAAATGGATTTACACCTGAAAACAGAATTGCAGTAACAAAGTTTCATTATGGGTCCCTGATCTGTACTACACAGAAATGCATAATTATGGAAATGAATGTCACAAAAGGTATTCATCTGCAATATCCTCCTTTGCGTATTTGGGGGGGGGGGGGGGGGGGGGACATGAATGATTCATGGGGCACTAGCCTGGTAGGGGCCACTAAATGTTAGAAATGGTTTATCATTAAAAAATGTTAGACCAAAAAATTTGTGAAAATTAAAATGCATAACCATAATCAGATCAGGCATCTCTACCCGAACATACCGTTTGTACCCCCCCCTCCAATAATGCACATGGTTTGGTCTATTCTCCACTAGGAGAAAAAAAATACAGCTGATTTGGCAGTAGCCTAAGCATTCACGAGAGATAACCACTATGCCCCCCTCAAAAATGAAATTGGGTTTCCAGAAAAGGAAAGAAAGGAAACAGAGACAGATACAGCAACATTCAGGAAAAAAAAAAAATCCTTCACAGAAAAAAAAGAGGAGAGAAGGATCTGAGTGGTAAGTCAGCGCAGACGGCCTGCCGAACGGAGTAGCCTAGCTAGCCAATATAGCTATCTTGATAGCTTGCTAACTACAGGTAGCTGTCTACAGTGGAATCACTCGGCTCGGTTAGAGCAGTAATTACTAACATGATGACGATGAGCTACCACTACCAGCTATGGCTAGCTAATTAGCTATTATGTATATATTATTATAACTGTATTCCCCATTATTTACTTGATATTTTTTATCTAGCTAGACTAAAATGAATACCTAACATGTAGCCTACCTATCCATACTGTAGATGCTACTACTACTACTGCTGTAGACAAAGATCCCAACGTGTGTCAACTACATGAAGTTAAAACAGTGGACCTTGGAGGGGAGACAGTTTTTTTGTAGCAGCAGCAGCATAACTAGACCCTTTTTAAATTATAAAGTTAGGCACATGATGACTTAGACACACTTAAATACGTATTCTGTTTGATATGTATACTATTAAAAGTGTTTTCTTTCAGTAGTAGATTTTTAGTATGGTAACCTTTGTAGGAGCAAACATTAAACCTAAAATTCCCTTTGTTTACTCACTTCCTAGTGTCTAGAGAGCCCTAGGTTGACAGAATCTCAGCAGAAAGCTGTCAGACAGACTCTGATGCAGAGGAGAGCAGGAAGGAGAAAGTGGAGTTAAGGAGTAGCAGCAGTGCCACTGAAGGAGTGACAGAAGAGACTGAACAAGCACGTAATAAGGGAAAGGAAGAGTATGGACAGATTCGAGGTGAGGAAGATGAGGTTTTAGATGATCCAGCACTGTGGACAGAGAAGGCAATCTTCCTGCTCACTTTCTGGGTAAAAGTTTTGCAGTGTATTGAGAATAGAAGCCTAACAGGCTGACTACACCACTCGCATCACGTGCGCGAGCATTGCAAAATAAATGTAGAAATCTATATTATTCAATTATTGCACCCACACTGCTTGCGCGCGTCTGCGTTGCCAAGGGCTAAAATAGAAGTCAGTTTTATTTGTGACGCAGATCGCGCTGCAAGTCCTACCTCTCCCATCTCCTCATTGGTTTATAGAAGCAGGTACCCATGTGCCATCTCCTCATTGGTTATACCCACGTGGGTGACTGAAAGACAAACTAGGTCAGTGGCGGTAATGCACCTAATTTATGAATTTTGCCAATCGCAATATAAAGTCAAGAGAAGAAAAGCCTGGAAGGAGGAGAGATGACTAGAAATGATTCGGTTGACCGTTTTATGTGTGGATTAATTGGCGGAGTAGAGGACCTTGTACATTTCAGGTAAAATAACAACTCAATATTTATATCCCAGGACAAATTAGCTAGCAACAGCAAGCTAGCTAAATAGGACAAATTAGCTAGCAAGTGCAAGCTAGCTAGCTAAATTGCCATAAATGTTTAATGCTTTTCGACCTGTCCCCAAATTAATATAATTGGTTCAGAGTTTGTTTTGATATTTTAACCTGCGTGTTGTGATCGCGTTTGGTGTAGGGGGACAAAATACATTAATGCACGATGGCGCACGATGACGCACGATGGCGCACGCGCAGCCGGTTTGGGTTCCGTGTAATTCTTCAGTCAGGAAATATTTCCCTGGACACTGAAGCAGTGTCACGCCCTGACCGTAGAGATCCTTTTTATGTCTCTATTTTGGTTGGTCAGGGCGTGAGTTTGGGTGGGCATTCTATGTCTGGTGTTCTATGTTGTCCTTGTTTTGTATTTCTATGTGTTTGGCCTGGTATGGTTCCCAATCAGAGGCAGCTGTCTATCGTTGTCTCTGATTGAGAATCATACTTAGGTAGCCTGTTCCCACCTGTGTTGGTGGGTGGTTGTTTTCTGTTTTGTGTGTTCACCTTACAGAACTGTTAGTTTGTCGTTTTTGTTGTTTCATCAAGTGTTTCGTATTTTATTAAAGGTAATATGAACACTTACCACGCTGCACCTTGGTCCTCTTCTCCTTCTCCCGACGACGGTCGTTACAAGCAGCTCACATTAAGGCACTACAGGAAGAAATACAGGCTCTGCGTAATCAATGAGACGCTCTTCTGGCAGAAGCCTCCATGGTGGCAAATGAAATGGGTGTAACTACTCAGTTTCACAGTGAACAGAGAAACCGCCAGAAAAAAAGGTAACATTTCCCTGATGAGACTGAAGATGACATAGCAAATGAACAGAAGTCAGACAAAGGATTTCGCAACACAGTGTTTTATGTGGATAGTTAACCTGTTCTACCCAAGCCTGCCCGGGGATGGGCAAAATACTGTTTCAGAGTGTATCTCCTGTTGAACTTACTCAGGAATCCCCACATAATGTCTTGACCTTACAATTGTAGTTTCACAGATGCATGTATGTACCACATGTACGCATGCAGTCCACATAGTTCAGTATTTTATTTTATTTTGGATATGTTATTTAGGCATATATTTAGGAATTATGCATAGGGAGGAAGAGGGTTAGTCTTGTTTAAAAGAATTGGTAATAAATGATTTAATGTGAAACATGGATCATTGGTCATTTCTTCATTAAAACTGACTACAATACCATATATAAAAAAATAAGTCACCAATTAGTGTAGTTATTTATAATAAAGCATCATAAAAATCTCATGACACAGACCGCTTTTCTTAACATTAGGGGCCAAAATGTTTTGCAATACTGTTAATATAGGCAAAGGATGAAGGTGGAAACTAGAATCTGCACAATTGTAGAATAGAGCAGCAGACGTTATAGTTGGTACATTTAATAACACATATTATTCAGTACATTATTTTAATCTGAAACATTCTGATTTCTATTTTAGGGGCCCGGTAGTTTTTTTTCCATGTGGCCCCAAAATTCTGGCAACGCCGCTGCATAGACGTCTATGGTTTTACAAGTTTGGACATCAAAGTACAGCACAGTAGATTACAGTACAACACATGACGGTAGAGTACAGTAGAGTATAGTTCAACTGTAGTGTGCTCTACTCTACTTTACAGTACTGTATTCTATTTTACTGTACTGTACTCTACTGTGCTGTACTGAACTATACTCTACTTTTCCTTACTGTACTTTATTGTGCTGTACTGTCCAAGCTTGTGGAACCAGCTGTGGTTTGTGACTACAATGATTTCCCATTATAGACAATTCAATTGCAGAAATTATGTTAACGGTTTTTCGGGAATTCTGTTACTGATCTGGTAAACAAAATGTATATCAGTAGAAATACTAATTAATTGATATGTTTACCTACCTTTAATTGTCACTTCTGTGAAGGGAGAGAAATGTGAAAATATATTAAAGATACAGTGTGTGGGATTTTGGAATCTGAATTTTAAGGCACAAGGCAATTTTTCTTCAACTTACAGGGGGCAGAAATCTATCCAAAACGAAATAATAATGTGTTGATATTACTTTTCATGGGTCTTTACTTCAACATTGTGTTTTGATGTAACTTTTAATGCTTTTTCTGGTCGATGTTTTCGAAGACCTCTTCTGTTTGACCAGAAATCAAAGCCTTTGCTTCTTAAAAAAATGTGGATGGAAAATGGTTGAAAAATGTCAATATGCCTTAATTTATAGACTCATATCTTTCATTTGAGACCCAGTTTGACATTCTCTTTTGAACTTCACATGTTGGTGCTCATGGGTACTTTTACATGGAAATGACCTTAATGTAACATTCATGTACAATGATACCAGGAAGTGAGCAAGCTTTCCCCACAAGCACAATGTTCAACTCAGAGAAAGAATTGGCTTAAATAACATTGGCTTTGAAAACCACATGAGTTTGGGTGAGTCACTCAATCAAATCGGAAATTATAAGTGGACCAACATCTACTTTTCCACCTCGAAACCACAGGTTTCTTTCGCATTGATGTTTGTCATTCAGAGCGACTTGCAGTAAATTGTTCACCACCAATCAATGGTGATTCTGAATAGCGTCTGGGGTGCTTTTTATGTGTGTGTAGCTGAAGGGTGCTAGTGACTAATTGGCCTCCGTTGGGTGTGTTTAGTTAATTTAAAACACTAGGGAAAGCTTTTAAACCATGGCTTTGGGATTATGATATGGATTAAAAAGCTCCTTCAGGCAATGGAGGCTACATTTCCGTCTTCACACTAAGGGTGCAAGCATTACACTGCACTTCAAAACAATTTAGATTAAAGTTAAGAAACACAATTAATTTTGTTGGTCTCATTATTTTCTTCATTGGAAGACTATTGATTAAGGGATTGCCAATAGCATGTAACAAACTTGCCTAAACCATAATCTTGGAAGAAATAAAAGATTGGGGAATTTGGTCAGGGCAAAAAATCATATGGATCAACATAAGCAGCAAAAAAAGTATTAAGTCAACAACAAATTAATAGACTTGTCATAACCAACCATCCAAAGAGAAAATCTACAATATCATTTAAAACCGCATGCTGCGTTCATAACCAAGAGGGAAGGTGGTAATTACCAGTTTTGAAGTTGTATGCATTCACAGGCTTTGAACTCATTTGTGAAACGCAGGTTGGATAATGGTCAACAAGCTGCATCAACCATAAACTAAAAGTACAGTTGTCATACATGTAAACACATTAGAGTGTTCAAAACCCATATTCATAGATTTCTTTTAATAAATAATGTTTTGTTTTACATTAACTGCTATTATCGAGGTCATTTCCTTAGTAGGTGACATCAGAGGTCAGCATGTGTGAGAAGTCGGAGCTCATGCCGTGTTCAAGACAACTAGGAAATTCTGAAATGTTTAACTTGGAAACTCGTAAAAGAGGAGCTCTGAGTTTCTCACTTGCAACGTATCAGAATTAACCAGTAGGAAGGTTCTGAGTTGTTTCCGAGATGTCTTGAAAATAACATCTGCGATGATAGGCGATTTTCTCCGCAAGTAATTATGAGTTGGAGGGGCGTTAAAATCAATTTTTCCCAGTAATGTGGTAAATACCACCTTCCCACTTGGCTATGAACACAGCATTAGTCATACCTTAGTCATGGTCCAGTTTCCCAAAAGCATCTTAAGGCTAAGTTCATTCTAAGAAGCATCTTTACTTCTCCGAGCTGTTTCCCAAAACCATCATTACTAAAGTTGCACATGAAAACACTCCCTACTGCCTCAGACCACTCCTAGAAAGGCTACGTGGGTTGTTATATATTTTGCCCTTCCACGTCACTTTATACACAGAAGAGCTCCGCTAAACATAGGATCAAGATGTTGATCTGTCTCTCTGTTACCACTGGTAACTTTATCAAGAAGTTGACTACAAATACAAAGTTGCCAATGCCTTTGCAATTGTAACCTCGCCCCCAAGCTATTGCACACAGCGCTTATAAGCCTGGGATATCAACCACTCAAAGTTGGCCTTAGTGGGAGTGACCATAGAATTTTATGGATGTGACCTACTGAGTAAACTATTGGTCATTTAATTTTAGCGTGGCTCTGTGCTTGTGTTGTGCTAGTGTACGAGGGAGGGTTAGAGGGAAGGTGTTGTGGGAGATAATTGGTTGGTAGATTAAGCCGATTAAGCAAATGCTTATGTGCTAGGAGTTTTTCCCGGCTCTCTGTATTGGCTAACGAAGGCCAAGTTTGACGTTCCAGACTCTTTGGGCATTTGGGCAGAAGTGTCTGGGAACGAGATGATTTAAATTGTTACAAACAAGCGAAGGATAAAAAAATGCTTTAAATATAAACCAAGACGACTGCATTGAAAAATTCATAAAGTAGACTACATAAGCCTAGCTATATGTTTAAATCAAATGTAAATCAATTTCATGTTCATTCATTGAGTTCTATTTTGCTAGTTGTAGACTGTTCCATTTTTGCCTCAATATATTCCATGATATGAGGATAACATGTGTGCAATGATGTGCCAAATCATTGATGTAGTGCGTTATTATAAGGTAGGCTAAACATTACAATAAGCCACCTCAATATTGGCAGCTATATATTTGATAATACAATGGATCGCTCCAGGAGCCGATCCATTGTCAGTATTGTGGAATAATATGTTAAGGTAAGATATAAATGGTGAAAGCTGATCCGAAAGCAAAGCTGCCTTTCTTTTGATTATATCAGTATTGACACACTTATCTAATGTTCCATTGCTATCGGGAAACCGGGCCCTGTTTGAGTCTTTGAACGTTTGAATTGAAGTAGAAGGAAATGTATAACCCAAAAGGGGGGGGGGGGGGACAACAACACAATTCCAGGTATAAAGACAATAATCCAACAGAAATTCAAAATGTCCAATGGAAACAGATGGCTCTGAACAGTTCAATGTCTTTTTTTCCCACCAAAGCAGTGTGGAATATGTGTAAAAAGAGGCCTGAAATCCTCCTTGGTAGCAAACAATAGGACACGCCTCTAACCACACCTATACTTGCAGACTTAAAATGCCTACTGCTATATACAGTAGTAATTTATCATCCCGATACAGTGCTGGGATTCGATTAAATATTTAGACATCATAGAGTAGAATTATCTGCACACTATTGAGGAAGAGAATTGTTTTTCGAGACCCACCCGTGTTTGACAACAGCTTATAATCAGCTGAGGGGAAGTGATGTACCAAAATGAACAGGAATGTGCAGGAATCAACACAATTGCGCATTATATGAAGCATTCTCAGTGGGATAAGCCTAGTATGCTAATATTTGTTGCTTACTTTATTCATTTTTACTAAACAGTACGTTATAAAAAGTCTGTAGTACGATAAGTACAAAGTATGCAGTTTAAGTAAATAGTAGGCAAGCCAGATTTGGGACACGCCATAGTCTTGACCAAATACACACCGTAACAAATTATTTTCATAGTTTCATTATTTAATTTCTTTTAGGGGCAATGTTTCATTTCATGTTCACTTTACGCTTTCATGGTATCGCGTTTTACAAGCTTACAGGCATTCTGAATGTTGTGTTAATGAGTAGCCTACATCTGGAATGTTCAACATGTTTTCTCATGGACAGGTTGTGTGAAATTGTGCCAAGTTCCATAACAACATAGATACCACATTGTACTTCAAGAGGGAATTAGCAGAATGCCTATAAGAAATGAGTCGGAATTAGTTACATTTAAATCAGGCAAGGTATTTAACATAATTTGTCAACTCTATTTGTAGAGTGAGTCATTTAAATCTGTACCCTGTTGGAATGCACATTCCATTATTATTTTAAAACAGAGTAAAATCTCAAATATGTATGCACAATGCACTTCACATAAATCGAATGAAAAGTCATTGTATTATCATCTAATACATATTACTGTTAAACATGAATACATTATGTCCCTCAAAGCACTTCCTCTTAGCATATTATCTGAGCAATGGCTAAAGCATTATGACGTATGAATGGAGCGACTTGTTTGGGTTGGGATGGACACCTGATAGAATCATGGTCCTTCATCAATGTAAAAACATTTGCAGCGTTCCAAGGATGTATTCAAGATATTCAAAAATTGATTATTGGAGGGGTAAATAAAACAGTACATTCTGCAAAAATGTCCAACATTAGTTTTTTAATTTCTTTGTCTAGTAAGGGTGGTGTGTGTCTCTGCAATCACCCGTTCAAT